>NC_133449.1:32616840-33220055 GCF_048565385.1 Saimiri boliviensis
TGTAATTTCAACTACTCACGAGTTTGAGGCAAGAGAATCGCTTGTACCTGGGATGGGGAGGTTGCAGTGAGCAGAGATTGTGCTGGGCGATGCAGAGAGACTCTGTCTCAAAAAAAGAAAAAACTTCAGAGCAGGATTTTATAGATGGGCAGATGCTCCTTGATGCCTTAGAGAGAATTCTCTAAGGCATTAATAAGTTTGCCTGGCAAATGATGCAGTCGAGGGCCCTCTCTGAAAAGAAGATAGGCCCCCATTTTCAGGTTGCCTGGAGATCTGGGGATCTAGAGATGTTCTAGAAAATCCCAGGATGCTCCAGAGCTTGAGGAATCACCTCATGGCTTCCTGCTTCTTCAGGCAAGAGAGGCAAAGACTTGTGTGCCTAGGTTTGCCCCCTGGTGATCCAGAGAGAGAGACCACAGAAGACTGCTGGTCAGAAAAATGAGTGTTGAAGTTACTTACAGAGCTCTAGAGCAAAGTGGTATATTGGTTGAATATTACGGTACCTACAACCAATGCTTCTAGCATTTGTCTTAAGTTTTCCTACCGGCTTCTAGGAAGTAGCCTTCAGATAACACAGGGATCTAAGCAGTGCGGCATCACTTTCCTTTTCTGTGGTTTTTAGCATTCAGAAGGTTAGCCTTCCTGTACTTCCCAGTTTAACAAATGAATTCAGGTGCAAATGCTAGAAGCTTAATTCACAGCTCTCTTCAGAAATGATTGTATTTTTAAAAGGCATGCTGAGGTAGGTCAGTGTGTAATTCAAAATAATGTATCTCTGAGATGGATATTTAAAATAGGGGACTGATTTTGTGTGTGTCTGGGAGATCCAGAGAGCTGAGAGAGCCTTTACCTTCAGATGTGACCACGGGGATTCCCGCTGATGCTGTAAACCTCTTCTGTCCATGGCTGAGTAGTGTGATGCCGGGAAAGACTCCTGGCTTTGGGGTCAGGAGACCTGAATTCAGATGCTGAAGCCCTCACTAGCTGTGTGGCCTTAGGGAGTTCACTTGACTTGTCTGGACCTCTGTTTTCTAGTTCAGAAATGACTGTGCTAAAACCTTGCCTTCTTTGTAGGATGGTTGCAGGTATTAAGGTGAAAGAGAATGGGTATGAAAGCCTTGATGAAACCAGAAAGGTTACTATTAGAGGTTAGTATTGGATCAAGTCAAGTAAATCCTGTCTCCTTTATCGATGACTTGGTTTTCTTTCTCTCTGTGGTCTCCTTCTTCTCTCACTTCCTTATTATGTTGAGATTGAACAATGACACTTGGGTATGGTTTAGTATACATAAGAATACAAAAACCAGTGATATGTTCATATCAAGCTCCCCCTTATATTAGTCATCATAAAATGTACACATACATTTAAATGTATAACCAGGATGTCTTTAAATTGTCATTATATTTTGAAGATAATTAAGAATTTGAGTTTGTATAGCTCATGTCCAGTTGATGCAAAAAAACATTTCTGTTTAAGAGATTGGAGGTGTTCATGTTGTTCAGTATTTGCCTTATCCAGTGAAGAAAATAAGGTATCCCTTTGAGCAACCCTGGCTTGTTTTTAGTTGATTGAAACCTCATTTAAATGGGCCATGAGCAAATGCTTCTGAAGACTACAGATTTAGTGAACCTTAAATTGCAAATCAGAGAGACGTGAACGAGTAAGTGGCAGACCCACACGGGGGCAAAGAGTGGGCATATGCATGCACCAAAGTGGTCCTCCAGGGTCTAGCTGTCCAGTCACTCTGTGGAGATGCCCGGGTGCGTGTTAATGTTGCTCTTCCAGACCTTCTTTGTGTGTGGATCTCTAGGAGTTGAAATCATAGTGTGGGTTGTGTCATTTTAGTTAATATTGGATGACTGTTGATAGCATTACCTGTTTTGGACAAAAGAGATCGACCACGTTTGTGCTTTTTCCAAGGAATTTACGTTTCCAGGAGGGTTTTGTGGCTTAGGGACTTTGTTTTCCAAGTGGGGCATTAAACCCCTGATGTATTATGTTTTTGCATCCCATCATTTTTGCAGGGTTTTTTGTTTGTTTGTTTGTTTTGTTTTGTTTTGTTTTTTCTGCATCCAAACAACCTTCTCCCATGCCCTGCATTGGTTCTTCCAATCTTTCTGCCCCCTTCTCAGGGTAAGTGCAGGCCAGAGACATTGCTGGTAGGCTCAGCTTTAATGAGAAGATTGGACATGGGAATAGGCAATACAAAAGAATGAAAGAGAGGAGAGTGAGGCTGGGCTGGCAGGGTTATGGGGAAGAGGGAAGAGAAGGATGGCAGATCGAATCCAAAGCAGGTGCCTGGCCCATGGCGGGCCCTTCATACACACATGGATGGTTCTTTCATTTACTGTTTAGCTTTTACCATGTGCCAGGTTCTATGAATAGAGGAGAAACACAGCCAGCTGTAGGGAGTGCAGGTCTGTTTTTACTCACTTAACTCATGGCACATCAAATGACTTGTTCTCTCCTTAAAAAGAAACAGAAAATCGATATTCCATGGCTTTTCCATTGGCATTCAGCCCATGCTACTTTGGGGGAAAAAACTCAACTCTAGAAATTTTCCTTAAATTATATGCGAAGGAGACATCAGTGGATGGCATCATCCAGGAGGCTGCGATGTGGCTAGTGTTCAGGTGACCTAGAGGACTCTCTCAGGCTGTCCCCCATCCCTTTTGGCTTGGCATCGTGCTTGCCAAACTTGGGAATCAAGCCCAGAGTGCTTATACATTCTTCTTGTATGCCTGCTATGGCCATTGACAGCTGCTTTGCCAATAAATCTGCAGGGAGGTTTACCATGGCAACTGCTGGGAGGGCCATCCTGGGCCCCATGTGGGAGGGTCAGCTGGAAAATCTTGTCATGTGGCACAGACAACCTCGGTGAAGGGAGAGGAACACAGAGGTCAAGTTCACACTGGGTCAAATATGTGTTCTCAGGACTAGTTAAAATCAACATTTGGGAACCATAAATTCTACCTTGTGATGGTACTTAAACCTTCATGGTGAAGCCCTCCTCCAGCCCATGGGCCAGCTGAGCCTGCCGCCCGCCCCCTGCCTGCTCCGCTTCATCGAAGTTTTTGCTGCCCAGTGAACCCTTGGCCCTTAGGAAGCCTGACTTGTTAAAAGAAACTTTGACGACCACACGGTTTTGCTGTTTGTGACCCTGTTATTTGCTGTCTTGGATATTTTAGACATACTCAGACATGTTTGAGAGCGCAAATTAAATTTTCCTAAAATGCAGATATTGCTTTCCAGTCCTTCCTAGCAATGAACAGGGGTAACTTGGAGTGCAATGGCTGTGTCACCACCCTTTTAATATGGACCGAGATGAGGTCCAGCGGAGAGGAGCGGGTGGCAGGGTGGGGGTAACTTGTGTGGTGCTGTGGAGCTTACAGAGACCATTTTCTTGATCTTCACACCTTGTGGGGGTCATTGAGGCAAGCATGATTTATTACCCCTTTTCCAAACAGTGGGGCAGCACTCAGATGCCACTGCACGTCTTGTGGCTCTTCCTACTGCCCTGGGCTTCCTGGACATCCTCTCTTGAGGATGTGCTATGACATTCTCTCTTGAGGCCTTGGTCTGAAAACTGCCCTAACAGCCCTCAGTCATCTGGATTGGCTTCCACTGCCTGACTTCACATCATGATTTTCCAAGCTGTGTGAGTTTTTCCAGGCTTCTCTAACACATTCCATAAGCTGGGTGACGTAGAACAGTAGAAATGTATTGTCTCACAGTTCTGCAGTCCAGAAGTCCAATGTCAAGGTGTTGATGGGATTGCTTCCTTCTGAAGGCTGTTCTAGGCCTTTCTCCTTGTCCTGTAGATGGCCGTCTCTTCCCTGTGTCTTTGTACTTTCTCTTGTGTGTATGTCTGTCTCTGTGTCCAAATTTCCCCTTTTTATAAGGACATCGATCCTATCGGATTAGGGTCCCCCTAATGATCTCTTTTTAACTTGATTACCTCTGTAAAGAACCTGTGTCCAAAGGTGGTCACATGCTGAGGTACTTGGGGTTAGGACTTCAACACATTTTTTTTGTTTTTGTTTTTTTGTGCTGGAAGTACATTTCAACTTGTGATGCAAGCCCGTGAATGTCTTGCACATAGGCTGGAGAGATGGGCTATTCAGAGTTGGCTAACTCCTGGGGCACCTGGGAACTCTTATCAACTGACCCAAGGATGGATAGGCAGGGCTTTGATTGGGCCTCTTGCACATAGTCTATGACTGTGGATCTAATTTGGTTACTTTTCTAATGCAGCAGCTCTGGCTGCTCCAGGGGGTGTTAGGAGCCACAGGTAATTTTGGTGATGCCTCTGGCCATTTTTACTGGGCCTTTTAAAGAGATTCTAGATTGATGTTTCTTACACTTGAATGTCCAGTGGGACCACTGGAAGGGTTTGTTAAAATGTTAAAATTTGTTAAATTCACCAAATGGAATTAAAATCTATGGAGTTTTTAATAAGCATCCCAGGTTATGCTGATGGAGGTAGTCCACAGTTTGAGAAACTAATCCAGAAGGAATTCAATCCTGAGCAATATTTATGACCCTTTATGTGGAAATTTAAAGGCCAGTGGCAATGCTTAACAATTTAGAGAAACCTCTCAAGGCAGGAACCCTCTAAACATTGAGATAGCTCGGATTTGAAGAATGTACATACAGTTAAAGATTGCTGCATATGCAGTTTTTACATCCAGTTTTTCTTTAGTTAGTTGAATATTTGAGAGAGAGATAGATAGATAGATATATATATTATATATATATATATATTTTTTGCAAGAGCTGGAAATTTGCAAAATTGTTGCAGCATCAGTGATTACATAGAATGCCTTTTAAAAAAGATTTAAACACTTTGGAACACTTGGGTGTTTTTTTCTCCAATAAATTTTTTTTTAATTACAAAATTTTTTAAGTACACAGAAACATAGAAAATAATTTATCTAACAGCTGCCCATCAGGGTCATGTTTTTAAAAGCTCCCTGATGTGTTAGTTAAGTACAGTGATTTATACATAAAGGGGGAGCTATGGTCTTATCTTCCTCTAAGTGCGTGTTTTACTAATGGTTTCCTGCTTTCTTAATGGAGAGAAAATATTACGTAATTTGTTGCTGTGACACAATTGGTTGTTTTGATACTTATGGAAAAATACATCAGGGCTGTATTTGAAGCATACCTCAGATATGGAGGGTTCAGTTGCAGAAAATATCTCAATTAAGTGAGTCATACAAATGTTTTGGTTTGCCAGTGCATGTAAAAGTCATGTTTTTACTATGTTGTAGACTATTAAATGTGCAATAATAGCATTATGTCTAAAAAGACATGTATACTGTAATGAAAATATTTTATTACTAAAAAATTAAATGCTCATGTGAGCCTTGAGTGAGTCATCATCTTTTTTGCTAGTGTAAGGTCTTGCCTCAGTGAGCGGTTGCTGAAAGTTGGGGTGGCTGTGGCACTTTGTTTAAGACAGTAATGAAGGAAGATGGCCGCCTAAGAACAGCTCAGGACTTCAGCTCCCAGTGAAAGTGCAGAGGGTGAGTGGACGCCGCATTTCCAGACGAACTCTTATTGCCCACAGACCAGGAGATACCCAGGCAGAGGGGTCGCCAGCATCGCAGTCCCAGCCGGTGCAGCTGTTTTGGCCCCCGCGGGGCTGATTCCGCCCGCGCGGCTGCTGTGACCACGCCCTGTTGCTGCGGTTCTCCGTACAAAAGCCACTGGTCTGGGAGCCCTCTTAGCTGGCGAGCAGAGCCCTGAGATGGCAGAATAGCCCATTCATCTGAAATAGTGAGCCAGGCCAGGAGATTCCTAGGCAAAAAATCCGCCAGGAGCCGGTGCCGCGGTTCGAGCCGACTCCGTGAGTCGCAGCACGGGAGATCCCGGCGCCTTTTCAACAAGCGACCGGAACGCGGGGAACGCGGGGTCGTTCAACTTAAAAGAAAAGACTCTGAGTCAGGGAGCCAGGTGATCAGGCTCAGTTGGTCCCACCCCTCCACCCCCAACAACAACCAAAACAAAAACAGTAATTGGAAACCCTCTGGGTTGAGCCCTTCAAACCAAGCACAGCTGAACCGGGACGGTCCGGCTCCGTGGGGGAGGGGCTTCCGCCATTACTGAGACTCTCCACCACGTTGCCGAGGCAACCTGCCACAACAGAGAGAGTCCCCATAACAGAGGCGGGGCCACCATTGCCCAGACAGTTCTAACTACGCCCATATAAAAAGGACTGCAGGGAAGAGCTCAGGGCAGCTGGGCGGAGCCCGCAGCAGCTCAGTAAAGCCCCTGAGGGCAGGCAGAGGCTAGGCGTGCTGCTAGCTGGGCGGGTCCGACCTGAAAGAAAAATCAAAAAAGGCAGTAGTGCAACGGAAACTCATAAAGCTCCAACTCCCTGGGACAGAGACAGACAACAGCTGGATAAACCCACAAAATGGGTAGAAACCAGCGTAATAAGGATGAAAACTCCTGAAACCAGAACACCTCTCCTCCTAAAAGTGATCACAACTCCTCACCAGCAAGGGAACCAGACCGGATGGAGAAGGAGGGTGATGAAATGACAGAATCAGACTTCAGAAGGTGGGTAGTAAGAAACTACAATGAGCTAAAAGAACATGTTCTAACCCATCGCAAAGAAAATAGGAACCTTGAAAAAAGATTGGACGAACTGCTGACGAGAATGGACAGCATAGAGAGGAGTATAAGTGAATTGATGGAGCTGAAAAACGCAACACGAGAACTTCGTGAAGCATGCACAATTTTCAACAGCAGAATTGACGAAGCAGAAGAAAGGATATCAGAGGTCGAAGATCAACTCAATGAAATAAAAAGAGAAGGCAAGAACAGAGAAAAAAGCGCAAAAAGGAATGAACAAAATCTTCAAGAAATGTGGGACTATGTGAAAAGACCTAATCTACGTCTGATAGGTGTACCTGAATGTGATGAAGAGAATGAATCCAAGCTGGAAAATACTCTTCAGGATATTATCCAGGAAAACTTCCCTAACCTAGCAAGGCAGACCAATATTCAAATCCAGGAAATACAGAGAACACCACAAAGATATTCCTCAAGAAGAGCAACGCCAAGGCACATGATCGTCAGATTCACCAGGGTTGAAATGAAAGAGAAAATGCTAAGGGCAGCCAGAGAGAAAGGTCGGGTTACCCACAAAGGGAAGCCCATTAGACTCACAGCAGATCTCTCAGCAGAAACCCTACAAGCCAGAAGAGACTGGGGGCCAATATTCAACATCCTTAAAGAAAAGAACTTTCAACCCAGAATCTCCTATCCAGCCAAACTAAGCTTCATAAGTGAAGGAAAAATAAAATCCTTTGTGAACAAGCAAGCACTCAGAGATTTCATCACCACCAAACCTGCTCTACAAGAACTCCTGAAAGAGGCTCTACACATATAAAGGAACAACCGGTACCAGCCACTCCAAAAACACACCAAATGGTAAAAAAGCATCAACACAATCAAGAATCTGCATCAACTAACCAACAAAACAGCCAGGTAGCATCAAAATGACAGTATCAAAATCACACATAACAATACTATCCCTAAATATCAATGGACTAAATGCCCCAATCAAAAGACACAGACTGGCAAACTGGATAAAAAGCCAAAACCCATCAGTGTGCTGTATCCAGGAAACCCATCTTACATGCAAGGATACACAAAGGCTCAAAATAAAGGGATGGAGAAAGATCTACCAAGCAAATGGAGAGCAAAAAAAGGCAGGAGTTGAAATTCTCATCTCTGATAAAATAGACTTTAAAGCAACAAAGAGCAAAAGAGACAAAGAAGGACATTACATAATGGTAAAAGGATCACTGCAACAAGAAGAGCTAACGATCCTAAATATATACGCACCCAATACAGGAGCACCCAGATACATAAGGCAAGTTCTTAATGACCTACAAAGAGACTTAGACTCCCACACATTAATAGTGGGAGACTTTAACACCCCACTGTCAATATTAGACAGATCATCCAGACAGAAAATCAACAAGGATATCCAGGACCTGAATACAGACCTGGAACAAGCAAACCTAATAGACATTTACAGAACTCTCCACCCCAAATCCACAGAATATACATTCTTCTCAGCACCACATCACACCTACTCTAAAATTGACCACATAATTGGCAATAAATCACTCCTCAGCAAATGCAAAAGAACAGAAATCATGACAAACAGTCTCTCAGACCACAGTGCAATTGAGTTAGAACTCAGAATGCAGAAACTAACTAAGAACCGCACAGCTTCATGGAAACTGAACAACTTGCTCTTGAATGTTGACTGGATAAACAATGAAATGAAGGCAGAAATAAAGATGTTCTTCGAAACCAATGAGAACGAAGACACAACATACCAGAATCTCTGGGACACATTTAAAGCAGTCTCTAGAGGAAAATATATAGCAATGAGTGCCCACATGAGAAGAAAGGAGAGATCTAAAATTGACACCCTATCATCAAAATTGAAAGAGCTAGAGGAGCAAGATCAAAAAAACTCAAAACCTAGCAGAAGACAGGAAATAACTAAGATCAGAGCAGAACTGAAGGAAATAGAGACACAAAAAACTCTTCAAAAAATCAATAAATCCAGGAGCTGGTTTTTTGAAAAGATCAACAAAATAGACAGACCACTAGCCAGATTAATAAAAAAGAAAAGAGAGAATAACCAAATTGATGCAATAAAAAACGATAAAGGTGATATCACCACAGATTCCACAGAAATCCAAACCATCATCAGAGATTATTACAAACAACTCTATGCACATAAACTAGTAAACCTGGAAGAAATGGATAAATTCCTGGACACCTGCAACCTCCCAAGCCTAATCCTGGAAGAAGCCGAAACCCTGAATAGACCAATAACATGGTCTGAAGTCGAGGCAGCAATAAAGAGCCTACCACCCAAAAAAAGCCCAGGTCCAGATGGGTTCACAGCTGAATTCTACCAGACATACAAAGAGGAGCTGATACCATTCCTTCTGAAACTATTCCAGACAATCCAAAAAGAGGGAATCCTTCCCAAATCATTTTACGAGACAAACATCATCCTGATACCAAAACCCGGCAGAGACTCAACAAGAAAAGAAAATTTCAGGCCAATATCCATGATGAACATAGATGCAAAAATCTTCAATAAAATACTGGCAAACCGATTGCAACAGCATATCAAAATCTCATCCACCATGATCAAGTAGGATTCATCCCAGGGATGCAAGGCTGGTTCAACATACGCAAGTCCATAAACGTAATTCACCACATAAACAGAACCAAAGACAAAAACCACATGATTATCTCGATTGATGCAGAGAAGGCTTTTGACAAAATTCAACAACCCTTTATGCTAAAAACCCTCAATAAACTAGGTATTGACGGAACGTATCTCAAAACAATAAAAGCTATTTACGACAAACCAACAGCCAATATCATACTGAATGGGCAAAAACTGGAAGCATTCCCTTTGAAATCTGGCACTAGACAAGGATGCCCTCTCTCACCACTCCTATTCAATATAGTACTGGAAGTTCTAGCCAGAGCAATCAGGCAAGAAAAAGAAATAAAGGGTATCCAAATTGGAAAGGAGGAAATCAAATTGTCTCTATTTGCAGATGACATGATTGTATATCTGGAAGACCCCATCATCTCAGCCCCAAATCTCCTGAAACTGATAAACAACTTCAGCAAAGTCTCAGGATACAAAATGAACTTGCAAAAATCACAAGCATTCCTATACACCAGTAATAGACTTCAAGAGAGCCAAATCAAGAACAAACTGCCATTCACAATTGCTACAAAGAGAATAAAGTACCTAGGAATACAACTAACAAGGAACGTAAAGGACCTCTTCAAGGAGAACTACAAGCCATTGCTCAACGAAATAAGAGAGGATACAAACAGATGGAGAAACATTCCATGTTCATGGTTAGGAAGAATCAACATCGTGAAAATGGCCATACTGCCCAAAGTAATTTACAGATTCAACGCTATTCCCATCAAGCTACCAATGACCTTCTTCACAGAACTGGAAAAAAACACCTTAAACTTCATATGGAAGCAAAAGAGAGCCCGCATAGCCAAGTCAATTCTAAGCAAAAAGAACAAAGCAGGAGGCATCACACTACCGGACTTCAAACTATACTACAAGGCTACAGTAATCAAAACAGCATGGTACTGGTACCAAAACAGAGATATAGACCAATGGAACAGAACAGAGGCCTCAGAGGAAATACAACATACCCACAACCATCTGATCTTCAACAAACCTGACAAAAACAAGCAATGGGGAAAGGACTTCCTGTTTAATAAATGGTGTTGGGAAAACTGGCTAGCCATGTGCAGAAAGCAGAAACAGGACCCCTTCCTGACACCTTACACCAAAATTAACTCCAGATGGATTAAAGACTTAAACATCAGACCTAATACCATAAAAACCTTAGAAGAAAATCTAGGCAAAACCATTCAGGACATAGGTGTAGGCAAGGACTTCATGACCAAAACGCCAAAAGCAATGGCAACAAAAGCCAAAATAGACAAATGGGACCTAATCAAACTCCACAGCTTCTGCACGGCAAAAGAAACAGTCAGTAGAGTGAATCGGCAACCAACAGAATGGGAAAAAATTTTTGCAGTCTACCCATCTGACAAGGGGCTGATATCCAGAATTTACAAAGAACTAAAGCAGATCTACAAGAAAAAAACAAACAAGCCCATTCAAAAATGGGCAAAGGATATGAACAGATACTTTACAAAAGAAGACATACGGGAGGCCAACAAACATATGAAAAAATGCTCATCATCACTGGTCATCAGAGAAATGCAAATCAAAACCACATTGAGATACCATCTCACACCAGTTAGAATGGCGATCATTAAAAAATCGGGAAACAACAGATGCTGGAGAGGATGTGGAGAAATAGGAACACTTTTACACTGTTGGTGGGAATGTGAATTAATTCAACCATTGTGGAAGACAGTGTGGCGATTCCTCAAGGACCTAAAAATAGAAATCCCATTTGACCCAGCAATCCCATTACTGGGTATATATCCAAAGGATTATAAATCATTCTACTACAAGGACACGTGCACACGAATGTTCATTGCAGCACTGTTTACAATAGCAAAGACCTGGAACCAACCCAAATGCCCAACGATGATAGACTGGATAGGGAAAATGTGGTACATATACACCATGGAATATTATGCAGCCATCAAAAACGATGAGTTCACGTCCTTTGTAGGGACATGGATGAACCTGGAAACCATCATTCTCAGCAAACTGACACAAGAGCAGAAAATCAAACACCGTATATTCTCGCTCATAGGCGGGTGTTGAACAATGAGAACACATGGACACAGGGAGGGGAGCACTACACACTGGGATCCGTTGGGGGGAAATGGGGGAGGGGTGGGGGGGTGGGGAGGTGGGAAGAGATAGCATGGGGAGAAATGACAGATACAGGTGAGGGGACGGAAGGCAGCAAAGCACACTGCCATGTGTGTACCTATGCAACAATCTTGCATGTTCATCACATGTACCCCAAGACCTAAAATGCAATTAAAAAAAAAAAAGACAGTAATGAAGTTTGCTGCATGAATTGACTCATCCTTTGATGAAATATTTCTCTGTAGCATACAGTGCTGTTTCATAGCATTTGACCACTGTAGAATGTCTTTCAAAATTGGAGTCCATCTTCTCAAACTGTGCTGTTGCTTTATCTTCTAAGTTTATATAAAATTATAAATTATTTGTTGTCAGTTCAACAATGTTCACAGCATCTTCACCAGGAGTAGCTTCCATCTCAGGAAACCACTTTCTTTGCTCATTCGTAAGCAGCAGCTCCTCATCTGTTCAAGTTCGAGCGTGAGATTGCAGCAATTCAGTTACATCTTCAGGTTCCACTTCTAATTCTCTTGCTATTTCCTCTGCCTCTGCATTGACTTCCTCCACTGAAGTCTTGAACTCCTCCAGGTCATCCATGAGGGTTGGAATCAGCTTCTTACAAAGTCCTGTTTATGTGGATACTTTAATCTCCTCCCATAAATCATGAATGTTCTTAATGGCATCTAGCATGGTGAATCCTTTCCAGAAGGTTTTTAATTTACTTTGCATAAATCCATCAGAGGAATCACTATCTATGACAGCTACAGCCTTATGAAATGTATTTATTAAATAAGAAGACTTGAATGTTGAAATTACTTTTGACCCATGGACTACAAAATGGATGGTATTTTAGCAGGCATGAAAATAACATTAATCTTTGTGTACATCTCCATCACAGCTTATAGGTGGCCAGGTGTATAGTCAGCAGTAATATTTTGAAAGAACCTTTTCTGAACAATAGATCTCACCAGTGGGGTTCAGACGTTCAGTAAACCATGCTGTAAACATAGGTACTGTGATCCGGTCTTCATTGTTCTATTTACAGAGCACAGGCAAAGCAGATTTAGCATAATTCTTAAGGGCCCGGAGATTTTTAGAATGGTAAATTAGCACTGGCTTCAACTTAAAGTCACCAGCTGCGTTAGCCCCCACAAGGAGAGTCAGCCCATCCTTTGAAACATTGAGACCAGACATTGACTTCTCCTCAGTTTTTTTTCAAGAACCTTTCCTTTACATTCACAACTTGGCTAATTGGTGTAAGAGGTTTAGCTCTTGGCCTATCTTGGCTTTCTGCTTGCCTTCCTCACTTACCTTTTGATTTAAGTGAGAGATTTGTGAGTCTTGCTTTCACTTGAGCCCTCAGAGGCCATTGTAGGGTTATTAGTTAGCCTGATTTTAATATTGTTGTGTCTCAGGGAATAGGGAAGGCCAGGATAAGGGAGAGAGATGAGGGAGCGGCTGGTCAGTGGAGCAGTCGGAATGCACACAACATTTCTCAGTTAAGTTTTCTGTCTTATATTGAGTATGATTTGTGGTGCTCCAAAACAATTGCAATAGTTACATCAAAGATCACTGATCACATATGACTGTAACAGATACATTAGTAATAAAAAAGTTGGACATATTTTGAGAATTTCCAGAATGTGGCACAGAGACAGAAAGTGAGCATTTGGCTGTTGAAAAGATGGTGCCAGTAGACTTGTGGCATGCAAGTTTGTCACAAACCATCCATTTGTAAGAAACACAGTATTTGCAAAGTGCAGTAAAGCAAAGCAAAGAAGAAAAAAAAGAGATATGCCTTTATATGTATATACTTATGTGTGTCTATTAATTTTCCCTGCCTATTATGGATTTAGCACATCATGTAGACAGTCCATTGGATACTGAAATTCTGTGCATACGTTGCCATCAAGACCCAAGACTGTGTGGTTATAAGAAGGAAGTGCCATGGCTTACTCCCTCCTCTCCCTTCTACCTTACCTGCTTTTGTCGCCTTTCTCCTCTGCCTCCCCTTACTTGGTCTCAGTTTGGCTTGACCTGAATGAGAGGCAGTATGGCTCAGTGGTTGGAAGTTCAGTCTTTGGAATTAGAATATGAAGCTCCTAATTGACCTTAATACTTCCTCACTGTGTGACCTTGGGAGTCAAGCTTGAGACCTGGAGCAGGGCCAAGTTAACTCCATTCACAAAATAGGAATAGTGATGGTCTCTGTCACCATCCAGGGGCTTGCTGGGGGACTGCATTAGGTAGTATATTAAAAGCACGTAGAGAGCAGGGCCCCTGCACAGTACTTGACAGAAATGAGCTCTCAGTACCTTTCATCTGTCTGCTCAGGACCACTTCCTCCGGGGCACCATGGCCCCTTCAATGCTCCTCTTCTAAGATCCTCAGGGATTGATCCTGTTTGGTGCTCCCCAAGCACTCTGATTTCACTCTTACTTGGCTCTGGGTATGGCTGAGCCAGGTATAAGAGGCATCTGTCCCCTCATCAGTGTTGAGCTCCTGGGAAGCAGGTCCCTTGCTTTGCCACAGTACAAATACTACTAGGAATAGAATAGAACTGAGTTGAACTAACATCTCTGATTTTGCTGTGTTGCCAATGCTGCCCTCTAAATACTATAAAGAGTTCTTCTTTCTGAAATCTTAGTTTACTCTCACCTTTTGGCAATAATTTCAACTTTTTTTTCTCTCTGTACTTATCCTTGCCCAGCAGACACTGCTGATTATGACAGCTCTTTCAAGGGCACACAGCACCTTATTCTGTTCCTGCCTTTGCTCTGTAAGGCTGCTCTGGCATGGCCCAAACTTTGAGATGACTTTTCCTTTCTCCCTGCCAATTTTAGAATCTTTCTGTTCAACATCATCATCTGATAGAGATTTGGGACTAAGTAAAATGAATGTTGTATGATTTTCCCTGTAATTTTAGATCTCCAAATACTGCTCTTGGCCAACTCCACTATTCCCTGTGGCTTTTTTACTCCACCACATTTGAGTAATATTGTTGGCATGGACATAAGTAAACAGTTTGAAAATGTCGTGTTTTGTAAACGAGGAGATGGATGGGCTGGTTTTTTAATACATGCTCTTGGTTCTTTTGTGCCAAAAGAAAGATGAATTTGGTCAGTGGATGGGAAGCTGAATTGGAGGAAGGTGTTGCTATCAGAAGTTGATGTGGCCAACTTTATTAAACTGATGTGATCAGTTATTTAGAGGTGAAAACCAAGTGGCTGGAGGGGACTCTTCAGAGGGATTTGGATAATGCAGTTAGAGGGAATCTTTACAGAGGAGACAAGACAGCATGCTGCCAGTAAGATAATAAAGTTAGGAAAATAGAAAGATAAGGATCTTTTGTCTTTGTAAACTTAAAAACTCTTTATTTCTTTATAGGATTATCAGAGAATTCCAATGTGACTTTTATAATCTTGCCTGAACCTCATTTTATTATTGCTCTGTGTGTGCGTACATGTATATATATATATATATATATATATATATATATATATATATATTGTTTTTTTTTTTTTTTTTTTTTTTTTTTTTGAGATGGAGTCTTGCTCTGTCACCCAGGCTGGAGTGCAGTGGTGTGATCTTGGCTCACTGCAGCCTCTGCCTCCTAGGTTCAAGCGATTCTTCTTTCTTAGCCTCCTGAGTAGCTAGGATTATAGTCACCTGCCACCACACCCAGCTAATTCTTACATTTTTAGTAGAGATGGCGTTTCACCACATTGGCCAGGCTGGTCTTAAACTCCTGACTTCGGGTGATTTGCCCGCCTTGGCCTCTCAGAGTGCTGGGATTACAGGTATGAGCCACCAGCACCCAGCCTATCATTACTACTTTTTTTTTTTTCTTTTTGAGACAGAGTCTCACTCTGTCATCAGGCTGGAGTGCAGTGGTTCGATCTCGGCTTACTGCAACCTCTGCCTGCCAGGTTCAAGCAATTCTCCTGCTTCAGTCTCCCAAGTAGCTGGGATTACAGGCATGTGCCACCACGCCCGGCTAATTTTTATATTTTTAGTAGAGACAAGGTTTAACCATGTTGACCAGGATGGTCTCGATCTTCTGACATTGTGATCCACCCTCTTGGCCTCCCAAAGTGCTGGGATTACAGGTGTGAGCCACCGTGCCCAGCCATATTGCTATTTTTAAATAAAACGTAGAATCTCCATCCTTCCATATGCATTTCATGTTCACACCATAGCAAGTAGACATTTAACACTTAGCATCTTCAAAATGTGATTTTGTAAAAGATATTTAAATTAGCTAAGACTTACTGCTTCACCTCCATAAAATATTTGCTACAGTGATTCCAGGGTGAGGAGACTTCTGCCTCTTAACTGGCTGTGAAACTTCAAGTAGATTAATGAACTCCCCTGACACTTTTCTCAACCTTCAAATGGGGAGAGTACCCTCATCACACAACTTCATTCATGTCATTATTGTGAATATCAGGCATACAAATCTTTGCTCTGAATGCTTGTCACATTGTATCGTGGGCATTTATGTATTGTCTGGCATTCCTGCTTGAATGTGAGCTTTATAAGGGTAGTATACTATAGCCATGTTTTTGTCTTCAGTACCTGGTAAGCATGTACGCCTTTATGGAATGACAAATGGATTCATTTGATGTACTTTCACCAAGCTCCTATATACTAGGTTCTGGGACCCAGAAGGTGTTAAGATGACTTTTCCTTTCTCCCTGCCAATTTCAGAATCTTTCTGCTCAATATCATCATCTGATAGGGATTTGGGACTTAGTAAAATGAATGTTGTATGATTTTTCCGTCTAATTTTAGATGCCCAAGAACCATGTACTTGAAAAAACTGAAACAGGGTCAGAGGCTAGAGAGTGACAGGGGCTGGAATTGGAGGTGGGGAGAGGGGTGAAAGAAGGTCTCTGTAGGAAGTGACATGTGAGGCCTGTGTGATAGGAAAGGGTCTGAGAGAAGAGTATTTTAGGCCAAGAGCAGAGCGAGCACAAAGGCCCTGGAGTGGGGACAGGTCTGGCTTGTAGTAGGAACACAGGTCTTTATTGTTGGGTTGTCAGTGAGGGCTGCCATAATAGGCAATAACGGTAAGATAGGGTTGGATCCCAAGCCCTGTCTTGTAGACTGTGTGAGGCCATAGACAAGATAACAAGGGGACTGTACAACACAAGCACAGTCAACACAAGTGCCATACAACACGGGTACGTGCAGGTGGATTTTATTACTAAGAAATTTAAGAAAATAAAGGATTTGGTGTTTTTTAGGCATGGAAACATATCTGAAGTAGAAAAGTCATTAGATCACTTGGATTGCTATTTTTTATTGATGAGAAAAACTGTACATGGAACAGTGAGATACCCAAGTCCACACACAAATTATTGTTATAGCCTGACCACCTGCCCGGTGCCCAGAGTGCCAGACCAGCCCCTTGCTGATTGGACCCGTGGGCCTCTGATGAGGTCTGGTGGAAAGGGAGCTTTGAGGCTGCAGTTTAGGATGAAAGTGTGAGGGTGAAGAAAGCCAAGTCTCTGGTTACTATTGTGTTAAAAGTCAAATTAGACTGGGTATGGTGGCTGGTGCCTGTAATACCAGCACTTTGGGAGGCTGAGGTGGGCGGATCATGAGGTCAGGAGTTCAAGACCAGCCTGGCCAGTATGGTGAAACCCTGTCTCTATTAAACATACAAAAATTAGCCAGGCGTGGTGGTGTGTGCTTGTAGTTCCAGCCACTCGGGAGGCTGAGGCAGGATAATCGCTTGCACCTGGGAGACTGAGGTTGCAGTGAGCTGAGATCATGCCACTGTGCTGCAGCCTGGGCGACAAAGCGAGACTTCGTTTCAAAAAAAAAAAAAAAAAAAGTCAAATAAATGGGGATCTTCACATGGTACTAAATTTAAAAAATGTTCAACCCTTTAAAAATAGTGATAAAATAATTTTATTTTGATGATCGTAGAAAATCTACAGAGAGCTGATAGGATATGTTAAAGTGGGAGTTAAATATTTTGGAATATTTGAATGCTGTTCTGAGCTTTTGTTCACCCCTCCCCAACATCTGTTTACCAGTGGGGTGAGTTATTGACTCCACCTCCCATTTTGTGGTAAAGATGAAGTCAAATGAGGCTCATCAAATGCTTGACAAAACGGTCCAGGTGAATGGCTCATGCCTGTATAATCCCAGAACTGTGGGAGGCTAAGGTGAGCAGATCACCTGAGGTTAGGAGTTTGAGACCAGACTGGCCAACATGGTGAAACCCTGTCTCTACTAAAAATACAACTATTAGGCGTGGTAGTGGGTACCTGTAATCCCAGCTACTTGGGAGGCCAAGGCAGGGGAATCACTTGAACTGGGAGGTGGAGGTTGCAGTGAGCCAAGATTGCACCATTGCACTCTGGCCTGGGCAATAAGAATGAAACTCCATCTCACAAAAAGTGTTTCACAGGAGGGCCATATAAACATAAGGTGACATTGTTAATAAGGTTTTGATGACCACTTTGTACACTTTTAAAAAATAATGTGTTGGTGCATTTCTTGTCTTGAAAAATTCAGTGCTTAAAATGTACCTGTTTTCAATGAGTTTTCGGTAATTAAAGAATTGGTGTCTCCGATCTTTAGATTGACCATCAAGTTTACCTACAGTGCCTCTGGTACACCTCCTGGGAGTTGGTTTGAAAATAGGCAAAAAATACCTACATCTCCACTTTAATTCTACCCTTCCTGGGATTTATTTTAGCTTCCTAAAAGTAGGGTTTGTATAAAGACAAGAATTCTTTCAAGAGAGCCCTCTTTCTTTTATTTTGTGATAATGAAATGGTTATGTTAAGTTAGTCCAAAATTTCCTCGTAATTGGAGGTGAAATATTACAGACAATAGTAAATTAACGGCAGAGACTCTGTTTTTGTTTCACTTTTTCATCCATTAGGAGATTGGCCTGCACAGCAGTTTTCTTTATACAATAGACCCTCAGTAAGGTTTCTTGATTAATAAGCATTGCAAGTCACATTTGTTTGTGAGTGGAAGACCAGCTGAAATCCATTTAAATTAATGAATACTGAGATTATGTTATTAAATGGTTCTTTTTGTTTTAAGAGAATGAATGTTACAACAAATGTCCCTGTGTAAGTTTGGAATGCTCTATTTCGAGTGTTAGAGGCTCTTTTCTCTGGCCAAATTTCCCCATTTCTTCCTTTAATACGGAGTGTTTGAATGGCACTTCACAGATACTTAGCTTAGTGGCTCTCAAAGTATAGACCTGGGAACAGGGGCGTCAGCTCTGTCTGGGAACTTGTTAGAAATGCCAACTCTCCAGCCCTGTTAAACCAGGAACTCTGGGATGGGGCCAGCCATCTGTGTTTTAACCAGGCCTCTTGGGGATCCTGATACAGCTGTGGCTTGAAAACCATTGCTCTAGCAGAACCCGTCTCCTCCTCCTTTTCCACATCCCCCCTCTCTACTGTGATCACTTGTGAGGGATTGAGGGGGACAGGGAAATCAGCTCTTTTGGGCTCCAGGCCTTGGGAAATACAGGCTTCTTTTCTCCTTTCCCCTTCATTTCTGCTCAAGGATGAGTTTGTATGGTGTAAAGCCCAGTGGAACGGATCATTTTCCCTAGTCTAGATGGGAACCTTGGAATCGGAGCAGATGTATCTGTGTCTGTTATTATTATTATTTTATTTTATTTTTTAATAAAATGTTTTTAAAAAATTTATTTTATTGCATTTTAGGTTTGGGGGTACATGTGAAGAACATGCAATATTGTTGCATAGGTACACACGTGGCAGTGTGATTTGCTGCCTTCCTCCCCATCACCTATATCTGGCATTTCTCCCCATGCTATCTGTCCCCAACTCCCCGCCCCCCGCTGTCCCTCCCCTGTTTCCCCCCAACAGACCCCAGTGTGTAGTGCTCCCCTCTCTGTGGCCATGTGTTCTCATTGTTCAACACCCGCCTATGAGTGAGAACATGCGGTGCTTGATTTTCTGCTCTTGTGTCAGTTTGCTGAGAATGATGGTTTCCAGGTTCATCCATGTCCTTACAAAGGACACAAACTCATCGTTTTTGACGGCTGCGTAATATTCCATGGTGTATATGTGCCACATTTTCCCTGTCCAGTCTTATCATCGATGGGCATTTGGGTTGGTTCCAGGTCTTGGCTATTGTAAACAGTGCTGCAATGAACATTCGTGTGCACATGTCTTATTATTATTAATTGTTATTTAGACACAGGATCTCACTCTGTAACCCAGGCTGGAGTGTAGTGGCATGATCATAGCTTACTGTAATCTTGCACTCCTGGACTCAAATGATCCTCCTGCCTCAGCCTCCTGAGTAGCTAGGACTACAGGTGCATGCCCACCTGTTATCTAAAAAACTTTTTTTTGTAGAGATGGGGTCTCGCTATGTTGCCCAGGCTGGTCTTGAACTCCTGGCCTCCAGTGATCCTCCAACCTTGGCCTCCCAAAGTGCTGCACCTGGCCATCATGCACATTAATACACCTTCTATCCTGTATGCTCACTGAGGAGGCCCAAAGAAACCAGTTTTCATCCAGTGACTATACATATAAATGGGTTTTGTACCTTTAGGTCTTCCCAATTCTGTTCCTTAATGTAAAAGTTGTCTAAAGCACACTTCTTCATATTCTTCAAAGCCATATTTATCAAGGTGTGGTTCTAGGACCTCCTATAACAGAACCCCTGTGGGATGTGTAACACATGCTGATTGTGGGGCCTTCCCACAGACCTAACAAATTGGAACCCCTGGGAGCAGACCCCTTAGCCCGCATTTTCATAAACAGCCATCTGACCAATCCACATTGAAGCTTGGGGGCCCTGCGTTTAAAGCACATTATGCTGGAATACAAGATATCAAAAGCAGAGAATGATGAGAAAGGTATTGCAAAATTAATAAAAGCAATGAAGGAGCAACGTTTTATTTTAGAATTAGGTGCCATTACTTGTTTCTAATATAATTTAAAAGTGAAATGAAGAACAAGGTCTTGTCTAGAGCCTGCTCTTGGCATTGGCAGGGATGGTGCTTCCTTGTATCAAGATCAGGAAGTTCAGATGCAGAGGGGATGGGGCTGTGCCGCTTAGTTGTTGCTTGGGGTCACGCTAACTGAATCCTGGAAGTTGCTGGAGGAATACATCCTGTTTGGAAACAGTCCAGTTGAGAATTTCAGCAATGACACAGTTTTTTTATTAGATATGTATTTAAGAAAGGAATTGCCTAATATAAGACTAGGACCCTTTGTAGAAGGAGCTGAAGAAGGAGCTTGTCCTCTGAAATAGGGACTCTTTTCCCCATTATGCATCTTTTCTTTTCTTTCCACAAAATAAATTAATGCAAAGACATGTCACTTGAATATGCTATAAAAATTAGAGGCCCTTTAAAAATATTTGTTTCTCTCCAAGTAGAAAGGCATTTGAAAACTTATGAAAATCAAGTTATTGTCGTAATAGCTATGCCTTGTTTAAAGTAAATAGTTTTTTTTTTCTTCCCAGTGCTAGTAGCATGTAGCTATTTCCAAATACCTGTGTGTTACTTTGGACAAAGCATCCAAATGTTTCAATATCAGACAAAGGCCATAGTCCTAGGAAATGCTGTTAAAATTTTGAAAAGATTCAAATTTGAGGAATTACCTAAAATACTAAGTACATTAAAAAGTATTTATATCAAAAATATTTTCTAATGCGAAAAAATATTTTTGAATTTTTTCCCAACTGAAACTGAAGGAGTAAAGACTTCAGTTTTTACTCCTTCAGTTTCAGTTGGGAAAACTGGAGAATAATGAAGACAAAGTTACAGATTAAAGCAATAGCTCCATGGCCAAAGTGGACAGTGGAGTTATTAGTGTATTTAAATATACTTTTTAGAGAAGTTTTAGGTTTGGAGCAAAATTGAACAGAAAGTACAAAATTCCTGTATACCTTCTGCCCCCACATACACACAAGCTCTTCCACCATCAAAATCCTGTTCCTGAGTGGTACATTTGTTACAATTGATGAACCCCTATATTATCACCCAATATCTACAGTTTGTATTAGGGTTCACTCTTGATGTTGTATATTTTTTGGGTTTTGGCAAATATATAATGACATACATTTACCATTATAGTATCATACAGTATAGTTTCACTGTCCTAAAAATCCTCTGGCCCTGCCTACTCATCCCTTCATCCTGTCTGACCTCTGACAACCACTGATCCTTTTACTGTCTCCATAGTTTTGCCTCTTCCAGAATGTCAAATGATTGAAATCATACTGTCGGTAGCCTTTTCAGATTGGCTTTTTTCGCTTAGAAAACTGATCTTTAAGTTTTTCTGTGTCTTTTCACGGCTTGATAGCTCATGTCTTTTTAGTGCTGAATAATATTCCATTGTCTGGATGTACTATAGTTTGTTTATATGTCATTTGCTGAAGGACATCTTTTTCATTTCCAAGTTTTGGCAGTTATGAAAAGAGCTACTATAACATTTTTGTACATGTTTTTGTGTGAATGTAAGTTTTCAACTCTTATGTGTAAATACCAAGGAGTGTGATTCCTGGACTGTATAGTGAGAGTATGTTTAGTATGGTAAGAAGTGGAAACTGAAGCTGTCTTCCACAATGGCTATACCATTTTGCAATCCCACCAGCAACAAATGAGAGTTCCTGTTGCTCCACTTCCTCGTCAGCATTTGTTGTTGTCAGTGTTTTGGATTTTGGCCATTCTAATAGGTACGTAGTAGTTTTAATATTGTTGTTTTAATTTGAAATTCTCTAATGACATATGATGTTGAACATCTTTTTATAAGCCCATTTGTCATCTGTATGTCTTTTTTGGTAAGATACTTGTTCAGATCTTTCGCCCATTTTTAAATCAAGTTGTTTGTTTTCTTGTTGTTGAGTAAGGTTCTTTGCATATTTTGGATAATGGTCCTTTATCAGACATGTGTCTTGAAAATATTTTCTTCCACTCCATGTCTTTTCATTCTTCTCACAGTGTCTTTTTCAGAGCAGAAATTTTTTATTTTAATGAAGTCCAGCTTATCAATGATTTTTTTCATGGACTGTGACTTTGGTGTTATATCTCGTTTTATTGTATTAGCTGGGACTTCTAGCACTATTGAAAAGGAGTGATGAGAGAGTATTCTTGTGTTGTTCCTGATCTTAGCAGAAAAGCTAGTTGCTCACTATGAAGTATGACGTTAGCTATATGTTTTTTGTAGATGTTCTTTATTAAGTTAAGGAAATTCCCTTCTATTCCTGGTTTGCTAAGAGTTCTTATCATAAGTAGGTATTGGATTTTGTTGAATGTTTTTTCTGTATCTATTGATATGATCATGTAATTTTTTTTCCTTTAGATTGTTGATGTGATGGATTATGTTGATATTTGAATGTTGGACCAATCTTGCATACCTGGTATAAGTTCCACTTGGTTGTTGTGTATAATTGTTTTTACACATTGTTGCATTCAAATTTGCCAATATTTTGTTGAGGATTTTTGTATCTGTGTTCATGAGAGACATTTGTCTGTAGTTTTCTGTTCCTGTAATGTCTTTGTCTGATTTTGGTATTAGGGTGATGCTGGCCTCAAATTGAGTTAGGAATTGTTTCTTCTTCTTCTATCTTCTGAGAGAGATTATAGAAAATTAATATGCTTTCTTCCTGAAATGTTTCCTAGAATTGACCAGTAAATTCATCTGTTTTGAAAGGTTATTACTGATTCAATTTCTCGAGTTTTGGCAGATTGTGGCTTTCAAGAAATTGATCCATTTCATTTAGATTATTGAATTTGTAGGCATATAATTCATAACATTCCTTTATTATTCCTTTAATGTTCATAGGATCTATAATGTTGTCCCTGCTTTCATTTCTGACATTAATAGCTTGTGTCTTCTTTCTTTTTTTCTTAGCCTGGCTAGAGGCTTATCAGTTACACTGATAATTTTGAAGAGCCATCTTTTGGTCTCATTTATCTCCTTGATTTATTTTCTATTTTCAATTTCATTGATTTCTGCCCTGATTTTCATTATTTCTTCTCCACTGCTTACTTTGGATTTAATATGCTGCTCTTTTTCTAGTTTCCCATGGTGGAAGCTTAGATTATTAGTTTTAGATCTTTCTTACTTTTTAATATATGCATTTATTGTTGTGAATTTCCCTCTAAACACTGCTTTCACTGCATCCTGCAAATTTCATTAAGTTGTATTTTAATTTTCATTTAGGTCTAAAATATTTTAAAATTTCTCTTGAGATTTCTTCTTTGACCCATGCTTTATTTAGAATTATGTTGCCATATCTCCAAGTATTTTGGAATTTTTCCAGGTATTGTTATAATTTCTAGTTTAATTCTATTATGACCTGAGAATGGGTATTGTATGATTTTTACTCTTTTAAATTTGTTAAGATGTGTTTTATGACCCAGAATGTGGTTTGTTTTGGTGAATGTTCTATGTAACCTTGAGTAAAATGTATATTCTTTTGTTGCTGGATGAAGTAGTAAATAGTTGTAAGTTATATTCAGCTAGTTGATGGTCATGTTGAATTCCAACTATGTCCTTACTGATTTTCTGCATGCTGGATTTGTTCATTTTGTGATAAAGGAGTATTGAAGTCTCCAACTGTAATTATGGATTCGTCTATTACTCCTTGCATTTGTGTCAGTTTTGTTTGTTTTTTTGAGACAGGATTTTACTCTGTCACCCAGGTTGGAGTGCAGTGGTGCGATCTCTACTCACTGAAACCTTTGTTTCCTGGGTTAAAGAGATTCTTGTGCCCCAGCCTTCTGAGTAGCTGGAACTACTGAGTAGCTGCCACCATGCCTGGCTAATTTTTGTATTTTTTGGTAGAGACAGGGTTTCACCACGTTGACTGTGCTGGTCTTGAACTCCTTATCAGGTGATCCACCTACTTTGGCCTCCCAAAGTGTGGGGATTGCAGGCGTGAGTCACCATGCCTGGCCATCTATCACTTTTTGCCTTATGTATTTAGTGCGCAATTGTTAGGTGCATACATGTTAAGGATTGGTATGTGTTCTTGGAGAATTGACATTATTATTATCATGTAATGCTCCACTTTATGCCTGCTAACTTTCCTTGCTCTGAAGCCAGCTCTCTGTGAAATTAATATAGCTATATCTTTTGACTGGTGTTAACATGGTGTATATTTTTTCATCCCTTTGCTTTTTATTTATATTGATCTTTATATTGAAAGTAGCTTTTGGAAGACAACATATCATTGGGTTTTGTTTTTTGGCCCATTCGTTTCTGCCTTTTAATTGGTGTATTTAGACCATTGATGTTTAAAGTGATTATTGACATAGTTGGATTAATAGCTGCTCTATTTGTTACTGTTTTCTCTTCATTGCCCTTGTTTTTTGTTCCTCTTTTTGTCTTCTACTCTTTTTCTCTGCCCTTTTTTTTTTTTTTTTTTTTTTTTAAAGACAGGGTCTTTCTCTGTTGCCCAGGCTGGAATGCAGTGGTGCAATCTGACTTTACTGTATCCTCCACCTCCTGGGCGCAAGTGATCTTCCATCTCAGCCTCCCAAGTAGCTGGGACTGTAGATGTGTGTCACCACACCTGGCTAATTGTGTGTGTGTGTTTTGCTTTTTTTTTTTTTTTTTTTTTTGAGGTGGAGTCTTGCTCTGTCACCCAGGCTGGAATACAGTGGGCAATCTTGGCTCACTGCAACCTCCGCCTCTTGGGCTCAAGCAATTCTCCTGTCTCAGACTCCCAAGTAGCTGGGAATATAGGTGCCTGCCACCATACTGAGCTAATTTTTGTATTTTTAGTAGAGATGGGGTTTTGCCATGTTGGCCAGGCTGGTCTTGAACTCCTGACCTCAAATGATCTGCCTGCCTCAGCCTCCCAAAGTGTTAGGATTGCAGGTGTGAACCACTGTGCCCAGCCTTGTGTATGTGTTTTTTTGTAGAGATGAGGTTTTGCTACATTGCCAAGGCTGGGCTTCAACTCCTGGGCTCAAGTGATCCATATGCCTTGGTTGCCCAAAGTGCTGGTATTGCATGGGCCACCATGCCTGGCCCCTTTTATGGTTTTGATTGAGCATTTTATATGATTCTGTTTTTCTCCTTTCTTAGCATATCAGTTAATGCTTTTTTAAAAAAGCTTTTTTAGTGGTTGCCCTAGAGTTTGCAATATATGTTTACAACGAATTCAAGCCCACTTTCAAGTAACACTATACCACTTCACTGATAGTGTGAATACCTTATAATAACAGAATAATATTGATACCTCTCTCCCAATTCTTACATCATTGCTGTCACTCATTTCACTTATATGTAAGCACACACACACAATTGAATATATTGTTGCCATTATTATTTGAGCAAACTTATAAATCAAGAATTAGAAAAATTAAAGTTTTTTATTTTGCCTTCACTATTCCTTCTCTGATGCTCTTCCTTTCTTTGTGTAGATCTGAGTATCTGTCCTATACTGTTTGTTTTCTTTTGGGAAAACGTCTATGAACATTTGTTGCAAGGTAGGTCTACCAGCAACAAATTTTCTTGACTTTTGTTTGTCTGAGAACATCTTTATTTTTCTTTCACTTTTTAATTTTTAATTTTTATGGGTACATAATAGGTGTATGTATTTATGGGGTACATGAGATATTTTAGTACAGGTATATAAATGTTTAATAATCACATGAGAGTAAATGGAATATCCATTATTTCAAGCGTTTATCCTCTATGTTACAAACAATCCAGTTATACTCTTTTAGTTGTTTTAAAATGTACAATAAATGTTGACCATAGTCACCCTGTTGGGCTGTCAAATACACAGAACATATTTATTCTTTCTAAATATATTTTTGTATCCTTTAACCATTCCCACATTGCCACAGTCACACTACCCTTCCCAGCTCCTCTAATAACTATCATTCTGCTCTCTATTTCCATGAGTTCAATTATTTTAATTTTGCCTTCCATAAATGTGAGAACATGATAAGTTTGTCTTTCTGTGCCTGCCTTATTTCACTTCACATAATGACCTCCAGTTCTGTCCATCTTGTTGAAAATGACAGGATTTCATTCTTCTTTTTTATTTTTTTTGAGATGAGTCTTACTCTGTTGCCCAGGCTGGACTGTAGTACAGGCACATGCTACCACAGCCAGCTAATTTTTTTGTACTTTTAATAGAGATGGGGTTTCACCATATTGACCAGGCTGGTCTTGAACTCCTGACATCGTGATCTGCCTGTGTCAGCTTCCCAAAGTGCTGGGATTATAGGCGTGAGCCACCACACCCAGCCAATTTCATTATTCTTTACGGTTGAATAGTACTCAATCGTGTATGTGTACCACATTTTCTTTATTCAAATCTTTGCTATTGTGAATCATGCTTCAATAAACATAAGAGTGCAGATATTTCTTTGAGGTATATATAGGAGTAGGATTACTGGGTTGGATGGTAGCTAGTTTTTAGTTTCTTTGAGGAACCTCCAAACTGTTCTCCAAAGCAGTTGTACTAATTTACATTCCATCAACAGTATATGAGGGTTCCCTTTTCTCCATATCCTTGCCAGGATTTGTTATTTCCTGTCTTTTGCATGAAAGGCATTTTAACTGGGGTGAGATGATATCTCATTGTGGTTTGATTTGCATTTCTTTAAGGATCAATGATATTGAAAACCTTTTCATATACTTGTTTGCTATTTGTATGTCTTTTGTGAAATGTCTATTCAGATCTTTTGCTCATTTATTAATTGGGTTATTCAAGTTTTTCCTCCTGTACAGTTGTTTGTGCTCCTGATATATTCTGGTTATTAATCTCTTGTCAGATGGATAGTTTGCAAATATTTTCTCTTACTCTTTTGGTTGTCTCTTCACTTTGCTGATTGTTTCCTTTGCTGTATAGAGGCTTTTTAACTTGATGCGATCCTGTTTGTCCATTTTTTTCTTGTTTTCTTGTAGGATATTAATCAACCAATTTTTGCCCAGTCCAAAGTCCTGGAGTTTCCCCAAAGTTTTCTCATAGTAAGTTCATAGTTTGAGGTTTTAGATTTAAGCCTTGAAATCCATTTTGATTTGGTTTTTATATATGATGAGAGACAGGGATCTAGTTTGTGGCATTTGCCTTTGGCATCTTTGTCATGAAATCTTTTCCAGGGTCTATGTTATCTTCCAGGGTTCTTATTGTTTCAGGTTTTACATTTAAGTCTTTAATCTATTTTGAGTTGATTTTTTTTGTATACGGTATAAGGAAGGGCTTCGGTTTCACTTTTCTGCTTGTGGCTAGCTAGTTACCTCAGCACCATTTATTGAATAAGAAGTCTTTTCTCCATTGCTTATTTTTGTTGACTTAGTTGAAGATAAGATGGTTGTTGGTGTGCAACCTTATGTCCAGGTTCTCTATTCTGGTCCATTGGCCTATGTGTCTTTTTATACAAGTACCATGCTGTTTTGGTTACTGTAGCCTTGTAGTATAGTTTCAAGTCAGGTAACATGATACCTTCAGCTTTGTTCTTTTTGATTAGGATTGCCTTGGTTGTTTCAGCTCTTTTTTTGGTCCTATATGAACTTTAACATAGTTTTTTTCTAATTTTGTGAAGAGTGTCCTTGGTGGCTGATAAAGAATAGCATTGAATCTGTAAATTGCTTTGGGCAGTATAGTCATTTTATTTTATTTTTTTTACAAAAGTATCTGTTTTATTGTCTAAAACAAGTACAGCATTTTATTATCTAATGTAGAAATTTTTAATAAGCATTAAATAAATAAATAAATCTAGGGTATTTGAAAAATACTGTTGAGCCAGTGAGCACATTTTATAATTTGGAGGACACAAATCAAGTGTGCAGGATTTGATTTTCTACATTTAAAAATGAAGAGCCAAAGTTCTCTTCTTGATTTTCAGCTAAAGGCAGGAGATTACTTTCCAACTCCTTTTGTTTCTGGAGAAGGCCCTCAGTTCTGAAAGTCCCTTAAGGATTGCTTGCTGTCAGTCCCTGTTTTTTTACCAAGTTAGGATTAAGAAGTGGATCCCTGACACAGTCAGAATCAAATAGCTGTTGTTCTTGGCCACGGTTTTGTGAATGCTGGTACTGAGAGTCCTGGGTTGAAGGTCTAGATAATGGTACATCTGGATCAAGATAATAGATCTCATTTGTTCAAACATAGGGATAAAATGGAACGATTCAGAAATCCCAGATGATAATTCTGTTTGATTACCTCCCGGATCAAATTCTTTCTTTTATAGCTACTGTTTTTTAGTGGTAGGTATAATGTATTCTGAGTTTGTTGGCTTCTCTTTTTCACTGCTGGAACTGGTGATGATTGAGACCTTTCCTTGCTGAATGAGTTAATATTCAGAGGCTCTTCTTCCTTTTTGACTAGATGCCACCTGAACTTTGACTCAGTTTCTTGATGAGATGAATGAAGAATTTCTGGTGAAATGCCTCTGTTTTGATAGAGGTGCCCAGGATTTTTTTTTTTTTTTTTCCCCACCAAATGAAGCAGTTCCATCTGCCTCCTCACTTTTTTTTCTTCTCTCTGCTTTTGAAGCTGTTTAGGGTACTTTTCTGATGCTGGAATATACCTTTTAGGTAGGGCTTATTTATATTCCAATCAGGCCTTTTAAGACATTTCTTCAGGTGTTTCGTTTGTTTCTCTGTTTTTGTGAACCGATTACACTGGTCATTATACCGATTGTTTCCTTTTTCTAAGTTGGCTCCTTTATCCTGAGTTAGTTCTTGCTTGTTTTTCTTAGTGCTAAGCTGTCCAATAAATTCCGCCAGTATCTCAGGAGATGAACAATTTGTGTTGTCCTTCTCTGTTAATGATCCACAGTGTGATTCTGCATTGGTGAATATTCCTATATTTACGTCATCTGTCTGCACACCAGTATTCTTCTTAGGAGATGTCCTAGAATTTATACATGTATTCATTTTACCACTGATTTCAGAATTATGTCCTAAACTGGAAGTGTTAGTAGATGCATTATATTCCATTTGTATTGTATCAACACCAAGATTTTTAATCAATCTAGAAGTGTTGTGTTCCTTTTGCACCAATTCTCGGATTCTCTGTTCTTGTTTTAGTCTCTGTGCCAGTTCCTGCACTCGCT
The DNA here is from genome assembly GCF_048565385.1 of Saimiri boliviensis. Lineage (NCBI taxonomy): Eukaryota > Metazoa > Chordata > Mammalia > Primates > Cebidae > Saimiri > Saimiri boliviensis. The sequence continues at coordinate 32,646,273 of NC_133449.1, forward strand.
GCGTTGTCTGAAACAGCTCATTTGTCTTGAGAGTCATGCTTTCTTCCTTTTGTTTTTGCTTAAGTATGTCTTCTTCATAACTGTTTCTGCATCTCTTCATGTTCCCGTGCTAAGCGAAGCTCCTCTTGTTGTTCTTCCTTGTTTCTTTGCTCTTCTTCCAGTTGCTGTTTCTTGTGCTTCTCTTCTACCTGGGCAGTGATGGCTTTATGATGTTCTAACTGTTTTTGTCATCATCTGTCTCGTTCCACAGTCTGAGCTGGGTCCAAGGGAGCAGTCATAGAACAAAGAAAGTTTGTTTTCTTAGTGTTTGCCATAACCACATCCCTAATAGGTTTTGCTATATGCTGCTCCTCTGAAGGTTCAACCTGGCTTCTGGTTGTAGGTGTACAAACACTGCTGACATCAGCCAGTTCCCGAGTGTCAGGAGAGACACAGGAGTACTCAGGTTGTTTGTGTGTTGACAAAGAGGACAGTTGAGGTTGAGAACCAGGATTACTCTTTAACGAATCAAAGTGCATTGTGCATCTGTCATGTTCCTCACCCTTTGAATATATAAGTCTTTCCTCTATTTTTCTTTGACCGTCACCTTCTATTTGCTTATTCACCTCTTCAGTCCATTTTCTCTGCAGTTCTTTCACAGCACTGAAAGGTGCTCCAGCAGTACTGTTTCCCTAGATTGGTCAAGAGTTTGAAGTTTCCCCCATATTGTATTACCACTTTCAGATTTTTTTCTAAGGATCATTCCATTTTTCAGACACTGGTTTTCCTTTCTTCTTTAAAGCAACCTGTTCATCTGTAAATAATGTCCTTTTTAAAAAAAAATGTACAAAAACTAGCTCTTTCCTCCACTGGGCTTTTTTTTTTTTTCTTTTTTTTTTGCTTCCAACAAACTTCTATCACGTTATCACGTTCCCTTTTCTCCAGAGTACTGAATATATCAGCTGGTTTCCATTCATTCTCTACTGCTTAGATGTCTCCTGATACTCATTTAAGATGGATTTATTTTCAGCTGGGACAGATGAAGCCATCTCGGTTTTTGTGAATAATCTTATAATGTTCTCATCCTTTGGCTGATTAGAAATACTGTTTAAATGTAGACTTCATTGACTTTTTGCCTCCTTTCCATTCTCAGTCAGGGAAAGAGATCTATTTCCTTGGTTTACAGTCATCAGTATCTGTTGTAGTTGGTCTTGTGTTAGACACACCAAACTGCTCTTCATATTTTCAGCTGTGGTGTGTTTTTTGTGAGGCTTCTGTTTTGCTACTAGAGGTGTATTTACGATGTTTCTAGTCTTCTGTATATTAGGGGTTGCAGGTGAAATATCTTTCTTTTGCCTGTGATATTTCTGAACCAACTGTCTTCTTTTGGAAAAGTTTTGCACTCCCAATACAAGTATCTTGTGTTGATTTTAGAATGTGTCCAGTTTTTGTTCTTAAAGGACACTTTGCAATCTTGGTCTTATTTCCCATCTTCACAGAAATTTTTGATTTATGTTCATATGGAGACAATATTAGCTTGGTTTTTCCATCTAGTAATTCAGTTTCAAGCTTTAAGCCATCTCCCAAGTTCATGGCCCAACCTCGCAGTCTCTCCACAGCCATTTTAATAATACTGATTCTTCCTGTCCATAAGCATGGAATTTTTTTCCGTTTGTTTGTGTCAATTGTGATTTCTTTCAGCAGTGTTTTTCAATTCTTGTTGTAGAGATCGTTTCCTCCCTGGTTGGCTGTATTCCTAGGTATTTTGTGTGTGTATGTGTGTCTATTGTAAATGGGATTGCATTCTTGATGTGGCACTCAGCTTGGATGTTGCCGGTGTATAGAAATGGTACTGATTGTTATACATTGATACTGTATCCTGAAACTTTGCTGAAGTTAGTTATCAGATCTAGGAGCTTTTGGGCAGAAATGAGGTTTTCTAGATATGAAATCATATTGTCTGCAAATAGAGATAGTTTGACTTCCTCTTTTCCTATGGAATGCTGTTTATTTCTTTCTCCTGCCTGATTTCTCTGGCTAAGACTTCCAGACTTATTGAATAAGAGTGATGACAGTGGGCATCCTTGTGTTGTTCCAGTTCTCAAGGATATGCTTCCACTTCTTGCCCATTCAGTATTTTTTTTATTTTTTATTTTTTATTTTTTATTTTTATTTTTATTTATTTTATTTTATTTTATTTTATTTTTTTTTTTTTGAGACGGAGTTTCGCTCTTGTTACCCAGGCTGGAGTGCAATGGCACGATCTCGGCTCACCGCAACCTCCGCCTCCTGGGTTCAGGCAATTCTCCTGCCTCAGCCTCCTGAGTAGCTGGGATTACAGGCACGTGCCACCATGCCCAGCTAATTTTTTGTATGTTTTAGTAGAGACGGGGTTTCACCATGTTGACCAAGATGGTCTCGATCTCTCGACCTCGTGATCCACCCGCCTCAGCCTCCCAAAGTGCTGGGATTACAGGCTTGAGCCACCGCGCCCGGCTGCCCATTCAGTATTAATGTTGGCTGTGGGTTTGTCATAGATGGCCTTTATTAATTTGAGGAAGGTTATTCAATGCCTAGTTTGTTGAGGGTTTTTTTTCCCAAACATGAAGGATGCTGAATGTTATCAAAAGCCTTTTCTGCATCTATTGAGATAATCATGTGGTTTTTGTTTTTATGGATAGATCACATTTATTGATTTGTGAATGTAAGACCAGCCTTGCATCCCAGTGATAAAGCCTACTTGATTCTGGTGGATTGGATTTTTGATGTGCTGCTGAATTTAGTTTGCCAGTATTTTGTTGAGGATTTTTGTATCTGTGTTTATCAAGGATATTGGCCTAAAGCTTTTCTTTGTTTTGTTTCTGTGTGTGTGTCCCTGCCAATTGGGATCAGAATGATGCTGGCCTCATAGAGCGAGTTAGGGAGGAATTCCTTCTTAATTTGTTGGAATAGTTTCAGTAGGAATGGTACAACGTCTTCTTTATATGTCTGGTAGAATTTGGTGTGAATCTATCTGGCAGTGGACTTCTTCTGGTTGCTAGGCTTTTTATTATTGATTCAATTTCAGAACTAATTTTTGGTCTGTTCAGGGTTCCAGTTTCTTCCTAGTTCAATCTTACGAGGTTGTATCTTTCCAGAAATAGAGTATCTATTTCTTGTAGGTTTTCTAGTTTGTGTGCATAGAAGTGTTTGTAAGAGTCTCTGAGGTTTTGTTGTGTTTCTTTGGGTTCAGTGGTAATATCTTCTTTGTCATTTCTTACTGTATTTATTAGGATCTTTTTTTTTTTTCTTAGTCTGGCTAGTGGCCTATCAATCTTATTTATTTATTTCATGGAACCAACTTCTGGTTTCATTGATGTTTTGTATGTATTTATGTTTCTCAGTTAGATTCAGTTCAGCTTTGATTTTGGTTATTTCCTGTCTTCTGCTAGCTTTGGGGTTGATTTGCTCTCATTTTTCTAGTTCTTCTAGGTGTAATGTTACGTTGTTAATTTGAGATCTTTCTAATTTTTTGATGTGGACAGTTAGTGCTATAAACTTTCCTCTTAACACTGCTTTAGCTATGCCCCAGAGACTGTGGTATGTTGTATGCATGTTTTTATTAGTTTGAGATAATTTCTTGATTTTTGACTTAATTTCATTGTTTATCTAAAGGTCATTCAGGAGCAGGATATTTAATTTTTATGTAGTTGTATGGTGATATGGTTTGGCTCTGTGTTGTCACCCAAATCTCATCCCACATGTAGAGGAAGGGAGCTGGTGGGAGGTGACTGGATCATGGGGGTGGTGTCTCCCATGCTGTTCTTGTGATAGTGAGGGAGTTCTCATGAGATCTAATGGTTTTAAAAGTGGCAGTTTCCCCTGCACACTCTCTCTCTTGCTGCCATGTGAAATGTGCTTTGCTTCCCTTTCACCTTCTGCCACAATTTTAGTAAGTTTCCTGAGGCCTACCCACTATGAGTCAATGAAACCTCCTTTGTTTATACATTGCCCAGTCTCTCTATAGTGGTGTGAGAACAGACTAATACATATGGTTTTCAGTGATCTTCTTAGTGTTGATTTCTGTTTTTTTTTTGTGTTGTGGGTCCAAAAGTGGTGGTTATTATTTTGGGTTTTTTGAATTTGTTGAGAATTATTTTATGACTGATTGTCTGGTCAGTTTTAGAGTTTATGTGCCATGTACAGATAAAAAGAATGTGTATTCTGTTTTTTTTTGTTGTTGTTGTTGTTGTTGAGATGCATGTTAGGTCTACTTGTTCAAGTGTTGAGTTCAGCTCCTGAATGTCTTTGTTAGTTTTTTGCCCCGATGATCTGTCTGATACTGTCAGTGGATATTGAAGTTTCCTGTTATTTTTGGGTCATTATCTAAGTGTCTTTGTAGGTCTCTAAGAACTTGTTTTATGAATCTGGGTGTTCCTTTGTTAGGTGCATATATACTTGGTATAATTAAGTCTCGCTTAAATCCTTTACCAGTATGTAATGCTCTTCTGTGTCCATTACAAAATGCTCTTCCTTGTCTTTTTATATTTTATTTTTAATTTTTGTGGGTACACATTAGGTGTATGTATTCCTTTAACAAAGAAATTTGGCTTCTGAATGTCTTTGTTAATTTTTTTGCTCTGAGGATCTGTCTAATGCTGTCAGTGGGTGTTGAAGTTTCCTGCTATTAGTGTGTCATTATCTAAGTCTCTTTGTAGGTCTCCAAGAACCAGTTTTATGAAATCTGGGTGCTCCTTTGTTGGTGCATATATACTTAGTATAATCAAGTCTTGTTGAATTAAACCCTTTACCAGTATGTAATGCTCTTCTGTGTCTGTTATGTAATGCCCTTCCCAGGGCACATAAAATCCATGAAACAGGCATGTAAGAAAGCACATCATGGAGATTGGGGCATATATCCCCCACAAGGACCCCCTCATCTGAGTTGCAAACAATCTAACTACACTCCTTAAGCCATTTGAAAATGTATAAGCAGGTTATCATAGACCAAAATCACCTATTGTGCTATCAAATAATGGGTCTTATTTATTCTTTCTATTTTTCTTGGACCCATGAACCATCCCCACTTCCCCTCCAGCCCCTCACTACCCTTCTCAGCCTCTGGTGACCATCTTGCTACTGTCTACATCCATGAGTTCAATTGTTTTGGTATTTAGACACCACAAATAAGTATTCTCACCTTTTTTGTGCTTTTTTTGTGTCTATTTGTCTTTTTGTGCCTGGCTTATTTCATTTCATGTAACATAATGACCTTCAGTTCCAACCCTGTAGTTGCAAATGACTGGATTTAATTCTTTTTTATGGCTGAATAGTACTCCATTGTGTATACATACCATATTTTCTTTATTCATCTGTTGATAGACACTTAGATTGCTTCCAAATGTTAGCTATTATAAATAGTGCTACTTCAAACATAGGAGTGCAGATACCTCTTTGATATACTGATTTCCTTTCTTTTGGTTTTATACTCAGAAATGGGATTGCTGGATCATATGGTAGCTCAATTTTCAGTTTTTTGAGAAACCTCCAAACTGTTCTCTGTAGTAGTTGTACTAATTTACATTTCATCAACAGTGTATGAAGGTTCCCTTTTCACGACATCCTCATCAGCATTTGTTGTCTGTTTTTTGGATATAAGCCATTTTAACTGGGGTGAGATGATATCTCATTGTAGTTTTGATTTGCATTTCTCTGATGATCAGTGATGTTGAGCACCTTTTCATATGCCTGTTTGGAATTTGTATGTCTACTTTTGAGAAATGTCTGTTCAAGTCTTTTGCCCATTTTTGATTAGATTATTAGTTTTTTTTTTCTATAGAGTTGTTTGAGCTCCTTATATAGTCCAGTTATTAATCACTTGTCAGATGGGTAGCTTACAAATATTTTCTGCCATTCTGTGGATTGTCTCTTCACTGTTGATTGTTTACTTTGTATGTAGAAGCTTTTTAATGTGATGTGATCCCATTTTTCCATTTTTGCTTTGGTTGTCTATGCTGATAGGGTATTGCTCTTTGTGTTTTCTGATTGTGGTTGGTTTAAAGTTTGTTTTGTGTAAAATTAGAATAGCAATCTCTGCTTCTTTTTGTTTTCTGTTTGCTTTGTAGATTTTTCTCTATCCCTTTACTTTTAGCCTATAGATATCATTGCATGTGAGATGGGTGGATATCTTGAAGACAGTATACAGTTGGTTCTTGCTTCTTTATCCAACTTGCCACTCTATGCCTTTTAACTAAGACATTTAACCCATTTACATTCAAGGTTAATATTGACATGTGTGGATTTGATCCTGTCATCATGTTGTTAGCTGGTCATTATGCACACTTGATTTTGTAGTTGCTTTATAGTGTCAGTGGTCTATGTATGTAGTGTGTTTTTTTTGTGACCAGTAATGGTTTTTCGTTTCTAAATTTAGTTCTCCCTTAAGGACCTCTTGTAAAGCTGGTCTGGTGGTAACAAATTCCCTTGGCATTTGCTTATCTAAAAAGGGTCTTATTCCTTCTTTGCTTATGATGATGTATAGTTTGGCTGGTTAAGAAATTCTTGATTGGAGTTTCTTTTCTTTAAGAATGCTATATTTTGGCTCCCAGTCTGTTCTGGCTGATACAGTTTTCACTGAAAGGTATGCTGTTAGTCTTGTGGGGTTCGCTTTGTAGGTGACCTGCCCCTTCTCTCTGGCTGCCTTTAATGTTTTTTCTTTCATGTCGATATGGGTGAATGTGATGACTGTGTATCTTGGGGATGATTGTCTCATATAGAATCTCACAGGGATTCTATGCATTTCCTGAATTTGAATGTTAGTCTGTCTAGTGAGGTTAGAGAAATTTTTGTGAAGTGAGTGATATCCTTAAATATATTTTTCAAGGTGTTTGCTTTTAACCAGTCTTTCTTTCAGGGATGTCCATGAGTCATAGATTTGGTCCTTTTACATAATCCGGTATTTCTTGGAGGTTTCATTCATTCTCTGTTTCCTTTTTCTTTATTTTTGTCTGATGGGGTTAATTTGGAGAAGCAGTGTTCAAGCTCTGATTCATGCTGGCTTGTGTGTGCCAGAAACTGCAGTGGCACAGCAGGGTGCACATGTGTTGGTTGGGGTGGGGCACCAGCAGGAGGCTTTGCATTAGTTTTCATAGGTACTATATGCTGGCAAAATATTTTACTGTTGTATTTTGGGCTGCAATCCAGTAGGCATCATTTAAGAATGTTAGCCAGCAGATAAGCTGTTACTGTACTGCAAGCCTTTTTTGTTTTGGCACAGTGGGTAGGAGTGCTCTGTGTTGGGGGTTAGAGAGATGACCCCCTTAACTAGTTTGTTCTTGGGCCTTGGAGGAGGCCTCTCCAATCACTGACTATATGCTTGCATTTCTTTTGTTAGGAATTCTGGTTCATGAGGATCACACAGTTGGCACATAGGCCGAATCCTTGCTGTATTCTGTGGAGGGAGGCACACTCCAATCTTCTACTAGCCTGTGAACCCTGGCATCTTACTTCTCTCACTGACCTGAGAGTAAGGACTCCTCCCTGCTTGGGTATTGACTGAGCCAGCAAGCTCTGCTTGGCCAGGAGCTGTGAGGGTGGGTGAGGTCACCTAATTTGCTGTTTGGGTGCTTCCCGGGGGAACATGGGGTTGTGCCTGCCTGCAGAATTCAGATAGAAATAGGACCACTCGGCTGGAAGCTCTAGCATGCATGGCCCATCTGCCTACCAGTGGTAGAGGTGAGTGGAGATGTCTGCCCTGCTGTCCGGGTGTTGTCCTGGGCAACAGGATATTGTGCCCCTTGGCAGAATTCAGGTAGAAGAAGGACTTACTGGGTTGGAAGCTCTAGCAGGTGTGGCCTGCCTGGCTGTCAGCTTTAGGGGTGGGTGGAGTGGCCTTCCCTGCTGTCCAGGTGTTTCCCAGGACAACAGGAGGTTGATTCTGCCAGCTGAGTTCAGACAAAAGCAGGACTGTTGGATTGGAAGCGCTAGTAGGCGTGGCCTGCCTGGCTATGAGCTGAGTGGGAGAGTGGAGTCACCTTCCCTCCCATCTGCGTATTTCCCAGTACAGCAGGAGGCTGTGGCTGCTGGCTGAGTTCAGGCAGAAACAGGACCACTGGGCAGGAAGTTGGCACTGAGCCTTGTCTAGCAAGTGGCGGGAGAGGGGCTGGAGCAATCTTAACTGCTCCCAGGTATTCTGACTGTGGCCTCTATGGGGGCTATGGCAAGGATAGTTCAACATATGCAAATCAGTGTGATACAAAATGGTGCCAGTTTGTTCTGGGGTCCAAGGCTTGTAGAGGTGTTCTTGGACTTGAGAGTTGCCTCTGGAAAACCTCCAGGTGGCTCTGTGCCTCAATTTAGAAGCATGGTTGGGTGTGCAGATGCCTAGAAAGATTCTCCCATTCCCAGGCCTGCACGGGTCCTTGTGGAAAGTGTGAATCCCCTGAGGGTCTCTTAATCACCTCTCCCATGTCTGGGAGCTTCTCCTCGTTCTGTGTTGACTCCAGATAGGCTCCTGCCCAGCTTCACTCCTCTTTGCTCTCTGTTGTCCCCTTGCTGCCTTGATGGATCCCAGTGTAGTTTGTGATCAGCTTGTAGGATCAGTGTTCAGTTTGACTCCCTCTTCAGTTTCTTGCATCGATGTTTTGTAGTTTTCATTGCAGAGATATTTGATTGCTTGGGTTAATTGCTAGGTGTTTTATTTTATTTGTAGCTATTGTAAATGGGATTACTTTCTTGATTTTCTTCAAATTGTTCACTATTGGCATATGGAAATGTTACTGATTTCTGTATGTTGATTTTATATTCTGCAATTTTAATGAATTTGTTTATTTGGTTCTAATAGTTTTTTGGCAGAGTTTTTAGATTTTTTCAAAAATAAGATCATATCATCTGCAAATAAGGATAATTTGACTTCTTCCTTTTTGATTTGGATGTCCTTTATTTCTCTCTCTTACCTGATTGCTCTAGCGAAGGCTCCTAGTACTGTTGTATAATCGTATAAAAGTGGGTCTCCTTGTCTTGTTCCAGATCCTTTCCCCATTCAGTATGATACTAGTGTGGGTCTTTCATACATGGCTTTTATTGTATGCACGTATGTTTTATCTATACCCACTTACTTGAGTGCTTTTTTTCATGAAGGGATGCTGAATTTTATCAAATGTTTTTTCAGCACCTATTGAAATGATCACATGGGTTTTGTCCTTCATTCTGTTGATAGGATGTATCACATTGATTTGGATATGTTGAACTATCCTTGCAACCCTGGGATAAGTCCTACTTGGTCATGACGAATGATCTTTTTAGTGTGTTATTGAATTAGGTTTGCTAGTATTTTGTTTAGGATTTTTGCATCAATGTTTATTAAGGATATTGGCCTGCAGTTTTTTTTTTTTTTTGATACATCTTTGGTTTTGGTATCATAGTAATACTAGCCTTGTAGAATGAGTTTAGAAGTATTCCCTCCTCAGGCCGGGCGCGGTGGCTCAAGCCTGTAATCCCAGCACTTTGGGAGGCCGAGGCGGGTGGATCACGAGGTCGAGAGATCGAGACCATCCTGGTCTACATGGTGAAACCCCGTCTCTACTAAAAATACAAAAAATTAGCTGGGCATGGTGGCTCGTGCCTGTAATCCCAGCTACTCAGGAGGCTGAGGCAGGAGAATTGCCTGAACCCAGGAGGCGGAGGTTGCAGTGAGCCGAGATCGCGCCATTGCACTCTAGCCTGGGTAACAAGAGCGAAACTCCGTCTCAAAAAAAAAAAAAAAAAAAAAAAAAAAGAAGTATTCCCTCCTCCTCTATCTTTTGGAATAATTGGAGTAAGATTGGTATTAGCTCTTCTTTAAATGTTTGGTAAAATTCAGCAGTGAAGCCATTGGGTCCTGGGCTTTTCCTTCCTGGAAGACTTTTTATTACAGTGTTGATATCATTACTTGTCTGTTCAGGTTTTGAATTTCTTCATGATTCAATCTTGGTAGGTTGTATGTATCTGGGAGTTGATCCATTTCTCCTAGGTTTTCTAATTTATTGGCATATAATTGCCCATACTAGCGTCCAACCCTTTGGATTTTTGTGGTATCAATTGTAATGTATTTTCTTCATCTCTGATTTTATATATTTGGATTTCTTCTCTTTTTTTTTCTTAGTTTGGCCAGAGATTTACTGATTTTGTTTATCTTTTCAAGGAACCAACTTTTCATTTATTGATCTTTTATATATATTTCATTTAAATTTCATTTGCTTCTGCTGTGATTGTTATTGTTTCTTTTGTTCTACTAATTTTGGGTTTAGTTTGCTGTTGCTTTTCTGGTTCTTTATGATACAGCATTAGGTTGTTTATTTGAAATTTTTCTATTTTTTTGATGTGCTCATAGCTATAAATTTTCCTTTTAGTACTGCTTTTGCTGTATCTCATAGGTACAGTATGTTGTATTTCCATTATCATTTGTTTCAATAATACAAAATACTTTTAAATTTATTTATTGACCCTCTGATCATTCAAGAACTTAATGTTTAATTTCCAGTTGTTTGTATAGTTTTCAAAATTCCTCTTTTTATTGATTTCTAGTTTTATTCTGTTGTGTTCAGAGAAAATACTTAATATAATTTCAGTTTTTTTGAAATGTTTTAAGAGTTGTTTTGTGGCCTAAGATATGCTCTATCCTTGAGAATGGTCCATGAGCTGAGAAGAAGAATGTATATTCTGCAGCCATTGGATGAAATATTCTATAAGTATCTCTTAGGTACACTTGGTCTATTATGTAAATCAAGTCCATGATTTCTTTGTTGATTTTCTGTCTGGATGATGTGTTTGTTGCTGAAAGTGCAGTGTTGAAGTTTTCAGCTATTATTTTATTAGGGTATATCTCTCTCTTTAGCTCTACTAATACTTGATTTATAAATCTGGATGCCCCAAAGTTGGTTGCATATATGTTTACAATTGTTATATTCTGTTGCTTAATTTACTCCTTTATCATTATATAATGACTTTTCTCTTTTTATAATATTTGTCTTCAAATCTGTTTTGTCTTATATAACTATTTCTGCTCTGTTTTGTTTCCATTGGTAGGAAATATCTTTTTCCATCTCTTTATTTTCAGTCTGTGTGTGTCTTTGTAGAAGAAGTGTATTTCTTATTTTTTTAATGCATTTAGCCACTCTGTCTTTTGATGGAGAGTTTAGTTCATTTACATTCAGTATTGTTATTGTTAAGTAGGGACTTACTCCTATAATTTTGTTACTTGATTTCTGGTTGTTTTGTGGCCTTCTCTTCCTTTGTTCCTTTCTTTCTGTTTCTTTTTAGTGAAGGAAGTTTTCTCTGTTGGTATGTTTTCATTTCTTGCTTTTTATTTTTTGTGTATCTGTTGCATGTTTTTAGATTTGAGGTCGCTGTGAGGCTTGCAGATACTGTCTTACAAACATTATTTTAAACTGATGACAACCTAACATTGATTGCATAAATAAACTTATACCAACAAACAAGTAAAAAGAAAACTAATAACTTTAATTTTATCTACTTGCTTTTTAACTTTTTGTTGTTTCTATTTATATCTGATTTTACTGGCTATGTCTTGAAAAGTTGTAGTTACTATTTCTGACTGGTTCATCTTTTCTTCTTAAAATATGAGTAGTTTACACACCACAATTACAGTGTTACAATAGTCTATGTATTTAATATTACTAATGAGTTTCCCTTCAGATGATTTCGTATTGTTCCTAATGTCCTTTTCTTTCAAATTGAAGAATTCTCTTTTAGCACTTGTTGTAGGACCAGGCTGGTGATGATGAAATCAATTTTTGTTTTTCTGGGAAAGTCTTCATTTGTCCTTCATATTTGAAGGATATTTTCACCATATATACTTCTAGGATAATAGCGATTTTTTTCAGTACTTTAAATATGTCCATGCCACTTTCTCCTGGCCTGTAAGGTTTCCAATGAAAAGCCTGCTGACAGATGTGTTGAGCTCTGTTGTATGTTATTTGTTGCTTTTCTCTTGCTGCTTTAGGATCCTTTCTTTATCCTTGACCTTCGGCAGTTTGATTATTCAATGCCTTGAAGTCGTCTTTGGGTTAAATCTGCTTGGTGTTCTATAACCTTCTTGTACTTGAATATTGATATTTTCCTCTAGGTTTGGGAAATTTCTCTATTATTCCTTTGAGTAAACTTTCTACCCCAGTCTCTCTCTCTACCACCTCTTCAAGGTCAGTAGCTCTTAAGTTTGCCCCATCGAGGCTATTTTCTAGATCTTTTAGCTGTGCTTCATTCTTTAATTGGATATTTTTGTCTTTTAGTATAGCATAGTTTTTCTTGATAGCTGTATATGTGTTGTAATTGGTATTGGTTCACATGGAGATTTCTGCTTAGGGATTTCTGTTTGAGTAAATTGTGTTTCTCTGTATTTGCCTGTCTGTCTGTCCAATTTTGGGGCAGCAGTTTGCATTGTGACCTTACTTTTCTGATGGATCTATGCAGAGTTGATAATTTTTCAGTTTGTTCAGTTTTTTACTTGTTAAGGAGGAATGATGATTTCCATGCTTCTTACATGCAGGACTGGAAAGTAGAAGCTCAAATTTTATTTTTAGAATGATAAAACTGCAAACATAAGCTCTCTAATATGGTTTGGCTGTGTCCCCTCCCAAATCTCATCTTGACTTGTAGCTCTCAAATTCTCATGTGTCTAGGGAGGGACCTGGTAGAAAGTAGTTGAATCATGGGGGTGAGTTTTTCCTGTGCTGTTCTTGTGATAGTAAATAAATTTCACAAGATCTGATGTTTTTAGAAAGGGCAGTTCCCCTGCACATGCTTTCATGCCTGATGCCATATAAGACATTCTTTTGCTTCTCCATTGCATCCCCAGCCATTGGAACTATGAGTCCATTAAACCTCTTTTTCTTTATAAATTACCCAATCTTGAGTATTTCTTCATAGCAGTATGAAAATGAACTAATACAGTAAATTGGTACCAGTAGAGTGGGATGCTGCTCTAAAGATACCTGAAAATGTGGAAGCAACTTTGGAATTGGGTAGCAGGCAAAGGTTGGAACAGTTTGGAGGGCTCAGAAGAAGACAGGAAAATGGGAAAATTTGGAAATTCCTAGAGACTTTGAGGGCTCAGAAGACAGGAAGATGTGGGAAAGTTTGGAACTTTTTAGAGACTTGTCTTTGACCAAAGTGCTGATAGTGATAAGGACAATAAAGTCCAGGCTGAGGTGGTCTCAGATGGAGATGAGGAACTTGTTGGAAACTGCAGAAGAGGTGATTCTTGTTCTGTTTTAGCAATGAGACTGGTGGCATTTTGCTTTTGCCCTAGATATCTGTGGAACTTTTCAACTTGAGAGAGATGATTTGAGGTATCTGGTGGAAGAGTCTTCTAAGCGGCAAAGTGTTCAAGAGGAGGCAGAACATAAAAGTTTAGAAAATTTGCAGCCTGATGAAATAGAAAAGAAAAACCAATTTTAGGGGGGAGAAATTCAAGCCTGCTGCAGAAATTTGCATAAGTAACAAGGAGCCCAAGACAGTGGGTTTAATCACCAAGACAGTTAACCACCAAGTTAATCACTAAGACAGTGGGGAAAATGTCTCCAGGGCACGTCGGAGACCTCAGGGTAGTCTTCCATCACAGGCCTGGAGGGAAAAGTGGTTTCCTGGGCCACATCCAGGACTTCCCTGCTGTATGCAGACTAAGGACTTGGTACCCTGAGCCCCAGCTGCTCTAGCTGTTCCTAAAAGGGGCTAAGGTACAGCTTGGGCTGTGGCTTCAGAGGGTGCAAGCCCCAAACCTTGGCAGCTTCCACATGGTGATGAACCCGTGGGCGCAGAGAAGTCAAGAATTTAGGTTTGGGAACCTCTGCCTAGATTTCAAAGGATATATGGAAATGCCTGGATGTCCAGGAAGAAATTTGCTGCAGGGGCAGGGCCCTCATAGAGAACCTCTGCTAGGACAGTGCAGAAGAGAATGTGGGGTTGGAGCCCCACACAGAGTCCTCACTGGGGCATTGCCTAGTGGAGTTGTGAGAAGAGGGCCACTGTCCTCCAGATTCCAGAATGGTAGCTCCACCAACAGCTTACATCATGGGCCTGGAAAAGCTGCAGACACTCAATGCCAGCCTGTGAAAGCAACCAGAATGGGGGGCTGTATCCTGCAAAGCCACAGGGGTGGCACTGACCATGGCTCTGGGAGTGCACCTCTTGCTTTAGTGAGACCTGGAAGTGAAATATAGAGTCAAAGGAGATCATTCTGGAACTTTAAAGTTTAATGACTGCCCTATTGGATTTCAGACTTGCGTGGAGCCTATAGCCCCTTCGGTCTAATTTCTCCCATTTGAAATTGGTGTAGTTATCCAATGCCTGTACCCTCATTGTATCTAGGAAGTAACTAATTTGCTTTTGATTTTACAGGCTCTTAGGTAGAAGGGACTTGCCTTGTCTCAGATGAAACTTCACACTGTGGACTTTTGAGTTAATGCTGAAATGAGTTAAGACTTTGGTGTCTGTTAGGAAGGCATGATTGTTTTTGAAATGTTAGGGACATGAGATTTGGGAGGGTCCAGGGGTAGAATGATATGGTTTGTCTGTATCCCCACCCAAATCATGTCTTGAATGATAACTCCCATAATCCCTATGTGTTGTAGGAAGGACCTGGTGGGAGATAATTGAACCACAGGGGCAGGATTTTCCTATGCTTTTCCCGTGATAGTGAGTAAGTCTCAGGAGAGCTGATGGTTTTATCAAGGGCAGTTGCCCTGTACACGTTCTCATGCCTGACACCGTGTAAGATGTGCCTTTGCTCCTCCTTTGCCCTCTGCCATGATTGTGAGGCCTCCTCAGCCGTGTGGAACTGTGAGTTAATTAAACCTCTTTCTCTTTATAAATGACCCAGTCTTGGGTATTTCTTCATAGCAGTATGAAAATGGACTAATACATTCTCTAAAGCATCCTCTGATAATCCTTCCTTTTTATTCAAGTCTTAAGTTAGATCATTGGAACATAAAACCAGATGGTTAAAACTGTACTGCATAATTTTCATCTAAGACACTTGTTTTAAGGCCTTTTTTTGGCCATTGAGAGGGATTTGAGATTATGAAGATGACAACTATACATTTGTAATGTTTTTAACTTTTTGGAGCACTCAAAGGAGGTCACCCAAGAACCCTCTTTAAGAATGACTTTTTTTGGAAATTACTTACCATGTGATAAGGTGTCAGGGGTCGGGCGACTCCACACACAACTTAGAGTTTGAGGTATAATAGAGGCACCAGTGTGTATCTTCCACCATATGTTCCACTTGGACAAGACAAGACTGTCTGTTTCCACTTTATTGCTAGTGATCATCTCATTCTACTCCTGATAACAACAAGTGGTTTTAGCCAAGTCTCTCTTTTTGATCTGAATCAATTTCAGGTTCTCCTTTCATCTTTCCTTCTGATAGTTCTCATCACCCAGCTTGCTAGTAATAAACAGACGGCTTTCAAGAGCCATCTGATCTTGTGAAATCTCCTTTCCTGATAGTTTTTCAAAAATAGGAGAGCAGTCTCTCTGGCATGTTTTAACTCAGCTGCACCTGTAGCAGCAGCTTGACCTGGACCTGTGGGGTCAGGACGAGAGAAGACAGAAGTCAACCTCCCATTTTATAGAAGAGAAAAGTAAAGCTCAAAAGAAGAGAAGTAACTTTCCAGTTTCGGTGGGCTCTGATTGCCCTTTTCTACAAAAAGAGTTAAAAACAATTCTGGCCCAGGTGCGGTGGCTTACACCCATAATCCTAGCACTTTGGGAGGCCGAGGTAGACAGATCACCTGAGGTCAGGAGTTCAAGACCAGCCTGGCCAATATGGTGAAACCCCTTCTCTACTAAAAATACAAAAAAAATTAGCTGGGCATGATGGTGCATGCCTGTAATTCCAGCTACTCGGGAGGCTGAGGCAGGAGAATCGCTTGAATCTGGGAGGCGGAGGTTGCAGTGAGCCAAGATTGTGCCATTGTACTCCAGCCTGGGTGAGAAGAGTGAGACACTGTTTCACTCTTCATGCTGGAGTGCAGTGGTGCAATCCCTGCTCACTGCAACCGCCATCTCCCAGATTTAAGCGGTTCTCCCATCTCAGCCTCTTGAGTAGCTGGGATTACAGGTACCTGCCATCACTCCCGGGGAATTTTTGTATTTCAGTAGAGATGGGGTTTCACCATGTGGGTCAAGCTGGTCTTGAACTCCTGGCTTCAGGTGATATGCTCACCTCAGCTTCCCAAAGTGCTAAGATGACAGGTGTGAGCCACCGCGCCCGGCCAAGGTATCTTATTTTAATATTGCTAAATTAGGATTTGTATAACTACTGGTATTGAAAACATAGAAGGTCAAATCTGTTTTCCCCTGGAACACAGGAGGACCCCCTGCTTTTGAACAAGTGATGTCCCATAAGATCTTTGTAAATTGGTGGGTTGGAACATCAGTTTTCCTTTGCTGAGTGACATGGTACTGTCTGCTAAGCTCTTGATGTGCCAGGCCCTGGGCCGACAGCTTTCCATGGATTACTGCAGGTAATCTCCACAACAAGCTCATGGTGGGCTGTCATTGTAACCTTCATTTTATAGATGAGGAAACTGAGGTTTAGAGAGGATAAATTCTCACAGCAGGAGTCAGACCTGAAAGCAGCTCCTCTTCATCTCTATACTCTTCTGTCTCCTCGAGGGACTCAGTGTAAAGGCTACAGATGGTGCTTGCCCTAGTTCAGAGCCCAGCTACCAGGTCTGGGGATGTTTCCAAGGGACAATGAGCCCTCTGCCCCGGCTGCTGAGAGTCTGGATTTCCCAAACTATTGATGAATCACATGTAATCATTTGTCTTTACAAGATTCACCTAATTGATCCAACAGAATCAGGAAGACATGAGAGATTCATTTGTTCCTTCATTCAGATGATATTTATTGAGTACCTACCATGTACTAGGTACATGCCAACATGAAGTTGTTGAGGGGTGGCAGTGGGCACTCTCAGTGATGGGTGGGACTTGGTTTTACATTTGCTCCTTTTTAACCCCTTTCTTTTCTTCTGAAACACCTCAGGGAAAACCTGAGTGTTCTTTACTGTCTTGGTATCTGGCTTCTGATTGGCTTCTTTCCTGCCTTCTCACACCTGTAAGCTTCTCTGCCTGTCTGTTTCTGAAGGAAGGACATCACTTAGTGGAGGCTTTCTGAGGGTCTTTTTTCCTTCACAAGTGCAAGTACAAAAATCTTTCTTTTATCTCTCCTGTGCCTGGTACATGGTAGTTAATAAATATTTTTTGAATGAATAAACAAATGAATCTCTTGTGTTTTCTGACCCTGTTGGATCAATTAGATGGGTACTGTAAACATAGATGATTACATTTGATTCATCTGTAGTCTGGGAAATCCAGGCTCTCAGCAGCCAGGGCAGAGGACCAGTCCAGGACTCCTAGGATAATGTCGGTGAGGAAATGGATAGACTAGAGGTGAATGCAGAGGCAGCCAGGGCCGAGGGGAATGGCGTCTGCAGGATGGGTGGGAGAGGCGGTGGACTCAGAGACAGTGGTGCACAGATCCTTTGGTTGTAAGTGGATGATACACACACTGAGTTAAAGAAAAGACATTGCTTATTGGCAGGTAACTGAGCATCTTAAGGTTTAGGCTGGCATTAAGCCTGATTGGAGCTCCAGTGGTTCAAATGGTGATAACCACAACCTGAACTGGCTACATCATTTGCAGGGCTCAGTGAACAAGGAAGATGTGAGAACTCTTGTAAAAATAAATAAATAAACTAGCAAATTTCAAGATGGTGACAGCAGTGTGTTAAATCAAGCACAGGGCCCTTCTAAGCACAGCACCTGTGGGACTGCACAGATCGCAGGCTCATGAAACTGGCCCTCATCGGGATCCCGTCTCTCTGAACAAGTCTCAGCCCTGGTGATCTCCACTCGTTTTTAGTCTCAGGCAGATTTTCTCCATGTGACATCAAAATGCCACCAACAACTCCAAACTTTCATTGTCTTTAGACCTAATGATCTCAGAGTAAGGCACAATACTGAACCTGTCTTTAGAGCTTTAGCGAAAAGTCCCAGAGAGAACTCTGATGAGTGATTGGCCAAGCTTGGGTCATATTCCCATCCCTGAACCAATCACCTGGCCAGTGGTTTGCAGTACTCTGATTGGCTAGGGTTGTGGTGATGGGGGTATGTGTGATGGGAAGGCAGGACTAGGTCCATGTAGCTTTTACAGACTGCGTGGGTGCATTGTGGAATGGGAGGAGAAGGTCCCTCAAGGGAGGCTTGATACTGATCTAACAGAAAGTTAGATCAGTATCAGCTATAGCTGGGGAGGTGGGAGACAGACAAGTAGCCCCACATCACCCATCTTGTGATGAGAGCAAGGGGGTATATGACTGGACGGTGGGTATAGTTGCAGGAGATGTGGTTTCTGACAGCAGATAGTTGAACGAGTATAGAAAAAAAGGAAAAGTGAAGTGAGGATATCTTAGGATGGGGGCAGATGGAGAGGAAGGAAAGGAAGACCCTTGGGACTTGTGGCCTGTAGGTTAGGGTGGCTGTCTTTGCTTGCTCTTCATGTATTGAGGGGGTTCCATCAGTTGGGCCAGCCTAGAGTCCACCTGGGTCAGATTTTAGGAATTCTTGTAGTGAGGAGATGAGATGCAGGAAGCTTTCCTTCAGTTTCCGTCCTCTGGGAGGTAGAAGGAGCTCTGGAGTCATTTCTCTGCCACCCACTTTGTGATCTTGGGCTAATTATATTACCCAAAACTAAGCTTCAGTTTTGTCACCTGTAATGTGAGAATCTTATGATTCCCAAATAGTGGGAACTTGTAAGGTGCTTAGTAAATGGACACTGTTGTCATTAATACTGGTTTCAGGGCTTTCAGGAAATGAAGGTCACTGCTGTGCCACATCCATACATTACATACTCCTCCAGAATACCTCTAGCCATATTTATAATGGAGAACTAGAATAATGGTTCCCTCAAAGATACCAGATCCTAATGCCTGGAGCCTGCGAATGATACCTTATGACACAAATACTTTGAAGATATGATTAAGTTAAGTATCTTGAGATGGGGAGATTTTCCTGGATTGTCCAGGTAGCTTTATATAAGGCATCCTTATAAGAGATAGAGATTTGACACATGCACAGAGGTAAAGGCATTGCGAAGATGGAGGCAAAGATTGGAGCGTTGCAGCCACAAGCCAAAGAATGCTGGCAAACACCTGTAGAGGACCTAGAAAAAGCAAGGAACAGCTTTTCCCCAGGGATATTTAGAGGGATTGCAGCCCTGCTGACACCTGGATTTCATCCCAGTAATATGGATTTTGGACTTCTAAGCCTCTAGAACTGTAAGAAAATAAATCTTTGTTTTTTTAAGCCAAGCAGTTTGTCATAATTTCTTAAAACAGCCACAGGAAAATTGTACACCCTTTTGAGGTGGACCTTTGTTATTTGCTTTGGTTCTCATATTTACCGTGATGTTGCACCTGCTAAAGTTTTCTGGTTTAAACTCTGGGGAGTCAGGTGAGACTGTTTCAAGCAGTAGCCTGTGCCATTTCTACTAGGCTGAGCTCCTAAAGAGCCATGGGAACCCTAGGATTGAGCTTATACGGAGCCAGCTTTTTAATTTCAGAGATAATCAGCCACTGATGCAGTTACCACCTGAGATGATATATTTCATTGTGGAGCCTCTCGACTGAATGAGGCACAGGAGATTTTAAGTTTTAGAAGAACAGTAATTTATTCTTACAGTTCACACTTCATGGAAACTCTTGGTTGAATATGAGTAACAAGCATGAGACTTATTTCTTCAATTCCCCGAGTATTTAGAAGTGTGAACGCCCTTTAGGATCAGCCTGCCCAACCTCCCGCATGCTGCAGAGGTCCGCTAAGCAGAGGTCTACACCCTCATCTGAGAATTTACTCAATGCTCTAGTGATGTTAACATTGTTCTGCCCTTCGTGATAGGAATATAATTATACATATAGGATTAAGAATAAGCAAAATGGCACTTGAGGAGTTATATCTTCTCTTTGTTTTGGGGGTAGTTTTGCATAATTTGTCCTAAATGCTTAGACTTTTTCTATGTCTCAGAACAGAATTTAATATTTTTGTGCCACTATCAAACTTCAAATTCCAAAATGACAGCACATTTTGGACCAAGATTCAGACAATAAGATCATTCCAGAAAGGTGGTGTTTGGCCTTGAAATGATGACAGCAAAGCATTGGAACTTTGCTATAACTGAGTCCCTTACTGAAGTCTGGATCGATTTTCTTTTCAGAAATTCATTTTAGAAGACAATTTTAAGATAAGGATATAATTATGACTCAGACATATAAAATGAACATGTGTGAGATTTTAATTTATTAATTAATGTGGGAACCAGGGAGATGTTTGAACACGCTCTAAGGAATGCTGAAATGAATTTATGAATAGATGCAAAATGGGTCTACCCACAGGGCAATAACCAAATTGGATTCCAAAGATATAATTAATTTGCATTTTATAGTCAAATCATTTGTGTAATTATCAGTTTTCTACATCTTACACGGTATATCTTGCTCAAAGGTAATGAAAGGCAGAGGTGACTTGGAAGGGTGAGTTAGACCTTTTTATGGGTCTGTTTCAAAGTCTTTTATAGTTTTTCTGGCATATGCTTTACTGTGACCTGTGGATCAAATTCTACTTGGAATAGCGCTATGGTAATGTGGATAAGGAGAAACCACGGGACGGAGTGTGCTGGGCATAGAGGTGTCTGGGGAACAAATCTTATTTTCCTCTCAGTACAGGGACTACTTGCTAGTTGTATAGAGTCTGAGGAACCAGTTGCATTGTAGGCATGCCACCATCAGGGAACGTGTGCTTACTTTTGAAAGATCAAACAGTGTAGTGGTTAAGGGAGCAAACCTGGGTTCACATTCTGGGTCTGCCACTTACTACCTATATGTCCTCTCTGAGCCTAGTATCCTCATTGGTACATGGGGATAATAATGGTACTTATGGCATAAGGTAGTAGGTAACTAAGTAATATCTGTGAGTCAGTAGACCAGAACCTGTCATTTACCTAGCACTAGGTAATTGTTAGCTATTATTAATTTCCAAGCAAGAATAATAGCATCTGTAATTCCAGCTACTTGGGAGGCTGAGGCAGGAGGATCACTTGAGCCCAGGAGTTTGAGGCTGCAGTGGGCTATGGTCATGCCACTGCACTCCAGCCTGGGTGACAGCAAGACCCAGTCTTTAACAAAAAAAGGATAGCAGCAACCACGTGTAAGTCTTGCATTTCACCGTTTGGGGAGCTGCTTTATTGATCTGATGCTTATCTATCGATATTCTATGCATATGCAATTAACAGAGGCCTCTGGCCAATAAGCTAATAAACTCTCTTGTCTACTGGGTATCGTCATGATCTCTGGGCATTCTGCGGGACTGGAGCACTTCTAGAGCTCACATTTAATTTTCAAGTGTCAACATAGTGATGAATGTTTATCTCAAATTGCATGGAGGCAAAGCATAGGGCATTTATTTTATTTTTTTTTTAGTGAAATCTTAGTTCCATTAACTTTTCTACAAAGTACTAATGGAGTTCCATGTAAAAATGCATTTAGAAACACACTAGGTGAGTCACAAAATTCCAGACTGTTGGGTTGGAGTCATATTATTCTGTAGTATTTACTTACGTTGTTTACATGAAAACTAATTTCAGAGAATGCCTCTACCTGGGTGATTAACCACATTTTCATAAATTTGCATGCTTTTCATACACTTTCTAATGGCTGTCTGATAAACTGTTAAATAAATGAGTATGTGTATGGGGGAGCAATCTTCAAATTACCTCGTATGATTCATAGCACAGCAGTGCAAAACAGCTGTGTAGGGAAAAGTTATGTGTCATTAGTAATTTTTATGACTCAGGTTGTTATTATAAGTCTACCTGTCTGTACGGCATTTTCATCCTCATGGGAGAAAATTTAGATTAACTCAGCTTTTGGATGGTGACGCATTATGGCGGATGTAAAGGGTTTCCATGAAGAAGTTACTCAGCCCTTTAACTGTGTAGGCCGTTGGATGCTGTCTTTTCTCTGGACAAGTATGTGGCATTGACTCTCAGAGATCAGTTCATCTCTCACAGATAAACAGTTTACTTTCAAAGATTGTAATAGCTATTCCTCCTGGCTTAAAGTGGGATTACACAGTTAATAGAGCTGTAGCAAATTTTGGAAAGTGTGATGGCTACATTATAACTCAAGAAGAAAGTGCCTATTTTCCTTTGCTTGAGTTTGTTTACTCATTTTGCTTTTTATCTCACATCATATAACTTTTTGAAAAAAGTTACTAAACAGAAAATATGATCTCATAATTTTCTTTTTTAATAACTATTTGCCCCCATGAATACCTGCAACTACAGAGGGTTCAAGCCAGTACATTTATAAAGTGGATTTTAGGTGTCCAGAATGGGATTAATCATACTCTTTTGCTCATTACACATTATTGTTCTTACTTGTAAATAAACTTTTATAATTCTAATGACTCGAATATTTTTTCTTGAAATATAGTTATTTAACTTTTTCCTAAATTTGGCAAAATAATTGCTGTCTGAACTATCTAAATATTAAGCTAGCTTTTGGCAGGTTTGGAAAATGTTTTTAAAAAATTACATGTAGGCTTTCATGATAAAAATCAGGGTTTGAGATCAGAGGATGAGCTCATAGACTTTTGACTTTTATTCTTGCAAAACTTCAGGGTTAAGTGCACATTGATGCTTGGTGAAGTGACATGGGTAAGGTTTCAGTGAAATGTTTTCAGTTGTTGTAACATGATAGAACATGCTAGTCATCTTCAGTGAGCGTCCTCAAAACAGAAAGAGATGGCTTTAGAATTCTATTTGGAAGTGACCTAGGAAGTCAGTCATCTAATCTAGCCCCTCCAGTCCTGCTGCATCCCAGGAGTCCTCTGGGTACCTCTGCCACAGGCAGCTTAGCCTGCACTTGGATCTTTGCAGGGACAAGAAACTCACTCCCTCATGACCAATCCTTTTCTTTCAGAGACAACTTTAATTATTAAAAATAAAACTGGTTTTGTTGAGCTTAAATGTGATTGATTCCTTAACATTTCTGCTCATTTGCTAGTATTATTGGTCTCTACTTGTAGATGACACCAAAAGAGTCCTCCTGCTTATAAGGAATTCTTATTTTTGAGATGGAATCTTGCTCTGTTGCCCAGGCTGGAGTGCAGTGGTTCGATCTCGGCTCAGTGTAGCCTCCGCCTCACAGGTTCAAGCGATTCTTCTGCCTCAGCCTCCCAAGTAGCTGGGACTACAGGCACGTGGAGCCTGCACTCCAGCGTGAGTGCATGGGACAGCAGCCAGCACCCAACCAGGGCTGGCGTAAAAGCAAAGAAAGGAAAGAATTCAAGAGACATGGGATGGGAAAGAGAAAATTAGTAAAGACAGCCTGACACATGATTCCTGGTATCTTAGAATTCTCAGGAAAAAACTGAAAACAATCTTCACATTGTTTTTATACACACACACGCACACGTACACACACACTCCCCCTCTCTTTCATATATACAATTTCAATCTAAACACCATCTATTATTTGGTCCTGTTAGTTTCCTCAGAAAAACCCTCAGGAAATCCTTGCTCTCCCAGAGATTGTGTCTATATTTAGAAGATTTTTAGAGAAAGCCTATTGTTAAATTTTAGTTTACTGGGTAGTCACTAGGAGACCATAGAAATGTAACCCACACATCCTATTGAGTGGGCTTTTGTTTTACCGAAGGCTGTGTGAGGAAAACAGGACTCCATCTTTGGTGAGTGCCTTTTCCTGGTACTGTGACCCCAGGGAACCCAAGAAGGGAAGCTCTGGGGGCCAGGGATCACCTGGCCTGACCCTCTTGTGTAACAGATGAGGAAACTGAGGCCCAGACCATTGGAACCAGCTCAGGGTCACATGGCTCATTCGAGGCAGAGCGTGTGGCTTACTGTTAGGCGCTCCTGTTACTTGAAGTGACTTCTTCTTCCCAAGCCAGGACCTCAGGGCTCATTCACAAGTGGATGGCCCAGACAAGAGGGAACTTCAGTTAAGAGTGTGTGTGTGTGTGTGTGTGTGTGTGTGTGTGTGTGTGTGTGTTGGGGGTTATTCAGGGACCATTCATTACAGAGCTTGACTGTGGGAAAGAGTAGCCAAACCCGAGTGATTATTGTAGTGCCCTAAGTGTCCTACAGAGGAAAGTGCCAAAACATGAAGGGTAAAAACCTTTGTCATCAGAGCTCTTTACGTAGAACCTAAATATCCACCTACTCAAGTTAGCAAGAGTTAACATTCACTGAGGACTGATGGTGTGCCTGGCACTAAGTGTGTTTTCTAGGTAATGTGTGTCATTTCATCCTCTTAGTCTTTATGAGATAGGTACTTAGTATTATTATGCTAATTTTACAGATCAGGAAACTGAGGCACCAAGGGATTAAGTAACCTGCCTAAGGTGACACAGCCAGTAAATGGTAGAACCAAGATTATGCCATCTGTTGACCTCAGAGTCGGCACGTTTATCTAACATTCGTGTGTAGTCTTTTTTTTTTTTTTTTGAGATGAAGTTTCATTCTTGATGCCCAGGCTGGAGTGCAATGACGCGATCTTGGCTCACTGCAACCTCTGCCTCCTGGGTTCAAATGATTCTCCTGCCCTCAGCCTCTTGAGTAGCTGAGATTACACGAATGTACCACCATGTCCAGCTAAGTTTTGTATTTTTAATGGAGATGGTTTCACCATGTTGGTCAGGCTGGTCTTGAACTCTTGACCTCAGGTGATCCTCACCTTGGCCTCCCAAAGTGCTGGAATTATAAACGTGAGCCACCACACCCAGCCACATTGGTTCTTAACCTTGCCTCACGTAAGAATCTCTTGGGGAAAAAAAAAACACACACACACACACACAAACCCAAAAAAAAAAAAACAGTTCTCAGTCTATATCCTAAACCAGTTGAATCAAACTCATGGTGGAGAGATCTCACGTTGGTATTTTTTTTAAAGCTCTTCAACGGGGCTTGGTGGCTCATGCTTATAATCCCAGTAACTTGGAAGGCTAAGGTGGGAGGATTGCTTGAGGTCAGGAGTTCAAGGCCAACCTGGACAACATAGAGAGACCCCATCTTTTAAAAAATACTTAGCTAGGTGTGGTGGTACGCAGCTGCTTGGGAGGATAAGGTGAGACAGTCACTTGAGCTGAGTTTAAAGCTGCAGTGAGCTATGATCATCACACCACTGCACTCTAGCCTGCCAACAGGGTGAGACCCTGTCTCCAAAAAAAAAAAAAAAAAGAAAAATGCCCTTCAGATCGTCAGATGATTGTAACTCATAGCAAGGTTGAAAACCACCGAAGTGCATTACAGCTGATGGAGATGGTATAGGGCAGTGCTTCTTAAACTAATGTGCATAGGAATCTCCTGGGGGTCAAGTGCACATTCCGACCTAGAAAACCTGTGGTGGAGCTTAGAGTGTGCATGTCTCACAAGTGTCCAGGTAAGGCTGTGCTGCGGTCTTTGACTCTTCTGTCTTGGTTAAAGGCTAATCAGTGTGTTTGCATCCAACTCCCAAGATTTAGTGGCTCTAATAATACTTGTAAGAACACATGATTTTTACAGTGTGTCAGCCTGAGAACATTACTTACATACATTATCTCTTGCCCTCTCAGCAGCCTCTAAAGGAGGTATCATGTCCCTTTTTTAGATGAGGAAATCGAGTTCTATTGAGTTTAACCCGAGTCCTAACCTGAGTCTTCGTCATCTTACATTTTACCACCCTACTATGTTGCTTTCCCACATACATATAGATAGAGTTACCAGGAAAATCTTATATGGCCTTGTCTTTCTTTTCTAACTTCATGGATTATGTTGGGAACTCTCTTAGTCACCTCAGGATGCTGTAACAAACTACCATAAACTGGGCAAATATAAAAGAAATATTTCTCACAGTTCTGGAGACTGGGAAGTCCAAGATCAAAGGGCTGGCTGATAAAGTGTCTGGTGAAGGCCTGCTTCCTAGACAGCTGTCTTTTTGTTTGTAACTTCACATGGTAGAAGGGGCAAGGCATCTCTCTGGGACCTCTTTTATAAGGGCACTAACCCTATTCCTAAGGGCTTCATCTTTATGGTCTAATCACCCTCAAAGGCTCCACCTTCTAACACTGTCGTATTGGGGGTTAAGGATTTCAACATATGAATTTTGGGAGAGTGGACACAAACATTTAGCCCATGACACTGTTCATTTATTTAGCGAATAGTTTTCTATGCCTACTGTGTACTCGGAGCTGTGCCAGATGCTGGGGATTCAGTGGTGATAAGAGCAGACGTCTACCATATACAAAGAAGAGTGGTTACTGTTGTCATCTGCTTAGCTACTTGAGGCACACGGAACTTCACAATAGTATCTGAATGGCACTTTGGAGTTTTCAACGAACTTGCACAACAAAACTGTGAGGAGTTATTATCACCCATATTACACAGATCAGGAAGCGGAGGCTCCAGAATTTATGTGTAGTCCAAGGTTGACTGTCTAACTGCAAGGGGCAGATCAGAAATGTATACCCAGGCCAGTCTGGAACAGTTCCTACTATGCCACACTGCCTCCCACACTGCACAGGGGTGGTATGGGTGGAGCTTTTATTTTTGAGACAGAGTCTCACTCTGTCACCCAGGCTGGAGTGCTGTGGCATGATCTCAGCTCACTGTAGCATCTGCCTCAGTGATTCTCATGTCTCAGCCTCCCAAGTAGCTAGGATTACTGGTGCACACCACCATGCCTGGCTATTTTTTGTATTTGTAGTAGGACAAGGTTTCATCATGTTGCCCAGGCTGGTCTTGAACTCCTGATTTCAAGTGATTTGCCCATCTTGGCCTCCCAAAGCACTGCACCTGGCCTGGATGGAACTTAATCTCCAGCCAGGCGCGGTGGCTCAAGCCTGTAATCCCAGCACTTTGGGAGGCCGAGGCGGGTGGATCACGAGGTCAAGAGATCGAGACCATCCTGGTCAACATGGTGAAACCCCGTCTCTACTAAAAATACAAAAAATTAGCTGCGCATGGTGGCTCATGCCTGTAATCCCAGCTACTCAGGAGGCTGAGGCAGGAGAATTGCCTGAACCCAGGAGGCAGAGGTTGCGGTGAGCTGAGATCACGCCATTGCACTCCAGCCTGGGTAACACGAGCGAAACTCCGTCTCAAAAAAAAAAAAAAATATGAAAAAATGCTCATCATCACTGGTCATCAGAGAAATGCAAATCAAAACCACATTGAGATACCATCTCACACCAGTTAGAATGGCGATCATTAAAAAATCGGGAAACAACAGATGCTGGAGAGGATGTGGAGAAATAGGAACACTTTTACACTGTTGGTGGGAATGTAAATTAATTCAACCATTGTGGAAGACAGTGTGGCGATTCCTCAAGGACCTAAAAATAGAAATCCCATTTGTCCCAGCAATCCCATTACTGGGTATATATCCAAAGGCTTATAAATCATTCTACTACAAGGACACATGCACACGAATGTTCATTGCAGCACTGTTTATAATAGCAAAGACCTGGAACCAACCCAAATGCCCAACGATGATAGACTGGATAGGGAAAATGTGGTGCATATACACCATGGAATATTATGCAGCCATCAAAAACGATGAGTTCACGTCCTTTGTAGGGACATGGATGAACCTGGAAACCATCATTCTCAGCAAACTGACACAAGAGCAGAAAATCAAACACCATATATTCTCACTCATAGGCGGGTGTTGAACAATGAGAACACATGGACACAGGGAGGGGAGCACTACACACTGGGGTCCGTTGGGGGGAAATGGGGGAGGGGCGGGGGGGTGGGGAGGTGGGAAGAGATAGCATGGGGAGAAATGACAGATACAGGTGAGGGGACGGAAGGAAGCAAAGCACACTGCTATGTGTGTACCTATGCAACAATCTTGCATATTCATCACATGTACCCCAAAACCTAAAATGCAATTAAAAAACAACAACAACAACAAAAAAAAACCTCATGTGGCCAGGTGTGGTGGCTCATGCCTGTAATCCCAGTGCCATTGGAGGCTGAGGTGGGAGGATTGCATGAGGCCAAGAGTTTGAGACCAGCTTGGTCGACATAACAAGACCATGTCTCTACAAAAAATAAAATTTGCAGGGCATGATGGGGCACACCTGTAATCCCGGTTTTCAGGAGGCTAAGGCAGGAGGATCACTGAAACCCAAGAATTTGAGGCTATAGTGAGCTATGATTGTGCCACTCCAGCCTGACCAACAGAGTGATACCCCCGTCTCTAAAAAGTAAAACAAAACCACACACACATGCTATTCCTGAATCAAATGGGGAGCAGGTTACCTGGGGGGCCTAACCAAGCTAAATGCCTTTGGGATGGTCAGGATCCTGTGCCTTCATTCCTCCCCTCACCAGGTGTGCTGAGAGGGTATCAGGGGTTGAAAAGCCAGGACAAACCCCCAAGGCTGTCACACCCTCAGGAAACAGCTGGACCCCGAAGATGTGCAGACCAGCTTAGCTTTGCTCCAGTTTTACCCGAATGAATTTTGTGGAGGACACAAACATTTCAACCACAGCAGGAGCCTCAGAGATCACGTTACAGGAACCTGGCAGTTACTGGGAACTTTTCTGGTTCCAAGTGTCCTTGTTCTCTCCTCCTTATGTTGGACCTGGTAGTGGTTTATGAGAAAGTGTCTTAGGTTTCTTTATGAAGGGCGTTTATGATATTCAGACTGTTTCCAGTAACGCTTATTGGTACCAGAAACGCTTATTGCGTTTACAGGACATAAATTCTAGATTTGAGCATGGTTCCTGGGTTAGTGGACCACACTAGTCCCTTGAGAAGCTTATTGAGTTATAACTCTTGGGCTCCTCCCCAGGCCTAGTAATCACATGGATCAGGCCTGGCGATCTCTGTCTTTGAAAGCTCCCCAAGCCATTTTAATGTACTCTAACATTAAAAAAAACAACTATGGTTGTTATGAACTGAAAGTTTCTGTCCCTTCAAAATTTCTTTGTTGAAACCCTATCCATCTGATGGTTTTAGGAGGTGGGCCTTTGGGAGGTAATTAGCATTAGATGAGGTACTTTCAAGACTGAGATTGATGAGAGTCTTGCAAGAGCTTGCCTCCCCACTCTGTTGTCTCCCATATGAGATTACAAAGAGATGTTAGCAGTTTGCAACCCAGAAGAGATCCCTCACCAGAACCTGACTACGCCGGTACTCTGCTCTCACACCCACAGCCTCCAGATCTGTGAGCAGTAAATTTCTGTTGTTTATTAGCCACCCAGTTCATGGTATTTTGTTACAGCATCCTGGGCTAAGACCGTGGTCTGGACCAGTGGTTCTAAAAGTGTAGTCCTGGGACCATCAGCATCACCTGAGAACTTGTTAGAAGTAAAACTTACGAGGCCCCACCCAGACTTATTGAAGACTAGAAGCTGTAGGGATGGGTCCCGCAAAGTTTTAACAAGCCCTCCTTATGATACTGTTGCTTCCTAAAGTTTGAGAACCACTAGACCCTTGTGATTGAAATGTGAGCTGTGGACCATCACTATTAGCAGCATCTGGGAGCTTGTTGGAAATGCAGGGTTTCTGGACCCACTTTAACCGACTGAATCAGTATCTGCATTTTAGTGAGATCTGTACATTTGCACATTTGAGGAGCTGCACTCTAGATAGTGGTTTTCTTCCCTGGATGTGCATTTAAACCTGAGATGCGTTAAAAAGATACCAGGCCCCACCTCCACCCAAGGTGATGAAGGAAGAATCTGTGAGGTTGAGCGAGGTCTAGAAATGGTGTGTCAGGACCCCTGGTCTAAGTGTTGGTGCCTAGATTGGAGCCCAGTTTTCACACCTAAAGGATAAGACTGTGAAAAGGGGTCAGGACTCCCAAGACTGCTTTCTCCTTCCTCCTTTCTGCTCTTCCACCATGCCAGAATGTGACCCCACAACCAGGCTCCAGGCTCAGAACTCTCTACCTCAAAAAGATCTAGAGGGAAAAGTTCTCTTTTTATTTTCAGGGCTGTGTGTGTGTGAGAGAGAGAGAGAGAGGGAGGCACGGACAGCAATGTTGTGTGTGTTGGAGGGATGGAATACAGGATCTGGCACTAGGCCACAGTGCCTCTCACACCTGATGTATGTAAGAGTCACCTTCAGAATGCAGATTCCTGGGCTGTACTCCAGAGAGCCAGTATCAGTAGGACTTGGTAAGGACCCAGGAATTCACATTGTTAACAAGCTCTCTCAAATTCTTCTTCTTCTTGTTGTTCTTTTTTTTTTTTTTGAGACAGAGTCTTTCTTTGTTGCCCAGCCTGGAGTGCAGTGGTGCAGTCTCGACTCACTGCAACCTCTGCCTTCCAGGTTCAGGCGATTCTCCTGCCTCAGCCTCCCAAGTAGTTGGGACTACTGGCAATTGCCATGCCTGGGTATTTTTTTTGTGTGTTATTTTTTTAGTAGAGATGAGGTTTCACTGTGTTAGCCAGGATGGTCTCAATCTCCTGACCTTGCGATCTGCCCGCCTTGGCCTCCCAGAGTGTTGGGATTACAGATGTGAGCCACTGTGCCTGGTCCCTCAAATTCTTCTTACGTAAAAGTTCGGGGTCGTCCTCTGAGACAAACACTACTCAAAGGCTGTGATCTGACTGATTCTCAGAATTACTTGGAGAAACTAAAAAGTACAGGGCTCCAGACCTTGTCCCAGCTCTTCTAAATCAGTAGGACTGGCCCAGGAATCAATGTTGCAGCATAAACATACCTGAAAGCGAAAACTTAAGCCTACCCTTAGAATGACCCTATATGGCAGATGCACCTGAATGTGTGTACTGAGTTACGGAATCCAGGATTCATTCCTGATCTGTGAGGGACATCTGAGCCCCAGGCCCATCCCATGGAGCATGAGCCATGCATAGGATTGAGAGCTTTTGTTTTGGGTTGAATGAAGGTTGCCAGGTGGAGGTGGAGGTTGTTGGGGGAAGGCTGCTAAGTGAAAATGCTATGAAACCTGCATGCTGTTCAAGCAGTGATGGGTTTCCTGCCCAGCCCACTGCCACTGGACTGTCCTCCTGTGCAGCCCACCGCCACTGGACTCTCTCCTATCTTTAAGCCCCCAGTAAAACCTCATGCCTCATTTGCTGCCTCCAGATCTCTTCTTGCCACTTCTGCTGAGGTTAATAGGGGCTCAGCACAACACATATTTAATCAGTACTCTGGGTTTTTCAAACTGGGTACTCAGAAACCCTTAGGATTCCACCAAAGTGTGTTGGAGGCCACCAAGGGGGAGAGAGAAGAGGAGAGCCAAGGTTGTTGATAGGAGGGGGGGGCTCAAATGCTCACCCCAGCTTCATCTGCTTCAGATATTAAGCGTCTCTGTAAAATTGCATTTGAAAAGAGGATTTTTTTTTTTTTCGAATTTTGAAAACAAGTCACAGCTGATCATTGGTACAGGGCCTCTTTAAAGTTGGCAGTGTTCTCCTTTTGAGCTACAGTTCAGGACAGCCTCTCACCCTTGTGACCACCCATCCATCCTTCCTGACACACTGACCTTTAGTCCCTGAGCTGTCTCCTGCCTGGTTTATTATGCTGACCATCCACAATGACCCCGACTCCATTCACATTACGGGGTTGCCTGACCCCGACTCCGTTCGCATTACGGGATTGCCTGACCCCCGACTCCGTTCGCGTCATGGGGTTGCCTGACCCTGACCCCGACTCCGTTCGCTACGGGGTTGCCTGACCCTGACTCTGTTCGTGTCATGGGGTTGCCTGACCCTGACCCCGACTCCGTTGGCGCTACGGGGTTGCCTGACCCCGACTCCGTCCGCGTTATGGGGTTGCCTGACTCTGCCTTTTGCCCCAAGTACCAAATTCCTTTACCACTGAAAGAATGCTGGTCACCTCGGAAATGTGCTTTGCGCAAAGCATACTGCCTCAAGACAGTGAGTCTCAAAATACTGTGGCTTTCAAATATTTTCCTGCACCAGAATCATTTGCAGAGCTTGTTAAAGCACAGATTGCTCAGCCCCAACCCCAGAGTTTCTGATTGGCATGGGTCTGAGGTAGGACATGAGAACTTGCATGTCCACACCTGGAACAACTGCCTTGAGATTAAATAATGGTGGATACAGCTTGGGTCCAATTATCCTGTTAGATGTTTTCTCACTGGGTAGTCCTTCCTTTGGCATTAAAATATGTGAGGAGAGGAAGTGGCTTTCCTGAAGAGTCAACAGTAACCGGAATGAAGAAATCAGTGTAGACTAGGATTATGGCTCAGTCCTGCCCTGCAGTTACTAGGTTTTGCTGCTCTCACCTGCCCAGCTAACAGCCATTTATGACATTGTTTCTGCAGGACAGTGCATTGCACAGTATGGTCCCCGTGGTGCCCATCACATAGTCCCTGCCAGCATGGGGAGCAGTGACAAGGATCTGACAGTAGCTTCTTATGGCCGGGGCTTGATCAGAATGTGACAAATCATTGCTCAACATTTGTTATCATAAAGGCAAATCTTTTGTCTTCCCTGAAACAAATAGTAAGAGGAGAAAGTATTGTCTTGTAGAGACTCCATCTTTGTAGAGACTCTCCTCCTTTCAGTCCCATGCAGTAAGTCCCTTACAGAAAGCTGGCATGGTGGCAAGGCAGAGAGGTGTCCTGTCAGTGGTCAAGCAAACAGCAAACACAGGCTCGTGGTCACCGCTGTCTGGGTCGGAGGCCTTCAAAGCTTTGATCAGATACACCACGAGTCACTGCTGGAAAGTCCTCCTGGATGCATCCCCTGAGTTGCTGAATGTTTTGACCAGGCAAATGACTAAACTTATTGTTACATTAAAAAAAAATAGCCTTTGAGTTTTTTAACCTCTGTAATTGTTCAGCTCTGTGGTGGAAAATATTTAACTTCAGTGTTCAACAGTACTCCAGAGTGACTTTACTAATTACCCTTGAACTGCAAGGGGCAAGCTAATAAGGTGACAACATTTGTGCAGGTGATGGGCCGGGCATCTGTGACATGGTGGAAAGAAAATGTGTGTGTTGGGTGGGTAAGGACAGGTAAAACCACCTTCTCTTTTTCTGTGTGTGAGGCTGGCTGTCTGCTTTAGGGTAAATACTTCCAGTTGAGTATGAGCACAGATGCTGCAAAGCGCTGTCTGGGAGTACCCTGTAAGGTCAGGCCCAGCGTCTCCTCCATGGTGCTCTTGTGGGTGGATTTTCCAGCTCTCTTTATTTTGCCTGCTGAAGGAAGTAGCAGATAATCAAGAACATGAAAAGAGGTCCTGGGCATGATGCTCTGAAAAAACATTCCTAGCACTTGGCTACTTTTTTTTCATCCTTTCTTTTTTTTCTTTTCTTTTTCCCTGCCTCCCTCCCTTCCTCCTATCCGTCCATCCTCCCGTCCATCTGTCCATCCTCTTTCTTCTTTCTCTCTCTCTCTCTTTAATACATTGCACTTTAGGTTCCGGGGTAAAAGTGCAGAACATGCAGGACTGTTGCATAGGTATATACATGGCAATGTCGTTTGCTGCCTCCATCCCCCTGTCATCTATATTTGGCATTTCTCCCCATTTTATCCCTTTCCAACTTCCATACCCCCCACTGTCCCTTCCCTGTTCCCCCCTACAGACCCCAGTGTGTGATGCTCCCCTCCCTGTGTCCATGTGTTCTCATTGTTCAACACCCGCCTATGAGTGAGAACATGCAGTGTTTGATTTTCTGTTCTTGTGTTAGATTGCTGAGAACGATGGTTTCCAGATTCATCCTTGTCCCTACAAAGGACAGGAACTCATCCTTTTTTATGGCTGCATAGTATTCCATGGTACATATGTGCCACATTTTCCTTGTCCAGTCTATCATCAAGGGGCATTTGGGCTGGTTTCCAGTCTTTGCTGTTGTAAACAGTGCCGCAGTGAACATATGTGTGCATGTGTCTTTGTAACAGAACGATTTATAATCCTTTGGATACATACCCAGTAATGAGATTGCTGGGCCAAATGGAATTTCTATTTCTAGGTCCTTGAGGAAGTGCCATACTGTCTTCCACAGTGGTTGAACTAATTTATACTCCCACCAACAGTGTAAAAGTGTTCCTGTTTCTCCAATTCCTCTCCAGCATCTGTTGCCTCCAGATTTTTTAATGATTGCCATTCTAACTGGTGTGAGATGATATCTCAGTCTGGTTTTGATTTGCATTTCTCTAATAACCAGTGATCATGAGCATTTTTCATATGTTTGTTGGCCTCATATATGTCTTCTTTTGAAAAGTGTCTGTTAATGTCCTTTGCCCACTTTTGAATGGGTTTGTTTGTTTTTCTTGTAGATCTGTTTTAGTTCTTTGTAGATTCTAGATATTAGCCCTTGGTCAGATGAATAGATTGCAAAAATTTTTTCCAATTCTGTTGGTTGCCGATTCACTCTAATGATTGTTTCTTTTGCTGTACAGGAGCTCTAGAGTTTAATTAGATTCCATTTGTCTATTTTGGCTTTTGTTGCCAATGCTTTTGGTGTTTTAGTCATGAAGTCCTTGCCTATGTCTATGTCCTGAATGGTTTTACCTAGGCTTTCTTCTAGGGTTTTTATGGTGTTAGGTCTTGTGTGTAAGTCTTTAATCCATCTGGAGTTAATTTTAATGTAAGGTGTCAGGAAGGGGTCCAGTTTCTGCTTTCTGCACACGGCTAGCCAGTTATCCCAACCCTATTCATTAAATAGGGAATCTTTCCCCATTGCTTGTTTTTGTCTGGTTTGTCAAAGATCAGATGGTTGTAGATGTGTGGCATTGCCTCTGAGGCCTCTGTTCTGTTTCATTGGTCTACATCTCTGTTTTTGGTACTGGTACCATGCTGTTTTGATTACTGTAGCATTGTAGTATAGTTTGAAGTCAGGAAGCATGATGCCTCCAGCTTTGTTCTTTTTGCTTAAAGTTGTCTTGGCTATGTGGACTCTCTTTTGGTTCCATATGAAGTTTAAGGTGTTTTTTTCCAGTCTTGTGAAGAGAGTCATAGGTAGGTTGATAGGGATAGTGTTGAATCTATAAATTACTTTGGGCAGTATGGCCATTTTCACAATATTGATTCTTCCTAACCGTGAGCATGGAATGTTTTTCCATCTGTTTGTCTCCTCTCTTATTTCCTTGAGCAGTGGTTTGTAGTTCTCATTGAAGAGGTCTTTTACATCCTTTGTTATTTGTATTCCTCAGTATTTTATTCTGTTTGTAGCAATTGTGAATGGCAGTTCGTTTTTGTTTTGGCTCTCTTTAAATCTGCTATTCATGTATAGAAATGCTTGTGATTTCTGCACATTGATTTTGTATCCTGAGACTTAGTTGAAGTTGCTTATCAGTTTAAGGAGATTTTGGGTTGAGACGATGGGATCTTCTAAATATACAATCATGTCATTGCAAATAGAGACAGTTTGACTTTCTCCTTTCCTAATTGAATATCCTTTATTTCTTTTTCTTGCCTGATTGCTCTGGCTAGAACTTCCAATACTATGTTGAATAGGAGTGGTGAAAGAGGGCATCCTTGTCTAGTGCCAGATTTCAAAGGGAATGCTTCCACTTTTTGCCCATTCAGTATGATATTGGCTTTGGGTTTGTCGTAAATAGCTTTTATTGTTTTGAGATACATTTCATCGATACCTTGTTTATTGAGAGTTTTTAGGATAAAGCGCTGTTGAATTTTGTCGAAGGCCTTCTGTGCATCTGTTGGGATGATCATGTGGTTTTTGGTTCAGTTTATGCGGTGGATTACGTTTATAGACTTGCATATGTTGAACCAGCCTTGCATCTCCAGGATGAAGCCTACTTGATTGTGATGGATAAGCCTTTTGATGTGCTGTTGCAGTTGGTTTGCCAGTATTTTATTGAAGATTTTTGCATCTATGTTCATTATGGATATTGGCCTGAAGTTTTCTTTTTTTGTTGAATCTCTGCCGGGTTTTGGTATCAGGATGATGTTGGTCTCATAAAATGATTTGGGAAGGATTCCTTCTTTTTGTATTGTTTGGAATGGTTTCAGGAGTGGTACCAGCTCCTCCTTATAAGTCTGGTAGAGTTTGGCTGTGAATCCATCTGGTCCTGGGCGTTTTTTTTGGTTGGTAGGATATTAATTGCTGCCTCAACTTCAGCCCTTGTTATTGGTCTATTCAGGGTTTTGACTTCTTCCAGATTTAGGCTTGGGAGAGTGCAAGTGTCCAGGAATTTATACATTTCTTCCAGATTTACTGGTTTATATGCATAGAGTTGTTTGTAGTAATCTCTGATGGTAATTTGTATTTTTGTGGAGTTGGTGATATCCCCTTTATTGTTTTTTATTGCATCTATTTGATTCTTCTCTTTTTTCTTTTTTTATTAATCTGGCTAGTGGTCTGTCTGTTTTGTTGATCTTTTCAAAGAACCAGGTCCTGGATTTGTTGATTTTGTGAAGGGTTTTTTGTGTCTCTGTCTCCTTCAGTTCTGCTCCTATCTTGGTTATTTCTTGTATTCTGCTAGCTTTTGCATTTTTTTGATCTTGCTTCTCTATCTCTTTCAATTTTGATGATAGAGTGTAGATTTTAGATCTTTCCTAGCTTCTCATGTGGGCATTTATTGCTATAAATTTCCCTCTAGACACTGCTTTAAATGTGTCCCAGAGATTCTGGTATGTTGTGTCTTTCTCTATGGTTTCGAAGAACATCTTTATTTTTGCCTTTATTTCATTGTTAATCCAGTCAACATTCCAGAGCCATGGAAACAGGTTCAGTTTCCATGAAGTTGTGTGGTTCTGAGTTAGTTTCTTAATCCTGAGTTCTCATTTGATTGCACTGTGGTCTGAGAGACTGTTTGTTATGATTTCCATTCTTTTGCATTTGCTAAGGAGTGATTTACTTCCAATTATGTGGTCAATTTTAGAGTAGGTGTGATGTGGTGCTGAGAAGAATGTATATTCTGCTGATTTGGGGTGGAGAATTCTGTAGATCTCTGTTAGGTTTGCTTGGTCCCGGTCTGAGTTCAAGTCCTGGATATCCTTTTAATTTTCTGTCTCATTGATCTGTCTAAGTGGAGTGTTAAAGTCTCCCACTATTATTGTGTGGGAGTCTAAGTCTCTTTGTAGGTCGTTAAGAACTTGCTTTATGTATGTGGGTGCTCCTGCATGGGGTACATATATTTTTAGGATAGTTAACTCTTCTTGTTGCATTGATCCTTTTACCATTATGTAATGCCCTTCTTTGTCTCTTTTGATCTTTGTTCGTTTAAAGTCTATTTTATCAGAGACTAGGATTGCAACTCTTTCTTTTTACTGCTCTCCATTTGCTTGGTCAATCTTCCTCCATCCCGTTATTTTGAGCCTGTGTGTGTCATTGCATGTGAGATGGGTTTTCTGGATACAGCACACTGATGAGTTTTGACTTTTTATCCAATTTGCCAGTCCGTGTCTTTTGATTGGGGCATTTAGTCCATTTACATTTAAGGTTAATACTGTTATGTGTGAATTTGATCCTGCCATTCTGATACTAGCTAGTTGTTTTGCCCATTAGTGATGCAGTTTCTTCATTGTGTTGATGCTTTTTACCATTTGGTATGTTTTTGGAGTCGCTGGTAGTGGTTGTTACTTTCTATGTTTAGTGCTTCTTTCAGGAGCTCTTGTAAGCCAGGTGTGGTGGTGACAAAATCTCTGAGCAATTGCTTTTTTGTAAAAGATTTTATTTCTCCTTTGCTTGTGAAACTTAGTTTGGCTGTATATGAAATTCTAGGTTGAAAGTTCTTTTCTTTAAGGATATTGAATATTGACTTCTAGGGTTTCTGCTGAGAGATCTGCTGTGAGTCTGATGGACTTTCCTTTGTGGGTAACACAGCCTTTCTCTATGACTGCCCTTAGCATTTTTCCTTCATTTCAACCCTGGTGAATCTGACAATTATGTGCCTTGGGGTTGCTCTTCTTGAGGAATATCTTTTTGGTGTTCTCTGTATTTCCTGGACTTGAATACTGGCCTGCCTTGCTAGGTTGGGGAAGTTCTCCTGGATATTATCCTGAAGAGTGTTTTCCTGTTTGGGTTCATTCTCTCCGTCACATTCAGGTACACCTATCAAATGTAGATTAGGTCTTTTCACATAATCCCGTATTTCTTGGAGGCTTTGTTCATTCCTTTTCACTCTTTTTTCTATAATCTTGCCTTCTCATTTTATTTCATTGAGTTGATCTTCAGTCTCTGATATCCTTTCTTCTGCTTGGTCGATTCGGCTATTGAAACGTGTATGTTTCACCAAATTCTCATGTTGTGTTTTTCATGTGCATCAATTCATTTATATTCTTCTCTAAGCTATTTATTCTAGTTAGCATTTCATCAAACCTTTTTTCAAGCTTCTTAGTTTCTTGGCATTGGGTCAGAACATGTTCTTTTAGCTTAGAGAATTTTGTTATTACCCACCTTCTGAAGCCTGTTTCTGTCAATTCATCAGACTCATTCTCCATCCACCTTTGTTCCCTTGCTTGTGAGAAGTTGTGATCCCTTGGAGGAGGAGAGGTGTTCTGGTTTTGGGTGTTTTCATCCTTTTTGTGCTGGTTTCTTCCCATCTTTGTGGATTTGTTTACCTGTGGTCTTTGTAGTTGGTGACTTTCGGATGGGGTCTCTGAGTGGATGTCCTTTTTGTTGATGTCAAAGCTATTTCTTTCTGCTTCTTAGTTTTCTTTCTAACAGTCAGTCCCCTCTGCTGCAGCACTGCTGGAGGTCCACTCCAGACCCTGCTCGCCTAGGGATAGCCGAAGGGGCTGCAGAATAGCAAGGGTTGCCGCCGGTTTCTTCCTCTGCTGTCCTCGTCCCAGGAGGGTACCTGCCAGATGTTGGCCTCAGCTCTCCTTTATGAATTGTCTCTTTGTGTATACGGGGGTTGGGGAGTTGCTTGAGGAGACAGTCTGTCCCTTATAGGAGCTCAAGTGCTGTGCTGGAAGCTCCATTGTTCCATGCAGAGCTGCTGGGCAGGTACGTTTAAGTCTGCTGCAGTGGAATTCATAACTGCGTTTTTTCCCAGGTGCTCTGTCTTGGGAAGGTGGGGCTTCATTTATACGTTCCTGATGTGCTGCTACTGTTTTTCAGAGATGCCCTTCCGAGCAAGAAGGTAGCCTAGTCACAGTCTGCCAGTAGAGGCAATTCTGAGCTGCTGTCGGCTCTCCCCAGCTGCTGTGTCAACTTCCATGCCTTTGTAATGGGACTGACTCTGTAGTGGCAGACTGCCTTGGTAATGGTGGATGCCCTGCCCCCGACAGAGATGGACTGACTCAGGTCCAGCTGCACTTGTTGTGAAACTCTCAATCCAGAGCGTTTCAGATTGCTGGTCTTTGTTGGGGTGGGACCCACCAAGTCAGATGACCTGACTTCCTGTTTCAGCCCCCTTTTTTCAGTTGAATGGGCAGCTCTGTCTCCCAGGTGTTCCAGGTGCCAGTTGTAATGCTACCCAAATTTGTGTGAGTTTTTTTATGGAGACCCTCTGCGCCAGCTGGAAATTCGTGGCTCTTTTCAGCCTGGGAGTTTCCTGCTCTGTCGGCAGTAAAAACTTGATTGGAAATGTGATGATCACTCACCCTCTGTGTTGTTCTCATTGGGCCATTTTGGATAGAACAACCCTCTGTGGTGTTCTATTCAGCCATTTTGGGTCCGCCTCCTGTCTTTTTGACCGTCTCTCTCTGTTGCCCAGGCTGGAGTGCAGGGATGTGATCTTGGCTCACTGCAACCTCCACCTCCCTGGTTCAAACAATTCTCCTGCCTCAGCCTCCCAAGTAGCTGGGACTACAGATGCATGCCACCATGCTGGGCTAATTTTTATAGTTTTAGTACAGATGGGGTTTCATTATGTTGGCCAGGCTGGGCTTGAATTCCTGACCTCAGGTGACCTGCCTGCCTCAGCCTCCAAAAATGCTGGGATTATAGGTGTGAGCCACCATACCCAGCCTGGGCTGACCACTTTGGCAACACGACATTTGATTTTGTCCTTCCCTTACAATAGGTAGAATAATAAAAGCTAGCAATGTTGTCAGGCTTCCCGAGTTCCAGACTTTGTGCTAGTTGCCTGACATTGAGATGTGTGTGCTGTTCAGACGGGGTTGTATCATAGAGGCATTGAATGTTCTCGAATGATGACACATGCTTGGCAGAGGTAAGGAGATTGTGCATAAACAAAGAAAACAACTGCCCAAATGTAGAAGGACATTTTGAGAGCCAGTATGTTGGTCCCCCTGAGTAGATTTGCAAGAGTAATTTTGACTGTAAGTGATTTTCATCTTAGGATCTAACTTCACTTTCTGCCTTGCTCTGCCTCTAAATTAGGCTTCTTCCAACCACCCCCAGTTTATAGATGTTACAATTGAGGCTTAAGAGGGTTAAATAACTTGCTAAAGCTCATGCAGCCAGTTAGTGATGGAAGTCAGATTTAAATCTATAAACCTGCACATTCCAACTCCAAAGCTTATGCTTGTCCCAGTGCTGGGGCATGTTCTAGCATACTCAGAGCTGCACAACCAGGTGATGGCAAAACTTGAAACACGGTTCACAGAAGTAGCTGCAGGAATGGGTATATTGAGTCAGAAGGGAAGAAGTCACAGGCAGGGTGGTAGAGCTTCCATTGTGGAAAGGGGAGGCACTGAACGTCAGCTCCGGGCATCCATTTTAACTTGGTAAAAGGCATGAAAGTTGTCAGAATCAGAATGCCACTTGTGTCCGAACCGTGACAAATAGAGCTGGGAGAGGCCATTAGAAGAGGATTCTCTCACACATATGCCTGATAATAAGAACTGTCACCACAACCTTGCACAAAGGCCACAGCAGTCTTATGGAAATATTTCTGCAAGGACATCTGCCCAGCAACTTTCTGTCCAGCCTTGGGTGGCTGCCACCCTTGTTACTGATCCTCATAGCCAAGGTAATTGTCTCAAAACAACTTGTATAGCCATCCTTATTTTTCCTTGAAAAGCACTTGTTTTCCTTTATCTCCTTGAATACATGCACGTGGATTCCCACTGCAATGCCCATTCCTTAACAAATATCTTTTTTTTTTTTTTTTTTTTTTTAAAGAGAGTCTGCCTTTCTGGTTGTTTAGGTTTGACAAGGGTAAAGTCTTTTAAAGATGGAGCTATTCCAACTTGACTGGGCTGTTTGCAGGTAGAGATCCTTATTGGAGGTACTTGATTTGTGCAGTGAGGTCGTAGGTGAGGTTTAATCCTTGGGTGGGGCCCTGCCCGTCCTGACAGTCTGTGCCTTAAGCTTTGGCTACACTTTGGCCAGTTTGTTTGTATTTGTCTTCGTAGACTTCTGTGGACTTTGTGATAAGCTGTTTGATACACTCTCCTTATATGGGCATGGTGATTTTAAAAAAAATAACACCTTTATTAAGATATAATCCACATATACAATTCCCTTAACTTATGTAACTCAATTTTTTGTATATTATTTTAAAAGTTGTGGTACCATTGGCCGGGTGCGGAAGCCATGCCTGTAATCTCAGCACTTTGGGAGGCTGAGGTGGGCGGATCTCTTGAGGTTGGGAGATGGCGAAATCCCGTCTCTACTAAAAATATAAAAAATTAGCTGGGTGTGATAGTGCATGACTGTAATCCCAGCTACTTGGGAGGCTGAGGCAGGAGAATCACTTGAACCTGGGAGGTGGAGGTTACAATCAGCTAAGATTGTGCCAGTGTACTTCATCCTGGGCAACAGAGCAAGACTCGGTCTCTC
Organism: Saimiri boliviensis; assembly: GCF_048565385.1. Lineage (NCBI taxonomy): Eukaryota > Metazoa > Chordata > Mammalia > Primates > Cebidae > Saimiri > Saimiri boliviensis. Next base: position 32,687,958 of record NC_133449.1, read on the forward strand.
TCTGTATATATATAAAATAAAATTTGTAAAATAGTGTTTATTATTGTGGCTAATATTGTCACAGATGAGTGTTTTTCTGTCTCTGGTAACTTGGCCAGGAAATCGTTGGAAAGCTGGCTTTACATTTGATTGTATTTAGTGCTTGAAAATGTGTAGATAGGAGCTCTATGCTGGGTCTTCTCCCTGCATCACAGGATTCATGAGGTTATTAACCATATCTGTGCTGATTTTCATTCTGTAGACTTGTTCACACAACCGCAGTTGTGAGTGTGAATGTAGCAGGCTCAGCATGGTGGAATTATCAGAAGCCCTGGAATGAAGCGTGGTGACTCTTTAGGAAAATCCAGTGATCTACTCTTGCAAGATGATGAAATACCTGAAAAGAAACACAACCATTTATATTTGCTCATGATTTTGCAATTTGGACAGGGTTCAGAAGGGATAGCTTGTCTCTGCTCCCTGTGTCGGCGTGGCTGGCTTGACTGAGAGCAGAGGATTTACCTCCAAGGGAGCACACTCATGTCACTGGCTGGGTGGCACACTGGCTGCCAGCTGGGAGCTTAGCTGGGTTGTTGGCTGGGGACCTCGGTTTTCTGCCAGGTGTGCCTCTCCATGTGGTTGCTTGGGCTTGTCCATTACATGATGGGTAGGTCCCAAGAAGGAAGAAATGTTGCTGCTTGACCTTTGTAATGCATAGGCTCTCAGGTCTTAGAATGGCCCGCTTCTGCATTTCACTGTCAGAACAGTGACAAGTCCAGCTAAGGTTCAAGAGGAAGGGAATATAAGCTCTACTTTTTTTTTTTTTTTTTTGGAGACAGTCCTTCTCTGTCGCCCAGGCTGGAGTGCAGTGGCACAATCTCAGCTCATTACAACCTCTGCTTCCCAGGCTCAATTAATTCTTGTGCCTCAGCCTCCTGAGTAGCTGGAATTACAGATGCCCGCCAACACGTTTGGCTAATTTGTGTATTTTTAGCAGAGATGGGGTTTCACCATGTTGGCGAGGCTGGTCTTGAACTCCTGGTCTCAGGTGATCTGCCTGCCTCGTTCTCCCAGAGTGCTGGGATTACAGGTGTGAGCCACTGTGTGCCACTGTGCCCGACCAGCTCTACCTTTTGATGGGAGGAGCAGCATAAAGTGGTAGGGAGAAGTGGAGTCATTTGAGATCGTCTTTAGAGACTAGCTGCCACAAAGAACCGCAATGATCTTTTTTCTCTTTCTTCCTCATTCTCACTCCACAGAAGCCTGTCCCTAATCATTGTGAGAACCGCAATGGTCTCTTTTCTCTTTCTTCCTCATTCTCACTCCACAGAAGCCTGTCCCTAATCATTGTGAGAACCGCAATGGTCTCTTTTCTCTTTCTTCCTCATTCTCACTCCACAGAAGCCTGTCCCTAATCATTGTGTGAGCTAGTGATGACAAATAATGGGAAGAAATCTAAGAAAAATTTTAAAAATGAGAGCTAGGAATACATGATATTTAGGAGATTATGGCTTGGTCTTGAATGCCTGACCTCAGGTGATCTGCCCGTCTCAGACTCCCAGAGTGCTGGGATTACAGGTGTGAGCCACTGCACCAGGCCTGTTCTTAGAAATTATTTAAATTTATATTTGTTTGGTGATTACACATTATTTGCTTACTTCTGACATCATCTGAAGCTCACTCAGATCAGAGATAATAGGAGGAGGAATTTTACAGATGGATCAATTTAAGAAATTTAAATGCACATGGAAAGCTTCACATTATTTACTGGAATAATTTCTCCATTCAGAATGTCAGAAATAAGGAAGCTTTTTTTTTTTTTTTTGAGATAGAGTCTTGCTCTATCACCCAGGCCGGAGTGCAGTGGCACGATCTTGGCTCACTGCAGCCTCTACCTCCTGGGTTCAAGTGATTCTCCTGCTTTACCCTCCCAAGTAGCTGGGAGAACAGGCATCCAGCCACCATACCCGGCTAATTTTTGTATTTTTAGTAGAGACGGGGTTTCACTGTGTTGGCTAAGCTGGTCTCACACTCCTGACTTCAAGTGATCTGCCCGTCTTGACCTCCCAAAGTGCTGGGATTACAGGTGTGAGCCACCATGCCTGGCCCAGTAAAACCTATTGAAAAATTTTTAAATTGTGTATGTTATTGCTTGGAAAACAGAGCTTTGCTTGTTCCTTTCAGCTATTCCCTGATGAACCCTTAAAGTCTACAATTCTATTTCAGCTTAATTTCTGAATATAGTTATATCACATTTTCACAGTGAGAGAGCTAGTAGCCAGATGCATTGTGCGTTTTGTTTGCAAATCCATCTTCTGTGCAGCTTTCTTCCGTGTAGAGGAATGGCCTTAGATTTCAGTGAGGCTTCAGCTGTTGCTCCCTTTCGGCATGTCAGAGTCTAATTATTGTGGTCTTTGTCGCAGGGGCTGTATCCACAGCCTGTGAATGTTTGTGTTCTGTGAAGATAATTGGGCATCAGTGATATTTGAAAGGGTTTTTTTTTTTTTAGATAGAGTCTCACTGTGTTACCCAGACTGGAGGGCAGTGGCACAATCTTGGCTCACTGCAGCCTCCACCTTCTGGGTTCAAGAGATTCTCCTACCTCAGCCTCCCAAGCAGCTGGGATTACATATGTGAACCACCACACCTGGCTAATTTTTGTATTTTTAGTAGAGACAGGGTTTCACCATGTGGGCCAGGCTGGTCTTGAACTCCTGACCTCAAGTGATCTGTCCACCCCAGCCTCTCAAAGTGCTGGGATTAGAGGGCCCAACCTTGAAAGGGTTTTTATTTTAGCATCGAAAATCTATGGCATGGCTTGGATTGCTTTTCTTCTAGGGTGTTCCATCCCTAGTCACATAATGCTGCTAATTCACCTGAAGGAATGCTGTCAAAATAAATCAAATGGTAATGTCTAACCAGGCACGGTAGCTTACGCCTGTAATCCCAGAACTTTGGGAGGCCAAGGTGGGCCGATCACAAGGTCAAGAGATCGAGACCATCCTGGCCAACATGGTGAAACCTGGTCTCTACTAAAGATACAAAAAAATAGCTGGGTGTGGTGGCACGTGCCTGTAATCCCAGCTACTCAGGAGGCTAAGGCAGGAGAATGGCTTGAACCTGGGAGGTGGAGGTTGCAGTGAGCCGAGATCACGCCATCGCACTTCAGCCTGGGTAACGAGCAAAAGTCCGTCTTAAAAAAAATACTGTCTCATCCATGTAGCTTTTACTCAGTTAATAACAGTTTGGAAGTATGAGTCTTGAGCATGAGAACACTCATTGTAACGTTTTATTTTAGCTTAATGCCGCTGGTGGTCATTTTACTGCTATCACTCTTTTACGCTGTATGCTTAAGTGTGAGAAATAAAGAACAAAATGGTACCATATTGTGCTTGATTCAGTGAGAAAGGCTGTTTTAGGTTAATGTAAAATTCCAATAGTAGAGGAAAATTCTATCCCACATACAAATGTGACCTGCCTCTCAAGCGCTTCTTTGAAGGTTATTTTGGAGTGTGTGGGGGATGAATTTGGTACATAGGATAATAGTAATTGACATCTGTCTCATGCTACTCTGAACCAGGAACTGTCTCTAAGTGCTTTGCATTTGTTAATTAATCTACATATAGGCCCTGTTTGTATTATTTCCATTTACAAGTGAAAAAAATTGAGATGCAAAAAGGTAATAGAAACATACTCAGAGCCACAGAGCTAGTCAGTGTTGAGCTGGGGCTTGGTTTTGACTGTCTGGCTTCAGTGGACTCTGGCTTTTAGCCACTATATGACACTCGCTAATCAAAGTAAGTTATGTTTTCTTAGTCTTTTTTTTTTTCCTTTATTTTAAACCAAGTTTCAGATCTTGATTTGTAAGTTGGCAGTCATTTCTGTCTTATAAAGCTTATTTTTTATTGCCCCAGTTTTCGAAAAAGCTTTTCTTGTTTAACATTTTTGGCCGATGAAAATAAAAGTCAGCTTTTCAAACAGATTATGCGTGTTGATAATAGTGCTAGTCATGTGAACCAATCATAGTATGTTAAGAATAAGTTTCAAAGTAAAAATAATGTAAGTTCCAACATAGTACATTTATCATAAAGTCTAGTGAATAGTATTCTGTCTCACATATTGTTTAGATTGTAGAAATTACAGCCCTTAAAAATTTAAGTATGTTTAAACTAGCCGTTAAGTGAATTAATGTTTCTTTTTAAAAAATTACTGATTTTTGCCATGCAATAAAATTAATAACAGACCATTTCAGAAAATCTGGAAAGTATAAGATGGTATAAACAAAAAATTAACAATGTGTGTAATTTTCACCACTTATAGGTAGATGATTCATGTTAGCATTTAAGTCTATTTGTCTTCCAGCCTTGATTCATGCATTTATTCCTTCCAAAATTATGTATTGATTATCTTCTAGGCACAAGGGCAAAAGTAGAAACCAAAATAGTCTTTCTCCCTGTGGAGCTTATACTTCATTGGGAGAAGCAGACAATGACTAGATAAATATGCAATGTGATGTCAGGTGGGGAAAAGTGCTTTGAAGAAAAACAAGGCAGGGCAGGAGAACAGAGGCACAGAGGCTGCTGTTTTGGGGGGAGGGCAGCCCCAGAGAAGGCTGAGGAATTTGAAGAAGGGAGCCTGTGACTATCTGGGGAAGGACATGATAGGTGGGGACAGAGCCAGTGCCAGGCCCTGTGGTGGAAGCAGGCTTGGTGTGTCTGGGGACCAGCAAGCCGCTGAGGATGGCGCCCAAGCTGGGAAATGACATGGGAGAGATGGCAGAGATTTGCAGGCTCTGAAAATAAGGGCTTTGCATTTCACTGAGTGAGGTGGAAGCCTTTGGAGGGTTTGGGCCACAGGAGTGAAGTCATCTGGCTTTGGTTCTAAGGTTCCTTTTGGGTGCCCTGCCGAGAATAGACTGCAGGGGACAAGGTGGCTGGGAGAGGTGTTTAGGGGGAAGTGGTGAGAAAAATGGTCAGATTCAAGATGTCCTTAAAGTAGAGCCAACAGGATTTGGAGATGGATTGGATGTGTGTAATGAGAAAAAGATAAGAGTCACATATGGTGATAACTTGGTGTTGTGGGTTGACATATTGCCCTTCCCTTATTCACGTGTTGAAGTCCTAACCCGCCCCCCACCTCCCAGTACCTCAGAATGGGAGCTGCTTTGGACATAGGGTCGTTGCAGATGTAATCATTTAAGATGAGGCCATACTAGAGAGTGTGTATGTGTGACGTAATCCAATGGACTGATGTCTTTATGAAGAGGGAATATTTCAGCATAAGCCTGTGTAGAGGGAAGATGTGAAGATTTAGCAATACGGACATCTGTTAAGCCAAAGAATACCTGAGCCTACTGGAATCTTGGAGAGATGGAGGAATAGATTCTCTTTCAGTCCTCAGAAGGAACCAATCTTAGTGAAACCCTGATTTCAGACTTCCAGCTTCCAGAACTGAGAGGTGGTAAATTTTTGTTGGTTAAGTCACTGATTTTGTGACACTTAGCTTTGGCAGCCCTAGCAAACCAGTACACTTGATGAGCAACCTCGTGAATGGCAGTCCCTTTTAAGGCAGTGAATGCCAGGGAAGGAACAGGTCTTGGAGTCTGGGTGGATGGAGGGGACACAAGACATGCTAAGTTTGAGAAGCCTATTAGATACCCACACAGAGGTGTCGATGAGGCCATTGGGGTTGGGGAAATCTGGAGTTCAGATAAGAGGACGAGGCCAGACATCTAAATTGGGGCACCGAATGACATCACCAGTGGAAGTGTCCAAGGATCAAGCAGGCCCTGGGAAATTTTGATGTTTGGAGGTTGGGGAGAGAAGGAGGAGACGGGAGACAGAGCAGAGGATGGCAGTGAAGTGGGAGAAGGCTGGCAGGCAGTGGTGGCTCAGCAGCCATGGGAGGAAATGGGGAGGAGGAGGAGGGTCCAGGCCTCTGTGGCCAGCACTGCTATTGGTCAGGAAGGGAGAGGACCAAGAACCCCCACCGGCTGTAGCAGCCTGGAGGCCACTGATGACTCGGATAAGATGAAATTCAGTGGAAAAGCGGAAAAGTGGATGCAAAAGGCTGATTGAAGGGAGTTCAGGAGGAAGTGGCATTACATTATAAGCATTATCCCATGTCATTAAACATCTTTTTCAACCACGGGCTGGGAAGAGTATATGGGTGTGTGGGAGGGATGAAGAGGAATTGGTTAATGACCACAAGCATACAGTGAGATAGAAGGAATAAATTCTGAGTTTGGTAGCAGAGTAGGGGGGCTAAAGTTAACAACAATGTATATTGTTCATTTCAGAATAGTTAGGAGAGAGGACTTGAAGTGTTCCCAATGCATAGAAACGATAAATACTGAGGGCGTTGGATGCCCTAAATACACTGACTTGATCATCACACATTCTCTGCAGGCCACAAGATATCACACGAACCCCGTAAATATATACAAGTATTATGTATCAATTACAAAAACATTTTTGAACATTGTTTTTGATGACTGTGTCGCATTCTAGGATTTTAATCCATTCTTTTTGCTTTATAGATGGGATGCTTCTAACTTTTGCCACTATATTGATTGTCATACTGCAGTGGCCATATTTGCGTATAAAATTTCCTAGATTAGGAATGAGGAGACACCACAGGATGATTAGTTTTAGGGCTTAATATAAAGTATGGCCAGTTGTTTACAGAAAGTCTGTACCAGTGCACAGTCCCCTTGGCCTGTAGGAGTGGGCGTGTCTCACTGCGCAGCTCTCCTCCATGTATTCTGGAATTGACTAGAACATCCAGAAAAGCATTAAGTTACAGAGGCGATGGTAGGGGTTATGGGCTGAATTTTACTTCCCCAAAATTCTTATATGGAAGTCCTAATCCCCAGTATCTCAGAACGTGACTGTATTTGGAATTAGAATCTTTAAAGAGGTAATTAAGTTAAAGTGAAGTCATTAGGGTGGGCCTTAATCCAGTATAAATGATGTTCTTATAAGAAGAGGCAGTTTGGGCACAGAGACACAGAGGGAAGACCGTGTGAAGTCACAGGGAGAAGACGGCCATCTACAGGCCAAAGAGTGAGGCCAGCTCTGCTGATGCGTCAACCGTTGACTTTTAGCTTCCAGAATTGTATAAGAATAAATGTCTGTTATTTAAGCCCCTGACTCTATGGTACTTCGTTATGGCAGCCTAGCAAGCTGATACAGTGGGCATCAGTGTTTTGTTCCTGATTTACAGGATGATGTCTCTGGTGGTTATACTAAATCATACTGGACCTGCACACTAGACACATATATTTAAGAATATGTTATAATTTATCCTCCTAAAACTGACCTCTTATGAAACATAAATCCTGAATCAGTGGGGTCTATTTCCGTTTTGCTGCTCTGTTGATTTGCAGATTTGAACACTAACATTTGGCCTGGTCCGTGTGCTGTTATTTCTCTCTGATTTCAGGTCTCCTGGTTAAATTCATGATCTCAGGGAGGTCTTTCCTATCTCCCTGACCCCCACTGTGATCACCCCCCATCAGACACTGCTCTTCTCTTCAGAAAGACTGGTGATAATTATAATTACTTTCCCTGTGGAGTCTCCCTGGCCGGGTTGTGAATACCACAGGACAGAGACGATGTTTTCCCGTTTTCCCGTTTCCAATTCTAGCTGCAGGGCGTATGCCTGGTGCAAAATTGAGCATAACATTGTCACTCAGTATTTTGTTGAATGAATAGGGCATGGGTCAAACTTGGCAACTTGCCCCAAGGGTACAGAGTGGGGTGGGAAGGGGGCTTCAAACTCAAATCTCTGTGACCCCAGAGCATAGCCACCTCTCATACCTGCCTGCTCATCAGTAGGTGAGCTTGGGCAAGGAGGTGTGTAGTCACGTTTTTTTTTATTTTCTGTCTTCAGCTGGTTAGTAGCCCCTCAAGGAAATAAATCATTTCTAAGAATTCTTTGAATTTCATAACTCACAAATATTTGCCGACTGTCCAATTAAGGTCCACTTGTTCCTCCTTCTACACCTTCATTATTATGACACTTTGCTGTATGATGATTCTTTTTCTATACTTGTGTCTTTCCTGTTGGACTACGATCTCCTTGAGAGCAAGAAATTTGTCTCCAGCTTTTATCTGCAGTTCTTGGCACAATGCTGGCATTTAAGAGGGGGCTCAATTGGCTGAATAAAGATAATATGGATGGGATTAAAACAAATTTAAAGATTATTTAAAAACATATTATCTTTCTTTGAATGAACTCTAAAGATATTAGTTATAACAATGTATGTGCATAATAGTTTACAGTCCGTAAAACCCAAGATTTGTCAAAAATGTGTACTCATCATATATATTAGCGTGAACACACAGAGTAAAATTTTATTTTTAGAGAAGGTGCTTAAGGAATGAATGACAGTGAATAATGAAATAACATTGTGTTTTAATTCACATTATCAACACTTTAAAAGCTGGTAGTATCACTTTATAGTTTTAATTTTGAGTGGCTGTTAATACCATATTCCATTCAACCTTTATGTTTTTTTCAAATTTTTTGTTGGCACAAATAGTACTGCTGTGGATACCTGCATACGTGTATGACCAGTTATTTTCTTTTTTGATTATTAGAATAAATTTCTAAAAACGAAGCTACTGAAATATTTGAAACATATTGTTAAACTACTTTCTAAAAGGCTTGCACCATATTCCAACCACCTAGTACTAATATTTATATTTTCTAAAAAATTAAGTAGCCATGACGTGTCTCCTTGTCTTAGTGTACATTTCTTTGGATGACTTTGTTAATTTGGACATTACTCTACAGGTTTATTTACTAATTGCATTTGCCTTTGTCTTAATTGTCTATTTCTGTTCTTTCATTTTTTGATTTTGGTCTTCCTTTGTTAAAGGCAACTTTCATTAATTTTTTTTACATAGTATCATTTTCAGAATTTTTTTCTGGGCTGCTTTTTCCCTTCTTTTGCTGTTGTAATTAAATGCTTACATACGCTAAACTGTAGATCTTTTAAGTTTTTCTTTTTTTTCATTGAATGTCTGGGATTTAAAAAAATTATTAATGGCAATAATAAGATCAGAAACAGAATACGTGACTTGTGATTTAATTATGTTATATTCTGTGAGTGCTTTTGCAGTTATTGACAGTATTGGGACAAGTGTGTTTGGCCCCGGCTGGCCACCTATTTTAAATTACATCACATGGTAACAGCCACCCCTGCTGAGCTCAGGATTAGGGAACAAGCTTCCAGAACATGGCCCTTGGGGAACTGGGCATTCTCAGGTTGTGTACTTGACGTAAAGGCATTAAACTCCGAATGTAACCATGAGATTCTGTGCCCAGCCTTTGTGACTTGTACTCCATGTAGTTTTTGCTGTGCTTAGCTATCTGGTTGGTGAAGTTGTTACTTGTAAGATTTGAATGGAAAGTAGGGTAGGAAAATAGGGTGACAAGAATGTTTGTGTGACTTGACAGTCTGATCAGAGGGAGGAGAGAGAACAATGAAAGCAAACACATATCCCTCACATGTTTCAAATCGATTTTCATAATGATGAAAGACCTGTAAAGATTTATTAAATGTATTAGTGATTGATGGGCATGGTTCATGTATTCAGAAAATTTTGTTATGTGGAATTCTTCATTATTCCAGAAGACTGGATAGAAAAGGCATTGGGATGTTCTGCTAATTTTTTTTCTCTTAAGGGATTTTGGAGGAGGCTGACCTAGAGACGTTTACAACGAAACAACAGCATTTATTTGGGTTTGGTACAAGGAGCAAGCAGAGTAGATCAAAATGTGTGACCTCATGCTGTATTTCTTGTGATCTGATATCACTTAGTGTTACTGAATAACTTCAAAGGGCAGCTGGGAATTACTGTGAAGACACACACAGCAAAGCAATTTCTCACCTGCTGTCTCTGATCACAGAAGACACAGTTAGACTCACATTTCTCCCCAGGACACATGCGTAGACATGTTGCAACTTGTTAGGAGAGAAAGCAAGGGGCAGAGAGTCACACCGTTTGCACTGTGTGGGCTGAGACAAGTTTTAAATATAACTAAGGGTTACTTTTTTAGAATTAAAAGTAGTAGAAGCTGAGCTTCAGGGCATGGGTTACTTCCTAAAAATACAGTCACTGGCCTTTTAAAGAACTCTAGGATCAGCTTGTTAAAAGAGTAGATTCAAATGTGAAAGACATCTGAGACTCTTTAGTATTGGGGGAAAAGATTGGGAATTAACTCAATTTTGACTGTTTCAAAGGATGAAAATATTTTCAGAAGACCAATCTGGTAGCCAGGATGAAGTAGAGTTTTGTTGCTTAACCTGCTCACCTATATCTTGATGTCAGTGGGCTTCCTGCAAGCCCAGTGTGGGTATTCATAAACTGAGTTCATCTTTGTCTTGGTTGCAGTTTTGGCCACTTTTTTTTTTTAAGTGTTGGGGTCCTGCTATGTTGCACAGGCTGAACTCAATCGCCTAAGTGCCTACAATAACCTCCTAAATGTTATGCCCCTTGTGATGTTTCCTTCTCTTTGACCATGACCAGTTTGTTTCACTGTCACCATTCTTCAGAGTTCTACAACACATTGGATCTGGCTTCTGAACCTGTTTCTATCTGTAGCTGTAACAGAGTTAAATGTCACTACAGACTTTGTGTATTTGCAGAGTTTATTTGAATTTGGTTTGTATGGAAAACCATCTGCTTTGAAGGATTGGAGACTGCTTGATTGAATAAATTGCAAACCAAGTCTGGAAGTGTGGATGTTATCACGTAATGAATTAAGAGACCATTGGCCATCTTTCCTTTATAGAAGTCCTTCAATCCCAGCATCATTTGGAAAGTAGTGGCTCTATTTATTTCAATCAGTCAGCCAAATTTAGGCTCCTATCCCAGGCTACAGAAAGTTCTGCATAAGCCCTTTAACTGATCTCACAGCTTATAATCTAGTTGTCAAATAGGAAAGAACTGTAAAAAGTTGACTAGGATGTGGAATGCAAATGATGACAGTGGAACAACAGTCAGATGGATGAGGGCCATGGTAGGGGTTGGTGGGTGGTTTGTTAGTCACTTCTCACGCTGCTATAAAGAAATGCCTGAGACTGGGTAATTTACAAAGAAAAGAGGTTTAATTGGCTCATGGTTCTACAGGCTGTACAGGAAGCATAGAAGCTTGTGCTTCTCGGGAGTCCCCAGGAAACTTCCCATCATGGCAGGAGGCAGAGGGGGAACACATCATATGACCTGAGGAGGCGGGGGGTGGGGTAAGGTGCCACACACTTTTGAACAACCAGATCTCACAATCACTCATTCATTCACTATCACAACAGCATGATGGGATGATGCTAACCCATTCATGAGAACTCCGCCCATGGTCCAATCACCTCCTACTAGTTCCCACCTCCAGCCCTGGAGATTATAATTCAAGGGAGATTTGGTAGGACTCCTATCCAAACCACATCAGTGAACATTTGGGAAATACTTCTTAGAGAAGGGTGGGCTTGAAGCACTGGAGGTTTTCGTTGTGCTCATTGCATTGAGGGGCCTGCATTCCTTCATAGGGCTCCTTCTGTGCAGAGACAAAGAGGTGGGAATCCCAGAGGACGGGTGGGCTTCTGCAGGGGTGGGCCAATGAGAAGTGAGGGTGGAAAAGGGGCTTTGGGTTAGATGTAGATGCCTTAACATTTTCCCATGGTCAGCTAAAATGTGTGGAAAGTTTTTGAATAAAAGGAAAAAAATGATTCAAAGAGCAGCATTTTAGAAGACTAGTCTGTACACAAGGCTGGATTAGGATTTTGTTCCTAACCTACTACTTTTCAGACTTGGCTGTATATTTCACTCACCTGGGGGGTTAAAAAGGTGCTGAAGCCTGGAGCCCTTTCCCCTAGAGATTCTGACTTAATCTGTTTGGAGTTAGGCCTGGGTTTGGGGAGTTTTAAAGCTCCCCAGGTGATTCTAATGTGCAGCAGAGCTGAGAGCTACTGCCCAACTCACTGATGAGATCTTGATGTAGCCTCCACTCACCAAGCTGAACCACAGCACAAGGTCTAGCCAGGAAAAAGCAGAATCAACTGGTGGAGAAAAAAAAATTAAAAAGTACTTCTGGCTGGCCAGGGGCAGTGGCTCATGCTTTGCAGTCCCAGCACTTTGGGAGGCCCAAGTGGGTAGATTACCTGAGGTCAGGAGTTCAAGACCAGCCTGACCAACATGGCAAATCCCTGTCTCTACTAAAAATACAAAAATTAGCTAGGCGTGCATGCCTGTAATCCCAGCCACTCGGGAGGCTGAGGCAGGAGAATTGCTTGAACCCAAGAGGCGGAGGTTGCAGTGAGCTGAGATTGCACCATTGCACTTCAGCCTGGGCAACACAGCAAGACTCCATCTCAAATAAAATAAAATACAAAGTACTTCTGTGGCAGTATTTATAATATTCCAGATAGTCCAACGCCTTAGTTATAGTAACAGTTTTCATGGGCTGGGATTGGTGGCTCACACCTGTAATCTTAGCACTTTGGGAGGCTGAGGTGGGTGTATTGCCTGAGCTCAGGAGTTTGAGACCAGTCTCAGCAACATGGTGAAAACCCATCTCTATTAAAATAAAAAAAATTAGCCGGGTGTGGCGGCGTGTGCCTGTAGTCCCAGCTACGCAAGAGGCTGAGGCAGGAGAATTGCTTGAACCCAGGAGGTAGAGTTTGCAGTGAGCAGAGATCGTGCCACTGCACTCCAGCCTGGGTGACAAAGAAAGAGTCTGACTCAAAAAAAAAAAAAAAAGTTTTCACTAAATGCTATGAATTTTTGCATTGGCCATAAAGTAGATGGGGAAAAATGTGTAGACTTTTGGAAATGTATAGACATGGAAAATGTGTCCCTTTTTTTGCAATAAAAATGGCAAGATAAAACAAACACTTTTATTGTAGCCAGTAGTTCAATAGGATAAAAGCAATGATAGCGTGCAAACACTAAACTTTCAAATATAAAAATGTAAGTCCTCAAAAACTTGCTGCTGGAAGACCTCAGTTTCCAAGTGCTGTATGTCAGTAATTCTCAAACCTGAGTGTGCATCAACGTCACTTGGAGAGCAGTCACTGATTGCTGGGCTCCAGTTTCAGATTTAGCAGGCTTGAGGCAGCCTGAGGATGTGTAGTTTCAAAGTTTTCCCCCGGTGATACTGCTGGCCTGGGCACTGTGAGAACTACTGATCCTTACTGCCATGTGAGAACCACTACTGCATGGGTCCAAATACTGTAGGAAAAAGGGCTTGATAAAATGTGGTAGAAGGATGTGAGTTTTGCCTTTTATGTCAGATGAGGGGCTTCTCTTGGCGATTAGGGAATCTGTCCTCCTCCAGTTCAAGCCAGCCCTTCCTTATCTGCATGCTGTAGGGGGCACCTGTCTGGGTCTAGGTAGGGTAGATAGAAGAGAAAATTGTCTTTTCATTCTCTCTCTTTTTTTTTTTTTAAGATGGGGTTTTACCATGTTGGTCAGGCTGGTCTTGAACACCTGACCTCAGGTGATCCGCTCGCCTTGGCCTCCAAAGTGCTTGGATTACAGGTGTGAGCCACCACGCCCAGCCTCATTCTCTTTATTGTCCTTTTAAAATTTACTACAAAGGGTGGTATTATATATAGGCATAATATTATATAACATGTTCTTTCTTTTTCTTCCAGTAGAAAATATCTGTGATTTCAAAAGATTTGTTTTTCTTTTATGACTCTCTCCCCACCCCTCTTGCCCTACCGCAGGAAAATTTGAAGAGTTAAGAAAATCGCTAACCATCTATGTCTTCCTTAAAACAGATTCTTGTGGCTCATTCTTGGTGTACGTTGGAGGATGTCAGTCCTCGGCCTCCACCTAGGTGCCGGCTTTTGCACCAAACAGCCTTCCTGGTAGGAAAGACATTTGCGGCGCACCTTGGGAGGGATGTTGGGGACCGGTCCGGGACAGCACGTCCCGGCGGTCTCTCCACCTGCAAGAGGGTCCCAATACCTGGAAGAGAGCGTGCACTTGAAGAAATAAGAGAGGCAGAGAAAGCGAGGCGTCTGGAGGGCTGGATAGGCCGTGCCTAAACAGCAAATTTTATTTTTCAAAGGCCAGGAATAAATACACTTTCTTTGCTCTGGTTTACGTGATTGCAAGAGGAAATGCAAATCTATACCTTACATGGCCTATACATTAGAGAAGTCAGATACACAATCAGTGGTTGTAAAAAGTAACAGCATTTCCTGTGATCACAAAGCTTGTTTACATACAGACATTATTCCTCCTGGCTGCAGGTATTTCTGGTTTAATCTTGTTTTAGAACTGAGATGTGAAAAGGTTTTCTGGTTTTGCTCATCAGAGTATCTTTTAACCAGATTCTCCTTTGTCTGCTCCTGACTCAACTTATCTCAACTCCCCCTGTTCAGGAGTCTCTGAGTCAGGGATCAAAGCCATCCTATAGTGGCATTTGCTTTGCAAATATCCCCACAGTTAAACCATTATCTAGGGTACAAGGCAGTCAGGCAAGTAAAGAAAAGTTTAAAGCTTATTCTTAAAGAAAGAGTCATAAAAAGTTAAGAGCAGAAACTGGTTGCTGGTAAGGAGTCACTCGGTCTAGCAGCACCGCATAGTTTTAGGCCCAAACAATATCATGGTTGATATTAGAAACTGATCAGTCATCTTTCAGTTCCTTTTCCCCAATAGCGTGACTGCCTCCAACAGGAAACTGTGTTTGGGATCAAACTCACCGTATAGTGAGACTCACGCCTTTTGGGGGTCTCACACGGGAATGTTCCCCACAGAGGGAGGAGAAGTGGAAATCATTCTCAGATGTTAAAAAGAAACATGTTTCTAATAGAAAGCATGACGAGAGGGCACACATGAAGGTGCCTGGGCGGTGAGCTCAGGCTGAGGCACAGCTTTGAAAGCGCAGCTCAGTCCTTGCTGTGGCCACTTCTGTTCTCTTGGGTGGTTCCCCTTCCCATTCCTGTGACATTCCAGAAATAAGCATGGCTGAGCAGGGACTCAGGACAGCATCTCAGATACAGCAGCAAAGTTTGCGCAGTTGGTCAGGAAAACTCTGATACGTTAGAATCCTGAATTCTAGAAACATAGAGCTTTTGAGTTAGAATTCTAGAAGCGTGATATGGGAATAGCCTTTATTCTCATCTTGTGGGGACCATTTTAGAACACATCGCTGCTGCCCTCCTCACACCCTCCAAACACATACAGGTGCAGAGAGGCCAAGGTTAAGTGACTTACTCCAAGGTCACCTAGGGAGCTGGCTCCATTTTCCATTTTTTTTTTTTTTTTTTTTTTTTTAAATCTTTCCCACCTTTGGGAAAATTTGTTAGCTTGGTATTCTGACACTCAAGGGCCATTTTAGAAAAAGCATTATTTGCTGTAACGAATAGGAATTATACTGTAGAAAGATGGGAAAAGTCTCCTCTCATTTACAGATAATTGATAGGTGTCAAGGCTCTTCGGTCTTGGTCATTTGGATCTTCATAACTGAGCCTCCTGCTGTTCATTTTGCTTGTCTATTTTGTAATTTCTTTGTGCACTGAAGCTTACATTGAACTTTATGGGAGACTTGATAGTGTGATCTGCCTTAGGACCAAGTTTATGTAAAAGGTGGGCTGACAGCAACAGGACAGCATAATAAATGTATTTGAACAAGTAAAGAAGGGACTGAAGGAATCATGTCCATGGTCCATGACATTACCTAATAAAACTTCAGTCAGTTACAGCTACACTTGTTTTTTTTTTTGAGACGGAGTCTGCCCCTGTTTTCCAGGCTGCAGTGTGTGGTACCATCTCGGCTCACTGCAACCTCCGTCTCCTGGTTTCAAGCCATTCTCCTACCTCAGCCTCCTGGGTAGCTGGGATTACAGTCACCTGCCACCACACCCAGATAATTTTTGTATTTTCAGTCGAGGTGGGGTTCACCATTGTGACCAGGTTGATCTTGAACTCCAGTTATCCCAAAGTTCTAGGATTACAGATGTGAGCCACTGTGCCCGGCCAGTAGCATCTAAACTTCTAAGGGACCTTGCCGATCATAAAACCTACTTACTTTACCAGTGACCCACAGCCCTGATAACTTTTTTTTTTTTGAGACAGAGTCTTGCTCTGTCACCCAGGCTGGAGTGCAGTGGTGTGATCTCAGCTCACTGCAACCTCTGCTCCGGCCTGCAGAGCAACAGACAGGAACCCGGGCAAACCTATCGTGGATGAGAAGGGATGGGACAAGAGGCGCGAAGAATGGCAGCAAGACAAAAGTTCTGATCAAGCTGCAAAATTTATTTCAAAATGGGTTCCTTATATAGAGAGGGGAGAGGGGAGGGGAAAGTGGCTCTGATAGGTTGAAAAGCGAGTGCTCAGCTTGTGATCAGCAATCCCATTGGTGCAGCCGCACGTGATCAGCAATCCCATTGGTGCAGCCGCACGTGATCAGCGATCCCATTGGTGCAGCCGTGCGTGATCTTTGGTGGCCCGCCACCACGTCCGTGGTATGCTTCTGGCGGGAGGCTGATGCAATCTTTTGCTTTGATTGCAGCAGCTTAGCCTGGGTTCCCAACATCTCCTCCCTTTTTCTTTTAAAAAGGGGGCGGACCTTAACCAGCTAGGGGAGGTAGAGGCTGTGCTCCTCCTGAGCCTTGATCTTTAGGCTTGTAGGTACCTTTTGGGGAGGAGAGGACTTTTGGGTACCAACCTCTATGCAAGCCAGCTTACCTCTCAGGAGACTCGACAATAGCCTAATAAGGCTTCTCCTTGCAGTGCTTTGCCTTGCACCTAGCGGTGTCCATTACCTTTGTAAAGCATAGTGTCGAGCGGTATGCTGCTCCCGTAGGAGGGGAAACCGGCTACAGCTTGTTATTTTCTAGATCACGCGTTGCTAGTTGGTGATAGTGGATTTGTATAGGCTTTCCCAGTATGGAATTAAGCTGATCCTTAATTAATGCTGTCACTCGTCTTAGGATCCAGGGGGCAAAGGAAAAGAATAGGATGATAGCAAATAAGGGTCCAAGGAAGGGGAGGAGGTAAGGGAGAAGTCCATTGAGGCCGGTGAGGAAGGGATTATCGGCGAGTGCCTTGCGTCTTCGTTCGAGATCTTCCTGTAGATTTTTTATTTTATTTCGGACAATTCCTGACTTGTTGGCATAAAAGCAGCAACGTTCCTGTAGGGCTAAACAGAGGCCTCCCTGTTCTGCAGTGAGTAGATCTAAGCCTCTTCTGTTTTGTAAGACTACTTCAGCTAGGGAGTCTAATTGGTCCTGTATGTCATTGATGGTGCTGGACAAAGTTTGGACGTCGCTAATAAGTTGATGGGAGAGTTTGGTGTAAGAGTGGACAGCCACCCCGAGTCCTGCCGTACCAGTGGTGACTGCTGTAGAGATACCCAATCCTACTAGTAGAGGAATTAGTGTAACGGCTCGTTTTTGCCGCCCTGCGATATAGTCAAAGGTAGGGATGGGGACAGGGTCATCACCAGAAATAATGTCTATATCTGGCAGGAGGGTGGCTAGCACACATAACCCTGTCCAGTTTGCAGGCAGGGCGGTAAAGGCGAGGTTGTTGCCGCAAACAAAAGTTTGGCCTGAGCCGGGGCAAAGGGCCTCGCTATGGTTAGAAACGGTGGAGCAATTAGCAACGCTGACAATGCCAACTGGAATGTCATAGCTGTTGTTTTGTGCACCTTTAAAGAAGCAAGGGTATGTCTGGACAGGCATAAGCTGGACTCTAAAAGGTAAGCTGGGGGTACAATTATTTTGTGAGACATTAAGACTGGATATATTGACAGGGAAAGCTAGGGGCATGGGAGTACCCTGATTTAAGCATAACCAGCAATTTTGGGCTAGGGTGGGGTTGGAGATATTGAGGGCTTGGTGGGTGGCTGACAAAATATCAAGCATTTGTGCATTAATATTAGCTCCTCGTGGTTTTGGGTGAGCTAGGGGGTGGTAAGAGAGTTGAGGGAATTGGCTTTTAATAATAAGCTCCATTTGTTTTTGTACAAGAAGCTCTCTCACAGTATCCTGGGGTCCGCCACCGTCGGAGACATGAATAGGAGCTTGCATATTCCAACAAACAGATTGGCCAACCGTGCCTTCGCATCCAGCCTGGAGGACCCCATGAGGTTGCAGGCCGCTGGTGACAGGATTGGTTACTGAGGAGCTTTTTGTTCTTTGTAGAATGGCAGTAAAATAAGTGTTATTGCCTTTGGTACACTGCGAGGCACTTTGATAGCAGGAGGAGTGCATTTGAAGTTTAAAGTCTTTGCACTCGCTTGGGCACAAGCCTGGGCGGCCATTAATGACCGGTATGTTAGGGGGCTTGGGCACACAAAGCCACTTAGGTGAAGATGCTCCCCTCATATTGGTGTTATAGCTAAGATAGGCACTTTTGTCTCCACAATCTGTTACCTGAGTGTAACTTGTGGGAATGGCATGGTTAGTTTCAACCCCTCCTTTACACTCACATGGCGCTCCGAAGAGGGCAGAGTAAATGTCTCCGGATGGTTTCCCAAGTCCTCCCTTCGTGACTGGGCAGAGGCATGAGTGCAGTAGAAGGATGAGGATGCAAAGCATTTTTCCTGGAAAAAAAGGAAAAGAGGTCCTCAGGGCGAGTTTTTTGGCCCTGGGTCTGTATTTAGATTACTTGGACTGTTGTTTAAGGGGGTTGTCTGATCATTGATATGTCTGATTAGTCGTTCAGGGAGCCAACGTGGGCCATCCTCCTTTTGATCGTATATGCAGGCGGAGCCTCGTCCCCATATAAGGACGGGATCAGGGCCTTTCCAAACATTGGTGAGAGGGTCACGCCACATAACTGCAGCTTGTTGCTGAGAAGTTTGGGGATGCCATAGACGGTCAGCTGCTGAGCGACCTTGAGTGTCAAGCTGCAGAAAATTTAGTTGAAATAGAGCATGACTGAGAAGGTTTCTAGGTTGTTGCATGGAAAACCCAAGGGGGGAGTGGGCTAAGCGATTTAGGGCATTCTTTAGAGTTTGATGTGCTCGTTCA
Source organism: Saimiri boliviensis (assembly GCF_048565385.1). Taxonomy (NCBI): domain Eukaryota; kingdom Metazoa; phylum Chordata; class Mammalia; order Primates; family Cebidae; genus Saimiri; species Saimiri boliviensis. Next base: position 32,706,931 of record NC_133449.1, read on the forward strand.
ACTATGCCTTGACCCTGGGGATTGTATGGTATACCGGTAACATGATTAATTTGGAGTTTTTGGCAAAAGTCTTGAAAATTTTTTCCAGTATATCCTGGGCCATTGTCGGTTTTAATGGTGTGTGGTTTTCCTATGGTAGCAAGGCAGTGGATAACATGAGATATAACATTTTTTGATGCCTCACCTGTTTGGGGGGTGGCTAAAATGAAACCGCTGAAGGTGTCAATAGTGACATGAACAAATTTTTGTTTTCCAAAGGGGGCGAAATGAGTGACGTCCATTTGCCAAATGGCATTGGGGACTAAACCACGAGGGTTTACACCTAGATGGGGTACAGGAGTGGCAATGACACACTGTTTGCAGGCTTTTACAATATCTCTGGCCTGTTCTCTGGTGATTTTATAGAGTAGGCGAAGGGTGTGTGCATTGAGGTGATGCAAGGTGTGAGCCTGGGTAGCGTCCTGTATGGAGTCACTTAGAATGGGGAAAACCTGTGTGGCAGCATCTGCTAAAGCATTGCCTTCAGCTAGGGGTCCTGGAAGCTTTAGATGTGCCCGAAGATGCCCAATAAAAAAGGGGTGTTGCCTGTTTAAAATTAGTTGTTGTAGTTTAGAGAATAACGGGGTTGCATTGGTTGAGGGTTTGATAAAGGGGACTGTCTCCAAAAGAGGGACTGATTGAGCGACATATGCACTATCAGTGTACAGGTTAAACGGTTGGTGAGCTAGAACTGTGAATACTTGGAGAATAGCATAGAGTTCGACGAGCTGAGCTGACAGGTAGGGGGTTTTTATTGAGATGGGTTGGTTGTTAATAACGTATGCAGCAATCCCGTTTGAAGATCCATCAGTGAAAGCTAGCGTGGCCTGAGGAATTGGGGCAGATTTTGTAAGTTTGGGAAATATGAACTGGTGAAGCTTGGCAAATTGGATAACAGGGTCACTGGGATAATGATTGTCTATGTCTCCTGTAAAAGAGGCTAATGCAATGGCCCACTCGTCAGAGGTTTGTAGGAGCCAGGTTAACTGATCCTGGGTGTATGGAATGATTATAGAATGGGGGTCTCTACCAAACAGTTGGCGGCCAGTGTACCGACCCTTAATAATTAACATGGCGAGGAGTGAGGGGTAGGTGAGTAAGACCTTTGACGGGGAGGCAGGTAGATGAAGCCAAAGGAGGGGGCTTCCGTTTTTGGTGGGGTCTGCACTATTTGGTTGCCAAAACACCGCGGTGGGTGTATGGGGAGTTGGGAGCAAAAGGAGTACTAGGGGAAGGCTATACGAAATTTGTTGAACACCTTGATTTTGGATGGCCTTGTCAACGAGGGCTAGGGACTGCTTTGCTTCCGGGGTTAGTGTCCGAGCCGATAAAGGATTTGGATCACCCTTTAGAATATTGTTAAGGGGAACAAGGGCACTGGTGGGCAATTTTAAATAGGGTCGGAGCCACTGAATGTCTCCGAGTAATTTTTGGAAATCGTTAAGGGTTTTTAAGTGATTAGTTCTTAAGCAGACTCGGGGAGTAAAAACCTGCTGGTGGTGCAACTCAAATCCTAGATAGGAAAACGGCTCAGACACCTGTACCTTGTCCGGAGCAATTTTTAGCCCATATGAGGTAAGACAGGATATAATGTGAGCATAGCAGGCTTTGGCTGCCTCGACGCTGTCACAAGCAAGAAGGATGTCATCCATATAATGGAGGATATAGGCCTCTGGCCACTGGGTTCTTGCTGGGGCAATGGCGGCAGCAACAAATTTTTGGCACAGCGTGGGACTGTTGGCCATGCCTTGTGGCAGAACCTTCCATTGATAACGAGGCATGGGACTTTGGAAGTTGATTTGAGGGACACTAAAGGCAAAATAAGGTCTGTCTTCAGGGTGCAAGGGGATGGTAAAGAAACAATCCTTGAGATCGATAACAATTTTGTGATAGTTTAGGGGAATGGCTACAGGAGAGGGAAGACCAGGCTGAAGGGCTCCCATGGGGACCATAACCTTATTAACGGCTCTTAGATCCTGTAAAAGGCGCCAGCTGCCTGATTTTTTCTTAATGATAAATATAGGAGTGTTCCATGGAGAATTTGTAGGTTCAACATGTCCTGCTGCGAGCTGTTCCTGTACTAACGCAATGGCAGCGAGGGTTTTTTCATATGTAAGTGGCCACTGATCAACCCACACAGGGTCTGTAATTTTCCAGGAAATTTTATCAGCGTGGGGTACAGGAATGTCAATGGCCGCTATGGTAAATTTTGGTGGAATCCCAGGCCTGTTTTGTCTTTTTTGGGGGTAATAGTAATGGGCTGGGTGATTCCTTGATTATTTTTTCCCAACCCTTGGCCGGGGAGATACCCCTGGCTTAGCATTTGGGTCATGACAGTATCGTTGGGACTGCACATGACAAGTTTCATTTGAGAGAGGATGTCCCTTCCCCAGAGATTGACTGGCAGATTGGGGAGGACATAAGGGGTAATGTGACCATTGTTGCCTTCAGAGTCTTCCCACTTAAGCATTTGAGCACTTTGTTGGGGGTTGGTGGCCTGGCCAATACCGCGCAGGTGAGTAGCAACGGTTGTTAACGGCCAGTTTCTCGGCCAGTGAGTGTAAGATATAACGGTGGCATCGGCCCCTGTATCAAGAATGCCAGAAAAGGGCTTACCATTTAATTTAAGTTTCAGGGTAGGCCGCTGTTGAGAAATTTGTTGAACCCAGTAGACATCAGAAGACCCAGGGGCACTAGCCCCGCGGGAGGGCTTATGGAAATTGGAGTTAATTTGTTGGAGGGGGAGAATGACTATTTGAGCTAGTCTGGTGCCCTTTGGGATGGTGACTAAATCTTTAGTTGTAGAGAGAATGATATGGATTTCTCCCTCAAAATCATTGTCTAATATGCCGGGCAGAACTTGGATCCCTTGGAGGGTAGAGCTGGCTCTGCCTAATATGAGGCCGAATGTCTGGGGTGGTAAGGGTCCATATATTCCAACTGGAAGTGTCAGAGGGCTATTTTGGGTGGTTAGTATTGTGTCGGTGGTGGTACAGAGGTCCAGTCCTGCACTGCCCGCTGTTGCTCGCCAGAGGTCTGCGACGTAGCGGCGTGGTTGATTACTGGGAGGGCAGGGGTTGGCTGGCGGTATTGGGGGGTGAACTGTGAAGCCCCGGAGTTCATCCCGGTAGTGGGGCCCTGGGGCTGGCCCCTGTTCAAGTTTCCCTGCCTAATAATGGGTTGTCCATTAATGTCTAATCGAGAACGGCATTCTGAAGCCCAGTGAAATCCTTTTTTGCAGCGGGGACATTTTGTTGTGGGACCTAAATTTTTTATAATGCTGGCTTGTGGGGCATTAGGTTGAGTTGGCAGTTGGGCAGGCGGTTGTATTTTTTGGGGGCAGTTCCTTGAAAGATGGCCGGGTTGGTGACAATTATAGCAAAGGCGGGCCTGGGCTCCAGGCAGTTGTGCGGGGGCAAGATTTTGGAGGGCAGCTCCTATGGCTAGGCCAACAGCATGGGCAGAGCCAATACCAGAGCAGAGGCGAACATAATCGCAGAGCTCCTTCTGCCTAAAAGGCCGAATTGCACTTTGGCAAGCGGGGTTAGCATTTTCATAGGCTAGGTGCTTTACAAAGGAGCTCTCACTTTCCCCGGAGCCAAAAAGGCGATCTGCCGCCTCCTGGAGGCGACTTACAAAATCACTGTATGACTCATCTGGGCCTTGTCTGATTTTTGCAAGGGAAGTAGTGGCCGCTCCTTTCTGGGGGAGTCGCTTCCAGGCTTTTAGGCCTGCGGACTGAATCTGGGTTAAAAGCCCTGGGGGGAATTGGGCCTGTTTTTCGTTGCTTTGGTAAGGGCTGGAGCCAAGGAATTTTTTAAGGGTCCACCCTTTGGAGGAGGCTTTGCGCGCGTTGCGCTCTGCAAAGTGTTTAGCGGTCTCCTCGTATTCAGACTTCCAAAGGACAAAATCACCTCCACTGAGCGCAGCGCGGGACAGGAAAAACCAATCACTAGGAGTAAGCCATCTTTCACAGAGATTTTCTACTAGGGCCACGGTAAACGGGGCGGTAGGACCATAATTAGCAACAGCAGTTTTAATTTTTTCTATTGTCTTTAAATTTAGCCGCTTATAGGTATGGGTGTATGTAGGCTCGGTGGGCTCTGAGCTTTCACCCTCCTCATCCTCTGAGTCAGATCCTTCGGAGTCTGCTTCCTCCTCCTCAGGGATGGTGTGCGTGTCAGGGTGAGGAGACGCTCGGCCCGTGGTATTGGAGCTAACCTGTCCCTGACTTCTAGTAACGGGAAAAGCCATAACTCCCGCGGGAGGTAGAAGGGCCAAATTGGACAATTCTGAAGCTAAAGTCTGGATTTCTTTGAGGATGACTACAGTTTCTTGAATGGAGGTTTTATTGGATAAATTTTGAGCTGTGGAGGGGGCAAAAGCACTTGGTGTGGGGGCATGTAAGACCGGAGCCGCGACTGCCACTGGGGGCACTGCTGTAGGAACATAGGGCGGCGGCCGGAAAGGTGGCAATGCCGGGGTGTTAGTTAGTTGGGGCCAATCAGGGTTGTTATATTGGGCAGCTGCCTCTTCCAGATCTGCTTGATCGGCGGGATCTAGTTGATCATCCTGACTACCCGAGTTATGCAAGGTTTTAGAATTAGCAAGCAAGGGCAAATGTTGGGGCGGAGTATGCGCCCGAGAATGAGGACTTTGAATGAGGGGGTCCGTAAGGGTTGCAAGGTTGGGGTACAGTGAAGATTGTCCTGTACCGTCCGAATCAATATTAATCGCAACCGAGGGGCAGGTAGAAGGGGCCCTAGAGGGAGGGCGAGAGGGGGCCTCTCCACAGGTGATGGTTGTTATGGGGGCCTGTCTAGACGGAGGTCGGGAGTGGCTAGTAAGAATTTTTTGACCCTCCCTGCAGAGGCGTTGAATGTCAGGGGAACCGCCCTGGTTAGTAAGGACGTCCCTGATTAAGTTATAGTAGTTGAAAGTGGTGATCGGAATAGTCTCAGGACCAAAGACACGGTAATAGTCATTCAGACAATCACCAACACGTCCCCAAACACGGGAGTCAATAGATCCTTCCTGGGGAAACCAGGGACATGTTTTAAAAATGAAACTAAAAAAGGAGACAAGGTCTTTTTTACGAACCCGAATTCTACGCACCTTGAGAGACTCTTTTAATTGACTTATAAAGAGATCATTTTCACTGTGTGAAGATGCTTGTCCCATGATTGGGTCTTACCTGAGTAATGCCGCCGTCGAAGAACGAACTTCCAGGAGTCGGCTCGCGGTCGGGTGGTCCGCGGTGCTCCGTGCGGGGAACCAGTTAACGGGGCCGGCGGTTAATGGGGACGGCGGTCCACGGAGGCCGGCATCGAGCCCCACGTCTGGGCGCCACTTGCTCCGGCCTGCAGAGCAACAGACAGGAACCCGGGCAAACCTATCGTGGATGAGAAGGGATGGGACAAGAGGCGCGAAGAATGGCAGCAAGACAAAAGTTCTGATCAAGCTGCAAAATTTATTTCAAAATGGGTTCCTTATATAGAGAGGGGAGAGGGGAGGGGAAAGTGGCTCTGATAGGTTGAAAAGCGAGTGCTCAGCTTGTGATCAGCAATCCCATTGGTGCAGCCGCACGTGATCAGCAATCCCATTGGTGCAGCCGCACGTGATCAGCGATCCCATTGGTGCAGCCGTGCGTGATCTTTGGTGGCCCGCCACCACGTCCGTGGTATGCTTCTGGCGGGAGGCTGATGCAATCTTTTGCTTTGATTGCAGCAGCTTAGCCTGGGTTCCCAACAAACCTCCACCTACTGGGTTCAAGCGATTTTCCTGCCTCAGCCTCCCAAGTAGCTGGGACTACAGGTGCGTGCCACCATGACTGGCTAATTGTTTTTTTATTTTTATTTTTACTAGAGACAGGATTTTACTGTGTTAGCCAGGATGGCCTTGATCTCCTGACCTTGTGATCTGCCCGCCTCAGCCTCCCAAAGTGCTGGGATTACAGGACTGAGAACTTTTTTTTTTGTTTTTTTTTGTTTGGTTTCTGTTTTTGTTTTTAATTTTTAATTTTGAGACGATTTTGTTCTGTTGCTCAGGCTGGAGTGCAGTGCCGTGATTATGGTCACTGCAGACTTGACCTCCTGGGCTGAAGAGATCCTTCCTTCTCAGCATATCCAGCTTAGTTTGTTTTGTTTTGTTTTGTTTTGTTTTTGGTAGAGACAGGGTGTCACTACTGCCCAGGCTAATCTCAAACTCCTGGGCTCAAGTGATCCTCCCACCATGACTTCCGAAAGTGATGGGCTTACAGGCGTGAGCCACCGTGCCTGGCCGGATAACTTTAAAGCTCTGCTTGGTCATGAGTGTGGTGATTCAGAATATAGACATCCTCACAAATAGGAGATGAAGGAGTTGTTTCTTTTTGGTTGCCTTTCATTATTAAATTAGGATGGTACCTAGTACACTGGATTTTTATACAAACTAGCAGGTGTATTTTGGGTGACTCAACCTTTCGGCCCTTGGTTTTCTCATGTCAAAGAGTAGGTTGGACTACATTTCTGACACAGTCTCTCGAAGATCTGATAACCTAAACAACATGAAGTCTGTAAGAGAGCAATTTTGGGGGGTGGTGATTAGACAGGGCCTTTGTTTTTTGCCGAGTCTTGGCAAAAAATTTAGGCTTAAAATTGTTTAAATTTTAAGTTAAACGTATGTGTGAACTTAAGCCACAGAACAGAACTTTAAAATAATGGCAGAGCATTTTCTTAAGATTTTTCTTGGATTTTCTGATGCTTTTCTGGGCGGCAGATAGAGTAAAGTGGTAAAGAATGATGGCTTTGGAGCTAGCTCACTTGGGTTCAAATCCCAGCTCTTCTACTTCGTAATAATTATGTGATCTTTAACAAATTACATAATCTCTGTGTCTGTTTTTCACCTGTAAAGTGGGTACAATAAAATATCTACAAAAAACGTTGCTAGGGGATTAAATTTATTGATATGTATTAGAACAGTGCCTGTCACACAGGAGGCCATTAATATTAGCTCTCCTCCTTCTCTGCCGAACACCTCCCCCTTCTCTTCCTCCCCATGAGTGTTTGTGTGGTTTTTTATTGGAGAACAAACAACGTGATGCTACTGTTAACCCTTTGGAAAAATTAGGAAGTCCACAATGTTGTTCTTCAAAGCTGTGCCTTCTGTTGTCTTTCTGCAGCCAGCTGTGTTCCGCCATGTCAGAATGGAGGGATATGTCTCCGGCCTCAATTCTGTGTGTGTAAACCGGGGACCAAGGGCAAAGCCTGTGAAACAGTAGCTGCCCAGGACACCTCGTTACCACTCCTTGGAGGGCAGAGTCCTGGGGCTGCCTCCTCCTGGATCCCTCCTGAGCAAGCAGCAAAGCATACTTCGTCTAAGAAGGCAGACACTCTCCCAAGAGTCAGCCCTGTGGCCCAGATGACCTTCACCCTCAAGCCGAAGCCTTCAGTAGGACTCTCCCAGCAGACACATTCTCAGTGAGTGTTTTGAACTTGTGTCTAGCTAAGGATCACCTTAATTAAGCTCTCGGATGCATTGCTTCAAATCACTGTCCCTTTCCTGCACAATTTGCAGAAATCACTTGGATAATATCTTTCTTTCCTTTCTTAAGGCTTTACACATTAGGCTTACACATCGAGTCTCTTAAAAATATTTGATATGTGTGTTTAGCCTCTGCAGGAAAATTTATCATAAGTACAACCCATGGCAACCATGAGGATTACAGGAATCAAGATGGGAAAGGAATGATAAAGATAGTTATTTGTGATAAAGTTGTTTTAAAATTCTGTTTTTGAGTGGGGAGCTGCTTTATAGAGTTTTGAAATAGTAATTAAAAAAAAAAGAAACAGTGTTATTTTTAAACTTATCTGGAAAAAGTAAGAATGCAGTTTGCACAGAGAAGCTACTCCAATGAAAGGGAGTCCCTGCAGAGATAGTTTCTCAACCTCAGTAGCAGGTTAAGTGTACCTTCTGTTAACACCATGTTTATCTCCCAGTTGCCATGCAGCTCCATTTTTGGTGAATGAGCTTGTTTTCTATTTATGGGAACAAGATTTTTTTTCTTAGTGTTAGGAAGTAAGTGCTATTCTGAACAAAATGAGAACTCAGAGAAGAAAGATTACCCCGTTCTCTGAGTCGCATTTCAAGCAGCCACTCAGCTGCACCGGGTCCTTAAACAAATTGTCTCCTCTTAATGAGCTATTCTATATGGATAATAAGATGTAGAATGTACTGCAACTATCACTTGTCATTTGCCTAGGAATGTAAAATACAGGAAGTTCCCAACTTAAAAATGGGCTTGACCCAGCAGTTTATTTGTAAGTCATTTACTTGGAATTTAGAATGCTTCTTCCCTCAGTAGGGACAGCTTCCACATGGTAATTAGTATCCAGTCAGCCCACAGAAGTTATTCATTCTGTTACTACAGATGAAATTATCCTTATGTATACTTCCGCTTCGAATAGGCCACCTCCTGTTTTTGTTGAGTGTGGTCTTTTTCTTTTCTCCTCTTATTCCTCCTCAATCCTCTTTTTTTTTTTTTTTCTGTTTTTCTTCATTTTTCTCTAATTTCTTCTTGTCTCATAATACTTCAGTTCTATTGTGGTAAGTAGATTTAGGGGCTAGTTTGAAATGCTGCTTTGCTATTGGTAAACCCATTCTGCAACCCTCAACGAGAAGTAATGGTAGGTACAGTAGATACTTAGTAAGGGCTTACTGTATGCCAGGTACTCTTTTAAATGCTTAATATGTATTGTTCACTTACAACTCACAAGGACCCTATAAAGAAGATAACATTTTTAACCCCATTTACAGATGAGAAGTCTGAGGTACAGAGTGGTTAAGTAATTTGTTCAAGGTCCCACACTTAGTAAGTGACAGAATTAGGATTTAAACAGAGGTTTCAGCATCCATGCCCTGGAGGAAGGAGTTGGCAAACATTTTCTGTAAAGGGGCAGGTACTAAATATATTTAGCTTTGTGGGACATACAGTTTCTATTGCATTACTCAGTTTTGCCATTGTATTGTAGCACAAAAATAGCCATAGACAGTGTACAAATTAATGACTGTGACTGTGTTCTAATAAAACTTTATTTTATATATATTGAAATTTGAATTTCATGTAAATTTCACAGGTTATGAAGTATTATTCTTTTTTGATTTTTTCAACCATTAAAAAAACATGAAAATTGGCCTGGCGCAGTGGCTCATGCCTGTAATCCCAGCACTTTGGGAGGCCGAGGTGGGTGGATCACTTGAGGTCAGGAGTTTGAAACCAGCCTGGCCAACACGGCGAAACTCCGTCTGTACTTAAAAAAATATAAAATTAGCTGAGCATGGTGGTGCATGCCTGTAATCCCAGCTACTTGGGAGGTTGAGGCAGGAGAATTGCTTGAACCTGGGAGGCAGAGGTTTTAGTGAGCCAAGATCGTGCCATTGCACTCCAGCCTGGGTAACAAGAGCAAAACTCTATCTCAAAAAAAAAAAAAAAAAAAAAAAGCCATAAAAATTATCCTTAACTTGTGGGGCCATATGAAAGCAGGTTCTGGACTGGATTTGGCCTATGAGCTGTAGTTTGCTAACTTTTTCTCTAAAGGATAGTAGTGCTTTTTGTGTGTGTGCCAGAACATGAATATAACTATGTGTCCTTGGAATGATATAAAGCTTTGATTATATCATAGCTAGACATCTCCCTTCCAGCATTGTTTTGGATCTTAAAAACAAAAACAATGGTGTGTTGAACTATGCTTTGGCGATCAAGAGTCAGCTTACTGCGAATTGCCTGTTAGTTTTATCTAGCATTATGACTTACATAAACTGCAAAGTAATTTACAAGCAACATTATTCATCTTGAACATTACCATCCACTGTTAGAATCTGACCCTCTATGGTGTGTATATATGGACTGTTAGTAAGAACCATATGTCAGATGTCAGATAAAGGAACATTCCATTTTTTCCCCTCCTTCCTTTTGGTAGCTACAGTGTAATTTAGACAAGAATGCTGTGAGTCAAAGGGGAGGCTAAGGTTTCAGCTGTGACTCAGCTTTGGTAAAATAAAGTCATTAGGCAGTTTGCTTTGGAGAGTTCATCTGCTGAGTGACGATGCTTTTTTATGGTAGCATTCATTGTTAACAGGCATGTATATATGGGTGTGCCTACTGGTGTGCTTTTAAGTAAAGAGAAGAGATGAAAATAGGTGGCCTTGGGTGCCATTAATCCTGGTATTAATAAGCTCTATAGATCACCCCATTATCTGGTCACTGCAGAGAAGATTAAGATGTACAAGACCCTGTCCTACTCTTGTACAGGAGGAGATTTTGAAATGACAAATGAGCTATGTGAAGGAAAAGTCACAATTGGCCTTTCAGTTAATTTAGGTTATTACATAATCACAGTCGTATCTAATCAGATGGTCAAGGAGTCACATAGGATAGGCCCATTTTGTCTACTTTTGAGAAATGTTACAATTCTTAAGTTAGCTCTAAGATCACCTATTTTAGGGTGTTTCATCGTGTTTGATCAGTAAAGGAGGAGATTGATTAAGCTTCCTTAAAGTATTCAACTATAGACGTAAATATCTCTAAAATGCCAAAATATTTAGTTTTAACATTCATTGTATGGTACATGAAATGCTATCATTTTGACAATTTATTCAATAAGTTTTTATGGACCATATTTTCTGTATTAGGGCACTGTTCTAAGAGCTAAGGATATGTAACACTAAGCAACTAAATAAAATGCCTGTTTTCTTGGAACTGACAGTTTAGAGAAGGGGAGACAGTTGATAATTGATATAATTAAAGTACACGTTAGATATTCATAAATGCTGTGGAGAAAATAAAACTGTAGTAGTAGATAGGGCATGCTGGGTGGGTGTTTGGCAGGGAAGAGGGAGGGGTGTGGCAGGGAAGAGGGAGGGGTGTGGCAGTTTTAAATAGGCTTCCAGGGAAGACCCTGCTGAGAGGCATTTAAGCAATGGCCTGCGATGAGGGCATGAACCCTGCAGATACCTGGGGGTGAGGCAGAGGCCTTGAGGCAGGAATGTGCCTGGGGTGTTTGAGGAAAAGCTAGTTTGGTAAAATTGTAGTGTTAAAAGCACACATTTTAGGCACACGGGTATTAGATGAATTGGTTTTACCTTTGGCTGAACTGGTTTTAGGCAACTTGACTTAGAACCAACTACAAATAAAGTTCCTTAGGAAATCAAAGGAAAGAGCAAGTTGTTTCCAGATTTTGGAGTGTTAGTGCGGTGGAGTCCAGGGATGGCTCCTTAGAGATGGTGTCTGTGAAAAGATGGTTGAATTCGGATGCATGCAACTGGAGGAGAATGGCGTTTCCAGGGGAGGCAATGATGTGAGGCTAAGTAGCCTGGCATGTTCGTTTTCTTTGGCTATGTAACAAATCACCTCAAAACTTAGCAGCCTAAAATAACATGTCTTTATGGACTGACTGTGTCAGGAATCAAGGGGTTATAGTCAAGCAGTTAGCAGGGGCAGCAGTCATCTGAAGGCTTGACTGGGGCTGGGGAATCCACTGCCAAGTCACTTTCATGGCTGTTGGCAGGAGGCCTCAGCCCTGGCACTGGCCGTTGGCAGAAAGCCTCACTTCCTCCCCATGTGGACCTCTCTGCAGAGCAGCCTGAGTGTCCTCACAATAGGAGGATAAACTTCCCCCAGAGTGAGTGATCCTAGATGAGGGAGAACAAGGAGAAAGCCACAGTGCCTTTATGGCTGTGGTCTTGGAGGATGCCACACCTTCACGCTCACCTTATTCTACTCATAAGAACGGAGTTGCTAAGTCTAGTCCTCACTCAGAGGGAGCAGAAGTATGCTACACTGCTTAAATGGAGAAATATCAAGGAATTTGTGGACATATTTAAAAATGACCATATTTGGGATATGATTTAATTAGAACTTGATAAACATGAAGACTAATGGTAATATAAAGTAATACAGAGCTCTAAAGGTTGCTTAAAAACCAAACTAATGACTAAGATTTCAACAAAACAATTCCAAGAAGACATAAAACAGAGAAAAAAGTAATGGAGGGAGGACTTGTAATTTGAAAAAGGCTTAAGAAACACATTAACCAATCACAATATTTGGATTATGTTTCTATCCTGATTCAAACAAACTGCTAGTAAAAGAAAAAGATAACAATGATGATTTAAAGAACAATCATGAACATGCTAACTGATTGGAAATTTGATGGTCTAAAGGAATGATTGTTGATTTTGGGAGCTGTGATGATGGCATTGTACTTGTGTTTGTAAGGATGAGAATCATATTAAAGTTTTAACAGATGAGCCAGGCGCAGTGGCTCAAGCCTGTAATCCCAGCACTTTGGGAGGCCGAGGCAGGTGGATCACAAGGTCAAGAGATCAAGACCATCCTGGTTAACATGGTGAAACCCCGCCTCTACTAAAAATACAAAAAAAAATTAGCTGGGCATGGTATCGCATGCCTGTAATCCCAGCTACTCGGGAGGCTGAGGCAGGAGAATTGCCTGAACCCAGGAGGTGGAGGTTGCGGTGAGCCGAGATCGTGCCATTGCACTCCAGCCTGGGTAACAAGAGCGAAACTCCGTCTCAAAAAAAAAAAAAAAAAAGTTTTAACAGATGAAATGATGTGATGTCTGAGATTTTATTCAGAATAATCCAGTGGTTTGAGGTATAGAGGTAATAAGATTGGTTTGAGGTGGTAATTTTTGAAGCTGGATGATGGGTACATAGCAGTTTCTTACAAAATTCTTTCCTTTTGTGTTTTTGAAATTTTCTGTAATAAAGAGTAATAAAAAGATGACGTTTTTAATGGTCCTGAGTCTTCAAAAACCTAATGCTGTGATATCTCCAAGGATGGAAGAACTTCTGTGATATTCCTTGAAGTATGTCACCTCCTAATTGACAGTGGTAACAATAAAATAAATGTAAGCTCATTCCCTTTATTTGGAGTAAAGAAAAAAAGTCGCATTTAAAGCTATGCCAATAGTTAAACACTGGGGAGAGAGTTAGAGCTTGTTGCAGTACTGATAGTTATTACTGGGACCTCGTCCTAACTTATTAAAGAATCCAAGGAATTGTTCAGTACTCAAATGGACGATTTCCTTAAATAGTCTATCAGACTGTAGGAGGGGACCTTGCCCAATATTGAACCCCCACTTCAACCCACCAACTCTCTCCCAGGTTTCTCTCGTGTGCTTTCCTGTACTTACCATTGTTATGACACAACACGGTCTTTCATCTCTTGGTCCACAGAGGTACACAGAAAGGCTCCAGTAGATTTTTGCTTAATGTAGATATATAGAGAGTTTTGCCTGGAGAAAATAAGTGTTGATAATGTCTAAATCCTTGTCTGTGGATTGTTTCATGAATGCTTATATTATAGGAGGTACCCTTCTCTCTTGGAATAATGGCATTTGCCTTTGTAAGCCCTGAAGATTTTGCAGAGTATTTTCCATTCCTTATGATATTTAGTCTGCCCAGCAAGTCCATGAGGTAGGTGAAGGCTTTGATCCTGACTTTATGACGCGGGGAAAAAAGGCAGTGAAAGAAAGTCGAACAAGAGGAACTCACTCCAAGGGGATCAGTGCTCAATTCATGACACCTTGGGGATGGGGTGAGAACTAAAAATTTCAACCAATCACTGATTTGATCATGTTATACATGACAAAACCTAAAAAATGGAAGTTAAATTGAAATTACATACAGAAAAGTACAAAGATCAAAAGTGCACAGTCTAGTGATGATCCCAAAGTGATAGGATATTCACATAAGTGTCATCGACATTAAATAGAACATTTCTAGCACCACAAAGCCCCTTGTACTTAGACTCTGCCATCTTCCTCCTCACCAGAGGAAGAGGCTCTCAACTTAATGCCAGAGATCCTTTCTGCCTGTGTTTGAACTGTAAATGATAGAGTGTGTTTTTTTCACTCAGTATTATGCCTGAGATTCATCTATGCAGTTGTGTGACTATAGGTTGCTCATTTATATTATACCACCAATGATTACTGCATCATATGAATATACCAGAATTCGTTATTTATTCTGCTCTTGACTGATGTTTGGATATTCTTCCCATTTTTGGCTCTTTTTATACCAGCTCGATTAAGGTATAATTGACAAATAAAAATGTATTTACAGTATACTTGATATTTTAATATATGTACACATTGTAAAATGATTCCCACAATCAAACTAATTAACGTCTCTCTCATCTCACATGGTTACCATTTTTTGTTTGTGATGAGAATGTTGAAGATCTCTCTTGGCAAATTACCAGTATACGGTTCAGTATTACTTACTACAGTCACTATGCTCTTCATTAGCTCTCTGTAACTTACTCATCCCGCATAACTAACATTTTGTACCCTTTGCCCCTTTTTTGGCTCTTAATATTGCTATATAGGTTTGTATATGTGAAAATTCTAGAAGGCCCGCGTGTTGGCTCATGTAATCCCAGCACTTTGGGAGGCCGAGGTGGGCTGATCATGAGGTCAAGAGATCAAGACCATCCTGGCTAACATGGTAAAATCCCCATGTCTACTAAAAATACAAAAATTATCTGGGCATGGTGGCACATGCCTGTAATCCCAGATATTCAGGAGGCTGAGGCAGGAGAATCGCTTGAATCAGGCAGGTGGAGGTTGCAGTGAGTGGAGATCATGCCACTGCACTCCAGCCTGGTGACAGAGCGAGACTTTGTCTTAAAAAAAAAAAGAAAATTCTAGAAGAAGACCTTTTATCAAATTGTCACCAAGCCAAACTGGATAGAGCAGTCTGGTAGTTTGAGAAGGACTTCCTAATCCACGAAGACCATGTCAGATTTGATTGTGTCATTAGCTGTTGGTCAGACCTATTTTGTTGTTTGAGAAAAGCAGACACATGGAGAAAATGGTGAGGCGAGGTAGTGTGTTGAGGAGCTGGAAGCAAGCAGCTCTTAATTTTTTCCTCCTGAGACCGACTTCGGAAGAAGAGTAGACCATGACATGGAGGTGGGAGAGAGACAAGGACAGAACAGAGGAGGTCACTGCCTCACACTGTCTGTTCACACTGCCGGATCTGGTGGAAGCTCAAAAGTTTACATCTGAAAAGGGGAGGTGTTGGGATAGAGTTTGCTCCCTAATTCAATTGCAAGAAATCAAGATAGTATTTTGGTTCTATGTAATAATAATAGTTAATATTACCTGACTGTTTATTCTGTGTCAGACAGAATTCTGAGTACTTTTTGACTGTTGTCTCATTTAATCTTCTCAAAACCGTGTGAGATAGATACTGTTATCGTTTTATGTGAAGAGGCAACTCAGGTGCGGAGGGTTTAAGTAATTTGCCTGCGTTCACTTAGCTTGTTAAGTGTCGTATCAAGATTCAAATGTAGGCAGTCTGTAAAGTTAACCTCTGAACTATATTGCCTTTAAAATTTTTTCAGATGAAATGTTAACATTTGAATATGCTTTGTATTCCATAGACATTGCCACGAATCCCTCCACAGGTGCTTCTGGGGTGGCACTGAGTCCTCTTTCCTTGGGTCCCTTGGCATAGTAATTTGTTTATGTTTGAGCACAGTGTAGACTAAATTTGAAGACTACGTTTTTATAGTAGCTGTCTGCCCCAGTGTTGCCTGGGATCAGAATAAAGAACCTAAATGATGTGAGTGTTATATGAGGGAGGTGAGAAGTATACCTCAAATTATAGAAAATACATAGTAGATAGGAAATAAAATGCAAAGTTTAATAACTTATATGGTAAATGTGCTAGGGGCTAGTGTGTTTTCATTGAGGTTCTCAAGGTTTTAACCTATTTATCTATTCCTCAAAAGTAGTAGAGTGGATCTAGCAGAAATTGCTGATCCTATAGTCTCAGAGGCAAGAACTTCTAAAGTGGAAAGCATGTGTACTTAAGCATTATTGGAGAAGCGAAACCTTAGATTTGCTAATCCAGGAAAAAATGTCTGTCATTTTTCAGGACTGCTGTTTTTGGACAGGATGTTTATATGTATATGTACCATAGCAAGAAGAACCAGAAGGACCAGGTAGAATTAAGTGGTATACTGGAGAATGTGTTTATAACCATTGTAGTCAGGTGGACTTTCCCATGAGTAGGGTGGAGAGGCACTGACTGTCCCCTGTATCCCAGGAGACAATTCAAAACATCACTGATTGGAATTAGCAAAATTTTACTTAATCATCCCAGTCACCTTCCCAGGCCTGTAAGTAGTTCAGCTATGGCATCCCATCCTTTATGGTACTTCTAGCAAATGATGGGACCCACTTCTTTGATATCTGTGGATATCATAAGGGTTTTTCATTGATCTGAGCATATTTAATTCTCTGCGTCTTACGTTCTTGACCTTGCAGCGTTGAATCTTCTTGCTTCTTGCACTTAGAATGCCTGTGATAGACATAAGGCATATTAACAAAGAAAAGGGTGGCAGCAAAGCCCAGGCAGCCAGTCTCTTGGGAAAATTACTGGAACTAGTACTGTAAATTCAGTTTATGGGCTTGGAATTTCCTAGTGGTCATGAATATTAATTAAACATTGATATGAACCTTGACACAAGTTTGACTCAAATGCTGGTAGAAAGCAAACAGGGACATTCAGACAGACTTTAATTATTTTTCACTTGGAGGTCATACAGTTCTAGAGTAGTGTGAGTAATGGAGTTAGTTCTCACCAAAACACAGAAGAAACATTTAATCAATAATAGTATATTTGAATCGAATTTATCCTGGGCACCTGCTCCTTTGAAAACTATTATTTGGCTGGGTGTGGTGGCTCACGTCTGTAATCCCAGCACTTTGGGAGGCCAAGCCAGGCAGATCACCTGAGGTCAGGAGTTCAAGACCAGGCTGGCCAAAGTGGTGAAACCCAGTCTCTACTAACAATACAAAAATTAGTTGGGCGTGGTAGTGTACACTTGTAATCCCAGGTACTGTGGAATCAGAGGCAGGAGAATTGCTTGAACCCAGAAGGTGGAGGTTGTGGTGAGTAGAGATCGCGCCATTGCACTTCAGCATGGGCAACAGAGTAAGACGCTATCTCAAAAACCAAAAACAAACAAACAAACAAAATTTATTATTTGAGCATAATGAAAAGGAGAACAAAAATTAGGTACAACTTCCCTTGGTAACTTTCCAGAATTTTCAACCAATATAAACCATAAGGTTTTGTAACTGCGAGTGTCTCTCTGAATGCCTGGCTCATAGTCAGTCAGCAGGGCTGCAGCAGGGTCATGCCTTGAACCCAGGCGTCCTGACCTTTTGTTCCATGTTCTTCTCCTTGCATCATTTACATGTCATTATTGTCTGACTCCGCTTAACAAAATCATGGAAAAATACTTTGCACAGTATTTTTGAAGCCCAAAATTCAAATAAAAGGCATAAAGGAGTGACAAATTTTAGTTGTTTTAGGAATCCTCAAGTAAATCACTGCTGTTTGACCAGAAATTGTTTATTTTCAAAACAATAAAGATTCACCCAAAACTTATATTTCGTGGAGGAAATGTGACAACCTATTTATTTTAGTCAGTAAATCTTTAGAATTAGCTTGACTCTCTACCATAGACACAGAATTTATTTAAAAAAAACTCTCCTTTTAGGGCTTTCTTGACATGGGCATGACTTTTACCGCTTTCAAAGCACTCACTGCCTTTTGTGTCTTTGCCTGATGTTGATGTTTTGCCAAGTGCTGGTATTTGGAGATTTGATGGACAGAATTTGAAGTGAGGCATCATTCTTCCTTAATTTGTTCAAAGCCTCTTTATGTAGCAGCTAATCCTTCCTACTTATATTTCTAGGAAGGATGTTCTTAACTCACACAGGAAGATGACATAGACATTTTGAGATGAGGATGCACTTTATTCTGAGAAAAGAAATTTGAAAGGAAACGCTCTCCAATTCCCATTCCTCATTTCCTGGGCACAAACAACCGTTTTCTCCTGCCCCATTCGTGAGCTCTCTTCTCTCTCTCCCTGTCCCTCTTTCATTCCTGTGGCTCCTGTTTATCTTCTGCCTTAGTGAAGCTTTTTTGAAGGAGTTTTAAAATATTCCAAAAAAACTCATTTCCGTGTAATGAGGTAGGCATTTCACACCTTAATTGCTTTAACGTCTTGAAAGGTGACCTGTGAGTCTGAACAGTTGGAAAATTTAGTGTGCGTATTGGAAATACTTTACATAAAGTTGAAACACTTCATAGTCTCCTTGATTAATTTCTTTGTTGCCCTGTTCTGTCTTAATTTAATCTAGTGGCTTTTATGTGACAGTAAATATGTTAGTCTGTGACATTATGTTTATTAGATTATTTCCCTTTACTATTTTAAGCAGACTAAATGTGGTTTCTGTCAAATAAGCCTTTGACAAATCAAAGAAATTGCAGTCTGTGGAGTCTCAGTGGCTTTAGTGGCCTTATGAAGTGTGATCTTACCACCTTATGAAATAATTTTGTGTTTCTTAGATTTTTTTTTTTAGTGAGGTTGAACATTTTCCACATTTTTGTAAGTCATTCATATTTTTTATGTGAATAATTTATTAACATCTTCGCACCCTTTTCTGTTACATGTGCTTATCATTTTTTTTAAAAATTTCTGAGAGTTCTTTTCCTATTAAAGATTCTTTTGGTCAAACATTTAAGAATTCTCCAAGGGAAAGTATTTTTATGCAAAGAATATTATTAGTACTCTGAATTTGTTTTTATCCTCGAATTTGGAAGAAACTTCTTAAATTGGGTTGTAAAAAATCCCCCTTGTCCATGAGGACAAGAATACAATCTGTTACTCATTGACTGGGTTAATTTATTTCAGAATTCCTTGGTCTTCTGAGAGGCTTATTGACTGACAGAGACATAAATTTTAATATACTACTGAACCGTCTATAACTTTCCAAGCATAAATAGTTTTCTGTGCATTTCTAACTGGTTGCCTTATCTCTGGTTCACCATAGTGAAGATAGAATCTCAATCTTCCTCACTCCCAAAATACCAATTTTCAATAGTTGATTCATCCCATCAGCAGATATTTACTGAGTGCCATCCACATGCCAGGTATTGTTCTAGGTATTCCAGTTGGAGGGATCCGGCTAATGTGTCTGAAAAATAGTGACTGACATAGCATAATACCTAAAAATCTGCTAAACTATGTGGTGCCTAGTGTAAATTCTGATGGTGAATAAGGAAGGGGGAGATTGGCAGAGGCTGGAGGACTGGACTAAAGGAACATTGACCAGAGTTAGAAGGACTTGGAAAAGTGAAGGAGAGTCTGGCCTTTAAATAAATAACAGGTGGATGATAGGGTAGGACTGATTATCCTATTGGGGAATTGGTGTCTTTGCAAGGATTGAAGAATAGCAGGAAACAAGATTGGGTGGGCAGGTCTAATTATGGAAAGCCTTGACAGTCAGACAGAGGAGCTCTGTGTGGGACTCTGAGGAATAAAAAGATGGCTCTGATAGTCATTGATGAAGTGTCAGGCTCACTCTTGGAAAGCCAGGTCAGGTGGGTGCTAAGAGAGTGTGAGGGAATGCCTGGGAGGCCGGCTGATGGGCAGATTAGAGAGTCCCCTGTCTTGCACAGGGGCTTGAGAGGGAATCTAATTCCCTTTAAAACAGAAAGGATTCACACTACCAGTCAAGAAAACAATTCCTTTGGATTCAGGTTAAGGAATTAAGTGTAGTCTAATGTTGATCTGTCTCTCTACCTATGCTAAGCGGAATGGTATGCAATCTTATCCTCTTTAGGAACAGGAAAGTAGGGGATGTCTTTGAAGCGTTTCTGTTTCTTATTCCACTCTAGCCCTAGACTCAAATTCATCACCCATAATCAAAACCAGATTTGATGTCCTTCTGTGTTGCTCAAACTAACACATCATGCTCTGTATAGTAATCAAGGTCTTTTTTTTCCTGTTTCAAATGTTCAACAGATAGTTTTCTACCTTTCTTTATCTTTGTTGGCTTTACAGCTTTGCCTTAACTACTTTTTGTTATCTCTACCCCTATCTGTATTAACCTCTGTGTATCTTCTCTGTGTTTTTTCTTGCTACACTAGGAGTGATCTATTCACCTATATTCCTCCTCCTTTAGGTGACAGAAGTCCTACGTCTCTGATTATCCTATATTGGTGAACTGGAAAGGAACTTTGGGTAATCACACACAGGTATATAATAACCAACGGGTTGTTAGGCTCTAAATGTCTTCCTAGTTGGACTGCATTCTCGTTAAGTTATTAAAATAATATAAAGTAAGTAACAGTCTGACACAAAAATCGCATATTTATGTGATACTATTAATAAATAAAGCAATTTTTGTTTCAGACTTACATTTGTTTATAGGTATTAAGGTCTAAAGTTGCTAGGAAAGTTTTTATGATTTGCTTCGTGAAGTCTAGTAACATGCTACTTAATAAAAATAATGTATTGCCTTTCACAGAATCAGAAATGCTTTGCATTCCTAGTGAGGAAATGCTATGCTTCTTTTAAAAAACTTACATATTCATATCAGCTTTATGTTCAAATTAATTTAAGATGTTCACAAAAAACAAGGATTTGATCAAGCTCAGCTTTGTGCTCAAACTAATTTAAGATTTTCATAAAAAACAAAGATTTGATCAAGCTCCATTAGGAAGTCTTTGACAAGAAACCGAAAGAAATGATTGGGACTTTCAATTTCATATACATTTATTGAATATTTACTGTGTGCCAGGCACTGTGCTAGCAGCCAAACTATTTTTAGTTTCAATGAATAATTGATAGCTGGAATATATTTTTTCCTTCTTTTTCTGTCATTTCTAGTATAAGTGTTTTTTAAAATATTTTTAGTAGAGAGCTATATTTTTATAGGACAAAATGTGTAATGCTGTTCCCTCTATTGATATTAAGTCAAAATTTTATCTGTTCAGTCGAAGCCCAGTTCTGGTGTTAATGGGCCTGGATTCCGTTGATTAAAGGATTAACTTACGGTATCATTACCTGTGTACACCAGGCACCCTTCTGAGTTGCAGACATAGCACGTCGGAAGATCTAACTAAACTTGAACCTTAGGAGTACAAACCTCTTCTAGGTGTTCTCAGGTGTGAACAATCCGATGCAAGCGGGAAAGACATCAGAAACACTGAGCAATAATAGTGCATGAAATAATAGCTCCTGTAGAGTTTTAGGAAAGGGTTAAGCTGAATATGATGGGGGAAAAAGGGGCTTTTTAAATGTGTCGATATTCCACAGGAAAAGCAATCTGCAAGCTAACTGGCTGCAGCAGGATGGACTTTCTTTTGTATGGAGACGCTGCCTCTAGTGTTTAGGAAAAAATGCACACTAGAAAATAGTGCAACATTATGGTGCCATCTGTCTTGAAAATGAATTATTTTTTACTGTGTGCTATAGAGTAGTTCCCAGACAACGAAAAAACTTTAGCTAGCTTTGGTGCTATTTTGCACATGGACAACTTCAGCAGGCAGAAGCCTTTAAAGTTGTTTCAAAGGGCCTCAGGAGTTATCAATGTAATGTCATGAGACTGTTTGCCATAAGCCTCTCAAGAGGCAGAGGCCCTAACCCCCTCCCCGGCTCCCCGAGGATGGGATAGCAGCTGGAGTCATCCTTGCATCATTCACCCTCCTGACTGGGTTTGCGATTGGCTGTTAGGACATCTTTCTCTCAGATGGTTGTTTATTCTTTAATTCAAAGTTTCACTTTCTCCTTAACAGTGTTCTGGATTGTTTTTGAGGGAATGATGGCATGGATACACAAATCTACAGAGTTAGAAGAATGAGACAAGCCTTGAAGGATTGTCGCTCTAAAAAAAAAAAAAAAAAAAAAGCCTGTAATGCATTCATTTCTCAGACTTCTTTAGAATAAATTCAAATGAGAAAGAATACTGAAAACATTTTGAGAACCCAAGAAAACACTTATCGGTATTAATATAATTAAGGTATTTAAGTTTAAATGTTTAAAGCTGATCTTTGAGGCATTTTAGCTGGACTTCTTAAAATGTAGTATGAATGTATATAAACTGTTTATAAACTAGCTGAAGGCAGTTAAGCTATTAATGTTTGGATATGAAAATCTATAAGGATCAGAAAATGGGTTTTGTATTCCATATCATCTAGAATGATGACAGGCCTGGAAGCATAGGACAGGGCTGGCACATTTTCAAAGGAATTCTTCCCTGGTCTGGATACTATAATGAAAACACAACTGCATTTGGTGGATTTATTATATACAGTACACAACATGTATAACCATTTGAAAGTTAGGTTTGCTTTCTGGTTAGAGGTGCACTGGTTATAGCTGATTATGTATAGGGTTTGAAATAACATCTGGGTAAAAATTTAGGGGGCTGACATTTTCTCTCAAAAGAAAGACTGTGGTGAAAATGAATAAATATGCAATATGGAAGCATCCATGCCAATCAATTAGTAAAAGGGTTTAAGTAAAAAAAAAAAGTGGACGCAATTTGAACATTTACGATTATGCCAGTGGGCAGCAGGTGGCAAGCTTTGCTTTTCAATGTTCTTCAGTTTTATTTTTATATCATGGAATGCCAAAAATTGAAGAGGGTGGTTTGAGTCCACTGGAATACGTCATTTCTTGGCAGTGCAGCCTCGAACCACCTCCTTTGCTCATTGTGCGTAATTGCCTTTCTTTGGATGCCGTAGCCGACCCTTGGTTCCCCTTGTTGCCAATGGATAGGAATTAATTCATATGAGCAATGCTCCATTCTCTTGCGTTTTTAGCAACACGTTGCTAATGGAGAAAATAGAAACAAATGAGTTTCTTAAGGCAGTCCTTGTACGATTTATAAGAGGTTTTGTTGTATGGTTTTACTTAGTTCTAAACGACACATATATTGCTTGTAATTTAAAAAATTACTTCTAACTGGCTATATTCCTTGATATGGAGATGAGAAGTAAGCAAAACTGCATAGGGTTTCATGAAAGTCTTTTGAAAAATTAGAGAGGAATAACACATTTTGAGACCAGAATGGAAGACCATTATCTTTCCATAGGATAAACTGTATTTAGTCAGGATTTGCATTTTAAATCTAGAAGAGAGGCTGAACTTGAAATGGGAGTGATGGTGAGGGGAACACCAAATTATTTTATAGCCTGCTGCGTTTGTTCATACTATTTTTGTTTTCTGAGACAGCGTCTCTGTTGCCCAGGCTGGAGTGCAGTGGTGTGATATTGGCTCACTGCAACCTCCACCTCCTGGGTTCAAGTGATTGTGCTGCCTCAGCCTCCCAAGTAGCTGGGACTACAGGCGCACGCCACCACACCTGGCCGATTTTTGTACTTTTACTAGAGACAGGGTTTCACCATGTTGGCCAGGCTGGTTTGAAACTCCTCACCTCAGATGATCTGCCTGCCTTGGCCTCCCTAAGTGCTGGAATTACAGGCATGAGCCACTGTGCCCAGCCTTTTTTCATACTTTCTATATAAAAAATTCTTTTTGGGTTGTTTTATGCATTGTGAGAAATTTGGAAGAATTGAGAAGAATGAAAAGACATATCAATCACTGTAAACATTTCATAATCTATAAATATTTAACACCTGCTCTGTACTCCATTTTTTCTAGGCTTTTTGTTAGAAATTGAGTTCCCATAGGGTATAATTCTATGTTCATGGCTTTACATTCTCAACTTTTTTTCTGTTCAGCATTTTTTTCTTTTTAGAAAAGAGATCGTTCATAACAATTATAATTTACAACACGCATATTTTAAATGATGATAATAACAAAACCCAAACTCTTGTAAACCCATCACCTCGCTGAAGAAATGAAAACACTGTCATTATCTTAGAGGCTCTTAGGTGGTCCTTCTTAATTCCTTTACCCGTTTTTCCCAGAAAATAATTGATATCAGTTATTTCTTGCTTTTCTTTTTAGTGTTACCATGTTTTAAGGTATTTCTGGATACCGTGCTGTTTAGTTTTTGACTTTTAAACAAATACATTGTTTGTATTCTTCCGAGACTTGCTTTTCTTGCTCAAGGTGTTTTTGACACTAGTCTGTAACAGTGGCTCTATCACCGGTGGAGGGCTTGCTAAGTAAAATATAGCTTCTTGGGCTCCATCTCAGAGTTTCTGTTTGGTGGGTCTGGGGAGGGGTGGAGACTTTGTAGCTAACAGACTCGCAGGTGATGCCAATGCTGAATGCTGCTGACAGAACTGCACTTTGAGAACCTCTGATTACAGCTGGGGGATTCTTTTACATTTTATCCCATTATATCAATATACCACAATTTATCATTTCTGATGATAATGAACACTGGGTTGTTTCTAGTGTTTTGCAGTTACAACAGTGTTGTGATGAACAGTTTTAAAATTTGAGACGGAGTCTCACTTTGTCGCCCAGACTGGTGTGCAATGTGGCAGTCTTGGCGCACTGCAACCTCCACCTCCCAGGTTCAAGTGATTCTCCTCCATGAGCCTTCCAAGTAGCTAGGATTACAGGTGCGCACCACCATACCCGGCTGAGTTTTGTATTTTTCGTAGAGATAGAATTTCACCTTGTTGGCCAGGCTGGTCTCAAACTCCTGACCTCAGGTGATTTGCCCACCTTATTATCCAAGAGTGCTGGGATTACAGGTGTGAGACACCATGCCCGGTCTCATGATGAGCATTTTTGTACAAGTCTTCTGTTGCATACTTTAACATTTTTTTAAAGAATGTAATCGAAATGCTTCTCTCAGATTAAGGGTAAGTGTTGTTTCATGAAACTTTTGTTTCTGGAACACACTCTGCTGTGTAAAATGCCTTTCTTAGAGCGAACTCTAGTCAAAAAAAGCTTAACAGCCTCTTGTCCAGAGTAGTTACATGGATCATGCTTTCTTTATAAAATAATCATTCTTTTCTATCTCATCATTATATTTTTCTGTATTTTCTTCTAAAAGCTTTTCCTTTCACATTTCTTATAATGTACCTGGAAATGATTTTTGATTATTTGTGTTTTTTTTTTCTGTATGGCTAACTTATTGTCTTTGCTATTTGTTGACTAATTCTCCCCCGTACTCCTCATCAAAAAAAAAAAAAAAAAAAAAAAAAACTACAAAAACTACCATATTTATCTCATTTAGGTTTCTAAATATGTGTTAAGTCTGTTTCTCCATTCTCTATCCCATTGTGTTTGTTTTTTTGAGTAGCCTTAAGTTAGTGCCATGCTACTGAAACTGCTGTAATTGTGTAGTAAGTCTTGGGAGGTATAATAATCATCTGTGTCTCTTGTTCTGGGTTCTGGCTCATTTATTCTAGTTAACTAATTCTCTCTTTAGTTCTGATATACCCACTGTCATCTTTTCAAGTGTTATTTTTTAATATCGGTAAGTTCTATTTGACTCTTTTTTCAAATTTCCTTAGTGTATGTTGTCTTGTTAGTCATATTTTTGACATCTTTATACATATTAAATATATGTTATATATCTTGTAGTTGCAGTCTAATAATCTGCAGTTATTGCTGGACTGATTTGACACTTTTATTTTCCTCTGATTTTGGCTTGGTTCCTTGTTCATTTTGTAATTTCTGATTGTAAGTATTCACTGGATAAGATACAGTTTTTATTTTATTTATTTTTTTGAGACAAGGCCTCATTCTGTCACCTTGGCTGAAGTGCTGTGGCATGATCATAGCTCACTGCAGCCTTGACCTGCTGGACTTAAACAATCCCCCCACCTCAGCCACCCAAGTGGCTGGAACTATGCGTGTGCACCACCATACTTAGCTAATTTTAAAAATTTTTATAGAGATGAGGTCTCATTATATTGCCTAGGTTGGTCTTGAACTCCTGAGCTCAAGCAGTCCCCCTGCCTTGGCCTCCCAAGGTGCTGGGATTTCAGGGCATGAGCCTGGCCAAGATCCTGTTTTAAGGAGGGTACCTGCAGAGGAGGGCACTTGTGTCTGCTTTTCACAAGTTCCCTAGTTGGGTACTACCCATTCAGGTCACTTTTAATTAAATTTTGGGTTTGTTATTGTTTTGATCACTCAGATATTTTTTATTTTTTTATTTTTTATTTTTTTTATTTATTTATTTTTTTTTTACACGCAACAGAATATTTTTTATTCATAACAAAGATTGACTAATACATGTGGATAAACCTTCAAAAGTTTATTCTAAGTAAAAGAAGCCAGACACAGGGTTCACATATTATATGATTACATTTATATGAAATATGTGAAATAGATAATTCCATACAGATAGAATATAGTTGGGGGTGGCCAGGGCTAGAGAGGGAAGGCATGAGAGAAAATGCTCGAAGGACAAGGAGTTTTACTTTGACGTGACAGAAATATTTTGGAGCTAGATAGTGGTGGTGGTCGTACAACTACATATTGTGATGTATTAAGTATTACTGTTTATTTTTGAAAAGTTCATTTTATAGTATATGAATTTCACTTCAATGCATCATTTTTGTAATATTTAATGTACTGCATTACAAATGAAAATGCTACTAACTTTAATAAGTACTGGTAGAATTTTTTTTTTTTTTTTTTTTTTTTTTTTCTTTTTTTTATTGCATTTTAGGTTTTGGGGTACATGTGATGAACATGCAAGATTGTTGCATAGGTACACACATGGCAGTGTGCTTTGCTGCCTTCCGTCCCCTCACCTGTATCTGTCATTTCTCCCCATGCTATCTCTTCCCACCTCCCCACCCCCCACCCCTCCCCCATTTCCCCCCAACAGACCCCAGGTTTGTTATTGTTTTGATCACTCAGATATTTTTTAATTCGAATGTCAAGCCAGCATAAAGGTGAACTTGTGTTCTCATTGTTCAACACCCGCCTATGAGTGAGAACATGCGGTGTTTGATTTTCTGCTCTTGTGTCAGTTTGCTGAGAATGATGGTTTCCAGGTTCATCCATGTCCTTACAAAGGACACGAACTCATCGTTTTTGATGGCTGTGTAATATTCCATGGTGTATATGTACCACGTTTTCCCTATCCAGTCTATCATCAATGGGCATTTGGGTTGGTTCCAGGTCTTTGCTATTGTAAACAGTGCTGCAATGAACATTCGTTTGAATGTGTCCTTATAGTAGAATGATTTATGATCCTTTGGATATATACCTAGTAATGGGATTGCTGGGTCAAATGGGATTTCTATTCTTAGGTCATTGAGGAATTGCCACACTGTCTTCCACAATGGTTGAATTAATTTACACTCCAACCAACAGTGTAAAAGTGTTCCTATTTCTCCACATCCTCTCCAGCAACACACTGGGGTCCATTGGGGGGAAATGGGGGAGGGATGCGGGGGTGGGGAGGTGGGAAGAGATAGCATGGGGAGAAATGACAGATACAGGTGAGGAGACGGAAGGCAGCAAACCACACTGCCATGTGTGTACCTATGCAACAATCTTGCATGTTCTTCACATGTACCCCAAAACCTAAAATGCAATAAAAAAAAAAGAAAAAAATACCAGAAATATAAAAAAAAAATCTGTAACAGTAGTACTAGTGTTGATAATGGTTTGGCTAAAAAAGGTGTTTGTCAAAAATGTAATTACGTGTTTTCCAAATTTCTTACAGTAGTCAAACTTTACTAATTTGAAAATAGAATCAATGAATGCAATTTAAAAATATTTTAAGAATATTTAGATACAATAAAGTCCTTATAGTTAGTAATCTGTTAAAAAAAAAAAAAGGTGAACTTATTGTTAGGAATTCTTACCTGAGATTTATGTTGTTGCTTGTCTTCATGTTTACCCAAAGCCCAAACTAAGACAGATGTGACTCCTCACGTTCTCTCACGGTGCAGTGGTTTGGTTTTTTGGTTTTTTTTGGTTTCCCTTGCAGAAAGTTTTAACACGAGGGTTTCTGATCTAATCTTTTACCTTACGCAGGACCAGGCTTTTTCCCCGTGCCCCAAGAAGCATGTTAGAACCTGTCATCTAGGCATCCAGAAATGGCAGATGCCCCTCCAGGGAAAATTCCTGTTCTGGAGCCAACTCATTTCCCTGGATTCATACTCCCTGGTTGTTCCTGGCCTCTGAGGATTTCTCTTGCTTTCTTGCCAGCTCAGCCATATTTTATATTTTGTCCAGCAATCTTTGTTGTTTTATCCTGGCACATTTTCTCTGGACATCTAATCCTCTGTTTTGCCACAAGTAGGGATCCTAGTTAATTTATTTTAAAGAGTTTGAGTTCTGAGAATTAGAAAATATTTGGAAGCTAGACCAGAAAGTTTCTTGTGCTGCAGGGGACCCATAGCACTGTTGAATGACTATACTCTTGAGTCCTTGGAAAGATTCAGGTGTTCTTTTCCTTGTCATTTATGACACGAGAAGTCTTAGGAAAACTGTGTTGTGGTTTTTTTTTTTTTTTTTTTTTTTGCCAGAGCCTCATCTAACCAGCAGCCGGTAAGCCTGGGAGACACATGGGATCCTCTGGGGCTGCTTCTCCCATGCCTGCGTCTGCCTGGGACACCTGTGCTCAGGGCTCTGCCTCCAGTTCCTGCCCTTGGTCTTTTTGTCTCCAGCATAGTCCTGAAATCTCATCTCCTGATTCTTCATTTTGCTCAGTAGTTTCGTTTGGGCAGTCTCTAGCTCTCACAGACATGTACTTGTGGAGTACTGATTAGTGAGTTCGGAGGTTACATTGGGCTTTGAGTGGTATAATCCCACTCTTTGAGGGTTTGATGAGAGAAAATTGAAGTTCTGTTCATTATCGTTCTGGGAAGAGGAAAGAGATAGTAGTTTAGGGGTGGGAAAGGGGCAGGCATACTTGTTGCTTTTGCTCCAGTGGCATCTGACAGGAAAAAAAACCCATACTTGTTCTTACAAAGGAGAGTGGTTAGAGAGAGAAGCCTCACCTGTATGTATTTTTAAAACTGTAAATACTCCCGAATGAACTTTTGGTAGCTTTGGGAGCTGTAAGGGGAAACAGTATTGTGTCTATTTAGAGTATGCTCCTTACCTCTTGTACTACATTTAACGTCTTCAGTTCTTTAGACTCATGCCTTGCAGTGACCACCTGTAACTTGGTAACCTGCAGAGCATTGCCAAATATATCGAGAGACCAAGTGAAATATCTTTTCTAACCAAAATTAAAATCAGCTGTATTTTGGGCTGACCAATTCTAATTCCAGACTTGTCTAAATCATTGAGAAATTATATGTTGTGTTTGTGTGTGGGGGGGCCCACAATAATATAATCATAGGCAATTAAATTAAATTGAGGGAGTGAATGAAATTAAACACTTCTTTTTACCCTGTATTTCTTTTTCAGGGATCTGACTTGGAATTTGATAACCATCGGTTTATTATAGCAGGGTCAGTACTGGAGTGATAATGGGTTCGGAAAGGCAGGTTCTGGGCAAGAGAAAGCTGAAAGTTGCTTAAAGTTGAGGTTTTAGATGACGAAGCTTGGTTTTGCTTGTGGTTTAGATTGGGACTGCACCAAGATGAGGAAGGCGAGTGGGTGTAAAATCTTGGGAGTGCAGGGGAGGAATCGGGGAGCGGCCAGAAAAGAGAGAGAAAATGGGACAGGTTTTGGAATCTGGGAGTGGTCGGGGAAGGCTGGGTAGAGCAGGGCACAGAGGCCCATAGAGATCTCATTCCTTGGCATGGAAGAAAAATGAGCAAGGGTTACTTGAAGGGTAAACATTGGGTTTGAGATCATGGGTCCTGATTATAGGAGGCTGTAACCAGTAGTTAGTGAGAGCCTGAAGGCCAGAAAGAGCTGCTCAGAGAGAACTCACAGGGCATCCAAAGATGAGTGTGGACCCAGATGCTTGGAGCAGTGGGTATCAGAAACTCAAGCTCCCGAGAGTACTGGTCTGCCAACACACACGATGATTAGAGACTCCTCCCTGTGGTGAAGGAGCTCACAGGTCAGTGGAAGATATACCTGCATTCTGTGCATATGTGTATATCCATGGAATAATATTTCTTTGTAATAAAGGTAATGAGAGAAGCTTTGCATCAGGTGGTCTGGGAGTTCCAGGAAAAGTGATGTACCTTTTCCTGCTCCATGGAACCTAAACTCATTTCAAAGCCCTTGATAATACACGTCCATCTACTGCCTGCTTAGCCATATATGTTGCTGCTCTCCCATCCATGCCTCGCTGTTCCCTCTTCATGCTCCTTTTCGACTCCACACTTCGTGTTCCCGCCTGTCAAATTCTCCCTTGAATTGTCATGTCAGGTATTTTGCATGCATGATTTGTAACAGAGGAGACATTCAAATGATTGAGGTATTTACTGGACAGTACAGGCATAGAGCAATCAGAACAGAGTTGGCTGCAGTGCTCGGTCACCTGCTTTTCTGGACATTATTCCCTTAGTACTTGTGCTGCGTGGCAGGGAGGTCTGAGGGAGGCTTGGTGGGATGGTCGTGGCACCTGAGGAACTCAGGATAGCAGCTCTTTACCATTTGCTGTGGAAGAGGTTTGACAATTTTACAATGGTCACGTTAATACCTTCCTTTTATAAATCTGGAAAGTTAGTTTCAGAGAAGTCAAGTAACCTGTCAAAAGCACAGCTAGTAAGTGAGAATTAGACTTTGAACACAAGTCTGTCTGACCTCAAGTAATGATGAAGAGGTCTTTACCACCATACCACGTCTCACATCGAGTGGAGTCTTGTATTGCTCACTGTTTTGCCTGGGTCAGACCTCTTTTTTTTTTTTTTTTTTTTCTAGCTAGATGGCTATCTAAAAATACAGATTGTGTCTTTTCTGTATTCCCAGTGCCTAATCTGGAATGGAGCACAAGATAAATATCATTCATTCCTTTATTCTGCAAACTCCTAGTGAACACCTACTATGTGCCAAGCTTTGTTTCAGGGCATCAACAGATAAATAAGGCAGGATAGTCACCCTTAGAGAACCCACAGTTTACTGGAAGTCTCAGTCTCTCCCTCTGTCTCTCTTCTGCTCACACATGTATATAATTATCATGATAAAGATATGTACCAGATGCATCTAGTTGCATTTATTTGAAGAGGTGAGGTAGCTGAGGGGGTTATGGTATGTGTCTCCTTTAGAGGATACTGCCAAACTATTGGATACAGTGACTGTACCATTTTGTTTTCTCATCAGCAGTAAATGAGAGTTCCAGTTGCTCCACATCCTCACCAGCACTTGGTATTGTCGATTTTTTCTTTGTGCCATTCTAATAGGTGTATAGTGGTAGCTCATTGTGGTTTTAATGTGGATTTTTCTAGTGATCAGTCTTTTAACATGTTTTTTAGTATCTTTGCATATGCATGCTTGCCATCCATAGATCTTTAGTAAAGTGGACTTTTAGCCCGGGTTTTTAATTGGTCTGTTTATTTTCTTATTTGTTGATATGACTGACTTTTAACGGAACTTTCTTTTCAGGAATTTATTAATTAGGTTTCCAGTGCATTTGATATAAACAGTTTATAAAATGCTTCAAAGAAGATGCTCTAGCAGTGGTTGCCAGGCAAAACTCAAGTGGACTTTGATCCTGACTGGGGCAAGAGTGGTGAGGATGAGGTTTTTTATGTACTTTTCCTCAATGTGGTTTCGAAACAGGAGGACAGAGCAAAGGGAGAGAAATAAGAGCCAAAAAGCTCAGCAGGGACTTTGATCTTCGGTCTAAAAGGGAAAACAGGGATTCTTTTGGTCGCCAGCAGAAGCTGGAAGGATTAGACGTGCAAAGGGGTGGTTTACTCTGATGAGAAAAGCAATTGGACAACAACAACAACAAGCACAGCAAGGCTCTGAAAAATGCCCATCCTTTTCAGCCCGAAACTGGATGAGGCCAGACCAGTGGGAGGTTTCTACCACTGAAGATGAAGTCGAATTATTTTGTCATCCTAGACTGATCTAAGCAGATACTGAATACTTTTAGGAAAGGTAAGAATGCCTTGATCTATGCCTAGATATTTACAATAGGCTGTCATTTTTGATGTTTATGTCGTTATGCTAATGAATTGGTATTTCTTAAAAGAAAAAATGTTTGGCCGATGATGTAAAAACTGTTCTGGGAACGACTCTGTATAAAACTAAAACACTTCCTGCCTCCTGTCTCCTGACTTGCAGGCCCTGTGCCATTGGGAAACACAGCCAGGCCTATGGTTCAAGGCCTTCTGGACATCTGACTAACTGTACCCCAGCATTGTCCACAAAGCTTTATGTACATGAGTATTTTTATGGGGAATGGTTACATAGTTCCTCTCAGTCTCAGAGGCCTGTAATCCCCAAACGGCTATGAACCACTGTTCTAGAGGGTGAGCTTGGCAAATTCACTACAGTGATGGCACAGCAAATAATCCGTGTCTCAGCTTGAAAGCATTATGGCAGGAAGTCTTGCGTCAGATGAAATTAGGTATACATTAAAGTCATGGGATTGAGCCCAGAGCCTTTTCAACTATTGTGTATAACAGCTTTGATTCTCTTTCTGACATAATGAATCTATAATTGGCCAAGGATTTTTTTTTTTTATTATTAAAAGAACTACCTCAGATAATATGTTCCTGATTATGGAACTGTAATTATTAAACCCTTTATTATTATGCTTAATAAAAATCAAAATTCATAGGCTGGGTCTAATATATGTACCTCGCCATGCTGTATATTGGAGAAGACAATAGAGTGTAAGCTCTGATCTTTTGAGAAGACAGGAACCACATGCACAGAGCATGAAGTCCAGAGGAGAGTGGTGGAGGGAGAGAGTGTTTCAGGCTAGAATGGGCCAGTTTTAGCTGTGGATGGAAAGGTAGTATTTGATAGACCAAGAGGAGAGGAAGTCTGTAAGCAATTGCTCAGAGGAGGAGGAAATAGATGAAGGAATTTGCCTGAGCGTGTTTTACATGGAGTATTCCTATCAGGAGAATAGCCACAAGTGAGGTTGAGAATTCAACACAGGCGAAATGATATTTTGGAAAATTTATCTGGTGGTAGAGGACCAGGTGGTGCAGGACTAGGCATAGAGAAGGGAAGAGACTAAAATGAGAAACAATGTTTAAGTTGTTAATGCAATCACATAGCTATGAAGAGGGAGGGCATAAGCACAAAGAAAGGGGTAGCTGGGATAGCCCTTGTAGAGGGCGGAGAAGGCAGGCTGTGCCTTACGCAAGGAGCCCGAGGGTCAGGTGATTCCACTGACTCTTAAGACTCTATATTCACGGTATAGATTTCTGCTCATTTTTTTTTCTTTAAGGCTTTAAAAATGTTCAAAAGGAAAGCATTTAGACCTTTTATGGAATACAGTTGTTAAGGAAAAGGTTTTTGTTTTTATTATACTTTAAGTTCTGGGATACATGTGCAGAACCTGCAGGTTTGTTACATAGGGATACATGTGCCATGGTGGTTTGCCGCGCCCATCAACCTGTCATCTATATTAGGTATTTCTCCTAATGCTGTCCCTCCCCTAGCTCCTCATCCCCCAACAGGCCCCAGTGTGTGATGTTTCTCTCCCTTTGTCCATGTGTTCTTATTGTTCAACTCTCACGTATGAGTGAGAACATTCAGTGTTTGCTTTTCTGTTTCCGTGTTTGTTTGCTGAGAATGATGGTTTCCAGCTTTATCCATGTCCCTGCAAAGAACATGAACTCATCCTCTTTTATGGCTGCATAGTATTCAGTGGTGTTTACGTGCCACATTTTATTTGGGCCGTATGTACATTTTCATGATATTGCTTCTTCTATCCATGAGCATGACATATTTTTCCATTTGTTTGTGTTCTCTGGTATTTCCTTGAGCAGTGGTTTGTAGTTCTCCTTGAAGAAGTCCTTCACATCCCTTGTAAGTTGTATTCCTTAGGTATTTTACTATCCTTGTAGCAGCTGTGAATGGGAGTTTGCTCATGATTTGGCTCTTTGTCTATTTTTGGCGTATAGGAATG
The DNA here is from genome assembly GCF_048565385.1 of Saimiri boliviensis. Classification (NCBI taxonomy): domain Eukaryota; kingdom Metazoa; phylum Chordata; class Mammalia; order Primates; family Cebidae; genus Saimiri; species Saimiri boliviensis. The sequence continues at coordinate 32,740,734 of NC_133449.1, forward strand.
CTTGTGGTTTTCACACATTGATTTTGTATCCTGAGACTTTGGTGAAGTTGCTTATCAGCTTAAGGAGATTTTGGGCTGAGACGATGGCGTCTTCTAAATATACAACCATGTCATCTGGAAACAGGTAAAATTTGACTTCCTCTCTAACTATTTGACTACCCTTTATTTCTTTCTCTTGCCTGATTGCCCTGGCCAGAACTTCCAGTATTTTGTTGGAGTGGTGAGAGACCATGTCCTTGTCTTGTGCCGGTTTTGAAAGCGAATGCTCCCAGCTTTTGCCCATTCATTATGAGACTGGCCGTAGGTTTGTCATAAATAGCTCTTATTATTTTGGGGTGTGTTCCATCAATACCTAGTTTATTGAGAGTTTTTAGCACGAAGGGCTGTTGAATTTTATTGAAGGCCTTTTCTGCATGTATTGAGATAATCATGTGGTTTTTGTCATTGGTTCTGTTTATGTGATGGATTATGTTAATTGATTTGTGAATGTTGAACCAGCTTTGCATCCCAGGGGTGACACTGACTTGATTGTGTTGGATAAGCTTTTTGATGTACTACTGGATTTGTTTGCCAGTATTTTATTGAGGATTTTCGCATCGATGTTCATCAGGGATATTGGCCTGAAATTTTCCTTCTTTGTTGTGTCTCTGCCAGGTTTTGGCATCAGGATGATACCGGCCTCATAAAATGAGTCAGGGAGGAGTCCCTCTTTTTCTGTTGTTTGGAATAGTATCAGAAGGAATGATGCCAGCTCCTCTTTGTACCTCTGGTAGAATTTGGCTGTGAATCCATCTGGTCCTGGGCTTTTTTTGGTTGGTAGGCTCTTAATTACTGCCTCTATTTCAGAACTTGTTATTGGTCTATTCAGGGATTCGACTTCTTCCTGATTCATTCTTGGGAGGGTGTCTGTGTGTAGGAATTTATCCATTTGTTACAGATTTTCTAGTTTATTTGCATAGAGGTGTTTATAATATTCTGTGATGGTAGTTTTGTATTTCTGTGGGATTAGTGGTGATACCCCTTTATCATTTTTCATGGTGACTATTTGATTCTTCTCTGTTTATTTCTTTATTAGTCTGGCTAGTGGTCTATGTATTTTGTTGAGCTTTTCAAAAAACTAGCTCCTGGATTCATTGATTTTTTTGAAGGGTTTTTCATGTCTTTATCTCCTCCATTTCTGCTCTGATCTGTTATTTCTTGTCTTCTGTTAACTTTTGAATTTGTTTGCTTTTGCTTCTCTAGTTCTTTTAATTGTGATGTTAGGGTGTTGATTTGAGATCTTTCCTGCTTTCTCCATGGACATTTGGTAAGATGAATTTCCTTCTAAACACTACTTTAGCTGTGTCCCAGAGATTCTGATACATAGTGTCTTTGTTCTCTGTGTTCAAAGAACTTATTTATTTCTGCCTTAATTTTGTTATTTACCCAGTAGTCATTCAGGAGCAGGTGGTTGTTCAGTTTCCTTGTGGTTGTGCTGTTTTGAGTGAGTTTCTTAATCCTGAGTTCTAATTTGATTGCACTGTGGCCTGAGAGACTGTTAGGATTTCTGTTCTTTTGCATTTGCTGAGGACTGTTTTACTTCCAATTATGTTGTCAGTTTTAGAGTAAGTGCAATGTGATGCTGAGAAGAATGTATATTCTGCATATTTGGGGTGGAGAGTTTTGTAGATGTGTATTAGGTTTACTTGGTCCAGAGCTGAGTTCAAGTCCTGAATATCTTTGTTAATTTTCTGTCTCGTTGATCTGTCTAGTGACACTAGGGTATTAAAGTCTCCCTCTATTATTGTGTGGGAGTCTAAGTCTCTTTGTAAGTCTCTAGGAACTTGCTTTATGAATCTGGGTGCTCCTGTATTGGGTGCATATATATTTAGGATAGTTAGCTCTTCTTGTTGCATTGATCCCTTTGCCATTATGTAATGCCCTCTTTGTCTTTTTTCATCTTTGTTGGTTTAAAGTCTGTTTTATCAGAGACTAGGATTGCAACCCCTGCTTTTTTTTTTCTTTGCTTTCCATTTGCTTGGTAAATCCTCCTCCATCCCTTTATTTTGAGCCTGTGTGTATCTTTGCATGTGAGATGGAGAAAGTTTTCTTTAAAACCACAAGGGATGAACCTTGAATAAATTAAGAGCTGTAGTGTTGTTGTGGGCATTGTGTTGTTACCTGACAGCATTTGGAGTGGTTGATTCAGAGATTTGTTGTAAGAATAAGAGAAAAACAGACATTCAGGTGCAAAGGAGGATTTCAGGCAGGGATTCGTCCTCACGGAAAGAGATGAAGAGCACTTATTTAGTATAAGGAGCTGTGTGAGCATAACTGAACCCATTCCTTAGAGTGCTGGCTGAGTACTGGCAGGAAAGACAACCAGAACCATCAGAAGATTCTGGGAATGCAGTAAAAATCCTCCAAATTTCTCTTGGAGAGGAATAATCCTGTTATCTTCTAATAGTAGAGAAAAACAGGTGACTGGATTAGAAGTGGTTATTAGAGTTGACCAGGCACAATGATGCCTAATAGCAGTGCTTTCCACAGCAAGGTGCAAACGCTTAGATGAGCATAAGATATTCCACTAGGCTGCAAGAAGAAAAAAAAGAATAGGTGTTTTACTTATGATTACTTCTTTCTAAAAATAGAAATTTTTTTTTTACAAAAGGCAAACATTTTGAAATTGCTGACCTTCTGCATGATATTTAGCTATGAGTGGTCTTGTTGCCCTGCAGATAATTTAGAAGTTAATACACATGATTTGTCCTTTCAAAGTAGAGGTGATACATTAACAATGAGTAACAAAGTAATCTTTTAGAAAATCTGGTGATCTGGTGCTACACAGAGAGTATTTGTAAAATAAAGGTATAGAAAATAGTTCTGTTGTGACATGATTTTCATTCCTAATAACAATAGGTGTGTGTGTTACATGTTAAAACTCATTTGCATACTTAAAAATATTGGAAACAAACTAAAATCTTTCAGAGAGTTTAAGACCCAATAAAAATTTGTCAAAATGTAACATTTTCCAGTAAGTTTGTAAGACCAATGAAATGACACTGGGGAAAATGGAAAGTTACTCATTTTAGCTGAAATGCTTTTGGGTAGTTAGTGTATGAGATTGAAACATGAGTATTATGACTTTGTAAGTACCTTTCTTCCATTTGCATCAATGTGTCTTTTTCACATACCTCTTTTGAGCTAGACCAGACACTAAAGCTAAGTATTAACATACACTGGGCTTTTCAGACCTCTGAATTAATTGCCATATCACTAAGTGTTAAACCAAGATTTAAAAAAAATGAAAGCCATTCAATCATGTTGCAGTCACTAAAAAATATTTTTAGTGATAAAAAGGATTAATGAAGCAAAATATTTAAAAAATTTTAATTTCATCTTTATCTCAGTCTTCCAAATTTCTGAGTATGTTTTGTGATGTACATATTATATAGACAGTGTAGTTTTAGAATGTATATTCAATCAGAAGTGTTACAGCAAAGCTGGAAGGTACCTTGGGATTCTGTAATCCTGATATAGAACATGCATATAATTTGTAAAGAAATGTGTATTTCGGAGGTTAGGCTTTCCTCTCCTGTCCCGTCCCGTCCCGTCCCTTACCATCTCATCCCGTCCTGTCCTGTCCCGTCTCGTCCCATGTCTCGTCCCATGTCCCGTACCGTCTCCCGTCCCGTCTCCCATCCGGTCCTGTCCTTAATGAGACAGAGTGTCACTTTGTTGCTCGGCCTGGATTGCAATGGTGCAATCACAGCTCGCTGCAGCCTGGGACTCCTGGGCTCAAACAGTCTTCCACCTCAGCCTCCTGAGTAGCTGGAACTACAGGTGTGGGCCACTGTGCCCAGCTAATTTTTACAAATTTTGTATAGAGATAGCATCTTGCTTTGTTGACTAGGTTGGTCTTGAACTCCTGGCCTCAAGCAATTTTCTTGCCTTGGCCTCCCAAAGTGCTGGGATTATAGGATGAGGTCCTCCCCCACCCACCCCCCCCAAGTATAGTGTAGATGATCCAAATAGGTGTCCTTTGGTCTACGGACAAAAACCTGCTGAGAACTTTTTTTTTTTTTTTTTTTTTTGAGACAGAGTTTCGCTCTTGTTACCCAGGCTGGAGTGCAATGGCGCGATCTCGGCTCACCGCAACCTCCGCCTCCTGGGTTCAGGCAATTCTCCTGCCTCAGCCTCCTGAGTAGCTGGGATTACAGGCACGCACCACCATGCCCAGCTAATTTTTTGTATTTTTAGTAGAGACGGGGTTTCACTATGTTGACCGGGATGGTCTCGATCTCTTGACCTCGTGATCCACCCGCCTCGGCCTCCCAAAGTGCTGGGATTACAGGCTTGAGCCACCGCGCCCGGCCCTGAGAACTTTTTAATAAAATCATCCTGGTTTCTGAGGGTTTGAGGAAGATTTCAGCTGTTCGACACTGGAATGGCAGTAGCAGTGATGAAGGCAGAAGAAAAGGCAGTGTGGGTAGATTGGGTGTGGACCTGCTCATCTGGGCATTGAGGGTAGCATTGCCTTGGACTGGGTCATGGGAGAGGGGTGTTTACTAAAGGATGCAGAACATTGCCCTGCTGGCAGCAATCCAGCAGCTATTAGGGAAGGAGGAAATGCTGCCAAGGCTCTGCCTGGCCTGTCGTGGTTTCAATCTCTGGTAGCAACAGTTTTGATCATGAATTCTGTCTTTAAACAGTGCTATCTAGTAGAAATATAATGTGAGCCATGTATGTAATTTTTGACTTTCTGGTGGCTGTGTTAAAAACCGGTAAAAAGAGAAACAAGGCCGGGCGCAGTAACTCATACACTCCTGTAATCCCAGCACTTTTGGGAAGCTGAGGTGGGTGTATCAGTTGAGTACAGGAGTTCGAGGCCAGCCTGGCCAACATGGTGAAACCCCATCTCTACTAAAAATACAAAAAGTTAGCCAGGCATGGTGACATGTGCCTGTAATCCCAGCTACTTGGGAGGCTGAGGCAGGAGAATTGCTTGAACCCAGGAGGTGGTGGTTGCAGTGAGCTGAGATTGTGCCACTACACTCCAGTCTGGGTGACAGAGTGAAGCTCTGTCTCTAAAACAAAAATACAAAAAGAGAAACAAGTAGAATTGTTTAATATATTTTATGTAATCCTATACATCCAAAATATTATTTCATCATATAACCAACAAAAAATTAAGAGATCTATGCATACGTATATATATATTTCTCCTTGCTAAGTCTTCAGAACTAGTGTGTGTAGTTTATGCTTACACACATCACTCTAGCCATGTTTCCAGTGCTCATTAGCCACTTATGCCTAGTGGCTACCATATTAGTAGTTTCAGAAAATCACTCCATTAGAAGTGTTAACAGCAAACCCGGAAGGGTCTTACAGATTCTCTAATCCTGAGAGTTTCGCGCGGCCCCCGTAGCACTCTGTATGCAGGGGCAGGCAGCAGTGCAGGAGGAGGAAGAGCAGGCTGGGCTTCAGACTGCCCCTTGCCACTCAGCCACTTTGTTTTCTCTGCTTTCTATGTTCTGTACCCTGCCCTAGGATGTTGCTTCCAGCAACTATTCTCAACGATTTTGTTTCAAGACAGTTGAAATTGAATTCACTTCCTTCACTTTACAAATGAGAAAATGAAGCCCAGAGACATGAAGTGATTTGGCCCAGGTCACCTTCGTTGATTTAGAAGCATTACTCTGCTTTAAACTTAAGGATCCCTCTCCTCCCATTTTTTTTTTTTTTTTAAGCAGAGTTCTGTATGTTTTTAAAGAGTCCATAATAGTTAATTAATTTGAGCCCTTTTTGGGTGACTAATGTGCAGGTGAGTAGTGTGTACTCTTTCTTGGAATCTCTGAATTTTCTCCACATGGAGAAAGAGTCAGATCCTACTTTTCACCTTTTGACATCTACTCAAAGAATAGAAGTTCCTCTCCTTGTTGGTTCTGTAGATACATCTCAACCCATATTGTGACCTGAATGTACTACAGATAGTGTCTAGGAGTCCTGGGCTTGGAAACAGAACATTCGGGTTCAGGTTTCTTCTTTATTCCTTTCTGACTTTATAATCCTGGCAAATTATTGAAATTCTTGATGAGGTTTCCTCATCCAGAAAATGAGCATGGTAATTCTTCACAGCATGACTGTGAAGTTACATGGAGTTGGGGCAGAAGGAAGTGCTGCAAACACTGTAGTCCTCGCCCACTGTGGTGGCTTGCGCCTGTGATCCCAGTGCTTTAGGAGGCTGAAGGAAGAGAATCATTTGAGGCCAAGAGTTTGAGACCGGCCTGGTCAACATAGGCAGATCCAGTTTCTACAAAACATGCAAAAATTATCTGGTTTCTGAGGGTTTGAGGTGGGTGTGGTGGCGTATGCCTGTTGTTCTAGCTTCTTGGGAGACTGAGGTGGGAGAATTACTTGAGCCCAGGAGTTTGAGGCTGCAGTGAGCCATGATTTTGCCACTGTAACTCCAACCTAGGTTTCAGAACGGGACCCTGTTTCTAAAATAAGAAAAAAAAAATACAAAAAACTATAGTCTTCTGCAATATTACTGAGGGAGAACTGCCTGAGACTTGAGAGGCAGTGAGGTAGCCGCCTTCATTCTGACTATGGTGGTCCTCTCCTAACTGAGATTGAGAATTCTCTAGATGGGCCTGTTAAATATTTGCATGGCCCCAGAGTGCTATTCAGAGCTGGATTTTGTTTCTGATGGCTCAGTTGCCCTCTAGGATGCTCTTGGGTTCCGCATGCTAGTATTGCCAAGTTGTGTGAAGTGTGCACAGCTGCTGTGTATTTGCAGAGCTGGCCTCATGTTTGTGGTGGAGAGGGCCCTGAGATGTTGGTGACTCATCAAAAGCCACTTTATGTCTACTCCCACATCTTGCTCAATCTGCTAGGCTTACCACCGTCTAAGTCCTAGAAGGCCTGTGAACTTTCCCCAGGAAATGTAGAACCCAAAGACCATAGGCACATTTTTTCATTTTCTTCCTAAATGAATACAATCTCTTTAAAAGTTTTATTTGAATACCGACCCATGGTTTGCACAAGCCATTTGAATTTTAAACAGATGTGTGTGCAAAGCTGGGAGTCAGCATTGTATGTCTCAGACTGGTTTTATAGTCATTGACTTTTAGGGGTACAGCCTGGTCTCATACCTATGACTTGAGTGGACAAGCTGGTAAGGACTTCCATGGACTCTCCTGTCCAGAGCTGTGAGACGTTAGCCAGGACGAGGGCAGCTTTCTGGGTGTCCAGTGGAGGGCCATGCCATTTGACCATTGCTATGGTGAAAAACTACCGTTAGCTGTCTCATTCCAAAATTGACCGGTTGCCAAATACTTGAGTGTGTGATATTTGGGAAAAATACTTAGTGATGCAGTGATTCTTTGAAGAGGTATCCTCTAATGTTTACTTTTTAAAATGGAAAACCAGTTTTAATATTGTTCATACCTAAGATTGAATTCGATATCTTAAATATATTTAAACATCGTCCCTGTGAGTGAATGGGAAAATATAAACCAAACCAAACCCCTATTATTGAGAGCTAGGAGAAATGGATTTTTACAAAAACTCAAATAATTAAAATCTAGCATTGCATGTGAGTCTAGGGACTTGATTTACTATTTGGCAACTATGTATTTTGTTGGCAATAAACTATTGTCTAAAATAAGAGCCAAGATACAGGCTGAAGTAAAGAAGAAATTGTGATACTGAGGGAATTGGTTTATTGAGGAGACATTTATAAGAATAGGTTTATTTTTTTCTATTCACTGTTTTATAACCATCCTTTGTTTAAAACCCAGCATCTTGGTCAGATTCTAGAATTTTTCAGGTCACTTTCACCTTTGAAATTCCAATCTGATATCAAATGAAAAACATGCTTATTTCTTTTTAAATGTAACCTGTGACAGTTGGGGCTTGAGGGAACAGAAGAGAGAAGTGATACAGAGTCTACTCTTTAAACTCTTTCAGTCTTTTGAGGTTGGGCAGGCAGGAGGGATGTGTAAGAGACACGTGTCCATTGGTGATATTGATGAGTAACCACCTTTGGCAGTACACTAGCAAGAAAGCTCAAGCTGTCTTAGTTAGGATAGGCTAAGCTGTGCTGCAATAACGCAAAATTCCGTAAGTTAATACGTGCATGTCACTTATATGTCAAAATTCCTTGGATTATTGGACTCTTATTTAAATGAGTACATACAGTCTCAGAGTCACAATGTAAATTTTATACCAAATATTTAAATCATTTGATTATTACACTAAGAAGTGTTATTTGAATACCTTAGATTTATAAAAAGTTGCAAAGAGAATACAGGGAGTTCTTGTTTACTTTTTGCCTAGTTTCTCCTGATGTTAACTTCTTGCATTATTATGTACATTTTGTCAAAACTAAGAAATTAATGTTGGCATAGTGCTGTTAACTAAACTACACATTTTATTTTGATTTCACCAGTATGTCCTTTCTTTTTTCCAGGATCTAATCCAGGATAGGATTTCACATTCAGTTCTCCCATCTCTTATAATTTGGGACAGTTTCTCAGTTCTTGTTTTTCATGATCTTGACCATTTGACAGTATCTTGTAGACTGTCTTTCGATTTGAGTTTATTGATGCTTTCTCATGATTAGACTGGGATTATGGGTTTTGGGATGGAATACTGCAAAAGTATTGGGAGTTATATTATATCAACATGACTTATCACTAGTGATATTAATCTTGACCACATAGTTAAGGTGGTCACCTTTTTCCATTGTCAAGTTACCATTTTTCCTTTCCATATTCCTTTCTTTGGAAGCAAGTCACTAAGCACGCACTTGGAGGAGAATTAAGCTCTACCTCTGGAAGGGAATGTATCTTCGTATACTATTTGTAGTTTTTCTGTATGGGGGATTTCTCCCATTTATTTATTTAATCATTTAGTTGTAGTACCTTAGCCTCATTTGTTTTATTCTTCAGGTTATATTATTATTTTCTTGCTCAAATTGTTCCACCTTTAGTTATTGGAAGCTCTTTCAGATTGACTCCTGGATGATCAAAATATACTTTCTAAAAAAGACTTTTTTTTTTTTTTTTTTGAGACAGGAGTGCGTGGTATGATCTTGACTCACTGCAACCTCTGCCTTCCTGGTTCAAGCAATTCTCCTCCTTCAGCCTCCTGAGTAGCTGGGATTACAGACACATACCACCACACCTGGCTAATTTTTGCATTTTTAATAGAAATAGGCTTTCACCATGTTGGTTAGGCTGGTCTTGAGCTCCTAACCTCAAGTGATCCACCCACTTTGGCCTCCCAAAGAGCTGGGATTACAGGTGTAAGCCACCGCACCTGGCCTAAAAGGCTTTAATCTTTAAGGGCAGTTTTAGGTTCACAGCAAAACTGGAGAGGAAGGTACAGAGACTTCCTGTATACCCTGGGCCCCTCCAACTCCTCTCCCCCTCCCATAGGCATAGCTTCTCCCATTATCAGCTTCCCCACTGAGTGGTGCATTTGCTGCAAATGATGAGCCTACAGTGACACATCATTATTCCCCAAAGTCCTAGGGTTCACTCTTGGTTTTGAGCATTCTGTGGGTTTGGACAAATGTATAGTGACATGTATCTATCATTATAGTATTATAATAAGTATTATCACTGTCCTAAAAATCCTCTGTGCTCTACCTATTCATAAAAGTAAGAAACGTAGGAGTGATTCTGTCTGGTTTCCAGTTACTTTGGCCTGGGATAAATTGGGACTTCTCAGTTCGTTCCAGGCCATTTAACAGTTAATGAGAAGCATTTCATGGTATTGCTAAAACTTTCGTAGACTAATAATACCTATCTGTAATAAAGTATGTAGAAATTCGTTAATATTTCTAAAAGTAATAAACATTAATAGAATTATATTAGCATTAAAATTTAATTACTAATTACATTGTTCTTTCAAATAATTCTTGCAAAAGACCATTGACTATAGGCTAAAAGAAAATTAGGAGTCTACTACCCCACCTCCTTTGTTTTACGATGAGAAACTAAAGCTGCCAATGTTTAAGTGATTTGCCTAATCGAAGCCAGGACCAAAACTCATCTAATGATGTCTAAGTGTAGTACATTCCACTGAAACAAACAGTTGGGTCTTCTTGTTTTGCCTTTTTCCCCCACCCTTCTTTTCAAGAATGAATATTCTGAAATATTTTCGAGATATGGAATCACTAATACATAATCATAAATATGCAAGAAGATAAATTTTGCATGTTTTCTTACATTTGCATTTTAAGTTGATAGCTGCTGTCAATAGCATGTTAAAAATACTTTGGTTAATTTCATATTTTGATACAGCTTTCACCACATATCAACAATTTCTCTGGAGTTTTTTTACTGTGCTTTTGATTCCAGGAATTGTATTTCACTGGTACTAATTCAATGCTTTTATTTTTCTTTTGAGAATGGTAACTTACTGTAAATATAGCAGGAGAAAAAGCACTGTCATTTAAGCTAAAAAAGTGCTGGATATGACATGGATGCATTGAAATGGCAGTGCTGCAGGAGAGGCTGGAAAATGTGTGATGCTATCTTATAATTTTAGCTTGGGTTTATACAAATGTGGGCATTTATCTTGTTATTTTCAATGCCATACACATTTACTGCCATTTGAAGTTATCCTTACAAATGATCCTCATTAAATTACGTTTGTCCTGCGGGAGCAGAAGGAAAAGGATGATGTGAATTTCACCTTTAAAAGGCAGCATTGGGCAATGCAACATTCAAGAAGTGTTTTTTGTCTGTGCCCATAAAAAGCGATACCATTATGTTGATGGATTTGCTACTTTGTGTCCTATTAAGTATAAAATGTGACCATATATTTTGGATTCCAAGTTTTTTTCTGGTTTGTTGAACACACTAGTGCTTAAGATGATGATTTAAATTAGTTTTAATGTACTTGGGTAATCAAGCGTATAGTGCTTTGAAGCCACTAAGGGAGAAAAAGAAGAGATATTTCAGCCTTCCCCAGTAATGAGACCCGTAAATCAAAAGAATGAACATGGAAACTTGAAGCGAGCCTAGGAATCTAATTTCAAACACGTTAAAGAAGAGACTCCTTTTTTGGTTTAGGCTTGCCGTATCCACGGTGCCCGGTGGAAGGGCTGATCTGAAAAATTTAGATAAAAAACAGAGACCCTCTATAGGACTGAAGCAACAGAGCCAGACACTCTCAGTGTTAGCCTTTGGATTTGAGAGGCTTATGTTTAAGAAGTCTGGGCCTAAAGAGGTGGAAATATATGGGGGTATATTCAGTTACAGATACATACATGTTCAAATATTGAAATACATGCCATTTAAGGGAATCGTAAGATGACTAAGAGGGAGACTTTTTTCCATTTAGCAAATAATTATAATAGACTTTTCAAACTGACTCGGAAGTGAAATTTTGAGCATCAAAGCTTTTCAGCTGACAAAGAGAAATGACATGAATGTCTGAGAAAAAAACCAGACACATCCCTAAAACAACAGAGAAATGCCTTCTAGACTTTAGATACATCTATGGCAAATAGGAAGACAAGCTATTTCTAGACCTCTGGCAGGCATACTGGCCTTTTACTCAGTTCTTAAAGAAAATAGTCAAGAGAAGTTTAGAATAAGAGATCCAAGTTCCTCTACATGTTGTTGGTTCAGGCAATGTCAGAGATTTTTTTCATAGCTCCTCTCTTGCAGGCTGACCTTGGACTGTGCACATGGACCTATTTTTAAACTGTAGACTCTCTTTCACTCCCACATATTTTACCCTTCTACTGTTCAAGTGCTAAAACCAGGGATTATTTAAGTTAGTTTACACTCTGTTGCAGGCTGGGTTGAGGATTTAATATTCCAAAATTGTGTTAGAAGTGGGTTGAGAGGAAATAAACATGGAAAGGCTAGATGACAGTGGTGATATGAATCCTTTTCCTTTTAATTTCCCCTTATTTTTTAAAAAACTCACCAGAGTCCTAGAATACATACAGGTAATTGACATCTGTAGGAATATTTGCATTCAAGGTAAGTTTCTTTTGATTTTAGCAACATGTGGCTTTTGATTATTTTGAAGGACAATTTAAGTCCAAAGTAAAATGGTACAATAATTTTGCCACTTAGGTTTATATCTTAATTTGGGCTCTGCTTAAATCACCTTGGAGTGTGTCTGTGTGTGGAATGTGTGTGTGATATATGTGGGTAGGTGAGATAAGGGAGGGAGGGAGGAAACTTTTAAATGCTATTAGTTGTACTGAATTTTAAATTCAGATCCGTGTGTGTCGGGGGAAAGAAATCCATTTATCATGGCTAACTGTGGTCTTTAATAGCAAAGTGACCAGAGAATGAATTATTTTCTTATTCAAACAAAAATGAGGGGATCAGAATGGCTACTGGCTTTCAAACCCAAAAAAGTACATGGTTTACATTTTTTAAAAACTCACAGTGATTGAAATTTTCTTGTTTGGCAGCCTTTTTGAAAATTAAAAATTATATTTCATAAACTTATTTTTGCCTGGTACTGAATTGTAGAAACTGGAGTTGGTGGGACACATTCCTTTCACTTTGACACATGATTATGGATAAGACAATTGAAGTGTTTATGGAAGATAATTCGGTCTATATTTAGGAAAGACTTCATCTTTCTAACCAAATGTGGTGGATTTTAAAAATCTTGTAAATACAGGTTACAAGATGGATTGATAATCCTGGTCCATCCATTAATCCATACTGTTTTCTTAATACTATTTTCTTTCAGACTAAGATGCATATATCATGAGTATATTTTTACCCATAAACACTTTAGCATGCATATCATTAACTAGAGGTCAGTATTTGCTTATAGCGTTATTTTTAAGGTAAAATTTATAGTGTACTGAAACATAGAAATCTTACAGGTACCTTTTGAATTTTGATAAATGTATACTTGTGTAATCCAAAACTATCAAGGTAGAGGACTTGGCCAGTATCTAAGTTATCTCATCAGTTTTCTCAGCCCTACCCCAGAGACAACCACTCTTTTGATTTTTTCACCATAGATTAGTTTTCACTATTCTAGAAACTTCACATAAGTGAGATTATACCATGTGTACCCTTTTGCAGCAGGCTTTTTACTTACCATGCTATTTTTGGAATTTGTTAATACTGTCGTATGAATAAGCAGTTCATTCCTTTTTATTGTTAGGTAGTATTCCATTGTATAAAATATATGGCAATTTGTTTGTCCAGTTATCTGTTGATGAATACCTGGGTTGTTTCTAGTTTGGGACTTTATAAATAAAGCTGCCATGATCATTCTTGTATAAGTTTTTCTGTGGACATATGCTTTCAATTCTGTTGGGTAAGGTACCCAGGAGTAGAATTTCTATGTATAAGGTAGGTATGTGGTTAGTTTTATAAGAAACTGTCAGATGTTTTTTCCAAAGTGGTTTACCATTTTACTTTTCCACTAAGAGTGGATGAAAGTTCTGGTTGCACTGCTCTGGGCTTACAGTATAGTATTGTCAGTCTTCTTGATGTTAATCATTCTCCTGAGTATGTAGTGGTATCTCATTATGTTTTAAATTTGCATTTCCTTGGTGACTAATGATAGTGAATAGCTTTTAATGTACACATTAACCATCTGTATATTCTCCCTTGTGAAATGTCTCTTGAACCTTTTGCTCATTTATTAATCGGCTTTTTCTTTTCTGAGTTGGAATTTTTTATTAATATATATCCTGGACAGCATTTTTTCCTTTTAGTGTATTAATTTTCTTAACAGCTTCTTTTGGCAAGCAGTTTTTAATTTTGATGAAATCTACTTTATCTGTTTTTATATGATTATTGTTTTCTGTGTGTTGCTCAAGAATTCTTTGCCTCCTCTCAAATTGTAGAGATATTTTCCTATGATTTCTTCTAGAGCTCTGTTGTTTTAGCTTCCATGTTTACATCTAGGATTAACTTGAGTTCGCTTTTGTGTGTAGTGTAGGGTGGGAATCCAGGATGGTTCATTTCTTTCTTTATACTGATATCCAGTTGTTCAGCATCATTTTTTGAAAGAGATTCTTTTCTCCATTGGAATGCTTTGGCACCTTTTATCAAAACTCAATTGATCATATGTGTGAGTCTGTTTCGTGGTTTCCAACTATTCTGTTGATCTGTTGTTGATCCTTACGCTAGTATAATAATCCCCCCTTATCCATGAGAGGATATGTTCCACGACCCCCAGTGGATGCCTCAAACTGTGAATAGGACAAAATCCTCTATGTGTATGTTTTTCCTATCTGGTGACCAAGATAGCTACTGCATGACGAATGTGTGGGTAGCATATACAATGTGGATATGCTGGAAGAAGGCATGAGTCATGTCCCAGGTGGGACACAGCAGGACAGATTTCACACTACTCAGAATTTAAAACGTGAATTCTTTACTTCTGGAATTTAAAACTTGCTAATTGTTTATTTCCGGAATTTAAAAACTTCTGAATTGTTTATTTCTGGAATTTTCCATTTACTATTATAAGACCGAAACCATGGGTAACTGAAACAGCAGAAAGCAAACCACAGATAAGGGGGGACTTCTGTCTCACACTGTCTTGAGTACTATAGCTTCAAAAGTCAGTCCACAAATCAAGTTGTGTAAGTCCTCCAATTTTGTTCTGCATTTTCAAAACCTTTTTTTTTTTTTTTTTTTTTTGAGACAGAGTCTTGCTCTATTGCCAGGCTGGAGTGCAGTGGTGCAATCTTGGGTCACTGCAACCTCCGCCTCCCAGGTTCAAGCGATTCTCCCACCTCAGCCTCCCGAGTAGCTGGGACCATAGGCACGTGCCACCATGTCCGGGTATTTTTTGTATTTTCAGTCAAGACGGGGTTTCACCATGTTGGCCAGGATGGTCCCGATCTCTTGACCTTGTGATCCGCCTGCCTCGGCCTCCCAAAGTGCTGGAGTTACAGGCATGCACCACTGTGCCCGGCCTTTCAAAACCATTTTTAGGCATTTATAGGCCCTTCATGTTTCCGTACAAATTATAAAATTAGTTTGTCATTTTTTTAAAGCCTGATATGATTACAGTTTGCATTGTATCGAATCTGGAACACCTGGTGAAAACTGTTTTCATAATAATACTTAGGCATTATTTGCTTTCACATGCATTGTCTCAGGAGTACAGTGGCGTTTTCTAGAGGCTACATAATGTGTGATGTTGCAGCAGATTGAATACAGAAGCAAATAGGCAAATCTGGCTGTTTTCTTTTGTGCTAAACATTAAAGATATTTGCAAAAGTGTAAAACAATGCAAAGCTGAATAAATTTTATTTTAGGAAAAATAAAAATTATTTTAACATTTAATGGGCTTGTTAATTTTAAATGGGTTAATATTTTAACGTTTTAATCTTAAATTTCTTCTCTAGTAAACTTCTATAGATATTAACCACATAAATATTAAAAGTTTTTTGGGGATCCTCAGTTGTTTTTAAGCATTTCAAGGAGTCCTAAGAATGAAGAGTTTGAAAACTGCTAGCATAGCTCAATTTTGGAACAATTGACACCTTACCAATATTAATTTTTCAATCCATGGACATGGTATGTCTCTACATTTATGTTTTATCGTTTTCAATATAGAGATTTCTGAACATCTTTTATTAAATGTATTTCTAAATATTGTATATTCTTTTTTTGTTTGAGATTGAGTCTCACTCTGTCACCCAGGCTAGAGTGCAGTGGTACGATTTCCGCTCACTGCAATCTCCACCTCCCGGGTTCAAGTGATCCTCCTGCGTTAGCCTCCCGAGTAGCTGGGATTGCAGGTTCCCACCACTGCACCCAGCTAATTTTTGTATTTTTGGTAGAGATGGGGTTTCACCATATTGGCCAGGCTGGTCTGGAACTTCTGACCTCATGATCCATTCGCCGTGGCCTCCCCAAGTGCTGGGATTACAGGTGTGAACCACTGCGCCTAGCCTCTAAGTATTGTATATTCTTTACACTTACATAAATGTAATAAAACTTTAAATCGAGTTTTCCCTTTGTTTTCTGCTAATATATAGAAATACATTTTATTTATATTTAGTGACCTTGCAGCCTGCACAATTTCAAAATTTACATATTAGTCTGTTAACCTCAAACTCATATTGTCAAGAACTGTGAAACGGTTGAGATTTTTATCTTGCTTGCAAGCCAACAAGTTAGCCCCCACAGTTTCATGGATGCTAACAGAAGACAGGAGAATACCGGGTTAGAGATAAAGAACTTTATTAATCATGGCATAGCAGGCGGCATGAGCTTCATGTTCAATTTGGGTCTCCATACTCCCTAAGCTTCACGGGGTAATGCAGAGTAGCCCTGGTAGATATTACTCATGTAGTAGGTTTGTGTCACAGTTGAGGAACCTTCAGCTTAGGAAATTTCCAAGTGACTCCTTTGTTATCCAAGCCAGGAAAGCCATTTATTGATGGTGAGTTAATTAAACCATGTTTGCTTTCAGCAGCTGAAGAAATATGTTCAGAGAAAACAAAATTGTTTAAGACTCTTCTTAGCCTTAGGCTGGGTGTGGTGACTTAGACCTGTAATCCCAGCACTTTGAGAGGCTGAAGTGGGAGGATTGCTTGAGTCCAGGAGTTTGAGACCAGCCTGGGAAAACTAGAGAGACCCTGTTTCTACAAAAAATAAGAAAATAGCCAGGTATGGTGACATGTGCCTGTAGTCCCAGCTGCTCTGGAGGCTGAGGCAGAGTATTCCTTGAGCCTAGAAGGTTGAGGCAGCAGTGAGCTGTGATCATGCCACTGTCCTCCAGCCTGGGCTGCAGAACGAGACCCTATCTCAGGGCTAAGATTTAATTTTTTCTGAACAGGATAAACTGATTTTAGCTACTGTTATTGAACACTAAATGGCTTTGGAAATTAGCCTTAGCTGCACAGTTGATAATGAATTCAACATAAAATGATAAGACAAAACAGTGCTTATATGTGAATCTTAATATTGAAGCAAAGTCACTTAGATGCCACCTTAGATTGTTTTCATCACTAGTAATATTTAAGATGCTTTATATACTTCTTATGCTGTCAAAAGTTAAAATAAGAAATAAGATCTTCATTTCCATACCAGTCTGTAGCAGATACATTTTCTTAGCTCAACTAAGTACGGTTGACCTTCCATATCCATGAGTTCTGCACCTGTGATTTTAACCAACCTTGAATCAAACATATTGGGGAGAAACAAATTGCATCTGTACTGAACATGCACAGACATTTTTTGGTCATTATTCTCTAAACAATACAGTATAACAACTATTTACATAGCATTAACATTGTATTAGGTATTATGAGTAATCTAGAGATTATTTAAAATATACAAGAGGATATGTAAATTATAAGCAAATATTATGACAGTTTATGTTAGGGACTTGAATAGCCAGTTTTTGGAATCTGAGAGAGGTCCGAGAACTAATCCCCCACGGATACCAGGGGACAACTGTACCAGCTGTGCTTTTGGACCGCAATGCAAGTAGAAAGGAAATTTCTGTATTTCAAAATTTATTTAACTGAGCAGTTGAAGAGCTTCCACTTAACTTTAATTGCAAGTGAAGAATCTGAAATATAGCAGCATACTAAAAGGAGAATATCAAGAGAAGAATATAATAAAATTTCTTATATGCCATCCAAGTAATGAATATGCCTAAATAAAATCATATGCTCCTGGATAGCAGTATTTTCTCCACACACAAATAGGTGTGTGAAAAGACATTTTCAAAGATGAAATATGTAAAATCTCATTACAGATTAGCATTAACAGAGTAATATTTGTGATTCTTTGTTTTGGGATGGGAAGGAGGGTGTAAACATATGTTTTTATTTCTCTTGAATAAATGCCCAGAAATTCAGTTGCTGTCATGTAGTTGCATGTTTCGTTTGTTAAAAATAAACATTATTTTTTAGATAATTTTTAGATTCATAGCCAAAATGAAGGGAAATATGTAGCCCATACATTCCCTGCCCCCAAACGCGCACAGCTTCCTCCATGATCTGTTACCACTCCCACACCAGAGTGGTGGTTTGTTATAGTTGATGAACCTACATTGATATATCCTCATCATCTAGAGTCCATAGTTTATGTTGCTGACTCTTGATGTACATTCTATGGGTGTGGACAAATGAATAGTGGCAAGTATCCACCATTACAGCATCCTACACAGTATTTTCACTGCTCTAAAGATCCTCTGTGCTCCATTATTCATTCCTCCTTCTCCCCTAATCCTTGGCAACCACTGATCTTTTTATTATTTTGATAACATTTGCAGTTGATTTTGATCATAAGGAATACTAACTTTGAGTTCCAAATAAATCATTATCCTTCCACCAAAAGAATCATTCTTCACATTAGGAGGCTTATAGATGAATAATTGTACTTTGTTATTAATATCATGTTTTGAATTTTGTCAATGAAAAATGTGCGTGAAATTATTTTCTCTCATTATTAAGTAACTTCTATGATATCCTCAATATTGCCTTTGGGCCCACAACTAAAATGTATACAATATGGCTCTTTATTGAAAAAGTTTGCTAATGCTGGATTTATATCAATGTTTAATTATTCTAACCGTTTATATCACAGAATGAATGTTTTTGTGCCTCAAAAAATGTCAGTTTAAAAAAAAAACCAACAATAGTGAAGGAAATTTTGTTTAGGGCTTAGGTTATTTTGCCTCAGAAGTTATGCTTACTTAAAGTTTACTCTTGTTCTGAAATTGTGTTAAGTTGTCTGGGAGAGGATTGAGTATAATATATGACCTTCCTTTGTGCTAACAAGGTGTCCCTGGTACCCTGAGAGGATGGCCCCACTCAAAGTTAGATTTCGGGGAGCTTGGACTGAGGAGGAAGATGCTCCTGGCTCTGTGCACTGATTCTTCCCTCCTCACCCCACTCCACTCATAACTCACATCCTATCCCTCTAGTCTGCCCCTCTGCCTCCTGTTCATGGGAATATCTCATCCCTCAGTTCCCAAACATCTGCAGATGATGCACCCATTCTTGTCATTCCCACTGGTGATGCAGTTTGATCTGGACGACAGTATTGTCTCCTAGGAAGGCAACAAGCAAGTCTGAGCTGCCTGCCCCAGAGTTTTTGCTGTTTGCTAAGGCATCTCTGGGGTGAACAGGCAGCAGGTCACTGTTACCTGCTGACCTTGAAACCCCTGGTGTGTGTGCAACACAGCCTGGAAGTTGTGGATCGAGATTATTCTCAAGCGTCATAGACTCAGGTTCCTAGCACAGACATCTGCATCCAGAACAGTTGTGTGCTTGCAAAGCAAAGTTGGATATCATGCAGTTTTGATTTTTGCCTCTGGGCTCTCCCCTCCCTTCTTTTCATCCACAAATGCTTACTCCGTTTACCATTCTGTACAATCTTAATTTCTCTGGGTTATTTACAGGGAGTAGGTGGGTACAGTGCTCATGACTTAGAATGGAAGATGCTATTCTCCGAAGAGCTCTCAGCAGCTCACAGTCTGAGGGAGACCCTGTGGGTGCTTGGTCTGTTGATCCTGTTGAAAAGTGAGCCTAGCATGTGGGAAAGTGACTCACGGATGTGACTTCACCATTGCCCTCCTTTTAAACTTCTTACAGTGAAAGCATAACCCAGTTCTGACAAAGGTTTTCAGCCAGGGCTGGGCCTGCCTTTGACTCAGCGATGTGTCACATTCTCTCTGCCGGAAACTCGCATTCTTAACTCCAGTCATCATGGTCCTGGCAACACACTTTTTGGAGAGGTGTTGGTATTTGGTGGATTTATTTTCTTTTCCAGCTGCCTACAAAAACAAACTCAGAAGTATCTATTTTTTTCCTTTGAAAAGTTTGTTGGAATAGTGTGTCATTTCTCCATCTGGAGCTGTTGTTGCTTTGCCAAGGATAGTTTGCTTAGGGCCATGGCAAGGTGACGGTGGCCCTAAGTGAAGGGTAAAATAACTGGGGCGGCGTGCCTGTCTGGGATGGTGAAACCTCTGGGCTGCTATTAAGTGGTGGGTGGCTAGCCATGGCCGGTGGCCACAGGCCCTCACTTCCAGTGTGGCTGGGATTTGCTTAAAGAAGCCCTTTAAGTTCCTTAAGTGATATCCGCCCAGTTACTCACCTAAGTTGGTACCTCTTTACTGTTCAGTAGTTTTGTGCCAAGGGAATGCCTAGACTTGCCAGCTCACATTGGAAACTTCCCAGAAACCTAAGGGCCACACCTAATTTACAAGAACTGGAGCCCCTATTCCATTCTTTGGCTGCTGCTTACAGCTTATGGGAGAAGCATGTTCTAACATGCTCCCTTCCTTCTAATTCGTAGATTCTGTGCAGGCAGCTCCTTGAAGGCAGGGCCGTGCATTTCTTGTATGTTTTCCCAGAGTGTTCAGCTCAGAGGAGACCCCAGTAGAGAAGGCACTGTGGTGTCAGGGAGTAACATCTGTCTAGTAGTCAGAGGAATAGGGTCAAAACTCCATGTTGTCCACGAGCTATAAGATCTTGACCCAGTCAGTTCATTTCTTGGGGCATTTCCTCATCATCCAGTTGCTGGGCTGGGTGGTTCTCTAAAGTAGGGTTCTCACTCTTGATATGTATCAGAAGCACCTGTGGACTTTTTATTCTTTAACTATACATGATCCAGCCACAACCCTGTAGTGGGTTTAGCAAGTCTGGCTGGAGCTTACAGAGTAAAGATTTTTCCAGAGTTCTTTATGGCTAGGGTTGAGGGCCACTATTTGCAGTCCCTCCTATCTTTTATGAATAAATTTAACATCTGACTAGATAAGCAATGGGAACAAAGAGTGAGTAGTTAAGTTCACTTCCAAGCTCACTCACGTGGTTTTGGGTAGGTCTTGGTTCCTCATGGCTTTTGGTGGAAAGCTTCCTTTACACCTCACTACCGGGGCCTCTCCAGGGCAGCTCTCCTGCCTTCCTCACAATGAATGACAATGTGGGCAAGGCAGAAGCTACAATCTTTCTGTAACGCAATCTCAGAAGTGATGTCCCATCACTTTTGCCGTATTCTGTCCATTAGAAATGAGTTCCTTGATCTGTCTCAAACTCAAGGGGATGGGATTCTGCAAGAATCAGGAGGTGGGATCATTGGGTGCCGTCTTAGAGGCTGCCTCACATAGCATTTAGGAGGTGGCTGCAGAATAGATTTTG
Source organism: Saimiri boliviensis (assembly GCF_048565385.1). Lineage (NCBI taxonomy): Eukaryota > Metazoa > Chordata > Mammalia > Primates > Cebidae > Saimiri > Saimiri boliviensis. The sequence continues at coordinate 32,761,837 of NC_133449.1, forward strand.
GAGCAGGAACAGGGGGAAGGCATGCAAGGAATCAGAAGCGTAGGGTCCACAAGCGAGTGGAAGCAGGATAGAATTCAGGCGTAGGCTAAGTTAGGATGTCGTAACAACAACTCATAATCCGAGGGGCTTGAAACAACAAAGATTTATTCCTTCCTCATGCAGATGTTCATTACAGGTTGTTGTGAGCTCTGTGCTGTATAATCACACGTGGGATGTGTTCATCACAGGTCACTTGGGGATTCTTCTTTATGTCATTTTCACTGTGAGACCCAAGCTGACAAAGCAGCTTGAATGTGGAAAAACTCCAACTGTGCCTCTCCCACTGTACTCTCACAAAGCACTTCTGACACCAGATGTGTGGGGATTTCTTCCCACCAGCAAGCAAGCAGCCAGTTCTGCAGTATGCACCTACTGAATATCCTCCAGTTTGATTTGGACACTGTTTACCTGGAGACAGCATCAGATCCCACAGGGTCAGGGCTCCAGTCCCACAAGACTGCCCCCCATTTCAGATACCACTTGCGAGTCTGAGCCTCTGGAACTTCTGACCAACCAGCTTCAAGTTGGGGTTCCCATGATCTGCCACTTGGGTTTGATTAATTTGCTAGAGCGGCTCACAGAACTCATGGAAACACAGGTTTACCAGTTTATTATAAAGGATTTACAAAGGATACAGAGGAAGAGGTGCCTAGGGAGAGGTATGGGGAAGGGGCACAGACCTTTCATGTCCTCCCAGGGTGCACCTACCTCCAAATGTGCAGCTATCTGAAACTCTGTGAACCCAGTCCTCTTCAGCCTTTATGGAGACTTCATTGGATAGGCATGATTGAAGCATGGAGTGGAGAAACCTACCTGGGCCTGTCCAGATTCTTCTCAGCCTCTCCATGCAGCATTCCTTCCTCCAGGGTCTAGGGCAGCACTCCTGATATAGGGGCCTTGGGACCTGTGGTCAGACAAGGCCGGTCCTAGAATTTCTTCACGATCAGTTTCAAGACAGAAAGGCAGGGGAAGAGTTGAATATGTTTTTAGTTTCTAAAGCCTTCCTTGGGGAGAAAAAGGTGCAGCTGAAAACGGAAGGCAGGAGAAGGTCAGTGAGAGAAAGAGAATTGTTTTCTGAGGCCTGAACGTGCCCCAGCATGAGGTGATAAGGACCATGGGAGTTATGAGCTAGGAACTGTGGATGAAAACCAGTATATTAATATATATATCATAATATCAGGCAAGTACTGTCTGAAACATTGCTGGTTGCCATGGCAAAGGGAAAAAGTTACAGAGAAGCATGTATTAGCTCTTAAAACTTCAGCCTATGTTATTTCCACTCACATTTCATTGGCCAAATTATGTGCTATGGCCTGCCACCACTTTAAAGGGGGTGAGGATACATATTTCTATCATGTATCCTAAGAGTAGAAAACTGGAGATACTTGATGAGCACCAGTGACGCCCCGGGGGGGGAGTAGTCAGTAGTGCTGCCAGCCACAGAGCAGGCATCCTGACTACTGACCATGGTGTTTGGGTTGGCACTCATGTGGTCATTGTTAATCTTGACCAGTTCAGTAGATGTAGAGAGCTGATGTGTAACCTGATTGCGTGGCTTGAGGAGTGAATAGGAGATGAGAAGGTGCGGAGAGCTGGGAGGAAAGACTTGTAGACATTTCTTACCAGGCAGGAAGGAAATTTGAATTACCAGTCTTTCCTCATTCTTTTTTATTTAATCGGTAGAATGGTGTCATAGAATGGTTTTTTAAAAAAAATAAATCATGTATCATGTACATATCAACAGATTTTTCTTTGACTGTAAAGGACTCTCTATGCTTTCATAATAATCTCAGAAATGACTAGTGGGAGTTTATCTTGTGTGCTCCTTCAATATTGTATTTAAATAGGAAATCACTCCTTTGTACAGTTTTCCTTTTAAGCCAAACAAAGTCAGGCTATTATGAGAACTACAAAGCTTTTTGAAAAAATCCTCCCATACATTTAATTTTTTTTCCTCCTCCCCTTATTAACTGGTTTTGGGAGTTTGGAAATTATTAAATTTTATTTCATCTCCAAAGTTGCTCTGAAACATCAGTCTTCCTCCTCTCGCCTTCCCTCCCCTCCCCTCCCCTTCCCTCCCCTCTCCTTCCCTCCCCTCCCCTCCCCTCCCCTCCCTCCCCTCCCCTCTCCTCTCCTCCCCTCCCTTCTCCTCCCCTCCCCTCCCTCCCCTCCCCTATTCTCTTTTTTACAGAGTCCTGCTTTGTTGCCCAAACTGGAGTGCAGTGTCACAATCTCAGCTCACTGCAGCCTGCACTGCACCTCCTGGGTTCAAGAGATTCTTGTGCCTCAGCCTCCAGAGCAGCTGGGATTACAGGTGTCTGCCACCATGCCTGGCTAATTTTTGTAGTTTTAGTAGAGACAGGGTTTCACCATGTTGGCCAGGCCGGTCTAGAACTCCGACCTCAGGTCACCCGCCCACCTCGGCCTTCCAAAGTGCTGGGATTGCAGGTATGGCCTACCGTGAGTTTTCCAGTTTTTGCTGAGTTCAGTATTCAAGCAGAATATGTGAAAGTACTCGGTAAATTGTAAGGTAATATACAGATAAGTCATTTTGACACTTTTTCCATTGGTTTTGGGTGACCAAGTAGTAACATCCTGCGGTTTTATTTCTGTTGTGAGCTAATGGTCTGAAATTGAGGTGCAGATGATCTGAAACTGGATAATTGAGATATTGATTATATTCGTCTTCACAGAATTTTAAAAAGTAGGCTTAATGTATATGTTGTCCTGAACTAAACATAAGCTGGTACTTCATTAACATTTAGGAATAGATAGAGAACAGACGTAGCTGTGACCCGCACTGATCTGCCCAAGTGCAGCAGTGATGATTATTTTGCCACCATCTTCTTCTCACCAGTGCCCATCTCTTGTCATGGCCTTTTTCACTCCTTCCTCTAGCAGTTTCAGTTGACTCAGTTGCTTTCTCTAGGCCTTGTACTAGGGTGGAGATCCTGGAAGAGCTGGCGGTACCTGCCTTCAAAAAGGGTCAAAAAAAGGCTGGTGCGGTGGCTCACACCTGTAATCCCAGCACTTCCGGAGGCTGAGGCAGGTGGATCACTTGAGGTCAGGAGTTCGAGACCAGCCTGGCCAGTATGACAAACCCCATCTTTACTAAAAATACAAAAATTAGCTGGGCATGGTGGCATGTGTTTGTAATCCCAGCTACCTGGAAGGCTGAGGCAGGAGAATCATTTGAACCTGGGAGGTGGAGGTTGCAGTGAGCCGAGATCACACCACTGCACTCCAGCCTGGTCAACAAAGTGAAACTCCATCTCACAAAATAAAAACTAAACAAAAACAAAATAAAAGCAAAAACAAGAAGGGTGAAAAAAAAAGTTGTGGTGGTAAAATTTCAGATAACAGATAGTCAGGGGCTGGAGAGAACCGGCTTCTGAGCATCTCTAAAACCTCTCTTAGACTCCTATAATTCTGTCTCTTCAGGAGGCTGACTTTATACACAATGACTTAAGATGTCAAGGAAAAATTAGCTTTGACTCACATATTGTGAATGATCCTCACATTGCAGGTTTTTGGTAACCTGTGGATAATTGAAATTTGATACATGATTTAAAAATATTTTTTGGGGGGGGGCAATATTTTCTAAAAAGTAAACCTTAGGTATACATTTTGATTTATTACTAACTTGACATTACAATATTTAAACTTCAAATTTTGATATGCAACAAAGTTACTCCTATTATAATTTAAAATATCATGAGATAGTGGCAAAAAACATCTATTTGTTGTTCTTATCAAAGAAATTGACATTCAGCTATGAGAGTTATGCTGGAATTATGTTTCTAAAAAATTCCTTCCTACTCTCTTGGCAAGATGCAAGAATGATGGGCTGTAAAATTGAACCGTTAAAATGGCCTTATGTGTGTTTGAACCAACATCTGACTTTGAAGTTACCCAACTACCTGTTACCAATTTACCTACTTTACTGGGTGTTATGTTTTTGTCAGTGGGGGTTATTAAATTTAATACTCTAAGCAAGTGATATAATCCACACTTTTTAGCACTCGATGCTATTCTGATAAAAGTCACTTCCAGGTGCTTGTAAGTAAAATGCTTTAGCAGGAAAAATTCCTCTAAGGGTGGTTTCTTTTCCCTAATTAATGTAAATGTGCTTATTTTTCTAGGTGTTAGGTCCTTTTTTCAGGCTATGATATGCATGTTGCTCAGCCTTTATTTGCATGCAAGGGTAGACACTAAAACTTTCTGATTACTTAGTAATAAATTAAGCCTCTTTGATTGAGCTGTCGAAATTATTATTGCCCACGTGCAATAGTAAAAAGGAATCTTAGGATATGTTTGGAGTTGAATGTGACAACCAAAATGAGTGATTGAGATATAAGTCTCATATCATTGAGCTTTATTGAGCAGGCTCAAGAGCTCGCCAGGAAAAATGTGACTTACAGAAGAATCTGTGACTGTTTTTTTCCAAAGAGATTCATAGGAGGTTTAATATTTATACATTTTCCTTAAAAAAGAAGGTAGGGGCCGGGCGCGGTGGCTCAAGCCTGTAATCCCAGCACTCTGGGAGGCCGAGGCGGGTGGATCACAAGGTCAAGAGATCGAGACCATCTTGGTCAACATGTTGAAACCCCGTCTCTACTAAAAATACAAAAAAAATAGCTGGGCATGGTGGTGCGTGCCTGTTATCCCAGCTACTCAGGAGGCTGAGGCAGGAGAATTGCCTGAACCCAGGAGGCGGAGGTTGCGGTGAGCCGAGATCGCGCCATTGCACTCCAGCCTGGGTAACGAGCGAAACTCCGTCTCAAAAAAAAAAAAAAAAAAAAAAAAAAAAAAGAAGGTAGGGTGTGGCAGTGGGACAATTGATCACGAACTTGTGAGACTTTAGTAAGATCTATTTTTTTTTTTTTTTTTTTTTTTTTGAGGCAGATTCTTGCTCTGTTGTCCAGGCTGGAGTGCAGTGGCAGCATCTTGGATCACTGCAACCTCTGCCTCCCAGGTTCAAGCAGTTCTCCTGCCTCAGCCTCCCAAGTAGCTGGGGCTACAGGCACATGCCACCATGCCAGGCTAAGTTTTTGTATTTTAGTTGAGATGAGGTTTCATCGTGTTACCCAGGCTGGTTGTGAACTCCTGAGCTCAGGTAGTCTGCTTGCCTCGGCCTCCCAAAGTGCTAGGATTACAGGCATGAGCCACTAGTTAGATTTGCATTTTATGTGAGAGAAGGTGACCATTTGAAGAAAAAGAAGGGAAGAGGAAGGAGAGGTCTCAGGAGAGGTAAAGGTAGGATTAATCTCATCTTGTCTTTGTTCTGTACCTGGGAAGATAAGCCAGTAGTCTTTTGAAAATGCTGGTTTCTGTTTAGCCCTTAGGGAAAAAAACCTAGGGACTGTTAGTGAGGGAGGAGGGATCAAGAGACATGGCCTCTTTCCTATCCCTTCATAGCTGTGAATTCAACTTCCTAGAGGTCTGTGGAGTTCCCTTGGCCAAGAGCGTATCTGTTCAGTGAGGTGAGGGGCTTAGAATTATATTTTATTTATTTATTTTGAGACGTAGTCTTGCTCTGTTGCCCAGGCTGGAGTGCAATGGTGCAGTCTTGGCTCACTCAACCTCTGCCTCCCAGGTTCAAGTGATTCTCCTGCCTCAGCCTACTGAGTAGCTGAGATTACAGGTGCCTGCCACCATACCCGGCTTATTTTTGCATTTTAATACAGTTGGGGTTTAATTGACACTACTTTTACTTACAAACAAAACCAAAAACTCTCAAAGATTATATTGTTAAAGAATAATCCTGTTGAAATTGCAGTATAGATAATAACAAAAATTGTGTTCTTCTTTGAACAAGATTAATTTTGCAACATCATAGTGGGTATAAACATTGAGGTTTAGGTAAACAAAAGGTGGGAAGCTTGGGTACCAGTTCACTGAAGGAGGGAACCCAGCAGGAGTGAAGTGGTGAAGTGGGTGAACTCACTCTTACAGATTTCGAGGTTGAGTGTCTTACAGCGTGTTCATTCAGGAAGAGACAGCAGTATGCAGTTGCAAAAGCATGGAGCCTGGAGGGAGGTCACTTCTAGATGTGTACATTTTGGAGGTGTTTATTTGTCACGGATGACTTTGGAGATGGTGGAGACCATTCATTAATCTTGAATCGTGATAAACACTGTTGAAAGAGCATGAACTTGGTGTTAATCACAGAGCCGATATTATTAAGTGATGTTAAGTGTTAGGAACACAACCAGCATTTTCTCTTAAGGAAATAGAAAGGCTATGTCTCTGACCTCATAAATAAATATTCTGGAGGGTGGAGTCGACAGGATTTTAGTGAAGCACACATGCAGTTAGCACAGGTCCCCAGTGCCAACTAACTGTGAATTTTGGAGCAATGAGACTTTACCTAAAATTAGCCATGCTGTTAATAATGCTAACAATGTGACCAGAAGCACTGATATATTAAAGCCAAGCTTATCTTGATTACCTGTGAGAGGAATAATTTTGGGAATAATTATCAGGAAAAAGTTTGGGGGGCAATAAACCACTCTATATGGACAATTATCTTTAATTCAAATAAAAATAATATAGTAGTGGTATTTATAATCTGATCAGATTTGATAGACACAGTTTAACCACAGGTAAGCTTGAGGTAATTTAAATGAAATTCTTTAATGCATATTTGTTTTTAAAAGTAGAACTTTAAGAGTAGCATATCTCTAAGCTGGAGTCTATATTATATAATCAGGAAAAAGCTTTCTGGATGTTTCTGGATTGCACTAAAACATGAGCAGATGGGATACAGCAATTCATTTATTCAAACTGATCATAGAGCTTAAAAAATTAGACAATTTGGAGAATTAATATTATATCAGGAAATCCAATGTTAATAGAAAGCGTGTGTGTGAGATTAGTGGTGGTTATTCAGGGACTTCCTTTTTACCATATGATAAGATCTGAACCTTGTGAAACTTGTGGTATTAATAGAGGGACCCATTTTTCCTTCTATGAAAAACTCGTATTTCTAAATAACCAGTTGCACGCTGCTTTCTGTGGGACTGCAGACTTCTTCTCCCAGTTCTGGTCCTACACCCTCTAAAGGTGACCAGGCAGTCCTGGACTGATGGAGCCACCTGGGGCCTGTCATCCTGCCACCTCCTTTCTGGCTTCTTAGGAAACCTGTCTGGTTTTCTTCTGTTTACACACTTGCGACACAGTTAATTCTCCAACAGATTGCCTTTTTTTTTCATATGTACATATGTTCTTCTTAATCCATATGCTTCTTTACTTTTTTTGACTTGCTATTCTTTCTTTGGTTTCCAAATGTAGACTAAAAAACTTTCATTATGACTAGCAGCAATGAAAAGAATATAAATGATGTTACTGTGTTAAGAAGGCAGAGACCACTTTTTATTTAAGACAGAATCTCTCTCTGTTACCCAAGTGGTAGTGCAGTGGTATGATCTGGCTCACTGTAACCTCTGACTCTTGGGTTCAAGTGATTCTCCTGCCTCAGCCTCCTGAGTAGCTGGGCTTAAAGGTATGTGTCACTATGCCTGGCTAATTTTTCTATGTTTAGTAGAGACGGGGTTTCACCATGTTGGTCAGGCTGATCTTGAACTCCTGACCTCAAGTGATCTGCTCACCTTGGCATGAGCCACCATGTCCCTCCCAGACCACATGTTTTAAAGTAGAACCAATGTCCCCATTTCTTTAAGCCCTTGAAAAGGCCCTAGAGTTCTGCTAAAATCTTCTATGTCTTTATCTGTTTCTCTGCTGCCTACTTAAGTCTAATGTTCTTTTTATAATATCTTGTTTAAGATAAAGAGAATCTAATATTTCTGTTTTTTTGTGTCAAATCTTTAAAAAAGTATGCATTTATTATATATTTTGTAGATAACACTATCTCTATGAAAGACTGTTCTATTTCAAATAACATAGCAATTAATCTTTGAAAGCAGTTTTTTCTTTATAATTTGTTCATGTATTTACTTTTTAAAATGTATTTTCTTGATAGTTACTGAGGCACTGGGTACTGGGGTCTCAGCTTAAAAAGTTGTACTGGATGCACTTAGACTTTATCCTGGGACAAAGCTCATCACATGCACATATACACTTTCTTCATGCACTCTCTATACACACATAAATGTGTAGTATTTATCATGCACATATATATACATATTGTAGAGGAGAAAAAGTAATGTATTTTCCTTACCCATCACAAGGTTCATGGCTGAGGTACCTATAGTAAAAGACAGGTTAATAAGAGAAAAGCATACAGATTTATTTAATGTAAGTTATGTGACATGGGAGCTTTCAGAAGTGAAGACCTAAAGAAACAGAAAAACCTTTATATTTTTATGCTTAGATTAGTTGAAGAGTGAACTTTTGTATGGAAGTATGATTGGACGAAGAGGTTGTGATTTAATAATAATATACTGGGGGGACTTAGCAAGTCCCCTTTGTTCAGTTCTTCTTGGTGGCTCTGTGTCTTTGAGGATCAGGATGTTTCTTTCCTCTGGGTATAGGGAGGATGCCTCTAGAATGAAGATTTTAGGACCTGCTTCAGGGGAGAAGGGCCGGGGAAGGTGAGAATGACCTTCCTGCTTCTGCTGTTTTTTCAGATGTTGAGGTGGCATATTTTGGGCTACCATGCCCTGAACTCCATCAATACCTATACACAGATATACGTGTACATACATGTGCATACATGTATGGGCACACACATGAGCATATACACATGCACACATACATGTATAAAGTGATATTTGATCTAGGAATTGAGGGATGGGTTAGAGGAATTGAGTAGAAATGTGAGAAGCACAGTGATTGTGGAGGGAATTCCATGCTTAATCCATCGTGGTAGAAAGTCTTGGGATCTGTAATGTTGAAAGGACCTGGATTTGTTAGCAAGTTTGTTCCAAACAAAAGGATAGTAAGAGAGAAGGCCGAAAAGGTAGTGCTATGATTTGAATGTCTCCTCTCAAATTCATGTTGAAATTTAATTGCTGATGTGGTTTGGCTGTGTCCCGACCCAAATCTCACCTTGAATTGCATTTCCCATAGTCCCCATGTGTCATGGGAGGGACCCAGTGGGAGGTAATTGAATCATGGGGGCAGTTACCCTTATGCTGTTCTCATGATAGTGAGTTCTCATGCGATCTGAAGGTTTTATAAGGGGCTTTCTCCCTTTGTGCTCGGCACTTCTCTTCTGGCTGCCATGTGGAGAAGGATGTTTTTGCTTCCCCTTCTGCCATGATTGTAAGTTTCCTGAGGCCTCCCAAGCCATGTGGGAACTGTGAGTCAATTAAACTTTTCTCCTTTATAAATTATCCAGTCTTTGGTGTATCTTTGTCAGCAGCTTGAGAACGGACTAATACAGTTGCCACTGCAGCAGTCTTAAGATGTGAGATCTTTAAGAGGTGATTGGGCCATGAGAGTTTCGTCCTCATGAATGAGATTAATACTGCTATTGCAGGAGTGGGTTCCTCATAGAAGGACAAGTTCAGTCCCCCTTTTTCTTCCCCTTGCCCTCTCTTTGCTTTTCTTCCATGAGATTGTTGCAGCAAAAAGGCCCTTACCACATGTCAGCCCCTTGATCTTGGACTTCTCAGCCTCCAGAATTGTGAGCCAGTCAATTTCTGCTCACGATAAATTACCTAGTCTGTGATACTGTCAGAGAAGCACAAACAGACTAGGACAGGTAGCATAGTGGAGATGAATCTCAGTCCACAAAGTTAACCAGGGAAAAAGTATGACTCCTTTTTAATCAAAACTCAGTTTCTATTTCAGGCTCATTTCTGACCATTGCTGTAGGAAGCATCCCTTTATTCTTTAGAGGTCCTCTCCTCTGTGCCTTGTGTCCTGGTTTGGGGTCTTGCCTTTGCCAGTCACTGGGTAGGCTTCTGGTCCTCATCATTGGCTCATGTAAGGTACTCTGAGACAGAAAACCTCCCAGTCCGCCATGCCCTCAGGCTCTCTGCTGTGTAGGAAGCTTTGTGAGGCTGCTGCCTGCCAAGCTCCACCACAAACCACCCTTCCCTTTTTGGGATCTTTTCCCTTCCCCAGAGCTCTGCTTGTGAACCCAGAAACGCACCTCTTTTCCCGCCTGCCTGCTGCAGGTCTCTTTCTAGTCTGGTAGAACTTGGTAGTTCTGGTACCAGGTTACTTGCTCTGCACATGAGAATCACCTCCCACCTATGAGCTTAGCTTTCGGGAATAAGTCAGGATCCCTTGTAGGCTAGTTTGCTGCTTCCAGGTCATATCCTTCTCACAAGATCAATGAACATAAGGACCTGTTCCTGTCTTGATTAAGGAGGAAAGAAGGGGGATGTACCAGAAAGAGAAAAAAAAAATGGATCATTTCTCAAAAAACGTATTCTCCCCTCCTCCCCCACAGGATGGATCTCAGTTGAGGCAGGTCTTAGATATCAAATTGAGGAGTCTAGACATCACTGGGAAGGTAACAGGAAGCCTTGAGTGACCCTGAGCTGGGGAGTGACGTGTGATGGGGGTTGTATTTCTCCTGTCTGGCAATGGGAGGCAAATGGGAGAGGGGAGAATCTGAGTTCAGGGAGACCCCAGGGGAGGCTCCTAGCATGGTCCCTGCAGGGGTGATTTCTTCTGCTCCAGTAAGTCCTTAACTGCGAGCACAGTGGTTAGTACAGTGCGTGCCCTGTGGACCTCACCCAAGGCTTTAGTTCATGGAACTCTCAACAGGAAGCCCTATTACCTAACTCTTGTCTATCTGTTACCGTAAGGCAGAGCTGTTCTCTTTGCAGAATGTCACCATTTGAATGGGAAGCTCTAGAGGTCAAGAAACAATCAGTGACTGAAAAAGGAAGTTACAGAAGGTTATTCACGGTGGGAGCATTCTTTCATTTCATAACCACCTGATGCACTGTCAAATTGAGGAAGCCAAAATTGCTAATGGGTTTCTTGACCTGAAAGGACATTGGATACTCTAAAAGAGGAAGCTACTCTAATAAGGTTGCCTCCCCCATTGGTAATAGTTCGTTAACCTGGGGAGATCTTGCTGAGTGTTAATTAAATTTGCATTACAGGTAGAGGATTCTGATGTCTGGAAATACTTTCTCATTCCATTTAAAGGGTAAGCTGCAGATCTCTAAGGCTCTCTTTGTGACTCTTAAGAAAATAGCAGACAAAGAAGGCTTTTGTGGGATAAAGAAACATGGAAAATTTCTTGGTGAAACTTGATGAGTCCACATTCGCAGCACATACGTGTATCAGATTTTTTTGTGTGTGCCCAGATAGGCATTTTTGCTTTTAAATTTTCAGCCGCATCTGATTACCTAATTAGTTCAGATTGGCCCTTTCTCCAGGAGACAAGGAGGAAGGAGGCTTTGAAGTTGGGAAAGGGAGCATGAAGCGGACAGGCTTCTGGGGGTTGGGAAGGCGCTGCCGGAGGGAGGCGTCCTGGAGGCTTCTGTCTTTATCCTCATTCCTTCTGTCGCGGTTTGAGCAGAGGACTACTTAGGGATGATGGCAATCCCTGAGCCTTAGGAAACTCTGTTGGATAGCCTGCAGGCAAGTGGATCAAAAAATCAAACTGTTCAGAGGGGTGTAACATACAAAGCAAGGTCACATCCCTGACAGTCCGTCTCCTTTCCACATCCCACTCTCTGGAAACCACCGTTGACAAGAGTCTCCTGTTTATTCTTATGAAAAAATTCTGTGTGCAAACAGGCACACATGCTTTTAAACACATGTGATTTGTTTGTCCTCATTATTCAGATGGCACCGTCTGACACCCTTGACTCTGCTGTTCACTTTTGCCACGGTCCGTCCACTCAGCCCCTCCCACAGCTGCGGGGTAGTCCACCATGGTCCAGTTTGTTTCACCAGGTTTCTTTCTTTCCTTTTTTTTTTTTTTTAAATTATGCTGTAAGTCTGGGGTACATGGTCAGATCATGCAGGATTGTTACATAGGTATACACATGCCATGGTGGTTTGCTGCTTCCATCCCCCCATCACCTACATTAGGTATTTCTCCTAACGTTATCCCTTCCCAATTCCCCCACACGCTGCTATCCCTCCCCTAGCCCTCCCACCCCTCAACAGGCCCCGGTGAATGATGTTCCCCTCCCTGTGTCCATGTGTTCTCATTGTTCAACACCCACTTATAAGTGAGAACATGCAGTGTTTGGTTTTCTATAAGAAACTGCTGGACTTTTTTTGGTTTCCAGCCTTTGGGGGATTGAATGGTAACCCTCATCCCCCAAAAAGATATGTCTACATCTTAATCCTCAAACCTGTGAATGAGACCTTATTAGAAATTTAAGGATCTAAAGATGAGATCATCCTGGTGTAACCATGTGAGTTCTAAATCCAGTGACAAGTGCCCTTTTAAGACAGAAGAGAAGACACAGGGAGGGGAGATCTTGTGAGGATAGGGGCAGAGACTGGAATAATACAACCACAGCCAAGAAATGCCTGTAGCCCCTAGAAGCTGGAAGAGGCAAGGGATGATTCTCTTTTAGAGCTACTGGGGGCAGTGTGGCTCTGTTGGCACCTGGATTTCAGACTTCTGGTCTCCATACCCGAGAGAGAATATATTTCTGCTGTTTTAAGCCACCTAGTTTATGGCAGTTTGTTACAGTAGCCTTGGGAAATGAATACATTGCCCAAACTCTGGTCTAATGAACATTTCTCTTATTGTTATGAAAAATAGTGAATGTCTTCTCTGGACACATCTGTGCACATCTGCTCAAGTTTACCTGCAGGACAGGCTTCCAGAAGTAGAATTCTGGTTCTAGGTCCCGAAATATTTTCCCCCTCAGATGTGTTTCATATCACATTCATCCTTGCTTTAGGAATAATAATGCAGGTAACAGTAGCAATTACTGTGTTTTGAGTGCTTTTTGTGTGTCAAGCATTGTGCCTACATTGTCTTTTTTTTTTTTTTTCCTGAGACAGAGTTTGACTCTTGTTGCCCAGGCTGCAGTGCAATGGCGCGATCTTAGCTCACTGCAACCATTGCACCCCAGGTTCTATCAAGGCTCCTGTCTCAGCCTCCTGAGTAGCTGGGATTATAGGCATGCACGGCAATGCCTGGCTTATTTTGTATTTTTAGTAGAGATGGGGTTTCTCCCTGTTGGTCAGGCTGGTCTCAAACTCCTGACCTCAGGTGATCTGCCTGCCTTGGCCTCCCAAAGTGCTGAGATTATAGGCATGAGCCACTGCGCCCAGCCGTGCCTACATTATCTTATTCATCCTCACAACAACCCTATGACATATTTGTTATTGTCCTCTTTTTATGGATGGAACACTGAGATTTAGAGTGTTGAAGTCACTTGTTAAGATCATATGCTTACGTAAGAGGCTGGGGGGCCAGGATTCAACCCAACCTCTAACTCCAGGCTCTGTGTTCTTAGCTATGATGCTGGGTTGGGAAGATAAACCGCCTTCTAGACTTTTTGGCCTTGTGTTGTATGGACGTGGTTTGGCATGTTCTGGCCACTGGGTGTGGTTGGTTCTGGGAGGTGACAGACTCAGTTGTAATTACAGGAAGAAGCATGGTGGGTAGAATGTGGAATCAATCCATAGTGCATTGGGAGTCTGGTGAAATAGCAACATGCGGATGGTCCATCTTGGACTAATGGGATCCCAACAGGTGGACTGCACATCCAGGAGTTAGAACATGAGTGATAATCACAAAGCTGCAGTTATTAATAGCTCTTACTATGTGTCAGGCATTGCTCTAAGTGCTGTCTTGTGTATTCACCCACTGTGAGGCAGGGACCACATTAGCGTGGACCGTGAGTCATGGGGCACAACTGCTTGGCATTCAGGTACAGATCAGCTCCTGAGTGAGGAGACAGCAAGAACAAGCCTGAAAATGGAGGTACCAGGTAGCTTCAAGAAAGAGACCTCAGCTCAGGTTACCAGGTGGGGACCCAGTTAATAGAGTTGCAAGATGGGACTCCATCTCCAGAGAGAGGCAGAAGCTCAGTTACTAGAATGGGGGCCCTTCATTAGAGGTCAGCGTGGCATGACTTACACCAAGTCCAGAAGTCATTTGGTGCCTGCTTTGAGGAGTGCAGCAGCAGCAGGCTCAGGAGGGGAAATAATGGGGCTTGCCATTGACTTCCTCAGGCTTATGACCTTATGGTTATGGCGGCATACACGAGACCCGAACCTGCGGTTAATAAGTCCTTGATACTAGCATGTCTTGTTCTCATTTATTTCTTTATTGCAACTAGTGAACGCGGGGTTCAGCTATAGGACTGCTGGGCAGCACCGCATGGTAGGCTCTCTATAAGCTGAGTAATACAATCCTTTGACTCATTTTTATCTTTAGTATTGGTAAGTTTTAATTCACAAGAAGCATTAAAGTAATTTCTGTTGCTTCAGCAGAGTTGTTTTCACTTCCTTGTCTCATTGGGGCACATGCCATGTATTGTTAACTTTTGGCAAAGGAAAATAGACTAACACATTATCTTTTTATTATTTATTTATTTAATTATTTTTTGATGGAAGACTATCCCCATCTTGTGGATATTTGCGTTGTGTTTTAACTTCCACGGTTTTGAATACAGATTCACCCAGGTTGGGCATCTGATCCCAGAGATTGTTCTTAGAGGCTTCTTTGGTCTTCAATTTTATCAGCATTTTGGATTCTAGACACAGAAGCCCCAGGCAGTCCCACTTATGCTTTTTTTTCTTGGAGACAGGGTCTTTCTCCATCACGCAGGCTGGAGTGCAGTGGCATCATCATGGCTCCTGGGCTCCAGTGATCTTCCCACCTCAGCCTCATGTGTAGCTAGGACTACCATAATGTCTGGATACTTTAAAAAATGTCTTGTAGAGATGGACCCTCACTCTGTCTCCCAGGCTAATCTTGAACTCCTGGCCTCAAGGAACCCTTCTGCCTTGGCCTCCCAAGGTGTTGGGATTACAGGCATGAGTCACTGCACCTGGCCTCACTTACGTTCTATTTACCTTTATCCCTGTCCTGCACTTTGACCATTTTCAAAGTCCTCTCAAAATAATGGTTTCCTCTCCATATGCTTCTCCATGCAGATTTAAGGAACAGGTTATATATTCTACTTTAAGATGAGGGAATTTATTGTGTAGCACAGAGTAAATCAGGCTTAGACCAAGGTCAGAAATCTCTGATTTTCTTGACTTCAATTCACTTACCAACCCCCACCCTCTGCCCTGCCCCCAACTTCAAGCATGGAAAAATGTAAATGATAGCTGTGTCTCAAACCATCTTTCAGAAAGCCAACCACAAATATCAGTCACATTGTTTATAAAGTGCCAATGGAGTTTATCCAAACAAAATTTGCTTTCCCTTAATTATTTGTTAAGTGCATTTCTCAAATTTTCAGAAATGGAAATGAGTTTACTTTATGAGCCATACCATAATGTTCTGATTACTATTTTAAGAAGTTAAAGACTGCCAAAAATCGGCTATGACTTAAACATACAGTGTATGGTGTAAGAGTATAAAGATTAGGACTTGGAGTGATTTTGTCTGGTGCACAGAAAAAATTCTGTTACATATAGTTAAAATGAATTTTTAAAAATTTGGTGCTGAAATGGTAAACGTCAGTCTTTAGGCATTCACTTTGGTAAAATTCCTAGAAAGCACCAGGCATATGGAATGCTATAATACGAAGTTTCCCAAATAGGGATTTGAAGTGATTGCTTTCATGGCATGGAATAATGACAAAGAAGTCTCTTGTTACATATGGACAGTGCATTCTTGGAGACAGAGTCTTGAAGTAGAAAATGCTTGGGCATGTTCTTGGTTTGCACATGCCGATGCCTGCATATGTTCCATTCTGTTTGGAAATGTCTCCCTAGACTGTAAGCTGCATGATGGTAAGGTCTTAGTCAGTCTTGTTTATTACTGGATCCCTTGGCTTAGAACAGTGTACAAACTTAATATATATTTGTTGAGTGAATTAATGAACACGTACATAAAGACAGCAAGAAATGAATGTAGGTCTTTGTTAGTGACAAATGAGTGAAACTAAAATTCAAGAATTGGGGACTTGTATGCTATTCGATCATGACCATCATGACAAGAATATATCATTTAAAATAATATATCATTTAAAAATAATTGTGCATTGAAAATGCATGACAGATCAGACACAGTGGCTAACGCTTGTGATCCCAGCATTTTGGGAAGTGAGGCGGGCTGATCACTTGAGATTAATAGTTTCAGACCAGCCCAGCCAACATGGTGAAACCCCATCTCTACTAAAAATGGAAAAATCAGCTGGGAGTGGTGGTGGGCGCCTGTAATCCTAGCTACTCAAGAGGCTGAGGCATGAGAATCACTTGAACCCGGGAGGCAAATGTTACAGTGAGCCAAGATCGCACCATTGCACTCCGGCCTGGGTGATAGAGTACCACTCAGTCTCCCCCCATTCCCCCAAAAAAAAGAAAAAAAGAAAAAAGAAAATGCATGACCAAGTGGAAAAAGCTTGGATTTTTTTCATACTGGGGACAAAATATGAGATTGGAGATGGCATACCTAGGAGAGTCCTTGTCGCATAAGAGAAATATACAACATTTATTTTCTGTTCTTGTTAGTGCCTTTAGATGAAATTGAGAAGGAAGTGGTCATATCTTAAGTCAGTGATTCTTGAGTAGGGTGATTTTGCCCTCCGTGTGACATGTGGCAATGTCTGGAGACATCGTTATTTGTCATGACTTGGGGGAGGGTCCTACTGGCATCTAGTGAGCAGAGGCAACAGTGTTGCCAATGCATTCTGCAATGCACAAGATAGCCCCATACAACAGAATTACCTGGCACTAAGTGCCAATGGTGTTGAGGTTGAGAAGCCCTGTCCTAGTCACTCGCAAAGGTATGTTAAAATATTGAGCCAGATAAAAAGTGTGTCATTGTATGTATCTCATGTTGAAGCAGATATTACTAACTAAAGCCTATTAATATGCAGCATGTAAGTGAATTTTCTTATTTCTTTATGCTTTGATTCCTGACCCAAATTGCTTTTGTTTTTAAAAGCTGATGATGGCCGGACACAGTGGCTCATGCCTGTAATCCCAGCACTTTGGGAGGCCGAGACAGGTGGATCACAAGATCAGGAGTTCAAGACCAGACTGGCCAACATGGTGAAACCCCGTCTCTACTAAAAAATGCAAAAATTAGCTGGGCATGGTGGCTCGTGCCTGTAATCTCAGCTACTTGGGAGGCTGAGGTAGGAGAATTGCTTGAACCAGCACCAGGGAGGTGGAGGTTGCAGTGAGCCAGGATCGCGCCACTGCACTCCAGCCTGGGCTGCAGAGTGAGACTCCATCTCAAAAAAAAAAAAAAATGCTGATGGTTTTGCAAATATCAGGGACTCTTTTCATTAATACATTTATATATTAAAAAAAAAGATATTTGCTTTCCAAACAGTGCAGTAAACATACACCTAATGAATCATTGCTGAGCTTAGCAAGCACTATTACTTGATAAAGTTACTACAGCCACACAAGAATGGAACTATTAACTTGTCTATAGTTTGATCAAAATACATATGATCAGTTTGCTGAAATTTATTGAAATGAAACCTAGTTGACATTATGTATTTCATATACACTTAACCTAGATATACTAGATTTTTATATTTAAAAAGAGTTTCTATTTTCTCTGTAAGAATATTAATGAAGTTCTGTAGCAGAAGAGAGTTGGAAAATTAGGGTAATTCCATTGTTTCATTTACTTTGTCTTTCAGACATTGTGAAATGTTTCATATTTGAATAACTGGAGTGTGAGAGACTTTGAAGATATTCTTTGTGTTTGTTGTCATTGGCCTGAAAGTTGGCCCTTTTTCCTGGACATTTCATGACACATCAGTAACTCACTTGGTGGGATCACGGGTGTTGCCTTGGTAGACTGATATTCTCATAATGGGGATCTGATGTATGGTATGCTGAATCTCTCCCCATGCTTGTGAGATTGCTCTTAACTCTTGAGTGCTATCTCAACTGTAGTTTCTTGTGGTGAAAATTGATGACATTTACCAAATGCTGAGTGTGTATGGGGCACAGTATAAATGCGATTCGTGAATTAGCAATTTTAATTCTCATCACAATGTCATGAGGTAGCTACTATTATGATTCCCGTTTTAGAGACAGGGGAGCAGGCTTGGAAAGGTTAAGTGATTTGTCCATGGTTGTGTAACTAAGGGGTAGGGAGGCTAGAATGGCCATGTTACCCTACTGATGATCTTTGCTGTCTTCAAACGAGGGGCTGAGGCAGTGGGAGTGCTTTGAGTGAGATGGCTGGCACACAGAGAGAAGTCTGACCTTAACTCTAAATTCCAACAATAATAAAATACCAATGAAGTATAGCTCAACACCATTTCTTATAGCTCTGCAAGGAGAGAGAAGGTACTTGCTGGTAGAGTTGGGTTTAAAACGGATCACCTTGTGGAGTCAGTTTTCCCTCCCCTTGGCTAGCAGTTGGGGCAGAATGTGGAAATACAGATTTGCATAATGCATGTCATCTGAGAGGATGCTACTTGGGTCAGGCTTGGCTTCTATAGTGTGCACAGATGTCTTCATGCCCTGGGATGCTCTAGTTGTGCTTAGCAACCATCTAGGATTGCTATGCCTCTGGGTAGCAGCACTTTTGTGGAGCTTCCCTGTCCATGCCTAGAAAGCAGTATGAATTGAGGTTTGTCCTGTACTTAGTATGTGTCTACACATATGGTATGTATGTGTGTGCATGCAATGTATGTTTGAGTGACTCTCATTGGTGGCAATGGGGAGTGTATAGTCTCTTCCCATGGGCACTTGCTGTATTTCTGGTAGTGCTCTGGTGGTCTCTGGCCCTGTGGGGCTGTAAGTAGTTAATTGTTCCTAGTCTTCTCTGGTCTGTGAGCAGCTTAAGAAGAGATATTGTGTTAATACTAGTAGTAACAGAGACGCTCTGGGTTCTAGGCTCTCTCTGTTTTAATGATGAA
This sequence comes from Saimiri boliviensis, assembly GCF_048565385.1. Classification (NCBI taxonomy): domain Eukaryota; kingdom Metazoa; phylum Chordata; class Mammalia; order Primates; family Cebidae; genus Saimiri; species Saimiri boliviensis. The sequence goes on from NC_133449.1 coordinate 32,780,790, forward strand.
GCAGCGAAGCCAAAGATGGGTAAATAGTGCCTGAGGATACTCAGCCCATGAGTTGAAGAGCTGAGGTTCCTGCACAGGACTGTCCAATGTTAACATCTGTACTCTCTTCACTACTCTCTGCTCTTTCTTATGTCTTTGCATCCTTGGCACGTGGTATTAATCAATAAGTCTTAGCTGAATGAATGCTGCTTGTGAACACTTCTAGGTGGAAATTAAGCATTGCTTTGAGCAGAGTATAATGCAGAGTTGTAATATACTCAAGGATGGTGGCAAGAATCCCCTGTACTTGGTGCCGAATACTCTGACTAATCACCAGAAGGAAGTTCTGTGTTCTCAGATCATCTGTCCCATTTGTGTCTCTTGGGTCTGGATTTCCCACTCTTCAGTGCAGTTTCCCAATCTGCCTCCTTAGCTCTTCCAGGAAAAATTTTTGAAATTTTCTTGATACTGTTTGGAGTTCCACTTGCAGAATGATTTTTCATTCTGGCATTCCCTGATTGGGCTCTCCCCCTGTTGCCCTGGAAGAGAGGTCTTCGCCTTTCCTCCAGCTCCAAGAGATAACACTGGCCAGACATAGGGCACCTCTAGCTGTGTGACTGTGGAGAGTGCCCTTTTTATATCTTGAGTTTTTCATTTACAGATTGTGAGGGACTTCTAGTAGTAGGTAATCTTGTTCTATATAGTTCTTTGCCATTAAAAAAAATTCTGGGAGAGGAGGATCCAAGATGGCTGAATAGGAACAGCTCTGAATTGCAGTTCCCAGCGAAAACACAGAGGGTGAGTGATCACTGCATTTCCAAACAAATTTTTACTGCCCACAGACCAGGAGATTCCTGGGCAGAAGAGTGCCACAGGTCTCCAGTGCAGCTGTTTGAGCTGGCATAGCAGGTCTCTGCATAAAATCTCACACAAATCCGGGCGCTGTTTCAACTGGTAACTGGAATGCCTGGGAGACAGAGTTGCCTGTTCAACTGAAAAAAGGGGCCTGAAACAGGGATCCCGGTGATCTGGCTCGGCTGGTCCCACACCCACAAAGACCTGCAATCTGAAATGCTCTGGATTGAGAGTTTCACAGCAAGCACAGCTGGACCCGGCACTGTCCAGCTCTGTAGGGGGAAGGGCATCCACCATTACTGAGGCAGTCCACCACTACCAAGGCAGTCTGCCATTACCGAGTCAGTCCACCATTACAGAGACAGTCTGCCATTACTGAGGCAGACTGCCATTACCAAGGCAGTTCTAACTATACCGCTGTAAACAAAACTGCATAGAAGTTCACACAGCAGCTGGGCAGAGCCCATGGCAGCTCAGCAATGCCTCCGCTAGCAGACTGTGGCTAGGCTACCTCCTCCCTGGGCAGGGCATCTCTGAGAAAAGGGAGCAGAATGACAGGAACTTATAAATAAAGCCCCACCTTCTCAGGACAGAGAACCTGGGAAAAAAAAGGCAGTTATGAGTTCCGCTGCATCAGACTTAAACATATGTGCCCAGCAGCTGTGAACAGAACAATGGAGCTCACAGTTCAGCACTTGTGTTCCTGTAAGGGACAGACTGTCTCCTCAAGCAGCTCCCTGACCCCCATATAACCAAAGAGACACCTCATAAAGGAGAGCTAAGGCTGACATCTGGCGGGTATTCTTCTGGGACAAAGATAACAGAAGAAGAAACTGGCAGCAACCCTTACCATTCTACAGCCACTGCAGGGGATCCCTAGGCAAGCAGGGTCTGGGGTGGACCTCCAGCAGTCCTACAGCAAAGGGGCCTGACTGTTAGAAGGAAAACTAAGAAGCAGAAAGAAACAACTTCATCAGCAACAAAAAGGATGTCCACTCAGAGACCCCATCTGAAAGTCCCAAACACAAATACCACGGGTAGATAAAGCCACAAAGATGGGAAGAAACTAGTGCAAAAAGGATGAAAATATCCAAAACCAGAACACCTCTCCTCCACCAAGGGATCAGAACTCCTCATCAGCAAGGGAACAAGGCTGGTTGGAGAATGAGTCTGATGCATTGACAGAAACAGGCTTCAGAAGGTGGGTAATATCAAACTCCTCTGAGCTAAAAGATCATGTTCTAACCCAATGCAAAGAAACTAAGAATCTTGAAAAAAGGTTTGTTGAAATCCTAACAAGAATAAACAGCTTAGAGAGGAATATAAATGAATTGATGGAGCTGAAAAACACAGCGCAAGAAGTTTGCAAAGCATACACAAGTTTCAGTAGCCAAATTGACCAAGCAGAAGAAAGGATATCAGAGATTGAAGATCACCTCAATGAAATAAAACAAGAAGGCAAGATTAGAGAAAAAAGAGTAAAAGGAAATGAACAAAGCCTCCAAGACATGTGGGATTATGTGAAAAGACCTAATCTACATTTGATAGGTGTTTCTGAATGTGATGAAGAGAATGAATCCAAGCTGGAAAACACTCTTCAGAATATTATCCAGGAGAACTTCCCTAACCTAGCAAGACAGGCCAACATTCAAGTCCAGGAAATACAGAGAACACCACAAAGCTATTCCTCAATAAGAGTAACCTCAAGGCACATAATCCTCAGATTCACTAAGGTTGAAATGAAGGAAAACATGCTAAGGGCAGCTAGAGAGAAAGGTCGGGTTACCCACAAAGGGAGGCCCATCAGACTCAACAGCAGATCTCTGAGCAGAAACCCTACAAGCCAGAAGGGAGTAGAGTCCAATATTCAACATCCTTAAAAAAAGAACTTTCAGCCTAGAATTTCATATCCAGCCAAACTAAGCTTCACAAGCAAAGGAGAAATAAAATCCTTTATGAATAAGCAATTGCTTAGCAATTTCATCACCACCAGGCCTGCTTCACAAGAGCTCCTGAAAGAAGCACTAAACATAGAAAGGAACAATCAGTACCAGCCACTCCGAAAATGTACCAAATGGTAAAGTGCATCAACACAATGAAGAAACTGCATCAACTAATGGGCAAAACAACCAGCTAGCATCAAAATGGCAGGTCAAATTAACATATAACAATATTAACCTTAAATGTAAATGGGCTAAATGCCCCAGTCAAAAGACACAGATTGGCAAATTGTATAAAAAGTCAAAACCCATCAGTGTGCTGTATCCAGGAAGCCCATCTCACATGCAGGGATACACATAGGCCCAAAATAAAGGGATAGAGGAAGATCTACCAAGCAAACGGAGAGAAAAAAAAAAAAAAGCAAGAGTTACAATCCTAGTCTCTGATAAAATAGACTTTAAGCAAACAAAGATCAAAAGAGACAAAGAAGGGCATTACATAATGGTAAAAGGATCAGTGCAACAAGAAAAGCTAATGATTCTAAATATATATGCACCCAGTACAGGAGCACCCAGATACATAAAGCAAGTTCTTAATGACCTGCAAAGAGACCTAGGCTTCCACACAATAATAGTGGGAGACTTTAACACTCCACTATCAATGAGAAAGAAAATTAACAAGGATGTCCAGGACTTTAGCTCAAACCTGGACCAAGGAAACCTAATAGACATTTACAGAACTCTCCACCCCAAATCAGCAGAATATACATTCTTCTCAGCACCACATCACACCTGCTCTAAAATTGACCACATAATTGGAAGTGAATCACTCCTCAGCAACTCCAAAAGAATGGAAGTCATAACAAACAGTCTCTCAGACCACAGTGCAATCAAATGAGAACTCAGGATTAAGAAACTAACTCAGAACCACACAACTTCATGGAAACTGAACAACTGGCTCTTGAATGTTGACTGGATAAACAATGAAATGAAGGCAGAAATAAAAATGTTCTTTGAAACCAACGAGAACCAAGACACAACGTACCAGAATCTCTGGGACACATTTAAAGCAGTGTCTAGAGGAAAATTTATAACAATAAATGCCCACATGAGAAGCGAGGAAAGATGTAAAATTGACACCCTGTTGTCTAATTGAAAGAGCAAGATAAAAAAAATGCAAAAGCTAGCAGAAAACAAGAAATAACTAAGATCAGAGCAGAACTGACTGAGATAGAGACACAAAAAAACCCTTAAAAAATCAGTAAATCCAGGAGCTGGTTCTTTGAAAAGATCAACAAAGTAGACAGAGTGCTAGCCAGATTAATAAAAGAGAAAGAGAGAAGAAGCAAATAGATGCAATAAAAAATGATAAAGGGGATATCACCACAGATTCCACTGAAATGCAAACCACCATCAGAGATTACTATAAACAACTCTAAGCACATAAACCAGTAAACCTGGAAGAAATGTATCCTGGACACTTGCATCCTCCTAAACCTAAACCAGGAAGAAGTCAAACCCCTGAATGGACCAATAACAAGGGCTGAAGTTGAGGCAGAAATTAATCGCCTACCAACCAAAAAAAAGCCCAGGACCAGATGGATTCACATTCATATTCTACCAGACTTATAAGGAGGAGCTGGTAGCACTCCTTCTGAAACCATTCCAAACAATCCAAAAAGAGGGAATCCTTCCCAAATTATTTTATGAGACCAACATCATCCTGATACCAAAACCTGACAGAGACTCAACAAGAAAAGAAAACTTCACGCCAATATCCATGATGAACATAGATGTAAAAATCTTCAGTAAAATACTGGCAAACCGATTGCAACAGCACGTCAAAAAGCTTATCCATCACTGTCAAGTAGGCTTCATTCTGGGAATGACATATGCAAGTCTATAAATGTAATTCACCACATAAATGGAACCAAAGACAAAAAACACATGATTATCTCAATAGATGCAGAGAAGGCCTTTGACAAAATTCAACAGCCCTCTCAATAAAGTAGGTATCGACAGAATGTATCTCAAAATAATAAAAGCTATTTATGACAAACCCACAGCCCATATACTGAATGGGCAAAAAGTGGAAGCATTCCCTTTGAAATCTGGCACTAGACAAGGATGCCCTCCCTCACCACTCCTATTCAATATAGTATTGGAAGTTCTAGCCAGAGCAATCAGGCAAGAGAAAGAAATAAAGTGTATTCAATTGTCTCTATTTGCAGATGACATGAATGTATATTTAGAAGACCCCATTGTCTCAGCCCCAAATCCCCTTAAACTGATAAGCAACTTCAGCAAAGTCTCAGGATACAAAATCAACATGTAAAAATCACAAGCATTCCTATGTACCAATAACAGACCTAAAGAGAGCCAAATCAAGAACGAACTGCAATTCACAATTGCTACAAACAGAATAAAATACCTAGGAATACAACTAACAAAGGATGTAAAGGGCCTCTTCAAGGAGAACTACAAACCACTGCTCAATGAAATAAGAGAGGATACAAACAGATTGAGAAACATTCTGTGCTCATGGTTAGGAAGAATCAATGTTGTGAAAATGGCCATACTGCCCAAAGTAATTTATAAATTCAATGCTATCCCCATCAAGCTACCTTCTTGACAGAACTGGTAAAAAAACACCTTAAACTTCATATGGAACCAAAAGAGAACCCGCATAGCCAAGTCAATTCTAAGCAAAAAGAACAAAGATGGAGGCATCACGATACCTGACTTTAAACTATACTACAAGGCTACAGTCATCAAAACAGCATGGTACTGGTACCAAAACAGAGATATAGACCAATGGAACAGAACAGAGGCTTCAGAGGCAATACCACCCATCTACAACTATCTGATCTTTGACAAACCTGACAAAAACAAGCAATGGGGAAAGGATTCCCTGTTTAATAAATAGTGTTGGGAAAACTGGCTAGCCATGTGCAGAAAGCAGAAACTGGACCCCTTCCTGACACCTTACACTAAAATTAACTCCATATGGATTAAAGACTGAAACATAAGGCCTAACACCATAAAAACCCTAGAAGAAAACCTAGGCAAAACCATTCAGGACATAGGCATAGGCAAGGACTTCATGACTAAAACACCAAAAGCATTGGCAACAAAAGCCAAAATAGACAAATGGGATCTAATTAAACTCCAGAGCTTCTGCACAGCAAAAGAAACAATCATTAGAGTGAACCAGCAACTAAGAGAATGGGAAAACTTTATTGCTATCTACCCATCTGACAAAGGACTTATATCCCAAATCTACGAAGAACTAAAACAGATTTACAAGAAAAAAACAAACCCATTCAAAAGTGGGCAAAGGATATGAACAGACATTTTTCAAAAGAAGACCTATATGAGGCAAACAAACATATGGAAAAATGCTCATCATCACTGGTCATTAGAGAAATGCAAATCAAAACCACATTGAGATACCATCTCACGCCAGTTTGAATGGCGATCATTAAATCTGGAGACAACAGATGCTGGAGAGTATGTGGAGAAATTGGAACACTTTTACACTGTTGGTGGGAGTGTAAATTAGTTCAGCCATTTGTGGAAGACAGTGTGGCGATTCCTCAAGGACCTAGAAACTGAAATTCCATTTGACCCAGAAATCGCATTACTGAGTATATATCCAAAGGATTATAAATTGTTCTATTATAAGGCCATATGCACACGAATGTTCATTGCAGTACTATTTATAATAGCAAAGTCCTGGAACCAACCCAATGCCCATCGATGATAGACTGGACAAGGCAAATGTGGTACATATACAGCATGAAATACTATGCAGCCATAAAAAATGATGAGTTCATGTCCTTTGTAGGGACATGGATGAACCTGGAAACCATCATTCTCAGCAAACTGACACAGGAACAGAAAATTAAACACCGCATGTTCTCAGTCACAGGTGAGTGTTGAACAGTGAGAACACATGGACACAGGGAGGGGAGCATCATACACTGAGGTCTGTGTAGGGGACTAAGGGAGGGACAGTCAGGATAGGGAGTTGGGGAGGGATAACATGGGGAGAAATACCAGATATAGGTGATGGGGATGGAGGCAGCAAAGCACATTGCCATATGCAACAATACTGCATGTTCTTCACATGTACCCCAGAACCTAAAATGCAATAACGTATATATATAAATATGTATGGACCCCTTTAAGAATCTGCCAAAATCACACCTTGTGCTGTGCATGCACACAGACACATGTACACATGCACATGCGTGCACTCTCCACACACTTTGTCACAGAATTTTAAGGGACCCAGAAACCCTGCTCACTCAGAGTGTGTCCATTTGCTAGTTACCCATATGTAAATGATCTCTTCTTTATTGAGTTCTGTCTGTATTTGATAGTCTGTGGCATGCCATGATAAAGTTCTTTTTAAAATACCAAGTTTATTGAAAAGATAGTCTTATGTTAGAACTTGTAAAACCCACAAACCTTTCAGCCTGGGATTTGAAGCAAAAAAGGAAGGTTTAGAATTACAATACAGACTCCCATCAAATAGCTACTGGCAACTCTAGACATTAAGCCTTCTGAGTTCTTCCTCACTCCTTGCCCTCTGATTTTTTATCCCATTTTCTCATCATCTGTATTATGTACAGACAATGGGATGAACGTTTTCTCTTTGAAGGAATAAATACTCGAAGAATGTTTCATAGTTGGAATTTTAGTCATAGAGAGAAGATGAGTAATTTATCTTCAGTTTTAGTTTAAATGGAAGGAGTATTTGAGGAGCTCCTATATCCCACAGAAGAACTTGAAATCCTCTCCCCCCATTGCTTTTGAACTCTGCATACAACAGCTGCCTCCAAAAAGTCCCCCCTTCAATGACCCGAAATTCTCAAATTCTTCTCAGCACCTCTCTTCCCTACCCTCTCAACCTACCTGGACCTGTTTTCTGCCAGTATATTTTGTTCATTATTATACAAATCCCACCTGCCCTCAAGGAACTGATTCATAGACCTACACTCCTTCCTTTTAGGGAGAATGTTTCAGTCACTTATAGTTTCATAAGTTTCTTTCATTTCTGTCAGAGGTAGAAGTTAGGAAACCCAGGGAGTAAGAGACCACCCCACAGAGCATCCACTGTATTAGAAGACCGTGTGGCACCCACACTAACTCCAGCAGACATATTCTAAAGTGAAAGATACCTTTCAACAAACTAGCATTTTATTCATAACATTCTAACCAGTCCCTGGTATATTTGAATCAAGCTTTTGTTTCACTTACATGTATTTTCAAAGGGAAATAAGTGAGCAAAATAAAATATTTGATTTTCGACGGTTAAGATGGTTAAATGCAAACGTTTTTGGCTTTCCCCTCTTTTCCCCTCCATATTGTTTTCCCCCTGCTCTCCCTCCTATTCAGTGAGATAGCCTGTTGTTCAAGGATTCTAATGGGATTTTATTTACTGCCTGGTAGAAACAGTTGAAAAAAAATTGCACAGTTGGAACAATCCAAGGATTTTGAAACATTCTCTTGGCAGTTTTTTTTTTTCTTCTTTGGCAGCTAGGATATGCCTGCTCAAAACATTTTTAATGTTTTACCTTCATGGGCTCTGCATTTGTCAGTGTAAATGTTTCCAAATTGTTCTCTTGATTTCATTCTTAAGACCCTAGGCAATGAGTATAACATGTGTGTATATGTACACACATATTCGTATATTTGTGTATCTATAAAGAGAAAGTACTTTTGTTTCTTTGGGTTAAAAATACAATGGTTTCTTGTGAAGAGAAATCATAATTGTGAAGCTACAGTTATCAGAAGCCAGCTAATTGAATTCCGCGGAGAACTATTAGTCATAATACAGTAATGATGATGACTGTCATCATCATCATCTCAAAACTTGCCTTGGCATTTATAAGAAACCTCATGACAGCAATATATTTTAGAAACGTGGACATCACTAGTTCTTTTTATTTTCTTTTTAACATTTCAACAAAATGGCACTTAGAACTTAGCATCTCCTGGGTCCTACATAAGTAATTTAATGTGAAACTTAAAGATGTGAAAAAGATTTTAACAGGATGAATGGATTCTGGCAATATAAGGTAGTGAGTTAGTAATGTAAGTTAATAATATGTAACTTTCAATAAAGCTTTTAGTTTTTTATATTTTCAAACTATAATTGTTTTTATTAATAGTTCTGCAAAACAGCTCATTTGGAATAAGTTGATTTTGTGTCTCTTCTTCAATGACATAAGAAGGTTAAATGCCCTATCATACCAGGCAGTGAGAGAGTAAAAATTTAGGGATTTCTGTTTGAGTTTTCTTCTTCCCTTAAGAATTTTGTCTTTGACACTTTATATTTTTAATTTTATTTATTTATTTATTTATTTATTTATTTATTTATTTATTTATTGCTGCATTTAGGAGACCTAAGGTAAGGTATTGAAACAAGCAGTTGGCTCTAGACTTGTTTCTGCCATCATTGACATTTATTTAATTTTTGGATGTTGTGTAAGTTACTTAATTTCTTTGGCCATCAGTTTCCTCACCTGCAGAACAAAGTAATTAGACGAGGTGATATCCTAAGTCTCTTTTTCATCAGTGAAGTTCAACTGGCCTCCTTGAGGAACAAGAAGGTAGAGTGCCAGACCATTATTACATGAGTTACAGATAAGGTCTGGGGAGTTACGTAACGCCATATATTATAATTGACTTGCAGTACTCTGAGTACCACATAATAATGCTATTTTATTGTTCAGTGTATTAGAGGTTACAGATTCCCCAGTTGCCAGAAATGTGGTCAATCCCCTTGGACTTGGCAAACAGACTGCTTCTATGAGTTGCATTGTATATGGTTATAAACCCAGTGGCTTTCTGAGGTAATGTGCAAGGCAATGTGCAAGGTAATGTCATCTTCCAAATGAAAAAAAGTTGCATTTACCAATTCCTCAAAGAGAACATATTTCTCCTCACTTTAAAAATAACCCCATCACCAAAAATAAATATGCATAGTAAAGTGGAATTATTTCCAAATTTATATGCTATATATTTTTTCTAGTATAAGTAAATTGTAGTTATGAAACAAAAAACTAAGAGCTTTACTGCCCCTTAGGTAGTCTAATTACTTAAAAATTAAGAAAGAATGGTTTTATTCTGTGCTTTTTTAAAGCAAGAAAATATGTATCAGTGTATAACTATACTGATCTCGAATAAAGGAAGTGTGTTTTTAAAATATAGATGGGGCAAATTTTTCTTACCAGACTGATGTCACTACAGATAACAATGATAAACTCTGAACAAAATATAAAGTGAACTATTTTTAAGGCATTCAGGAGAAATAAAAAGCAGGCTGAGATTGGAGGGGAGTTGACTAAAGAAAGAAGGGACCCCCCAGACGTCTATATAAATCCCCAAACATCTGTATATAAACAAGTTCTTGGCTGATTCTGGGGAGACTCCAAAGTTACTAGTGAAAAGCAACATCTGGAAAGCTAAAAGAACCAAGTTCCAGCTACTGCACACTGTAGAGGAAAGATAATTTTAAATTGGAATCTATCCAAGTCACTGCCCGGACAACAAAATATTCAATATGCTTTAGAGTAAGATACAGAGTCTCCACTTCATAATGTTCATAATACCCTATACCTAATAATAATCATGAGAAGAAAAGGAAATTTGACTTATAGACAAGAGATAAAACAGGTAGTAGAAAACAACCTTAAGGTGACTGACGATGTTGGAATTATTACACAAGGACTTTAAAAGCATGTATTATAAATATGCCCAAGGACGTAAAATATGGTCTGAATGAAACAAAAGATGGAGGAAATTTTAATAGAAAAATAGAAAACATTAAAAAACAAGTAGAAGTTTGAAAGGGTAAGTGGCCTTGAAGATAGATCAGCATTAATTATTTAGAAAACAAAGAGAAAAATTATTAAAGAAAAATGAATAAAGTCTCAGTGCTGTTGGAGTAATGTCATGTAATTTAATGTCTATATAACTGTAGTCTCAGAAGGCAAGAAGAGAGCAAATGTAACATGAAAAATGTTTAAAGAGATAGTATTAGACAGTCTTGCAGATTAGGTGAAAAGCATAAATTTAGAGATTAAAGAAGCTCAGCAAATCCCAGGCAAGATTAATAAAAAGGAACCCACACCTGGGCACTGCGTAATAAAATGACTGAAAACCAGAGATAAAGCAAAATTTGAGAGCAGCAAATATGTATGTAATATGTCATAAGACACTGGAACAATAGTACGAATGATCACTTCTCATCAGGTACAAAGCAGGTCATAAAATGGTGGAATGACATTTTTAAAGTGCTACAAAATAAGCTATCTGTACTCAGAATTCTGTATCCAAAGAAAAATCCTCCAAAAATGAAGGCAAAATAAGATATTTTCATAAAAATGAAAATGGAGACAATTTTTTGTAGCACATCTCTATAGCAAAAATTTCTGAAGGAATTTCTTTAGGCTTAAGGAAAATGACACCAGATGGGAACTCAATGTAATAGCGTGGAGTGGGTAGATGTAATACATGTAAAAATGAAAGAATTTTACAACAAATGCTGTTCTTATCTCAAGAATTGTGAGTTCTGTCAACCTGTTATCCTGACAAGAATGACAGTAGGATCATTGGTGGCAATTTCATGGTGCTTTGTAGTTTTCAGAGTTTTTAAAGTGTATGTTCATTCTGAGAGTCATTCTCATAGGATTACTTGGGAAAATAATTTAGCAGATGATGTGAAAATCTGATTTTAAGAGAATGGAAAGGAATTGGTGGTAATGGTAGATAGATCACATATGAGAGTGACAGAAAGTAGCTGAGCACAGTGGTGCATGATTTTAGTTCTAGCTACTCAGAGGCTGAGGCAGGAGGATCACTTTAGGCCAGGAGTTCAAGGTCAGCCTAGGCAACATAGTGAGGCCCTCATCTCTCTAAAACAAAACTGAACTTAAAAAAAAAAGAGAAAGTGATAGCAGGTGGCAGTGGTGGTGGTTTTCTCTCTGAGAAGTCCTGCTCTGATAAGTTGGTGACTCTGATAGGTTAGAAGGAATGGGGATGAAAGGGAGAGGAAGATGCTGATAAACCCAATCCTGGTAGAAGCAATGGCTCTAGTCTTCGTTTCTATAGAATCATATTTGCCTATAGGTTCTGTAGAATCTATAGGCAACTAGGTAATCAAAACTTTTTTTTTTTTTTTTGAAACAGAGTTTTGCTCTTGTTACCCAGGCTGGAGTGCAATGGCGCGATCTCGGCTCACCGCAACCTCCGCCTCCTGGGTTCAGGCAATTCTCCTGCCTCAGCCTCCTGAGTAGCTGGGACTACAGGCACGCACCACCATGCCCAGCTAATTTTTGTATTTTTAGTAGAGACGGGGTTTCACCATGTTGACTAGGATAGTCTCGATCTCTTGACCTCGTGATCCACCCGCCTTGGCCTCCCAAAGTGCTGGAATTACAGGCTTGAGCCACTGTGCCCGGCCCTCAAAACATTCTTGAAGGAGTCTTGATATTAAAAATAATTCTGTTTAAATGTATCCACCATGGTCTCTAAACTTTTAAATTGCATATGTATATCAGCAAAAATGTTTCAGTATTACCTTATATATCTTTTGAGGCAATACATTTTTAATAATATAAAGCATCCTAAAAATAGTTCAAGTGGGTGAAATAACATAACTACCAATAAAATAAAAGTTGACATGTAAAGTGCTAGTATTTTTCTCTTGTATCCCAGCATTGTATTTTGTACTCTTTGGGTATGGCACCTAGTTTGAAGACCACTGCAGTGATAAGGGGGATGAATTAGAGTTATTTTGTTTCTGATTATCTGTTTATGCATTTACTTATGAAATACACATATCATTTTACACCATTGGAATATCATATGCTTTTTAAAAACATCATAGATATCTTTAAAATGCAATTTTATTTTATTTTTAGTTTTTCCTCCCCACTTTATGGTACCACTCTCCTTCACAAGTAACTAATATTAATAATGTGGTGGATAAAAACTCATCTTTGGTTTTTTTTCCTTTGGTCTATATAATTATCTTTAACTTTTTTATTGCTTAATAAACAAGAAAGATACAGTACATTAATGTTTCTACACCTTGATTTTCTTACTTAAAATATAGCATAGAAGTTCTTCCATAGCACTGACCGGATTCATTTTTAATGGTTATAAAGTACTTCATTTTGTAAATGTGCTGATTGATTGAATGAATCTTCTGTTTATGAATATTTGGTTTCTGGTAATTTTTCTTTTTGCTGTTATGAACAGTCATTCAATAACCATGTTAAATATATATCTTTACATATTAGAATATTATTTCTTAAAGAATGTGATTAGTTGGTCAATGAGTATGTCCATTTTTAATTTAAATTTTATAGACTGGTTTCCAAAGTCTGTTACCATTCATGTTTCTACTAGGGATTCCAGAGTAGACTTCTCCCCACTTTATATCCCTATCAGCAATAGTTCTTTTAAAAAACTTTATTTGCTAATTAATTAGCAAGATGAGTGCAAATGTAATCTTAAGTTTGCATTTTCCACAGTACTGTTGAGGGTGGGCATTGTTTCATACATCATGGTCATTTCAATTGATTTAGTGAATTGCCTATTCATGTCCTTTCTCCGTCTTCCTACTGGGTTTTGTTTCATTTGCATTGAGTCACCAATTTGTCTTGTTTTCACTTTGTGGGAAACTTCTGTATCTTATGCCCTAATTTTTTGTGTGCATTGCAGATATTTTTCAAATGTATTATTGAGCTGTTAACTTTATGGTGTCTTTTTAAACACAATTTTTTTTTTTTTTTTTTTTTCAGACAGAGTCTTACTCTGTCACCCAGGCTTGAGTGCAGTGGTGTGATCTTGGCTCACTGCAGCTTCCACCTCCCAGGTTCTAGTGATTCCTCTGCCTCAGCCTCCAGAGCAGCTTGGACTACAGGCATGTGATGTCATGCCCAGCTAATCTTGTATTTTTTTGTTTTTAGTAGAGATGGGGCATCACTATATTGGCCAGGTTAGCCTGGCCAATTCCTGACCTCAGGTGATCTGCCCACCTTGGTCTCCCAAAGTACTGGGATTATAGGTGTGAGCCACTGCGCCTGGACCACAAATGTTTTTTAATTTATAAAGTCAATATATTTTTCCGAAAGTCAAACTTGAATTATTTGCTTAGAAATTCCAATGCAAAGTAGGGCAACTAGCCTCAGAGCAAGCCTCTCCTCATATATACGGAAACTGTAGAAGCACTACCTTCACCATGTTCTCTGAACAGACCTACCAAGTAGGGGCTTAAATTGGGTTCGTACCCAACTGAAGTTTGGCTGTGAGTCCTGTTGTCCTGATATAAGAAGATTCACTTGCCCAGATTTTGCAGCTTCTCATAAATTTTGTACCTGTGCTCCAGACATATTGAAATAAGCCATATATATATAAATATATATATATTTCCCTCCAGATATATTGGCTTTAGGGGAGAAAAACCCTCCCAACATTTTCAGCAGTGTTAGAGGATCTTGCAGGTCTTGTAGGGCAGTAGATTATTTTGTTTCAGCTGGATCTAGCCCTAAAAGGGGATTGGAACAGATGTTTGAATTTGGTTAAATGCTTTCAATATTTATTACTTAGGTGACCTAGTTTAGCAGCAATTGTAATAGAAAAAAAAACACAGCCATTTGGGAAAAACAGAGTTTATTGCATTCACCTTAAAAATTGAAAGAATTTTCTCTTTTTATTTATTTTATCTAGCTTGAAGATAGGAAAATAAAACCCTGAATCCTAATTTGAACAGGTATCTATATGTAAATTACATAAAAATTTTTTCCCACATGAAATATTTTTTTTGGTGTGACTGGAGAACAGTTTTGGAGCTACAGTTCTTGATGTGCTGGCTGAACTCTGAAAGCTGGAGGACTATGGAAATATAGCGTCCTATACTTTATGAATGAAGAGACTGAGACTTAGAGGAATTTGGTAACGTTTGAGTCGGGGCGCTCAGAGATTCAGAGCAGAAGGATGATTTGAGTTTCCCAGATCCCGTGTTGCTGTTTATTCTTCCTCTGTGTTGAGCACCATGTGCCATGTGGATGCCCTGTCCCGTAGAAGTGGGTGCTTGGGTCCTCCTACCCACAGCATTCATCCTTGACTCTGTGGGTGCCTCTCATAGTGCTTTAGTGTCAGGAAGGTGCTGGCTAGTAAGAGGGAAAATTGTGAAAGAACAACTTCTCTGACATCTTCCCACTACCCTTACCTTCCTTCTAGGTTTAAAGGTCACAAGGGGGAATATATAAAATTAGCACCTGAAACCAAAATCCATGACTGTCTCTTCTTGCTTCCATTAGGGATCGATGTGGAGGGTTGAATAAAACAATCATGTAAATCAACAGCTACAGCAATGCTATGGGGGAAGAATCTGGGGAGTGAGCAAAGTTAGGCAGGAAAGTCCTCCCAGGAAGGTGGATAGAGGTTACCTCCAACATCTGGCAAACTGGACGTTAATTCATCACAATGCTATAAGAGAGCAAAGCGTGTTATGGCGGCTGAGACTGAAATCTCATGCTGTGGTTCATGGAATAGCTGAGTGAAGAGTGCTAGAGGGCAGAAGGAATAAAAATGAAGTTGGTAATATGTGGGATAGAAGTGTACACCTAGCTGCTACTCCAGAATTGGCATCTCAAATGGTTGTGTAAAAGGGAATAAAGACATGTTTGAAATTGGCTGAGATGAACAAGACTTAACACTGCGTCATCCAGATATATGAAAGATGAGGGCATGGGGGCAAGAAACCCACCTTCTTTTCCCTCATTCACTGTGGTCCATGATTTTTTTTTGTTTAAGGAATTTAGGGTATAATTGCCCGCCCCCCCCCCACCCCCGTCTCATGTGTGTGTGTCAGTGTCGAGTATATGTAACATAAAACTTGCTATCTTAACCATTTTCAATGTATAGTTCATGGCAGTACCTGCACAGGTATGCAACCATCACTTTCTGTTTCCAAAACTTTTCATCACCCCAAGAAGAAACTCTACCTATTAAATAGTAATTCTCTCTCTCTCTCCCCCAACCCCTGGTGATAACTTCTACTCTATTTTTTGTTTATAAATTTGCCTCTTTTAGGGACCTCATGTAAGTGAAATCACACAATATTTGTCCTTTTATGTCTGTCTTATTTCACTTAGCATGATATGCTCAAGGTTCATCTGTGCTGTAGCATGTGTTAGAGTTTCAGTTCTTTTTGGGATTAGATAATCCTCCATCGTATGGACAAACCACACTTTGTTTGTTCATTTGTCCCAGGACATTGGGTTGTTTCGGCCTTTCGGCTGCTTTGAATAACACCACAGTGAAGGCTGGAACGCAAGTATGTTTGAGACCCTGCTGACAGTACTTAGGAGAAGAATCGCCAAATGCTATGGTAATTCTGTGCTTAATGGCTTTTTGAAGAGCTGCCAAACTGATTTTCCATGGTGGTTGTAGCCCTAGGTTCCTTGACTCTTACAAACTCATTAGGTATTGAGAGTGTGAACAGCTGACCCTAGGACTGCTGAATGGGACTTTGTAAATTCTGAACTCACTGTTTACAAACAACTTCAAAAAAATGTTTTAAGTAAAGCTTTTATTTAATGAATCTTTAAAAAGTTAGCTTTGCCTTTTTCTTAAATGTATGCCTAGACGGTCTTTGAATAGAAATCTAATATCATCAGAGGGTTGAAATTCTGTTTTTGTTTTGTCCTTATTGGAAGAGGAGTGAAAGAATCGAATATCACGTATTGTGCTGGGTATTTTCACTTATCATAAAAAAATCATGCTTTCTTATTGTTTTCACATTAACTTTGTGAGGCAGAATCATTACCCTTATGTCACTATGAGGAAGTTGAGGTAATTCTTCCCTTCCTTCCCATGATAAATACTAGAGCTCAGATTTGGTTCTTAGAAATCAGTTAAAGTCATGTGATTGGCATTTGCCCAATAGGCTAGGAACCTTAATTATTACACTGTTTACATTTTGAATTTTGGGGGGATTATATTAGTCAGGTTTTCTCTGGCCCTTGTCAGTTTAGATACATAGAAGATGGCTGCAATTTCTTTTAAATTTGGTTTTAGGTAAGCTTTCCTGAGTAACCAAATGTAGCAACTCATTTTTTTTAAGACCTCAGGATTTTAGTATTAAGAATATTTCTTTCAGTGGCTAATTATTTAAATAACTTAGTTCAAAGTTTTGATAATTTCAGTGTACTGTGCTTTTCAGAGTTTTTGAGTTACCTCATCCTTTGCAGATACGTTATCTGCTTTTTTAGCATGTAGCTTTGATAATTAAACGTAGAAGAGAAGAGGGTATGTCTTCTGTCCGGGCAACTTGAAGATAGGGCCACCTCTTTGGCCTAATGAGGCATCCAGAGGACACATTAAGAGGTTGTGCAGTTTTGATCTCCTCCTTCTCCAGGGTTGAAATTTCTGTGTGCCTGGCTCCGTCATTTCTATAGACCTGCCACAGGCCATTGGCTCTTCACTCGTATCTGTTATAATAGTTTGCTGATAGTGGCCCACATTTAGAGCAGGATGTTTTAACCATGGCACTATCGACATATTGGGCTGGATAGTTTTTGGGGGGATAGGGGCTGTCCTGTGCATTACAGGATATTTAGTGGCATCCCTGGCTTTTACCCACTAGATGCCAGTCTGCCATCTCCAAGTCTTGACACTTGAAAACGTATCCAGACATTGCCAAGTGTCTCTGAGAAGCATATATAGCCCCTGGTTAAGAACCACTGGTAAAGGAAGATATGGAACTATTTGGTTGTGTTGATCATGTTTATGAATGACCATTACTAAAATTATCTTATTTTCTATGTTTTCCTCAAATATCTACCTTCTTCCATTTTAATTTCTCAATCCCTTTTGTCTCTTTCATCCGATTTAGTCTAAGACAATTTTTATTGGTCTTTCTTGTATATTTTCAGTATAATATTTTCATTTCTCCCATTTTCATGGTTTTGTATTTGCTTATTTCATTTTACTTTTGCTGTGTTTTTCTGGCATGCTCTGGTTCTTCCGTATTCTATTATTGGCAGTCTGTATATGCTGTTTGTATGCACTGTCTGTGTGCACAGTCTATATGCTGTATTTACTGTCTCTATGCATAGTCTGCATGCTCTGTCTGTATACACAGTCTCTATGCTGTATGCACTGTTTGTATGCATAGTTTGTATGCTGAATGCACTGTCTGTATGCATAGTCTGTATTCTGTATGCACTGTCTGTAAGCACAGTCTCTATGTTGTATACACAGTCTGTATGCTGTGTGCACTGTCTGTGTGCTGTATGCAGTATGCATTGTCTGTATGGACAGTCTGTATGTTGTAGACACAGTCTGTATGTTATATGCACAGTCTGTATGCTGTATACACTGTCTGTATGCACAATCTCTATGTTGTATATACAGTCTGTATGCTGTTTGCACTGTTTTTATGCAATCTCTATGTTTTAGATGCAGTCTATATGCTGTATGCACAGTCTCTATGCTGTATGCACTGTGTACACAGTCTGTATACTGTATGCATTGTCTGTATGCACAGTCTCTATGTTGTATACACAGTCTCTATGCTGTATGCAGTCTGTATGCTGTATGCACTGTCTGTACACACAATCTGTATACTGTATGCACTGTATATACAGTCTGCTGATACACTGTATGCACAGTCTTTATGCCAGGGGTCCCCAAACTACGGCCCGCAGGCTGCATGCAGCCCCCTGAGGCCATTTATCCAGCCCCGCCGCACTTCAGGAAGGGGCACCTCTTTGATTGGTGGTTGCATGCATCCGCATCCTGTGCTCCTGGAGTGCTGTATGTGGCAATGCCGCACTGCGTTGCTCACGTACAGTACTACTTCCGGTGACGCAGGACGCACGCGTCACAGCTCCAGAAGCGCGTCATATGACGCACATCCGGTCTGCGGCTGCAGCGCCCCACATCACCAGAAGCAGTGTGAAATAACAGTAGAAGTAGGAAGAAAGGCAAAGCACTATAACCATTACTACACAGTACAGTGGCCCCTATACTCCCCCAAATGTACAACAACATAATGGCCCCTATAACCTCCCTTTGCCCAAAAGTCGCCCCCCACATTACTACACACCGTGTTTCCCCTATTATAAGACCTTGTCTTATATTAATTTTACCCCCAAAAGACGGGGGCTGTCTTATTTTTAGGAGGTGTCTTATAATAGGGGAAACATGCAGCTGTGGGCTTCCCACAGAAGAGGCCCACCACTGCTGCAGATGTCCAGGACGCTGTACACACAGTGTCACAGGCTGATCACCGCCATCCCTGTATACAGCACTGGAGGCGGTGCTGGGCCTGTGACACTGTATACCGCTGTCTGGGATAGTGGAGGCAGCAGTGCTGGCTGTGAAGGGTGTCACACCTTGCATAGTCCAGCCCTCCAACAGTCTGAGGGACAGTGAACTGGCCCCCTGTGTAAAAAGTTTGGGGACCCCTGCTTTATGCTGTATACAGTCTGTATGCTGTTTGCACTGTTTGTATACACAGTCTGTATACTGTATGCACTGTCTGCATGCATAGTCTGTATGCTGTATGCACAGTCTCTATGTTGTATACAGTCTGTTTACTGAATGCAGTTTGTATGCTGTATGTATGTACTGTCTGTATGCACAGTCTCTGTTGTATACACAGTCTGTATGCTGTATACACTGTCTGTATGCACAGTCTCTATGTTGTATACACAGTCTGTTTGCTGTGTGCACAGTCTGTATGTACAGTCTGTGTTGTAGATGCAGTCTGTATGCTGTATGCACTGTCAGTCTCTATGGTGTAGATGCAGTCTGTATGTTGTATGCACAGTCTCTATGTTGTATACACTGTCTGTATGCATTGTCTGTATGTGCTTGCCTTTAGTCTCTTCATTAGCAGCCTGTTACCTCCTAATTCTTTTTTGGTGTGATAGGTAATTCCATATGGATGGGGTCATGGACCATAAATCCTTGTCTCCCTGTGTGTGTGTGTGTGTGTGTGTGTGTGTGTGTGTGTGTGTGTGATGCTGCCATGTGGCATCTTCCTAATGGTTTGCTTATTCTTTGCCATTCCTTGTGTGCATATTGCCCTTGAGTACTCTCTAGGGGGAAGAGGTTTTCTGCATCAAATCAGAGCTGACACTTTAATTTACTCGAATGCCCATCCTGCTTGTTGAGTAGCATTCACCCATCCTTCTCAACAACTTGAAGGCAGGCAGGGTGCCATTGATCACTGGAAGTTTGTGGAGAAACACTGGCCCTGGGAGACTGAAGATGACACCTGTGCCTTCCTCCTGCATCCCTGTTTCCCCTTCTGCTTTTTCTTACTCCTGATTATGAAACTAAAGACCCTCAACACAGAGGCATGGATTAGATTGTGTTGGACTGGACTTCTGTGGGAAACTTTTTACGGCCTATTGGGGGTTCCTTTCTGTGAGGTCCAAAGCCCTTTTCTTAACTGGAAAAGGCCTTGTGTTCTGCCAGATCCTCCCACCATCTCCACAGGTCAAATAATGGATTTAGTAGAAATATGGAAAAGTTTAGTCCGTACATGCGCCAAAAATTGCCACTAGGAAGGCAGCAGTGTAAACAGTGTGTGACTAATTCTTTCTTTTAAGGCAAACAGTTTTATGCGATTGTTTCCCTGCTACTTACAAAGATACTGAAGTTTCCGCAGATTCAAGTCTTCAGATGCCCAGCCGTACCCGAGTCTCTGGCCTGTTTCTCTTATCCTTTCTTTTCTGTGTGTCACTAGTATCTCTCTGTCACATAATATGCAGTCATATTTTGGCTCTCACCATTCCTAACAGCACACTGTTGATTTTTCTGGCCCTTGTTAGTCTAGAGTAGTGACCTTCAACCAAACCCAGCAGCCTTTCCTAACTTCTTTTTCTTTTTTTGAGACAGAGTCTCCCTCTGTGGACAGGCTGGAGTGCAATAGCGCGATCTCGGCTCATTGCAACCTCCGCCTCCCAGGTTCAAGTGATTCTCCTGCCTCAGCCTCCTGAGTAGCTGGGACTACAGGTGTGGACCACCACACGCAGCTAATTTTTGTATTTTTAGTAGAGACGGGGTTTCACCATGTGGACCAAGATGGTCTCAATCTCTTGACCCCATGATCCGCCCACCTCAGTCTTCAAGAGTGCCGGGATTACAGGCATGAGCCACGGTGCCCAGCCCCTAATTTCTTATTCCTTTGGCTTTCTGCAGCAGTTTGCAGGTGATCTTCTCCCACTTCATCCTAGAAACTTTCTTCCACTTACCATTTTTGAACTGACTTGGTTCTTGTTTTTCTCCTCTTCTGACTTTTCTTTCCTCCTATATTCTCTTTATGTGTCTGCCATTAAGTGTGAGTATCCTCCAAGACTGTGTGGTTCCGTGTTGTTTTTCCTGAAACATTTTTGCATTTGAAGATGGTGGCCTGTCCTAGAATGTCACTATTCTAAACTCAGAGGCTTTCCCTAACCTCTCCTTAGAGATCTACCCCACATTTCTGTTTCTAAACGAACATAATCATCCTTGCACTCTGATAGAGTAGCCCTTTCTTCTGACAGCTGCGACTCGGCACACCTCTTTGCACTTACTTTTCCCCTCGTCTTTGAACCAAAAATATCCTTCCAGTGGGCTTGAAACCTCTGAGTGTTGCTGTACCCCTTTCCTCGCTGTCCCTGCCCCTTTGCTCATTTGATCCTCAGATCCTATTAGTTCTTCTTACAGTTACCTCCCTATGGCCCCTTCTCGATTTATTCACTTTAGTTGTTGTCTGAAATGTCTTGCCCTAGTAGATGAAGACTTAGCTTATTTACTTCATGCCCTGTCCCCCAGCTTTCCTCCCAAAGTCATTATAGGTACACTGGGAGATACTGAGGGTTCACATCCAGACCAACACAAGAAAGTGAGTATCCCAATAAAGCAAGTCATGTGAATGTTTTTGTTTTAATGCATGTGAAAGTTACGTCTACTAAGTGTGCAACAACGTTATGTTCAAAAAACCATGTACATTAATTGTTTAAAAGTAGAAATTAATTTTTAAATTAAAATTTTTAAATGCTTTATTGCTCGAAAATGCTAATGATCAAATGAGCCTTCAAATCGTATGTGATCTTTGCTGGTAGAAAGTGTTTCTTTTTTTTTTTTGAGACAGTCTCTGTTGCCCAGGCTGGAATGCAGTGGCATTATGTTGGCTCACTGCAACCTCCGTCTCCTGGGTTCAAGTGATTCGCATGCCTCAGCCTCCTGAGTAGCTGGGGTTACAGGTGTGCACTATTATACCGGGCTAATTTTTGTATTTTTAGTAGAGACAGGATGTTAGCATGTTGGCTAGGCTGATCTTGAACTCCCGACCTGAGGTGATCCACCCACCTCAGCCTCCCAAAGTGCTGGGATTACAGATGTGAACCACCATGCCTGGCCCTGTAATCTTTTTGCTGGTAGAGAGTCTTGCCTTGATGTCGGTGTCTGCTGATTGATCTGGGTGGTGGGTGCTGAAGGTTGGGGTGACTTTGGCAGTTCTGAAAATAAGACAACAAAGAAGTTTATCAGGTCAATTGACTCTTCCTTTTATGAAAGATTTCTCTGTAGCATGTGATACTGTTTGATAGCATTTCACCCACAATGGAATTGTTTCCAAAATGAAAGTCAGTTCTCTCAAAACCTGCTGCTGCTTTATCAACTAAGTTTATGTAATACTGTAAATCCCTGGTTTTCATTCAACAACGTTCACAACATCTTCAGCAGGAGTAGATTCCATCTCAAGAAACCATGTTCTTTGCTCATCCACAAGGAGCAGTTTTTCATTCCTCAAGTCTGATCATGAGATTATAGCAGTTCAGTCACATCTTCAGGCTCCCCTTGTAACTTTCATTCTCTTACTATTTCCACCACATCTGCAGTGACTTCCTCTGCTGAAGTCTTGAACTTTTGACCTTAGGGTCATCCATGAGCGTTGGAATCAACTTCTTACAAATTCTTATTAATGTTGATATTTGGACCTCCTCTGATGAATCACAAATGTTCTTAATGGCATATAGAATGGCGAATCCTTTCCAGACTTTTTTGAATTTACTTTGCCCGTATCCATCAGAGGAATCACTATATCTGGCAGCTGGAGCCTTAAGTAATGCATTTCTTAAATAGTAAGACTTGAAAGTCAAAATAACTGCTTGATTTGTGGGCTACAGAATGGATGTTGTGTTAGCAGTCACTGAAAAAAAAAAATCAACTTTTTTATACACCTTAATTAGAGCTCTTGGGTGACCAGGTGGATTGTCAATGGGCAGTAGTATTTTGAAAGGAAATCTTTTTTTTCTGAGAAGTGGGTCTTAACAGTAGGGTTAAAATCTTTAGTAAACCATGCTGCAGACCCAAGTGCTGTTATCCAGGCTTTGTTGTTTTCTTTGTAGAGCACAGGCAGAGTAGGTTTAGCAGAATTCCCAGGAGTCCTAGGATTTTTGGAATGGTGAATGAGCAGTGGCTTCAACTTAAAGCCATCAGTCGCCAACAAAAGTCAGCCTGTCCTTTCAAGCTTTGAAGTCAGGCATTGACTTCTCCTCCCTAGCTGTGAAGTCACCCTTTACTTGACTTGGTTTAAGTATTCTGAACCTTTCTTTGGTCCCTGCGACAACTGCTTCCTCTGTGTCTGTACTCTTCCAGAGTGACTCCTGACCAGTGAACTTGAACTACTGGGTTGTAACCCATTAGGGAAGTCATGAAGTCATGAAATACACATAGTGGTTCAAGACTATATTAAAACAATAGCTTAGAAGAGAAAATATCAGGGTGCCCTGCACATCATTAAGGATAAACACTGCTTTGTAAAATTTGTTTTAGTTATACCAAAACACAGACATATCTATAGATGTGTATTGGATCTCCATGTAAAATGTACTTTTTACTATAGGTTGAAGTGAAAGAAGTTAGAAAATGATTTTTTAAGACCATGGCTTGCTTCACCCTATTATAACAGTCAGTGTTTCTCGGTGCATTTTGAATCTCTTACACATTTGTTGAAATGTCTCTTGTGTGTTTATTAATGGATGATTTGAAACATATTTATTAACCTGTGTCAAACAGGTCTGGATCAATCAGAAGGGATGCTGGAGCAGAGACCCTGAGTTCTCCAGCTCTGTCAAATGTTAACTCTTTATTTATAGGATTAAGGAGATGTCTTAGGGGACCCAGTGGATGGGATAGGAAGATCCATGAGTGGAGAGGAACTTAGGGCATTAGGATAGGGCATTAGGATAACTTTGAAGATACCTTTTTGGAGGAAGGGAAAGTAAATGGGTGCCCCCCACCAACCATTTTGAACCCAAATCCCTGTAGTTTTTAATCTAATTTTCTCCTTCAAAGTTTAGTCCTTCACTTAAAAAAGTTACAGTTACATTGCTGTGACTAATTTGATGTTCACTGGTGATAGTAAACCTTTTTTTTCCGAGAAGAGGGAAGGGAGGAGGAAATCCCAATTTAAATGGAGAGAGATTGTTTCCCAAAATACTCAGGGTAACAGAGAAGGAAAGGAAGAAGAAGTAAAGAGGATATATATTTGTAACACTGCAAGGTGGTCTGAAGTGGAAACCACTGTGAATAATGAAATTAGAGGAAAAGGTGGACACCAACCATGAAGGAGGAAGTGAAGAAGAGAGCGTAGGGTGGTGGTTCCACATGATGTTTGTAGGATGAGTAATGGGATGGTTTCGTCTGCTTGCCCCAGCAGGGGTCCTGTCCATAGCCTTGCTTCTGACTCTGTGAGGCTTTGGGGCAGAGGGGCATCAGCCTGTGGGTTACCTGTGCCCGCACACCTGTCATGGGGGAAGCCAGAGAAGGTAAGGGAGTGGGGGCAGCTGTGTGTCATTCCATATTTGCAATGTGGTTGTAACTTGAGGAATAAGTAGACAGTAGTGGCCCTTTACTGATTTCCTTAAGTTAGTGATGGTTGAGGGCTGTTACTCAAGTTCTAGTCCTAGTACAGCTTGGTTTTACCTTGTTTGTTACCTTTCTGTTACATTCAGGGAAAAAGGGCTCATGCACATGTGTTTTCAGCTAATTTCTTGTTGTCCCCTGCTTCCTTGATTCAGAGGGGAGACGGAGACAACCCCAACTAAAAGGCAGACCCCATACTCTTACCTTTCTGGCTGTGGTTGGGTGCATGAATTAGCTGCAAGTAGCCCAAGGTCTCCTGGAAAGCTGGGTTTTCCCTTCCCTGAATAGGAGCTAGCCTGTCCATCTCGCAGTAGGTCAGAGCAGCATGGCGACAGGGTAGCAGCAAGTTGTTTCTGAGATGCGGAGGAGTCCTCTTTCCAAGAGGCTGATAGAAGAGACTTGTGGTTCTTATCAGTCACTACCAGATGTGTCCAGCTGTTTCACTTGCTACTCTATCCCAACCAAATGCACTTAAAGTTTAAAACAACACTCACATCATCAAAAACAAGTCTTCACAATGTTAAGCCTTAGGCTTTTAGTAATTTAGTCATTAGTCTGGTGACAAAGGGAGTGCCCTTGCGTGGTATTGCATCTGGGAAAATCCAGTCCTAAAATAGATGTTCCAGGCTTTCCTGAGACCACAGGGTTTAAAGGGGATAGATCCATCTTGGAAAATCCAGGCCCAAAATAGATTTTCTAGGCTTTCCTGAGACCACAAGGTTTAAAGGGGGTAGATCAAGATTACTAAGAGGGAAGTGCCCTAACTCTAGCCTCTTTCATTCCTTTATCTCTCCTGAATGCCTTGTCCCACAGAATAGCTCATTCACCAGCTCCAATGAGAATGAATCCAATAGAGTGAGACTATTCAAGTTTCTTTTACTGCTTTTGGTATGAGGCATTGTGTGGTGGTGTTTTGGGTGGCTTGGCAATTTGCCTATTGCACTGACTGCCATGGCGTCATTTCTTCCCCTTGTTCAGATAGTCTCTCCTTAGGGCCAGTCTTTTGGGTCAGATTACATTAGAGAGCATGTTCTCTTCTAAAGGCCCAGTTTGCTGCAAAAATGCACTGTTCTAACAATTTCAGTAGCCATTTTGCATATTCTGGAATTAGTTGGTATATCTTCTTTGCATTTTTCATTACTGTTCCTCAGGGGATAACTGAATCTGGGCAGAGGCTTATTTTAAAATGTGAATTAGATGCAGTGGAAGAGAACTGTCACAGAAAAGAAGGGTTGGGCCAGA
Source organism: Saimiri boliviensis (assembly GCF_048565385.1). Taxonomy (NCBI): domain Eukaryota; kingdom Metazoa; phylum Chordata; class Mammalia; order Primates; family Cebidae; genus Saimiri; species Saimiri boliviensis. The sequence goes on from NC_133449.1 coordinate 32,806,757, forward strand.
AGGGTGAGAACATAGTAATCATGTTCAGAAGTTCCCAGAAGTCTTGACTTGTGCTATTAAAAAGATGAGAGTATAATTATAAAACATTTAACTCAAATAGTACAAGTTATATCATTATGAGATACAGCATAAAAATTGTTTCCCTAAAGTGGCATCGTAATTTATATTTCAAAAGAGAAGTAAAATTGTTTTTTTAGTTTACATTTGTTCAGATTTTTAGTCATTTTTTTCTCAGCTAAGTGTCACAGAGATTCTATACTACAGATCAGAAAACTGAGGCTCAAAGAGATTAACCAGCTAACCTTTTAGTATTAGGCAGAGTTGGAAGGTCCCACTGTATTATACAGGCTTGAATTATTCATGTTGGTGTTGCTTAACTGTTAAGGTGGGGATTTCTTGGATAATTCCCCTCCTGTGCTTTCTTCCAGTTTCCCCCCTTCTCATTTCCAGTGCTGCACACTTAATGTATATGTATTACCTGTTTGTGTATACATCTTTGTCTTTTTTCTCTTTTTAGAGATGGGGTCTCACTCTCGTTGTTCAGGTTGGAGTGCAGTGGTGCAGTCATAGTTCATTCCAGCCTCAAACTCCTGGGCTCAAGTGATCCTCCTATCTCAGCCTCCTGAGTAGCTAGGACTACAGTCATGCACCATCAAGCCTGGCTCCATCTTTTTCTTAAATATAAATGCCATGTTTTTGCATGAAGGCTTATGGCAGCTGTGCTCTGAATCCTGTGATAAAAGTTACCCATGATAAGTTATCCTACTTACCATTATGCTTCTTAACTAGACAGGCAGAATCCCTTTCATGAAGGACACTTCTGAGAGTAAGCTGTCATTTACCTTCTTGTATGTCATGAATGGTCAGTGACAGTATTTGAAGGACAAAAATGAGCCTTGCTTGAAATTGATGTTGCTTTCTACATTTGACTCATTTCTTATTCTTTCCTTCTTAGTTGAATTTTAAAATTCCATGATTTTGGCCAGGCATGGTGGCTTATGCCTGTAATCCTAGCACTTTGGGAGGCCAAGGCGGGTGGATCATGAGGTCAGGAGTTCGAGACCAGCCTGGCCAACATGGCAAAACCCAGTCTCTACTAAAAATACAAAAATTAGCCGGGTGTCGTGTTGTGGTAGTAGGTGCCTGTAATCTCAACTACTCGGGAGGTTGAGGCAGAAGAATCGCTTGAACCTGGGAAGCGGAGGCGGCAGTGATCTGAGATGGTGCCATTGTACTCCAGCCTGGGTGACAAGAGCAAGACTCCATCTCAAAAAATAAAAAATAAAGAGTCCATAATTTAATTCCTCCTCTTTACGTTGTTTCTTCCCAGAGTGACTCCCCTTTCCTCCCAGAGCATAATGATTCATCATGGCCAGACCCAAGAATATGTGCTGAAGCCCAAGTACTTTCCAGCCCAAAAGGGGATTTCAGGAGAGCAATCCACCGAACCTTCGTTCCCTTTAAGATACGTGCAGGATCAAGTTGCGACACCTTTTCAGTGTGAGTATAATCTCATCAACCATTTTCCTAAGTTACAGTATCAGAGTTTGGAAACATTTTGTTCAGTGTAGACGGCTTTAATGTGTCACAGTAGATAAAATTCAAGAGTCAGTAAAAAATCCACATTGGTTCCTAAAACAACCAGACAGCAGACATTTAGCATGGTTTCCTTCTTCTGAGGAAAAGCAGTTTTTCCTGGATTTTGGAAATGAGTCTGAAGTGACCTGCCCGTAATTCTGTTTCTGCAAGATGGCTTCATTTCTAAGACATATTTGCTCTAATTTTGGGTCCAGTCGTATGTCTGACATGTTTACATTGATAAAATATTTTCTTTAGGAAGCTAGCCAGGACTCATGCCTCGTGAAATGCCTGAAATGTCCCGCATAACTCTCTGAGGTTCTCCTGTGGTGGATATTTTTATATTATAAGGCTCACCTCGTTTTGACTATATCAAGCAGCTGGCGTGGCAGATTTCTCTGAATTTGTAAAGCACTATTATATCAGTGGCCAGTTTAGTTAATATCTCGCTATGTGAGAAGCTCAAGGACAAGGCCTGGCTCAGAGGGTGGGGAATGTGATGATTTGTGGTTTAGGTATTACAGAGTGTCTGCTGGCAGCATCTGGAGAAAACGTTCTGGAGTGAGGCACAGACCATCCAGAGGCGAGAGCTAGACACATGCTCTCGATCCAGCTGCTTCCTGCCCTGTCACATGTTGACTGATTGCCTGCACCATAGGTAATGAAAGAAAATGCCAGTCGTGAGGTGGAAAAGGACCATCTTTCGCTACTGGGAGCAGTACAAAGAGCTGAGATACGGCTTTCACTACTGTTCGGCACTTGTGACGTCCATATTTGTTGTGGCTTTGGTTCCCTACACTCCTGCACCTTCCCATTTCTGTACTGAATCTAAAGTGATTGACTCAGAATGGGTCATTTAACAAAAAGGGTATCTAACAGTAGGTTTGCACATCCACATTTTGTCTTTTGAGAAAGTCCTGCTCAGTGACTGTGGCTGGACCCCAGCACAATAGTTTTGGTATTGTTTATTGGGATGATGAGGAAAGTGAGCCCTGGGGATCTTAGGGAAGAATACAGATGCCATTTAGATCATTAGGAAAAAATCACTTCCAAGGCATTTGCAAAATAATAAATGCGTCTATTTGATTCTAAAAATCCTTTAATATAGGTACTTAAAGAGCCTGTTTCTCTTAAGTGAATATTTCTTGAGTGTACGTATAATATTTTTCTAATCCTAATTTTAAAAATTAAAGAAAAGATGTACTTCTTAGTTCCTTGGGGTTTTATATAGATGACAGTTTTTAAAAAAGATCTCCCATATCAGAGTATGATGGGAAGAGAGTTTTTAAAGTTCGTAATCATACTGATAAGAGAATTGTGAATTATCTGGAGGAATCAGGAAGAGATGGTTTGAGAACACTGGTATTAAGACGAGAGACTAGACTGTGGTTTTTGTTTGTTTTCTATGATTTGTTATTGGAATGAAAATTCCCACTGTGTGTGTATTCCCACAATCGTGTGCATGTATGTATTTTGAACTCTCAAATCTTGGTTGAACAGTGTTCTGGAAGATGAAATTATATTTTAGAAGAATGTGAAGATAAGTTTCTTATCTGTTCTGTCCATAACTTTCCCACTAATTCTGTTTAAATATATTTTCTACATAGTAGGGAGCTAATATGAAGAATGTAGATTAATACATTATCAAAGTGATGGTGTTCTTAGCTCAACCCCCTCCCCCTCAAAGATGGCTCTTGTTCAAAAAGAAGCTCACGAATTAACTGAGTGAAGCAAATGCCAAACTGAGTTAAGGAAAGACAAGAAGGGAGATGTGGCTATTTTTGCTGAGACCAGAGCTCTACCAAGAGCTGGAGGGCTAGTTGGAAAGTTTTTAAAAGAGGTAATTTGGCTGGACCATGAAGGATAATGAAATAGCAAAATTGAGTAAGAACCACAAAAGATGATTAAAACTGGAAAGGAGGCACAAGTAGTAGGTAGGCCCTAAACATACTCTGTCTCTGCATACTCCCATTCTGTGGGAGGTAAAAGAGGAGGCTCCAAGGAAGCCTAACATGGAACAGAAAGGAAGGAAGAGTTGGTACAGAAGTCTGAAGAAAAGCATAAGCCTTCAGTATTTTCGTTTTCATCTTTATTGAAGAGATTGAATGCAAACCGATTTATTTCTTATTGTGCTGAAAGATGTGAAGGTCAAACAGAAGCTGATAATTCTGATCTTCAGAAAAATAGAAGATGCTGAGATCATTTGAGCATGATGTATCTTGGAGTTAAATTGAATGAGTGATGTATGTCATTATAGTCCACTACCATTACTTTTGAGAAGCTATTAGAACTAGAGACGACATTTAGGTTGGCAGTAACAAGTGTTGTCTTCTCCCTTTAAAAGTAACTAAAAAGGGGGTCTACAGTAATTACTAGTTGGTATGTTTAATATTGAAACATTACAAGAGCAATAATAATAATAATAATAGAGCTCTCATACCTTGAGCTGTAAGCACTGTGTGACTTTTAGCTTATAATAGCAGGAGACAGTAGTGTTTAAGCCCAAGGAAATAAGATTTGCTCTGGACACTTGGTAAGATAAAAAGAATAATTGTTTTGAATAAGCAGGAAAGAGATGAAGATGGAGGTCATGGATTTAGTGAAGTAAGATACATTAATGTGTCAAATGCAGCACTCTCCAGATAAAACATTGTAGATAGAGGGAAATTAACCAAGTTGCCAGTGAGGTGCTCTCTTTTGGGAGGGATGAGTGTTTTATGGGATTTTCCCAGAGTTTTGTAACATAATCCACCATCCCTGTCCAATGTGTGCACACTACTTTTTCTCATTTGATTCTGTGTATTTGCCAGTCTTCTGAGTCACTTTCTAGGTAACATGACATCCTATGTTGGGTGTTTTCTGTTCATTGGTAAAGGATATCTTTTTTTTTTTACTTGTTTTCAGAGTTCATCCATGTTGTAGCATGTATCAGTATCTTATTCCTCTTTATGGCTAACACTCCCACATTGTATAGAGATCTATATCTCATTCTATTTATCCCTTCATCAGCTGATGACATGTGGGGTTGTTCCCACTCTCTTGGCTGTTATGAATAATGGAGTGCAGTGGCATGATCTCGGCTTACTGCGACCTCTGCCTCCCGGGCTCAAGCACTTCTCCTACCTCAGCCTCCCAAGTAGCTGGGATCACAGATGCACACCACTACTGCCATGTTAGTTTTTGTATTTTTAGTAAAGACAGAGTTTCACCATGTTCGCCAGGCTGGTCTCTTTAACTCCTGACCTCAAATGATCCGCCTGACTCAGCCTCCCAAAGTGCTGGGATTACAGGCGTGATCCACTGTGCCCGACTGGTAAAGGATATCTCTAGTGATAAATTAGTAACTTGGTGCTTTGCTTTATTTGTTGGCCTTAAGAGAATTTAATTTGCATCAGTATCCTCTAGAGCAGGGATTGGCAAACTTTTAGGGAGTACTTTAGACTTCGGGAGCCAGTAGGCAAATTGAGGATATTAGGGATATTTATATAGCTGTTTTAAATGTATCTAATTAAATGTGTAAATATCATTCTTACCTCGTCGGTTGTAGAAGATCAGGTGGCTGGATTTGGCTCATGGGCTGTAGTTTGCCAGTTCTCGATCTAGAGACTCACAGTCTCTCAATCCACTGAAAACATCTAGATATTGGACCCGATTGACTGGTGCCTGGAACATGACAAATGTGGCCCAAGAGGCCCTGACTATAGCAGCTGTCCTTCATTCTCAGTGTCCCCATCAACCCACTCTCCACAGTGTGACAATTCTTTTTTTTTTTTTTTTTGAGACGGAGTTTCGCTCTTGTTACCCAGGCTGGAGTGCAATGGCGCGATCTCGGCTCACCGCAACCTCCGCCTCCTGGGTTCAGGCAATTCTCCTGCCTCAGCCTGCTTGGATTACAGGCATATGCCACCATGCCCAGCTACTTTTTTTTGTATTTTTAGTAGAGACGGGGTTTCACCATGTTGACCATGATGGTCTCGATCTCTTGACCTTGTGATCCACCCGCCTCGGCCTCCCAAAGTGCTGGGATTACAGGCTTGAGCCACCGCGCCCGGCCCAGTGTGACAATTCTAAGATACATTTTCACTTAGTTTGAAGACACCCAGGAAAACACGAACTACCAGGAAACCACTTGTGTTAGATAAGTCCACTTTCTTTTCATTTTAGAATGACAGGCCACACAGCCATTGGGAAAGAAATGGGATATAATTCCTGGTTGTTTACAGAAAACCTTTTAATATTGGTGGAAATAATATTTTTATGGGATGAACCAGTACCAGCCATAGCACTACACAGTATCACATTAAGATACTACATCTTAAATAAAGACATTTAACTTTTTTGAGTTTCTCAAAAAATGCTAGATTATATGATAATTCTATATTTAACTTTTTTGAGGAACTCGAAATATAACCCAGCAATTCCACACCTAGCTATATATCCAAAACAATTGAAAACATATATTCACACAAAAACTTGTACATGAATGTGCATAACAATATTATTCACAATAGCCAAGAGAGTGGGAATAACCCCAAATGTCCATCCACTGATGAATGGATAAACAAAATTATATATATATATCTGTACAATGTGGGAGTATTACTGAGCCATAAAAAGGAGTAAGATATTGATACATGCTACAGCATGAATGAACTTTGAAACAAGCTAAGTGAAAGAATCCATCCACAAAAGAATCCAGACTACATGCTATATGGGTCCATTTATATAAGATGTCCAGAGTAGGCAAATCCACAGACACAGAAAGAAGATTAGCAGCTCCTGGGGACTGGGGAGAGTGGGAATGGGGAATCGTTATTTGTAGGTAAGAGGGTTCTTTTGGGGTGATGAAAATGTTGTGGAATTAGGTGGTCATGCTGGTTGCACAACCTGAAAATACTAAAAAAAACTGACTTATACACTTAAGGGTGAATTCTGTGGCATGTGACTCATATCTCAATTTAAAATAACAAATATCTATGAAAAATTATTGCCAAGTAGGTGGTTATGAGACTCAGTATCAGCTCCAAGGAATTGAGCTCATAAACTCTCAGAAGTCTAAGGATGGTATGGGGTAGGGGTAGGGTCTGCTTTCCACTGTGTTTTCATTGGTGACTTGTAGGAAAGAATTCAGTATGTAAACCAAATTCTATTGTGTTTAGTTTAGTATTTTTTTTTTTAACCCAGAGGAAGAAAATGGAAATGACATAACGTTTGGAAGACCATTTATAAGAACGCTCAGTCAAGATTAGAAAAGCACATGTGCAGGAGCAAACCCAAGTAACTCACACAGAAAGAAGTTAGTTTGATACAACCTGCTAGAAAAAGTCTTTGAGGGTATAATAAGTGTCTACATCCTACTAGCTGCTGTTGTAGTTAAAATGATATGGAATGCTTTATAATATTAAAGCCAGCAGATAATATTTTAATTACAGTCTATGGTAGAAGGGCATGGTTATCATCAGGGTTATAAGACACTGAAGGACTTACTCAGATAGATTGTCGAGTTACTTCTTTAGGATGAGCAGCAGGGGTCATGTGACTGACGTGGTTCCCTAGACAACTGGTTTCCAGATTGTGCAAAGATGATCTAAAAGATTAGGGAAGCTCCAATTTAAGCATTTGCCTCCTTAGTCCCTTTTTCTACTACATAACTTTAATATTTGGAATGATTTAGAAATGTGAACTTCGCTTAATTGGATTTCTCATTGCTAATTCCAGTTGTTCTCTCAGGATGGGCGTAGATTTTAAATAGGTTACGTATATTTCAAAGTCATCTAAAGTCTTAGTTCTTTAAATTCCGCAAAGCAGACATTTCAAATTTTAGGAAAGGCAGATGTCACGTTTTATACAGTAACTTCTTAAAGGTCTCTAAACAGATATATCTCAGGCTCTTAAAAAAATTGTGAATTTATCTACTGATGTGCTAACATGGAGGAGACAGAGAGAAATGCCTGGCATTTGCAAAAACATAGTATTGTTAAATAGCCAAAAAAAAAAAAAAAAAAAAAAGGAAAGTGAGGACATGCTCACTTTTTACTTAAAGTGTTAAACAATTTTAGAAAAGGCAGATATCATGTTTTATACAGTAACTTCTTAAAAGTCTTTAAACAGATATAACTCAGGCTCTTAAAAAATTGCCTAGTTGTCTTCTGACGTGCTAATGTGAGGTAGAGAAAGAAAAGTGACTGGCATTTGCAAACATAGTACCATTAAATTGCAAAAACAGAAAAAAGAAAAGGAAACATGAGGACAAGCCCACTTTTTACTTAAAGTGTTAAAGCTAACCTTTTTTTGTTGAAATAAGCAGCGGTAGAGGTGAATAAGCACGCACAGGTCCCTATTAAGTGACTTCTGACAGAAGGCAATGTGATCCCCACCTGCACTGGCGCCGCAGGAGACATCTTAGCCCTGAGTTCTGGTCTGTGCTGCCCTCTCCCAGTCTTTGCAGCAGACTGGAGCAGCTCGACTCCCACCCAGCTGTCAATCACGGTCTGACTGAAATCTGGCACCTCCATTTGAAGACAGAACAGCTCCCCAGGTATCCTGAGCTCTGGTCTGAGACAGATGCAGAGTCTGTTGTTCTCATAGTAGCAGCTTTGTGGCCTGAACTCCTGAATCCCAGTTCTGGCCTGATTGCAGTCAGTAGTTCTACACCAGGAAAAGTACGGATGCTTTGAACACATGAGGCCTCTTCTTTATCCTTTTATTAATACTATGGTTGAATGTATTGCTTGTGGCATTAGCCTTCAGGCTTCAGTTCAGATTGACATCAAGAAGCATGGCAAGTTATGAAAACATCTCAGGATTTGATGATAAATGGTTATGTCTTTCCTTGAAAAAGGAAGTTCATGTGTCTGGGGCAAAGATTCTTTATGGTTGCAGTCTGATACTGCAAAGAGGTTACCAGTAAGATTGTCTGGGTCTTCCTGGTTGCCCTGAGTGAGAGAGCAGAGTGGTTTTGCAGAGACTTAGAGGAGACATTCAAGATTTTTGCTCTGGCAAAACAAAGCTGAATGTTAGGAGATAAGCAGCAGTTGACACAGACAGGTCCTCCTTCAGGGAGGTGGGCAAGAACATTGCTTAAAGGCTCTGGATTCCTAGTGCCAGAATGCTCATGGGAGGTGTCCCTGGCATAAGTGAGAGCATCCATGATGGGATAGATGCTGCAGAAGAGGGACAAATCCTTGGGGTGGCAACCAGATAAAGGCAAATACAAAATAACATTATAACCATGTACTGACACTGACACCTGAGAAGGCATTCTGGTGAATGTCGATGAACAGTGTTCTGCTGAGCTGGTATCCTTGGGTTCTATGATCCTTCTTTTACCCTCCCGCTTCAAGTAGACCCTAGAGCTCGGGAGACCTGGTATCCTTGGGAATCCAGATTTCATTCAAGGACAGGATATGATCTATTGCAAAGAAAGCTTCATCAACAGTCTTGCCATGCGCATTATGCTTGGTTGGGCGTGGAGGGGAGGATGGTATATCTGAGAGCTGTTCGAAAACATCTCAGTTCAGGGAAGCCATACAAACATGATTATTCTCTGCCCTCTGATTGGCCACACAAAGTTTAAGATAGCTGTGAAACAGTAGATACGGATTGATTATAAACACTTCCAAGAAGCTTATCCAGCAATATGAAAACAGCAAAGAAGAAAAACCTTCTAGCGTGAAGGACTATGTAGTTTAAATTCCTCTTTGAGCAGCCTTCACTGCCAGAGAAAGGTTTTAATTCCAAGGGCCTACGAGTTCATAACAAACAAGCAAATTCAAGGACATTTCTGGGTGTTGAGACTGATTTTAAGAAACCAATACTGTATGGCTCCAGAATATGCTAGAGTCAAACCGTTTTTTTGTTTTGTTTTGTTTTTTTGCCTAGGGAAAAGTCATACAAATGAATTCACTGTTTGCATGTGGGGAAACTGGAAAGCAAAGAAAAAGAAAAGAGATGGTGCCTGCTCAGCCTCAGGATTTCTTTGCCAGAAATTGAGGGTTTTGCTTGATTTTACTTCTGGATTGGGAAAGAGTTTTGAGGGAATTAATCATTGTTAGAATAGAAATGATAGTTTTGATTCAAAATAAAATAGGCCCATACAAAATGTTGCTCATGAGTTGTTTCCCAGGGACTTTAAGTAGAATGCTTTGTTTTCTCATGAATTAGATTCCTTATAGAAGAGTCCCCTTAATGTTGAAAATGACTATGTTGGAGTGAGTCAGTCCCCATTTTGACGTAGGATCTATGAATACCTTTCTTATATTTTATATGTGACATTTCTTAAAAAGGGTTCTGTGTTATTTCCTGTGATTTTAGTTCTGCATTGTTTGTTTTTTAATATCTCCTGAATATTAACTCTACCCTGGCTGCCATAGTTTCTTTTTGTTCCCGTGCAAAGAAGGTAGAAGTTAATACATGACTGGAGGGGAACAACCTTCTTTCCTAAGAGGTAATTGCAATATGGTTATGTTAGAGTTATTCTCTGACAAGCAAACTTTAAACCGAGAAATATGTACGTGTATATATGTATGATGGCTGTTGTATATAAATACACATGTATATTCAATCAGTATATATATCTTCTAACTTTTAGGTTTAGGGGTACATGTGGAAGTTTGTTACATAGGTAAACACATGTCACAGGGATGTTTTTTACAGATTATTTCATCACCCAGGTATTAAGCCCGGTGTAATAGTTATCTTTTCTGCCCTTCCTCCCTCCTTTTACCTTCCCCGCCTCGAGTAGACCCCAGAGTCTGTTGTTCTCTTCTTGGTGATCATAAGTTCTTGTCATTTAAGTCCCACTTAGAAGTGAGAACATGTGGTATTTGGTTTTCTATTCCCAAATAGTTTGCTAAGGTTAATAGCCTCCAGTCCTATCCATGTTTCCGCAGAAGACATGATCTCGTTCTTTTCTATGGCTGCATAGTATTTCATGGTATGTTTTCTTTATCTGTTATTGTTGAGCATTTAGGATGATTTCATGTCTTTGCTATTGTGAATAGTGCTGCATTGAACATTCATTTGCATGTATGTGTTTTTAAGGTAGAATGCTTTATATTCATCTGGGTATATATCCAGTGTGGGACTGCTGGGTAGAATGGTAGTTCTGCTTTTATCTCTTTGAGGAATTGCCATACTGCTTTCCACAATGGCTTAACTAATTTATATGCCCACCAACAGTGTTGTATGTGTATTTTTTAAAGTAAGTTTTTTTTTGCAATTAAACATCATCATTTTTATTAAGTACTATACTATTAAAAGGCTACAGAACCTCTTTAGTACATGGTTGACCACTCAGACTTACGTGCAATTTCTTTTATTAAAATATTTAGCATGGTATGCAAGTGGGGAAAAATAAATTCCAAATCTCCCCCTGAGTAAATATGATTTGCATGGACTGGTTTTGGTGATTATCATCGTTATTCCTCATTAGATCTACTTGCTGACCACTTTTAAATACATTTTCTTTTAGTTCTGTTGGAAAATTTTCTAATTAGTCTGATTTTCTTCAGGGGAAATAAATTTTGTAAAGTCTTTTTTGTGTGTGTGCTTCTTACATTACCCCTAAAGGAAATATCCATTAAGAAAAATTATTGTAGCCCTAACTACGCTTCACAAGTTTGCTTTTCCAAGGTTCTAGTTTGTTTTTGTTTTTAACTGAATGAAAAATTTTAAATACACAGTGGTTGTGAAAACCATCATAATTATTTAAAAGTCCTTGTATCCTATAAACAGATTTAGAAAGCTTTGGTGAGAGAAAGAAAAGCATCCGGAGAGCAGGTGAGAGGCTGGTGGTCCTGCCTGTGTTGATGGCCTCTGGGCTTCTTGTGTGGGATTGAGTGCTCTTCCTCACGAGGTCTGGAAGCACAGGCACCTGGCAGCTGGGTTCCTTGTTTAACCAACACCCCTTAATGGATACAGGTGCATCTTATGAGTGCAACCGCTTGACTCAGATCCAGCAGAAACCAGAGCTCTTCCTCCCACACTTTAAGCTTACATTCCGTGGAGGAGCTGGCTGGAGCACGCATCTGCTTTATTTTAGAGGGTTACAGCATAATCCTTCCCCAAACAAAATCTTTTGATTTATATTTTTTCCTTTATTCATCAATCAAAAATACTGTACCGACCTTTTGTGATTCAGTTAGGTAGGTGCTTTCTGGTCCAAAGAGTTTGTTTTTGTTTTTGTTTCGGTAACTGTAAAAATTTAATGAAAATGAAGAAATATTTAATGCACTTTAGTCTGTCTTTATAGGGAGAAAAGGTGGTGGATATAGTTTTGTTAAGAATGATTCTCTGACTAATTTGACTTTCTCCAGTAACATTTTATTCATCCAGATTAAATAATAAACATGGTAGATTGTATAATATATGCATAGTTCTTTCTCCCCACCCCCTACCCCCGCCCCACATCTTGCCATGGCTTCCTCTGGGTATAGTGGATTTTGCTAGTCCCTTTGACTTTGGGCTTGGCCATGTGATTTGCTTTGACCAATCGAGTGTGGGTGGAAAGAGTCTATGGGTTCTGAGTGGGAGCTTCAAGAGGAATTGCATGTTGCCTCTCTTCCTCCTCTACTATGAAAAAGGCATGCATATGGTCTGACATACCAACGCCCTTGAAATCTGTTGTTTTTTCCTGGATTGCCATTTCAGCAGGGCAGATTTACTTTTTAAAACAATCTGTACAATCTTAGTCTTAAACAGATGATAACTATTGTAATCAGACAGGCTACCTTTTGGTAAAATGATATTTATGGGTGACCACACCTTCTGGCCACAGTGGACTGGAAAACGGGTAGGCACTTGACTCAAGTAAAACCAACCTGAGGCTGGCCAGCTGCCTGTAAGGTGGCCTGGCAGAGGGGCTTTCCCAGACAGGAGTGATGTTGATGAGATTCGATTAATCAGAATCTCTCCTAAGGAAATTCTAAGTTAGAATTGAACAGTAAGCAACTGGAACGGAAGTGTAATACCAAAAAGAAGCAGAAGTAGCCAGAGAGAAGCTTTCTCCCACATTCATGTTGGGTACAAGAATGAAGTTCAACAGCATTTCTGAAGGCGAGTGGGGATGGGGCAGCTATAATGGGGTTGCTGCAAGTGCTGTGGGTTCCGAACGTCTTTTTGGTACTGAACTGTGTCTTGGCCTCTACGAAGTTTGGCTTATATGGCCAGCTGGTTCTGGGTTCTGGGTTCTCTTAAGACTTCTGTCTCCTTACTGCTATACCCAGCTGTACCTTAACATCCTGTGGTTTGAGATAATGTGCACCCCCTCGTCGTTTTGTAGGCAAGAGACCTGAGCTAATGTAAGTTGTTTCTACCCTGCTCTCTAACAGCTGCACGTCCTGATTATACAGAGCACCAACGCTTGCCTTCTAGAGAGGGAAAACCCAGCTGCTCAACTTCTCTTCACTCCCTTTGTAGCTCTTAGTCCTGTCCACATTCCCCCACTTCTAAGCAAGCTTGACCCATGGAAAGAGGAGCGCACAGGTCAGTTCCATCAGTTCCCTGAGACCCCTGCCACACTTGGAGAATTGTTCTGCCTGGCTGCAGGTTAGTAGGACTTTGATGGTATTGCCGTATTCATGCTTAAGCTTCCATTTGAGGCTTTGTTTTGTTTTGTTTTGTTTCTGAGGTGGAGTTTCGCTCTTGTTACCCAGGCTGGAGTGCAATGGCGCGATCTCGGCTCACCGCAACCTCCGCCTCCTGGGTTCAGGCAATTCTCCTGCCTCAGCCTCCTGAGTAGCTGGGATTACAGGCACACGCCACCATGCCCAGCTAATTTTTTGTATTTTTAGTAGAGACGGGGTTTCACCATATTGACCAGGATGGTCTCGATCTCTTGACCTCGTGATCCACCCGCCTCGGCTTCCCAAACTGCTGGGGTTACAGGCGTGAGCCACCGTGCGCGGCCCCCATTTGAGTTTTTAACAGAAGCATTTTCAGGCCTCGGGGATTCTTGCCCACATGGAATGGAGAACGTCCAGCTTCAGTGAGTGAGTGTGAATTGGGAAACCTTTTCAGTAAGATTTCTGAAATCCCATCATGCCTCCTGTTCATTCATCTTTTTGGGGGATGGGTTTCCTGGCAACCGCAGTGCGGTATGTGTGTAAGTACATATCAGGCATGCTCTGCCATGTCTTGAACATGGAAATATAGCAAAATTAGATGCCTCTCTTTGAAAGAGTTTTTCAAAGACTGTTAGTGGAGAAAGTGACTCATGGTGATTCTTGCCAGAGATCCTAGTATCCAAACCACACCTTAATATACCTTAAGAATATATACTCCAAGTAAGAAAATACAGACAAGCATGCCGAAGGGATTGTAAATTGTATTCTTGTTATCGAAGATCAGGTAGTTAGGAAATTTGGACACAGGCTCCTTTGTCCCAGCAAAGACACGAGGTAATTTCCACCCTCCTTCTCATCATCTATTTAGCACTCTCTGCATGCCAAACCCCGTACTAAGTGCTTTATATGCATCAAGTAAATATGTTACATTATAATACTTGTATATTACTTGACTACTTAAAGTGTACTCCTTAAGTTAGGAACCAAAAATGAGTTAAAAATCACAGAAATCAATCTTATTCATTGAAAAAAAGTACCACTTTAGCCCTTTGTGTAAGTTATCTTTAGGCGAGTACAGTCAAAATTTGACTAGATTTTAGCTATTAATTTTTTTTTTAAGACAGAGTCTCACTTTTTCACCCAGGCTGTAGTGTAGTGGCACAATCTTGTCTCCCTGCAACCTCCACCTCCCGGAGTTCATACGATTCTCCTGTCTCAGCCTCCCAAGTAGCTGGGACTACAGGCGCCCGCCACCACTTCCTGCTAATTTTTTTGTATTTTTAATAGACACGGGTTTCACCGTGTTAGCCAGGATGGTCTTGATCCCCTGACCTCATGATCCATCCACGCTCAGCCTCCCAAAGTGCTGAGATTACAGGCGTGAGTCAGCTCACCCAGCCTTGATATTTTAAAATTTTATTACATGTAAGACTTTTAACACAGTAACATGTTTTTAAAATTTGTCATGTGACTATAAAGCTGCTAACAAGAGTTGTTTAGCTTAACAAAAATTACTCAAATGCAGCTGAGTGTGGTAGCTCATACCTGTAATCCCAGCACTTTGGGAGGCTGAGGCAGGTAGCTAGCTCACTTTGAGATCAGGAGTTTGAGACCAGCCTGACCAACATGGTGAAACCCCATCTCTACTAAAAATACAAAAATTGGCTGGGTGTGGTGGTGCATGTCTATAATCCCAGCTACTTGGGAGGCTGAGGCGGAAGAATCTCTTGAACTCAGAAGGCAGAGGTTGCAGTGAGCTGAGCTCATGCCACTGCACTCCAGCCTGGGTGAAAGAGCGAGACTCAATCTCAAAAAAAAATTATTCAAATCCAAAATAAGCCTTTCTAATCAGTGGGTTCCTACAGGTGGGTGAAGTCCATTATGATACCTGTCAAACAAAGTCAAGCAATCAAGTCGTATCTGGAAATTATAGTGGAATCAAAGTCCACAGTAAATCTTGATTTATTCTACAGTCTTTAATAATAGTTGTGATCTGAAATCAAACATCCTAATATGAAAATTTTCCTAGATTCAGAAGTGGTTATAGATTTGTATATCATGGTTTAAGTGTCACTACTGGTTTGAGCTTTTCTAACAGTTGCTCCAGTTAAAACTGACCACATGTAAAGATTTTTTCTTCCATTTGTGTAGAAATTTACAGCCTATAAATGATGTCCACACAAATGATTTCACATGGCCCCTGCTGCAGTCTTGTAGGTAGATAGGTTGGATGGCATTATTCTGTGTGTCTTTTTATCCACTCTGGATTTCAACATCCCAAAGGTAGAGCCTGTGGGTAGTTTTATTGTATTTGTTCCCTTTGAACTTCTTACCAGTTTCTTTTTCTGCCAGATAAGAATCTTGACAGTCCTTGTTCTGTAGGACTTTTGTGAGAATGAAGTGAGATGACGTCTATATAAGAAATCTAGCATACTGCGAAACACATAGGTGCCCAATCTGTGCTTGTTTCTCCCTCCCTCATCCTAACTTTCCAAACATACAGCATTCACATTCCTAAGTGTCATATTTTTCATGGTAATGCTCATTGCAGGTGTGGGAGCGGCACTGGGATATATTGAGGAAAGAACGAGGGCTGGCACTAAAATCCCAGCTTCACTGTTTGCTAACCAAATGACGATGGCCAAGCTTCTGATGAACATCTCTGTGGTTTCCTTGTTGGCAAAATGGGTGTGATCGCAGCTTACATGATTGTTGTGTGTGTTTGCTCTCTGTAGCCTAGTAGGCGCTCAGTTCTTGTTTCTCAAGTCTGCCATTCACGTAGATAGTGTGCGTTTAGAGACGTACGTAATTTCTCTTGTTCTCAGAATCTGGACAAAAAGAAAAGCAGAAGAGGAACATGTTGTGTGTGTATGTTTATGTTAGTTATCAGTTGTTGCATAAAAATTACTCCAAACTCTAGTGGTTTAAAGCCACAAACGCTACCTCAGAGTTTCTGTGGTTCAGGAATTTAGAGGTACCTCGGTTGGTTGGTTCTGGCTCGTCTTCTTTCATGAAATTACAAACAGGATATCAGTAAGAGCTCTAGTTATCTGAAGGGTTGACTGGGTCTAGAAGACGCTTTCAAGATGGTTCACTTGTGACTGTTGGCAGGAGACTTTAGTTCTTTGCCCCATGAGTGAGTCTCTCCTTAGACTGTTTGACTGTTCTCATGGCATGGGAGCTGGCTTCCCCCAGAGTGAGTGATCCAATAGAGGACAGACAAAGATAGCCACAGTGCCTTTTACAATATAGTCTCTGAAGATGCAAACATCATTCCATTTTTCATTCATTCATTCATTCATTCATTCATTTGAAACAGGGTCGTGCTGTATTGCCACAGTTAGTCTCAAACTCCTGAACTCAGGCAATCCTCCCATCTCAGCCTCTCAAAGTGCAGAGATTATAGGAGTGAGCCACCACACCTGGTTTGTTCTTAGACAAGATTCACTGAAACCAGTCCCTGCTCAAGGGGAGATTAGACTTTTAGATTTCACCTCTTAGAAAAGTATCAGGGAATTTGTGTACATATTTTAAAACCATCACAGTGTTCAACAGAAGAGGCACTCTTGATGAGAGTCAAAGGAAACGAGGAAGCTGAAAATGGGCAACCTAAAAAGAATTAGCTGACAGCTGGAAAACTTACAGTGTATGATTATACATCAGTAATTTTTTTATTGGAAACTAATTGTTTTTTGGTTTTCTTTATCACATAATACTGGAGCTTAGCTAGATATGTGTGGTGATTTTTTTTTTTTTTTTTTTGAGACGGAGTTTTGCTCTTGTTGCCCAGGCTGGAGTACAATGACGTGATCTCGGCAAACTGCAACCTCTGCCTACCGGGTTCAAGCGATTCTCTGGCCTCAGCCTCCCCAGTAATTGGGATTACAGGCATGCACCACCACGCCTGGCTAATTTTGTCTTTTTAGTAGAGATGAGGTTTTACCATGTTGGTCAGGCTGCCCTCAAACTCCCAACCTCACGTGATCCGCCTGCCTCAGCCTCCCAAAGTGCTGTGATTACAGACGTGAGCCACTGTGCCCGGCCACCATAATTTTGAGAAAAGGATGCTTAGGCTGAAATCTTTCCTAATGATGAGATCTATTGAGTTTGGCAGTAGTCCCGTGGGGGGAGTAGTTGGGGCCATTGCATGCAGTCATTTAAAAACTGAGCCAGAGAGAAGTTTGTACTGGAAAAAAATATGAAGTAAATGACAGAGTCAGTATTCTGCAAGCTTGGATTCCCTGATGCTCTATTCTAAATTAATTTAGAGATTTTAAAATGCCAATTTTCTATATAACGAAATGCTTCAACAGATTTTGTCTCAGTTGAATCCGTCAAACTTGCAAGTTGTTTTGGCCTTTGCAAAAAATGTTCATGTCTTTGACTTCCTTGGTGCTTCTTAAAATACAGTGCATTCAAGTTATAAGTTTATTTTTGTTTGCTCTGGATATTTATTGCCTGCATGAAAGAATGGGGATCCCTTAGAGGCACATCAAGACATCTACTTCTGGCCTGGCAGCTCCAGTGACTCAGCATGTGTGTACCGGGCCCAGGAGGTTTTGGTTTTCTTCTCTGCCTTGTCTTTTCACTGTTTTTATTTTTCTCATTTAAGCAGAATTTAAATTTCCCAAAGTGTAATAAGTCATTTCCTTCACTATGTCTGCCTTGGTGTAAGAGGAAAATTCCCAACCCTTCTTTATGAAGATGATGGAAGCCTGAGGCATTCAACTCCTTTAAAGTTTTGTGGCTTCCAGCTATTAATTGTTTTAGTAAAAGTCATTTCTCTACCCTTCCCATTGTCTGCCCTTCCTGTTGCTTTCCCTTCCCATTGTCTGTCTTCACACTGATTGTCAGCCTCAGTTCATCTCATACTTCTTCATTTCCAACCCCTGTAATTCCATTCCCATGATGCTCCCCTCCAACCACATTCTCCCTTCCATTCCTAAAGAGAATCACCAGGTGGGACGTTTGTTATAGAAAGAAAATGAGGATATGAATACAGACTCTTTTCTTTGGCCTGACGGGGCCAAAGGAAGGTGAGAAAAGTGGAGGAATACCCGTAGAAGTCTCTGCAAACAGTCGAGAGAAAATGGAGGGTTGAAACGTTTGGCTGTGCTGAGGTCAGTGAAAATCCTGGGGGGAGGGAGTATTTTAGCTGAGTCAAAAGGATGGAATGTGGGGAAGAAGAGGAAAAGATTTCTAGAGAAAGGAAGGTGCACGAGTGAGGTGTATGAGTGAGGACCTGTGGACAGCGTGGCCTGGCTCAGGCCCTGGCTCTAATGGCAATGTGGTGGCAGGTGAGGCTAGGTTGGACCTAGGTAGGAAAGGGTCTTATTTTCCTTTCAGGGAGTTTGATTTTGTTGGAAGTATTTGTCATAAAAATTATATAGGATCCTCATATTCAAAGTGTGTGGTAGAGATAATTTGGGACCCTTGAGAGGAATGGCCATCTGTTTAGCTTGTGAGTAAGCCATGAGATATATTCCTTGGTAAACAAATAGCCCAGTAGATATCTATCATTTAGTCAAACTTGCTTCTCTGCATACAGATAGATGTTATTTATAGAAATGGTCAAATGCCTCCATTTACTTGCTCTTTGAAAAACAACAAATGTGGGGATAAATAAAACCTAACTGTGTTCCAAAATTAACGGACAGAAAATTTGAGTCATGTGAAGCAGATGTAACCCACTGTTGTTATAAGGAGCCCATGCAAACTACGCAGATTGCGTGCGTAGTAGAGATGGAAGACACGTAAGTGTTGATTGCTCCGCTCCTTGTTGTATTTCACGGAGAACAGTGAAGTCCGTCCTCTTGTCGGTTGCACAACTGGGTCCTTCAGCCACATGGCCATTTTGTGGAATTTAAAGCTGTGCTGGTGCAAAGGCTGGCATAGAATAATTGAGGGAGGTAAATAATTTTCATTTCTGAAAAAAATCTATCTTTTAAATGGTTTTCCCTCTTAGGAGACAGACTCTTAGAGTAACAATCTTGAACCGTGATGCCTTTCACTCCCTCCATTTCCCAAAAACCCAGGGCAGACTCATTGAACCCTCCCCAAGGATGGCTCCCATGATTGTCCGGATTCTAGATTGTGGCTGTGGCTTACATTCTCAATTCAGAATTGAGAGATTGGGTACATTGAGCTCTCTTCCTTTCTTCTTGCCTGCTTTTTGTGAACGGGTTTAAGACCTTTCTTTTTGAAGGATGGGTTTCTTCAACTCTCAGTCACAGCACTTCAAATACTACTATCCCTTCTGGATAGGGCAACGCTGGCAGGTTCTCTTAATATTCAGAATTAGGAGCAGAGGAGAGATTTGCAGATGTGTTCTAGATGAGGGATTTCCAAATGTGTTCTGGACACATCTAGACAGGTGAGTTTTAAAAGTAGTTTTGAAACAGACACCATGGAAAAGCCTGGTGTGATTCTGAGGTCGGTGATTGGGAAAAGAAAATACAGTTGATAATAAAAGTGGAGAGCAAGCAAAGCAAACCCATGGCTTTTTGATATTTTCATGATCTGTCCTTTTCTGTAAAATATTTTCCTTTAATATCATAGACCCTGAAGATATTCACCTGTCCAGGCATACTTCTTTGGTTTTGGGATGTGGAATACCCAGAAAAGTTCAGGACAGGCTCAGGTCTGTAGTCCAGGAACAGAGGTGACAGCACTTGCTGAAAGTTCTCCACTAACCAGAGGCAGCAACAGGGCACACACCTCAGTCCTAGTGGCCCCAGAAACCACACCAGGCTGTCCTACAGTGTCTCTTTCAAAAACTAAATGTCTTACACCGATTTTACACAGTTAGAAGTTCTCATCATGTGTCAAGATGATTGTTGCATAATATGTTGTGAAATTTTAATAGCAAATAATTTTCTGTTTTTCTCTTCAAAAGCATTTGAGAAATTCCTGTTTTCTGTTGCATATTCATTTATTTTTAGCATATTTAATCAAAAAAAAGTTTTACTTTTAAAAAATGTTATTGGCCATTTTGGGGGTAATATTTTAGGGGGAAAATGTCTTGTGTAAAGATGGCAAGGTTTCCAAGCCATAATGACTTATACTTTTCCTTGATTTGAGACTTAGATTTCTGTCACTGGTGTACCAATTGTTTCTCTGTCTGCCTCTTTCTTTAGTTACTCCTACCTCAGTAACTCAAGAGATGGAGCTGGAAGGTTACTCTGGATTCTTACCTGTGGAACTGCCCACATCAGAACTAGTGATCTCATCTGAGTTTCCTCCTTGGAGGGTTTTCCAGGACTGGGGCAGCCTGGTGAAGTAATAGATTTGATACTGATTTGTATTTACATAGCACCTTTCTTGAGGAACACAGAACACTCTATGGGCATTATTTTAGTAGTCCAGGAGGAGTTAAGCAAGCCTGGAGAGCTGAACAATAAAGTTCTGTTATTCTAAGCATTATTTAATATTTTTATGACTTGTCCTTCAAATAATTCTTGGCCTTTGGGCAAGCAATGGACTGCAAGTGGGAGAATGAGCTGTTAGCTCAGTCTCTCTCACACCCAGAAGAGTGTACGCGTGACATGTATGTTGAATCAGCCTGTAGGTTTCTTTCAACTGGGTGGTGGCTTTAAACCACAGAAAGGTTGCTTCTTCCCAGAGGACACCGCCTGCGCTGGTTGGTCCCCATTGTTTAAGTTGGATGCATGCTGATGTGCTGTCGCAGCATTCTGGACGAATGCTGAGGAGACTGTGTTTGTGCGTGACATCTGATGTGAGTCTTGAACTTGTTATATTTATTTCTTTGGCTGCCTTTGCTTTTGGTCACATCGTGGTCTAATGACCGAACAAGGGCAACTGTGCTTTTTTCTGAACTTCAGTCTGTGCGTCAAGAACAATTTTCAGATTTTTGTATTTTTCTCTATTGTTAACCCTGAAGCAGAAATGAAAGCTTTCTATCTCGGGAGGAGGGGCAGCAGCCTCACTTCGATCCCATTCACCATTCACTCTGAATGTCTGTGGTTTGTTTTAAGCCGAGTGCCAGTGCCTCTTCTTGGAGGTATAAATTTGCACAGGGTCTGGCAGACGCTGCAGACAGGATGTTGACTCTTGAGTGTCTTGACTGACTAGGAGGCCCGGTGGAGGTGCTGCCTGGCTCCAGGCAATCGGTGCCTCTAGCCAAGGCCTCTAAAACCCAGAGTTTTAAAGTACTTGCTTAAGATTTTGGGGGCTGATTCACCTACAGGGATCTAAAAATCGCATTTTTTTCCTCTGAAAGACCAAGCACCGAAGCTGTGCCAGTGGTTTCCCTGTTAACTCCTGACTGGCCTAAACTTTTGCTTCTCAGACTTTTCATTCAGCCGGTAGGTGCCAGGCGGGATGGTCTTCTCCCTCTGCTTAGCCCTGAGCTTTTCTTCTCACTGGTGCTGCAGGGCCTTAGACCAAAATGACCTCCAGCATCCTGTGAGTCTAGGATCTCTGTGGGATTCGACAGTCGCCCTTGCCCCATGGACATGTTTGGGTCACTTTGTTTATTCCACAGTTACTGAGTACCCATTCTCTGCAAGGCATGGGGGGTCCTTGAGTATTACCTTATTCAAGGCATTCAAAGAAGATGCCTCTGATAGACCAAACGGCCTTTGGGGGAGAGTTTGTGTCCACTAAACTTCCTCCTAAATTCTTGAAAGATGCGTGATATTGTCTTCAGTGTGAGAAATTTGAAGCTCAGAGCATGGATCTTTGTCTTGTGAACTTTAAAACTTAAACTTTTTACACTATACCCTAGATATGTGGGAATGACTTTCAAGTAGTAGAGATGGGAAAAGGTGTTTTCTAATCCGTCCATTATTTATGGAGATCCTGTTAGGGCTCTGGAAGATAATCCAGTGTCAAAAGCAGTAGTGCATTTTCACTACCAATTTTGAGAAGATTGGCATCAAAACCTAAAGCTAATTATAATGAAGAAGTAAGTGCTTCATAGAGATGAGAGGACCTGCTTAGAATACAAGTGTCTGCTTTAGAATTAGATTACTTTATAGCAGAATGCTTGTAAAACACATTTTTATTTTTATATGAAATAAAGTATAGCTTCTGCTTCCAAGAAGATGTGTACATTGTAAAAATCAGAATTAAGTCATATGAAACTGTCTCTGCCTTTTGAAAATCCAGATGATTCCAAGCCAAAAAAAAAATTTTTTTTGGCAAAGAAATAGAAGTTTTTAAAGACAATAGGCCCGGAGAATCTCCAGTGCCTATAAAGTGACTACTGTAGCTAGGAGGTGAAATGGGAATAATGATTTAAGTGCTTGCTTTCTTTGGATGTCTCAGTTTGCCTAAGTGAGCATAATTTAGGTGACTGTGTGAGCATCTGCATGGCAGCTGCTGGCGCTACGAGTTAATGCCAGAGAAGACAAAATAGTTGGCACATGGATTCTAATTTCATTATTGTACCAGGAGCCAGAAAAAATAGGAGTTTATATTCTTTTGAAGTGGGAAAGTGTTGTCTCTTTTTTTCTTGGGTTTCACACACTTGAACACAAAAAGTGTCCTCAAGATATTTGTAAGCGCTGTCTGACAAGTTAGATTATAAGCTGATTTGTTTGTGCTACTGTAAAAAAACAAATCAAACTAGGTGAATCTTGTCTGATTGTGGAATCAGGATTCCATTGCAATTGTTTTGAATTTCTAAGTGAAGGTAGACTCCCAGATAACTTTGAGATGTCCTGTAAACACTTAAAGGAGGGGATCACTGAAGTGTTTCTTTTTCTTTTTTCTTTTTTTTTTGAGATGGAGTTTCGCTCTTGTTGCCCAGGCTGGAGTGCAATGGCAGGATCTTGGCTCCCCGCAACCTCCGCCTCCCGGGTTCAAGTGACTCTCCTGCCTCAGCCTCCCGAGTAGCTAGGATTACAGGCATGCACCACCACACCCAGCTAATTTTGTAATTTTAGTAGAGACAGAGTTTCTCCGTGTTGGTCAGGCTGGTCTTGAACGTCTGACCACAGGTGATCCACCCAACTCAGCTTCCCATAGTGCTGGGATTACAGACGTGTTTCTTTAAGTAAAGTTTTATTGGAAAACAGCCATGCCCACTCATTTGCATATTGTTTTTGACAGGCTGCTTTCCAGCCAAGTGAGTCCACAGAGTTGAATAGCAATAGAGTCCTTTTGGCTTACAATCCTAATATAGTTACAGTTTGGCCCTTTGTAGAAAAAGTTTGCTGGCCCTCGATTTAAAGTATTGATCAATAGTAGCTTTTTACTGGATGTCATTTTGCAAGGTGCCAGAAGGCCTTCTTGGCCACTAGGACATCTCTCCATCTCAGACAATGTTTCTTGATCCTCCAGGATTAGAACCACTGGTGAAGGAAAAACTGTCTTGGAAAACCATTTGAAAAGAATGGAGGGCTTTCTCCTCCAGAGGAATCATTTTTCTTCTTCTAAGTGAGAGGGCCAACCCAGCTGATGGCTTCAAGTCATTCTAATTGTAGCTTCTCTTGATTATGTGGCAGTTATCTTTGAGTATTTGAAGGACTGTTGTATGGAAGAGGCATTAGATTGTAAGGCCATGGAGAACCAAATTCAAGTTAGTGTGTGCAAGTTACTGGGAGGCCAGATTTCGGCTCAAGAAAAAATAGTACTTGCTGGGAACTGCTTATAACTCTCATGTGCTTTTGAGGGTAATGAGCTCCCCATCACCAGAGATTTTCAAATAAAGATTAGATGAGCACTTGATACGTGGAATGCAGACAGTGGATAAGAGATGGTTGTGTTAGAAAACCTCTGAGGCCCCATTCCAACCTTGAAATTTGAATGGCTTCTTTGGCTAAAGTTCTTTGTTTCCAGGTTCAGATTATGACTATAACTTTAATTTGTTGAGGGTTTTATAGAGGCATCTTTGGATGATTTTCTGAAAATATAATATTAGCCAAATCAAAGCAGTATAAAGAGAGTTGAGCTTTTTTAGTAAGCAAAGATAGTATCAGAAAGGCTGGCCCAGAGCCTCTCTCCCCTTTGACCACGCCAGTCATACAGAGGCATCAGAAGGGCACTGCTTCTTTTTTTTTTTTTTTTGAGACGGAGTTTTGCTCGTTACCCAGGCTGGAGTGCAATGGCGCGATCTCGGCTCACCGCAACTTCCACCTCCTGTGTTCAAGCAATTCTCCTGCCTCAGCCTCCTGAGTAGCTGGGATTACAGGCACGTGCCACCATGCCCAGCTAATTTTTTTTTGTATTTTTAGTAGAGACGGGGTTTCACCATGTTGACCAGGATGGTCTCGATCTGTTGACCTCATGATCCACCCGCCTCAGCCTCCCAAAGTGCTGGGATTACAGGCTTGAGCCACTGCGCCCGGCGGGCACTGCTTCTTGACGGCCTTAAAGCCTCACAGATGACCGGCTCTCTTCAGCTCCTGCTACCGTGTCTCCTTTCTGCCTAGTGTCCTAGAAAGAGGAAGGACCTGTCTGGGGGCATATTGCAGATGTAGCAACGCAAACAGTTTGTGTCTTGCAATTTGCCAGAGACTTCAGGTTGGGATCTAGCAGTGAAGGGCAGGTCTGGGTGAGACCATACTGTCTCTATGCAGTTCTGCCATCGTAGCACAAAAACAGCCATAGACAGTACAGAAATAAATGAGGATGGCTGTGTTCCAGTAAAGCATTATTTACAAAAGCATACAGTGAGCTGGATCAGATCTCTGGACTGTAGCTTGCTGACCACTGATAGAGAAGTTGAAAGTTAGAGGTGGCTAGGAAATATCAGCTTCACTTCTCTCATGTTTTGGAAAGAAGGTGAAATGACATATCCAGAGTCACACTGTGGTTGAGCTGGGATTGCAAACCAGGATGAACTTTTAGTCTAGTGCTTATCTTGTGATACCGTATCGCCTTGGCTGTGTGGTCAGGTGACAGAAGGCCACGTGAATGAAAGAAAGCTCCATCCCCAGTGGCTGCTCCAGGTGGTCTATGAATAGAGACAGTGAGAACCCAAGGGTGTTATTTTTAGGGAGGAAACCCTTTATTCTCATGACCTAGCTTACCCTTTTAAAAGATGGGCCCTGTTCACAGGAAAACAAAATATACGTTGCATAAATTCTTCTGGAGAAATAGCACCCTGGAGTTGTGAAAAAGCCATGGGCTCCCGCAGCTGCGTCACAGGATTTGATCACTTCAGCCGAGAGTGCCAGGAGATTTGAGACAGATGTTTTCAGACATGCCGCATGCCTAAAACATTTCCAGGGGTCGGGCTGCAAATAGTGACTTAATAAGTGGAGAAACAGGGAAAGTATGCAAGTTGAGGACACAAGCGTTTATTCACCGCTAGGTGCACGGCCAAGCCCTTTGCATTACATCTGCTTGTCAGAGTTGGCTCTTTAATCTGTCGTGCCCTCGGTATTGCTCTTTGTCTGCCCGTGAATAAAGTGCAGCATTGTGGTTAGTAATCCCACTCCAGTGACTCGACTTCAAATGTGGTTTTGGAGTGCATCCCAGAGTTCTGTTTGCTAAGCTTCCTACTCCTGTTTCAGAGACACCACTGAATACAGAGCAGCGAGCACTGAAGCCTTCCCTCTTTCCTTAAACCTGTCGGGTTGTGGGCTCTCTTTCCCCCTCTTGCTCCTTTCTTTTCTTTTTTTTTTTTTTTTTTTTCCCTGTTTTTTTTTAAATCTTCCAAGGCAAGTTCATGGATACTAAGCTGTTGTGTTTGTTGTTCTTTTTCTCCCTGCCTTCGCTCCTAGTGAGTAACCACACTGGCCGCATCAAGGTGGTCTTTACTCCGAGCATCTGTAAAGTGACCTGCACCAAGGGCAGCTGTCAGAACAGCTGTGAGAAGGGGAACACCACCACTCTCATTAGTGAGAATGGTCACGCTGCCGACACCCTGACAGCCACGAACTTCCGAGTGGGTGAGTTCCTCCACGGTCCCTAACTATCCTTACTGAGTCGAGTTTATGAGACTGTAGCATTTAGACACCCCCTCCATTCACACTGCTCTCTGCTTCAATGGGTGTCTGTCTATGAGTACGAATATGTTTCTTTCATGGGATCTTTTAAATTACTTTCGGAATAATTTTTAAACTGATTTTTGGTTTCGCAGAGGAATGGCAACTAGAACATTTTCCCTTATTGCTTAGCATTTATGCAGCCGTGTGGCGATGGGAATATATATAGTAGAAGAGAAGAGAGTAGGTTTTAGATTTAGACCCTAAGGCATGAGTTGTGCTGATCAGCTTCAAATTTTATCAGCCCAGTGATAAGTGGGAATTTGCATTGGATTTGACTTATGTTATAAACTTTGGAAGGTGGTGATGAAATTTGAAGTTTTTCCTTCAAAAATAGCCAAGCCCTAAAACAAAACTCTAAGAATTGTCAAAAACCTGTACTTGGTTAGAGAAAGGGATACAGAGGTTGCATCTTTTGCCATGTTTCTCCTCTGTCTCACAAGAATGAATTATAAATTGATATATAACATGGATTTGGGGAAGACAGATGAGGAGATTACTCTCAGCATTCCTTTAAGTTAACTTAAATATGGACTAGTAGTTGCTGTCTGCAAGAAAGGCTTGTTGCTGTGTTTTAAATGTTTGGTTTTTACTTTTTTGCAAATGGAGAAAGTATTGCGGTCCGCTGAATGCTGTCATGTTGCCATGTTGTCACGCAATACGGTATTTTTGTTGCAGAAAAATGTCTTTTATTATTTTTTGACCAATTATGGTTTGCTATGTGTACTCAAATAATCGCAGACACCCATGTTACTTTCTGAGTTACTCACAAGAATAACCCAAATGTCAGACAGATAATAACACTGGCTAGATCTGGTCTTTTTATGGAATATTGCTGTTTAGTCTTGGAAGTGTGTGTCTAGGGGTGTGGTAGGAGAAGGCGGTGTCTATTTCAAACTGATTTACATCAAGACAAAATAAAGGGGCAGCTTGAAGTTCTTATTAGCTCTTTGATTATTCTGTTGCTTTATTGTGACTCCCAGTCCTTAGGAGGTCGAAGCAGTGTTTTTGATCGTCTGTGCTTGGAAAAAATACATGCCCATAGATACGATTTAAAAGGGCATTATGAGTTTCCTGGCTATGATAGGGGTACTCTGGGCATATTTTTTGAAAAGAATTTAGCTGTTAGGTGCCAAATGGCACATTATGCTTTGCAGGACAGGGAGGCGAGTCTAGTGGGAAGTGAACTGATGATCAGGAAACTGGATTCTGGTCCTGGTCCTGCCGCTAACTAGCTAATCCATAGGGCATGCTAGTTAATATTTCTGGGCCTCAGTTTTTTCTCATTCATAAAATAAATGGGATTGTATTTAATGACCTGTAAAATTTAGTCCATCTCTAAGATCCTATGACTTTTTATCAGCAGTAAGTCATACTATTTTCTGGCCTTTTTTTTTTTTTTTTTTTTTGGAGGGCTGTCGACAAGGAGGGGAAAGGAAAAGGCAATTCCAGTAGATTATCACGAGTCTGACGGCTTCTCCCCTCTTTATCTTTCTTGGTTGCCTTCCTTACGCACTGTTCCTTTCCCTTCTTGTGTTTATTGTAAATCTTTACAGTAGCAATTACAAAATAATCAAATGGGTGGGAATTTTTTGGCTTCCAGTGTATTCATTTTGAAACTAAATATTTTGAAGGCTTTGAGACACAGAGGAAGTGTACTTGTTGAAACACGCCGCACACTTTCCTTTCTGGCACTGCGCCAGAGGTTTAGGAACGGAATATACAGAGCCTGTTCAGAATGCAAAGTGAAACAGAATTATTTACAAAAGCATTTCAAAAGCAGAACTCCACTCTCTGTATCGGACTGGCAGAGCAGTTTAATTTTTTAAGAAGTAAAGGATGGGGTGAGAATGGTCCATAGTAATAAAGTTTCACATTGGAAATTGTGGGCTTTATATTTCATTTATATTCTGAGCTATTTCCCTCTCCTGTCTACATCTTATTTCAAATATTAGATAGTTTGAGGGACAAGTTTTGTGGCTTTCTTTATCTAAGAATGGTCATTTTGTAGAACTTACAGATTGTGATCCTTTGAAAATACAGAAAATTTTTTTAAAATTGTATGCATATTTCTTTTTGGGCCTTCATACTGGTTTCATATAATTTTATTATTTGCAGAAAGTGATTTTTGGATTTTTTTCTTCTCTATATTTGTTTATAGTGTGTAGTAAATCTTTTGACGAGAAAGACATATTTGGAAAATAGTTTAACATTTGGGGAAAATTCAAAATTTACTGTCACTTGTCAGCTACTCCCTTTAATATTTGTGGGCACTTAAAGGTGAGAGCTGGCAAACGTTTATTTTAAAGGGCCAGAGAGTATAAAGTATGTTTTAGACTTCGTGGGCCATACAGTTTCTGTTACAGCTACTCAACTCTGCCATTGTAGTTTGAAAGCAGCCAGAGACAATAGGAATAAGAATAGGTGCGGCAGTGTTAGAAAAACATTTGTTGGGCTGAATTTGGCTTGAGTGCCGTGGTTTGCTGACCCCTGCTTCAAGGAGTCCACATAATCCAGGGAAAGTTACATGGACTTCATAGTTGAGGCCCCTTAATTAACTAATCAGTTTTGATCATCAGAACAACAGCAATCATTTCCAGCATTTGCACGGTAATGTACAGTTTGTTTGTTTTTGTTTGTTTGTTTTGAGGATGTAGAGCAGATATGATCATCACCATTTTTCCAATAAGGAAACTTAGATACAGAGTGTTAATTAAGTGAGCTTGCTTTAGTTTCATGGCAAGTCAGTTAGCTATGCCTAGAACCTAGATATCCTTATGTCATCTGTTTTCTTACCTGCCTGGAGCCTGACCATTATGTATAGGAGGGACAAGGTGGAGTTGGGTCTTGTGGGAAGGCTGGCTGGGGTAACAGAGAGAGAGAGAGCAGCTGAGAGTCCAGCACACCGCGGATTGAATCCTGGGGTAACATTGGCTCTGTATGCTCTCTGAGCCCAGCTCGCCTCCTCCATACAGTGCGGGTCCTAATAGATAGGAAGAGGTTGTTCTTTTACAGGCTCTTTCCTGGGATAATTCCTTCCTTCCTTCATCCTGCTTCTGTGTTGGTCTTCTGCTTTGTCATGAGGGTGAGTCTGGGCTTTTCAGGTGTGAAAGGCAGCAGGTACTTTTGCATGACTATTGAGCGTGCAGTCTCTGTTCTGGAGTATTCAGTAGGAGAAATAATAAGTATAACTTCTACTTAATGTGACTCTAAAAGTGAGGCCCAAATGAATATGGTGTCCAAGCTCTAGAAGAGCTTGTTTTTATGGATAGTGATATTGCTATGGTGTAACAGAATATTTACTTTAAATGCTATTTCCTATGAAGCAGGTTTGTAATGATAATGACTCTGTTTTATTTTTCGCAGCAGTTTGAGCTCTGCACCCCTGTTTGCCCCACCCCTGCCTTTTTAAAAATGGAAACATATCCCTCGCTGGGTGGGCCAGCAGGTTCACTGCTGTTGTTTTAATGGATTCTTAACCTTTTATAGGGCTAAAAAGCAGATGACCTTCTGGGATTTTTAAGTTGTTTATAAAATCTTAAGTTCCTCTGACAAGAAGAACATATAAATTCATGTTGTCACAACTAGACTATTTCAAACGCAATAATGCTGTCACTTGGTATAACTTATTGGTAGAGGCATTGAAAAGCAGTTGTGATGGTTAAAATAACACATTGGGTTTATGTGATTCTGCTTTCTCTGAGTTACAAAAGTCTCATGTTCTATTATCGCCAGTTGAATCATTATAACAAACATTTGAGCATTTAAAAAGCATGTTCTCATACATTATTTCATTTGATGCTAACTGCCTCTTACGTAAATGGTAGTATCCATAATTTTCAAATATGAGTACTGAGGTTTTGCTGGCTTGATTAAAGGTTATTTAAGCCAGGTTTTCTTATCCTAGGGTCACAATACCTCTGGCTCTCCCATGTTGCCTCCTATGACCATATATTAAGTGACTATGTCTAAAACATGGTAGTAGATTCTCTAAGATAAGCAAATCATAAAGCTGCCTTCTAAGAGCTTATACTTTGAGGAGGAGGTGAAAGGCATATGTAAATAACCTTAAATTAAGGTAGAGAGCTGCTAGCGGGCCCCCAGAGAAGGGGAATAGCACTTCTGACTGAGGGAGGATGCTTAGAGAGAAAAGAGGTGGCATTCAGTTTTTGTGTTTTCTTCACTTGCTGTCCCTGTCCTGCAAGTGTGTTGTTTCATGGTGAGGGCTGAGTAGGTAAGTGAGCGTGGCCCTGATTGTGGACTGAAGGGTGAAGGGGAACTTGAAACATTGGTAAGTTCCAGAATAAAGATGGATGGGGGAGTGGAAGGAAGAGAGAAGCAAAGTTGATGAGGGAAGGAAGAATTTACTCCCTAGAATTGGGCGTGGAGATGGGAAGGCAGAGGCGGTTTCTGAGAGTTGGGAATAGTTTCACTTAAATGTGGAACACATGAAAAGTCATAATGGTAGATGACAAGTCTGGGAAGGTAGATTGGTGCAAGGCTGTGGAACACCTTGAATTTCAAGCTGAGACATTTGGATTTTATTTTTTGAGAATTGACTAAAGGTCCCTGAAGGAAGTTGATGTTTGTCATTTTGAAAAAGAGAGAAGTGCTTTCATTTTTTTTTTAGCTAGGAAACTCGTGTTTTAAGAGGCTAAATAAGTTTCTGAATGAATGATAACCTCTGGCCTCCTGTAGCTGTTCTGGGGCTTGTCTGATGCTTTGCACTGAAGCTCTCCCTGGAGATTTCACAAAACCCGCCTAACACTGTGGTACTGGGATGAAGAACAGAAGCAGTTCATGCTGCTAAGCTGACTGTGTAGGTTCTCTTCCCAAGGAGGGAAGAAACTTTTCTCTCATTGAGGCGTTAAATAAACTGACATAATTGCTCAAAAGGGGCAAGCACATAGATTTTTTTCTGGAAACTTAGTTCAGTCACTGAGTTTTTCATCCTTTGCCATTTGTCATTATTTGAACTCATCATGTCACCTGTTAATTAACTGGTGAATGTATTTTCCCCTTAATGCATTGTGCAGATATATCATAGGTTTTAAAAGATGTTTCAATACAGGCCAGGCACAGTGGTGGCTCACTCCTGTAATTGCAGCATTTTGGAGGCTGAGGCAGGCAGATCACAAGGTCAAGAGGTTGAGACCAGTCTGGCCGACATGGTGAAACCCTGTCTCTACTAAAAATACAAAAATTAGCTGGGTATGGTGGTGCGCACCTGTAGTCCCAGCTACGCGGGAGGCTGAGGCAGGAGAATTGCTTGAATCTGGGATGCAGAGGTTGTAGTGAGCCAAGATTGCGACATGGCACTCCACCTTGGCAAAAAAGCGAGACTCCATCTCAAAATAAAAAAAGATATTTTAATACAATACTATAAGAGAGTGTTTGCTTTTCCTTTAGGCAATTTAGAATGCCTAAGAACTTGTCAAAGAAACTACTTCCACATATGGTCATATCAAATAATTTTATTTTCTAATACTGAATAAATGTCATAATGTAGAGCATTTCCCTTTTTATTTTATTAATTATTTAATTTAATTTACTTTTTTAGATGGAGTTTCACTCTTGTTGCCCAGGCTGTAGTGCAGTGGCACCATCTTGGCTCACTGCAGACTCCGCCTCCTGGGTTCAAGTGAGTCTTCTGCCTCAGCCTCCCTAGTAGCTGGGATTACAGGTGACCGCCACCATTCTGGCTAATTTTTTCTATTTTTAGTAGAGATGCAGTTTTACCATGTTGGCCAGGCTAGTCTCGAACTCCTGACTTCAGATGATCTATCCGCCTCAGCCTCCCAAAGTGCTGGGATTACAGGTGTGAGTCACTGAGCTTGGCCTTTTCTTTTTAATTTTAATTAAGCTATGGATCACCTTTAAGAGGCTAGTACTAGGAACAGTCATTCATTTAACATGCATTTATTGAGCACATACTATGTGCCAGGTATGGGTTCAGACAATAGCAGTGAACTAAATAAAACTCCTTTCCTTCCTCTAGCATTAAAAAAACATCATGTGGCCACAGCGTGTATGAACCTCGAAAATGTTGTGCTAAGTCAAATAAACCAGTCACAAAAAAACAAATGCAGGATGATTCCATTTATATGAGATACCTAGAGTAGTCAAGTTCAAAGAGAGAGTAGAATGGTGGTTGCCAGGGATTCTAGGGATGGAATGGGGAGTTGTTTAATGGGTATAGAATTTCAGTTTTGCAAAATGAAAAAGTTCTGGAGATTGGATACACAATAATGTGAACGTAATAAACACTACTGAACTGTACACATAAGATGGTACCTATTGCAGGTATTTTACCGCAATTATAAAAATACATTTTAAAAATATAGTATGTGTGTACACTACTGTCACATAGATACTACCAAAAATATGCTGTAAGAAACATGATATATGAACTAATGTCAGGAAGTGATAGATCCTCTGAGGGAAAACAAAGCTGAGAAGGGGATGGACAAGGGAGAGTGTTGGTGGAAGGCGTGGTTGCCATTTTAGAGAGCTCAGGGAAGGAAGGGCTCTCTGATAACGTTTGAGCAGGGGCCTGATGAAGCCATGATGGGTGTTGTGAGGGAACATCATGTACAATGTGTTTTTTGTTTTGTTTTGTTTAAACCGTGGTGCACCCCCAAAAGGCTGGCATTTGGAGCATCCTTTCTTCCAGACTTTTCCTATCTGCTATCTTAGGTTAGGTTTCATCGACCTGCATTGTGTCAGGGAATCAAATGAATATCTGCAGGTAAAGACCCTTATACACAGAGGATAGAGGCAACCACCTCTTGTTCTCTGGGTAAAAAACAGGTATGGTCCTGGAATCCTTGGAGGAGTCTTAGTGATTTATAATAAAAAGTAAAGGTCTTAGATTAAAAAAAGAGTTATCAAGAGAGCGGTGTCACCTTTCTTCAGCATTCTTTTATGGAGGGCAGATCACATGAGCTTGGTATGGAGCTTGATGTTTAACTAAGGGAAATAAAATTGGTTTTTGCTTGTGAGTGGAGGTATGAGGGGGTGCATGGTGGCAGTGGGCAAGAGGGCAGGAAGACCCTGGGGAGAGGAAGGGGTGCATGGAAAGGTGCTTCCATGGGTTACCTGGAACAAGAGGAGCAATAGGTTGACCTTATGGGCCAGAATCCGGAGAGAATAAGGTCCTATTTGGTTGAAGAAGAAGGTGACTGAGGCAGAGAAGTGGATGGGGGCAGAGTGGTTGTATAAGAACGTATGTCTGTAGCCAGGACAGTTTTTAAAAAATTAACCATAGCTAAAAGACGGTTCCATGGTTTGCCAGACCTGTGAGAAAGGCATGTGTGATAGATTGCTCCTTTTAAGCCATGCCTGGCCTATATCGTGGGAGTGGATGGGGCTCCTTGAAGGGGTTGTGCTAGGCCAGCCTGGAATCAATAACCTTTCAAAATTCCTTGGAATCTGTAACACAATGTCACAAAGTGTGTATTCTTTCCTAGGCTGTCTGCTTGAGCATACGGAGTGATCTTTGGAGAAGTCCAAACTGCTTAGCGTAGCGTGCAGGGTCCTGCCGCCTGGCTCCATGGCATTCATTTTGGCTGTGCCCCTTCTCACACCCCAATCCTCTACTTCTGCCAAACTGAGCCTCCAGGGACACCAAAGGTCTCCAAGTGTGCTGGGGTGTCTTGTGCTCCTGTGCCTCTGTGCACACGGCTTTCTCTGCCTGGAGGGTACATTTCCCCGCCCAGTCTGCTTGGGCAATCCCTCACTTCTTTTTCAAGACTCAGCCAAGTGACGATCCTGCTACAAAGCCTCATTTCCCTTATTTGTGGACATGGCTGTTTCTTCCACTACACTCTAAAGTGATTGGGAACAAAGACTTGTCTACTTCATCTTGGCATCCCCAGTGCCAGCACAGTGACTCACTTTGGAGATGCCGAATGCATTTTTGTTGACAATAAATTGTATATGCAACTGCCTTGGTTGTGAGGGGTGCTCAGACTTTACCTGATACAGCTTCATTATTAGTTCTCAGGCAGGTAAAATCACAGAAGTAAAATAATGAACTGAGAAGACTTATGTTAGAGTTTAGGGGCACAGGAAATAGGTTATTCCACTGACCACAAGATGTGTGAAAGAGCAATTTGCATGGAGTAGCAATTTGCATGGAGTTTTAAGCTTTTAACACTGACTTAACTGTACTTTCTACTCATGGGCAAAGTGCAATTAGATTTCCATACCTTTATTCCAGCTGTTCCTGCTGCACGGAGTTCCTGTTCCCTGCTCCTGCATCCATGTAAATACTGGCAATCTTTTATGGAAGAAACTTAAGTTCCATTTCAAGCTTTGTGCTGTTTGGTTTTTGTTTTTGTTTCTTTCCTATTATACCTCTAGTCATTAGTATGTCATTTGACACTTAGTTGTCCAGCTTCAGGTTTTTTGACTGTCTCCAAGACCCTGGGTTGGTAATCTCACCTCTCACATTCTTGACTCCCCTTCATGTAGAACAAATTATATGATATCCTAACCTTAGAGGGTTATTCTGAGGCTCACAAGAATGAGAGACTGAAGGTTCATATGAACTTACTGGATTGATTGGAAGATTTTTTTCTTTTTCTGAAAATGATAAGTCCTTTTCATAATTCTCAAACTCCATCTCTTGTGCTATGGGGTGGAGGCATTGAGAGGGAGTGTGCTTACGTCTCCTGGAGCTTGGTGCTCCCTGTGTCCCCAGAGACAGTGGTTGCTTTATTTACTGATCCGAACAGCACAATAACATTGAGAAGAATATAGAAGAACAATTTCTGTTACCCCTTGACTTTGGTACTCTGGTAGGAGTGCACAGAAGGCTCTGTACTTGTTCACATTTAAGCTTACTGTGGGTAAGTTAGGCCCTGCACAAAATAATGTGAGGCTTCAATGTCATATGGCCAAGACAGCATTGTAGCACCATGTCCCCTCTGCATTGGATCGCACTCCGTCTTGAGTTCACTTGCTTACACAGGAAGCTCTTGCTTGTTGCCAAGCCTTCTGGCAAGGGTAAAAGTATTTAAACAGTGTAATACATTTTGGAACCAAAAGCTGTGGTCAGGAGGAAAAGCAATCATCTTGAATAGATGGGGGCATCTCCAGTGGTGTATGATTATAACATTTGATCCACTTGTGCTATTCACTTTGCTGTCAGTTGTGTAATTTACCCTTGGGCTCCTAGGTTAGAGTCAATTTAAGGAAGCCAGACTTAAAATACATATTTGTAATCACATTGATGTGATATAGTATCTACCTGTAACATTTATTGGTATATGAATTGAGCTCAGTTTTGCATCTATAGTATAAAAGTCAAATATTTGCACCAACTTTTAACTATGAAGAGGTGTGTATGTGTGTGTGTATAAATATATATTTCCAGGGGGAGAAAGAATAATGAATTTGTCTATTGTTGGAAAAGCCTCCTGAAACTAACATCACAAATGATGTGAAAATGTTTTTGAGGTCAGCTGCATAGTCATCTTCATGCTGAGCAGTCCAGGAAAATAAAATAACTACCAAAGGGAGAAGGATAAAGCGAGTGAGCAGTGTTGTTTGAGATTCATTCTCCAAATTTATATCATAAAGAAAGATAATGAGAAGAGCCAGATGCCCGTCCATTGCCAATTTAATGCAATGCTGTCATTGATACACTTACTAAAACTTGATTTTCTATTTAGTTGAAGGGTATGGGCCTAAGGAATGGTTTACTGTTTAACCTCATTATCTTGAATTTAGACTCATGCAATAATTACTGAAAAATTGGCACGACTGAGTGTTGGCTTTTCCTAAAATTTGGTTGGGAAGAAAAACTTTATGCAATAATGAGAGATTTCTTCACTCTGAGATCAAACATCATTCAGATGCCCATCAGATTCAGCAAGAATTGGTCTGGATTGTGGGAACTTTATAAGTTTTTCTAGTGCAGAAATTCAGCGTAATTTTCATCAGATTCACCCTAGAAGAGGTAAAAGGAAAGCTTGTCATTAAAGTCTACTGCGGTGAGGAAAGCAGAGTGCTGCCCTTTTCCTGGCAAGTTAGAAAGTATCTTAGAACATTCTTAGCTAAAGTCTTATTTAGCAAGATTAGAATATGTCACTTTTTGCCACTGCATTGTCCTTTGCTGAAGAAAGGGTGATTTATGAGTCCTCTGGATCTTCTTGTGGTATTAATAACATCTTGAGCCAGCTGTTTTATTGGGTGTACACAGAGGGTAATTAGAAACATCTGAGAATCCCATGGTGTGCCCAGAAAACCATGACACTATGTGGAAAAGAAAAAAGAATAACCTTAATACTAAAATTGTATACTTGGTAAATAAATGAGTTAGTATTGAACAAAATTTACTTTGTATTATACCATTTTCCAGAAAGAAGCTAAAGTCTTTAGGCTGAAAATATCCTTTTATTGAAATACACTCACTGCAGAAATCATAACCTTATTTGGTAAAAGCCTACTGACTCTGCTGTTCATACAGCAATTATCATTTCCCTTCTGTCAAAGTCTATCATATTATGGGCCATTTTGTGCCAGAAGAAGTATTTCTTCCTTTTACCTGGCAGTTACTTGAAAATTTTAGACTTTTGAAGGATCTCATTTAAGGAAATTAACTCTTAAAAGCACTAGGGACTAATTGTGTCTAATTTGCCTAATAGTCTATCCTAGAAATCGGGTTGGGATGTAGGAGTTTGGGCTCTATTTTGGCTGGTTATTTGAAATTTGACCTCCAGTGGTGGCTGAGTTTTAAGTCTTTGTGGATGCAGCAACAATAGCCACTGAGTTCTTAGGGCTTGATTAAATCAGGCACTGCTCTTACTCACAGACAAAATCTAGACGTGAAAACCTAACAGTTTGATGGTGGCCTGTGAATGTTTCCTTTCATTTTCATTCACAGATAACAAGCCCCTATGACAAGTCAAGGTTGAGTCACGCTGACGTAGCCCAGGCGGACATGGACAGAGTTGAGGGCAGAAGCCTCCAGTGTCTTTCCAACCTGTCTTGCTTTGCATGTCTCTGTTCAGTAGGCCATTTTAATTCTTTTTAATCATTTTTAATGGATTCCATTGATTGCATGTATTAGGCTATTCTTGCATTGCTATAAGTAACTACCTGAGATGGGTAAGTTATAAAGAAAAGGGTCTTGTTTTGTTCTGTTTTTTGAGATGGAGTCTTGCTCTGTTACCCAGGCTGGAGTGCAGTGGCATGATCTCTGCTCATTGAATCCTTCACCTCCCAGGCTGAAGTGATTTTCCTGCCTCAGCCTCCCAAGTTACTGGAATGACAGGTGCCCACCACACCCAGCTAATTTTTGTATTTTTAGTAGAGATGGGATTTGACCATGTTGGTCAGGCTGGTTTTGAACTCCTGACGTCAAGTGAGCTGCCTGCCCTGGCCTCCCAAAGTGCTAGGATTACAGGCATGAGCCACCACACCTGGACAAGGAAAGGGGTTTAATGACACCATAGTTCTGCAGGCTGTACAGGAAGCATGGCTGGGGAGGCCTCAGGAAACTTACAATCATGGTGGGAGGCAAAGGGGAAGCAGGCATGTCTTACATGGTTGGAGAAGGAGAGAGTGAAGGGGGATGTGTTATGTGTTTTTAAACAACCAGATCTTGTGAGAACTCACTATCACAAGAACAGCAAGGGGAAGTTCACCCCCATGACCCGATCACTTCCCACCAGACCCCTCCTCCAATGCTGGGGATTATAATTTGATATGAGATTCGAGTGGGAACACAAATTCAAACCATATCATTACAGAGATGAAGTTGTAGCTAATGGTGTGTTTTGTTGGAGGTTATCAGTGACTTAATGAAGCCTCTGGAAGGAGAAGTGGATTCACCTGTGTACAGATGTTTATAGGGTAGGATATAATTACTAACTCAGAAACATGGCCTCAAATACCTGTCTTCTTCAATCCTTCAATCAGAGATTCTCAGTTCTGGTAATATTATACAACAGAATCTAGGATTGCTAAGAAGGTACAGATGCCCAGCCTGCACCCCAGGGTCCCTAAGACAGGATTTCTGAGTGTGCTTTGGATATGTGAATTTTGAAAACAAATGATTTAGGCAAATGTTATACTTAGCTTTGGTGAAGAACCAGTAGTCTAAACCAGTGCATATCACCCTTTAATGTCCATAGGAGTCACTGTGGATTTTGTTAAATGCAGATTCTGGTTCAGTAGGTCAGGGTCGGGCCTGAGGTTCTAGATTTCTAGCACATGCTCAGAGGATGCTATGCTGCTCACCTGTGGATCACCTTGTGAGTTGCGAAGGTCTAAACTATTGTTAATCCACCATAAATAATGGTTTCACAAAGATATGTTATCATGAATTAATGATATTTATTTATCGAGCTCTTAAATGAGCCTGATACTATATTAGGAAATGGTTTATAAATGCCAAAAGAGACTCAACCGTGTCAGCAAATATGCTAATGTTTTTCAAATCTCCGACTTCAGTTCCTGACCCTGTTAAAGGTGAGGTGTCCCTCACCCTTCAAGGCAGCCTCTCAGGCAGAGTCCTACCAGGACGGCCTAAGCCCGTGGAACACCCATGCATCATTGCCATATTAAATGCTGGGAGGGCAGCCTGCCTTCTTAATTCACCCTACCATTTAAGCTAACTCCAGTCTGTCTCTTATCTTCAAAATTTTTCAGGGGATGTGAGAAAGTGTCTTCATTCCCATGTCCCCTAAATTCCAAGGGATACGGGTCAAGCTTTCCAAAGAATTTTCACCTTTTTTGCCACAGTGAAACAAACTTGGCTTCTGCAGCGCAGCCAGCATCTCAGGAAGTGAAATGATGGATACTGCCTTTCGTCCTCAGCTTGGGAATGTAGCCCAAATCCCATAACAGAAGTTCACTTCCATAGTTTGCACAATATCTCAACAGAACATTACTAGCTGCCAGTAGTGCAGTAGTCTTATACGCAAGGATGATACTCTTGGTTTACTAGTAATAGGATGGATATTTCATTGTCTTTCCAGGAGAGTTGGAAGGGGAGATATATTTGCATAGATCCATCCTTATTCAAGTCCTACTTATGATTGATGTTAAGCATTTTGACAATATTTGAGGATACAATCTTTAAATTTGAGACAAGAGAATTGTCTTGAATTAATTGCATGATACCAATTAGTTTAAACCTTTCATGTAGCCATCATCCCTTCTGATAGCATATGTTCTCTATGCTGAACTTGCCTACCTGAATTGTCCAGATTTTGACTTACGAGTATGATACTTGAGAGCTCTTTGAGCACAGAGTTGAACTGATAGAAAACAAAATAGAATGAAGATGAATTCATTCACTGGTATCACAAAATTGCAACTTTCCCTTCTGCATGTCACCAAAACCTCATTGCATCTCCCCTCACTCTGGCCTCTTCCTCTTCCCCACATGGTCTACTAATAACTAGGTTCTTTCTCTTATTCCCTGTCTCCAGTTCTCTTATTTCACTTGTACCCATCAGGCATATTCTTAGCTAGGTGCTCACTCAACTTACTCTGTTATTCTGAAATATCTGGTTCACACTCATGATGCAGAAGTGAAGGGGGAAAACTGTCTATCAAATAGTTCTCAACTAGGGCAGTTTTACACCCCACCTAAGAGAGACATTTGGCGGTTATCCAAACTTGGGGGTTGCTCCTGGCATATAGTGAATGGAGGCCAGGGATGCTGCTGTGTGTCCTACAATGTACAAGAGAGCTCCCATGGCAGATAATAATTTGGGCCCAAAATGTCAAAAGCAACAAAGTTGAGAAAGCCTGCTCTAAGCATTGCCATTCTTTCCTGTCAGACAGCGTCTTAGACCTTCTTTCCTATTTTTGTCCAGGTCTTTGGAAAACCCTCGCTCTTAATCTCAAGATTATTCCCTAGGTGAAACCTCTAGCCTTTTGTCACAAATGTCCTCCTTTGATGATGGTGCCAGAGCACACCCATAGCTTGCCTTTCAGCTGTCCTTGTACACGTATTAACTTAGTCAACTGGACCCAGGCTCCTAGAGGCTTGATTTACATTTGATAATTTGTATGAGATGATCACATTGGATTTCAAAGGGTGCAGGGACTGAGATGGTTTGGGTTGTGATTGGCCTTCATTCTGAAGATTCTCCAGAAACTGAAACAAGAAATGATAAATGGGAAACCATTTAGCACAGGAGGCGTTTTTTGCACGTCTCAGAGGTGACTGTATAACAGAAACCGCTTTTCAACACTAACTTGCTACTGTGGACGCTCATTTGCAATGTATCTTAGCTATGGCTGTTGGAAAAGGAGGGAATGCTGAGTGTGTTTATTTGAATGAGAGCATCATCACACGTTCAAATAAACATAACACCTTAGGAGAGTATGGATTTGTTATTTCTAACCCAGACATCTTTACACATGAGTTTTGAAGGGTCATTTTGCCAAGTTTGAAGGAAAAAACTATTTCAAACATTAAAAGTCTGACATATTATTTAACTCATTGAAAAAAGTAAAACCTCTTTGTGGCCAGAACACTCTAGGTCAGCTGGACAACGATGTATATCATGTTTTTAAAGCATTCACTTTTGGACCAAGAAATGGCCCTAGAGAGCAAGTAAAAGACATTGCCCTCACCTGCATATAAACTCATGTAGCAGTTTTCCCTTATGTTTTGGTCATCTTGCCCAGGAAACTTGGAATTTTCACAGTTATTTCTTTTGTGCTTTTTTACTTAAATGAAAATCCTGTTCTTAATTCCCTTGGTGTGTGTGTGGGGTTATATTTTATTGCTTATTTTCCTGAGACCCAAACCCATAATTTACATGACTGATTTTTTTCCCCAATTGCATCTTTTTTTAGTTGTAAAATACATATAATATAAAATTTATTATTTAAGCCATTTTCAGTGTCTGTTTTAGTGGCATTGGGTAGACTGGGTATATTCACAATGTTGTGCAGTCATCATCATTATCCATGTAATAACTTTTCATCATACCTAATAGAAACTATACCCATTAAATTGAAATTCCTCATACCTCTCTCTCCTAGCCTCTGGTAACTCCTGTTCTACTTTCTGTCTCTATGAATGAGTATTTTAGAGACTTAGTATTTGTCCTTTTGTGAATAGCTTTTTTTTTTTTTTTTTTTTTTGAAATGTAATTTCCCTGTTTCCCAGGCTGAAGTGTGGTCTTGGCCCACTGCAACCTCTGCTTCCTGGGTTCAGGTGATTCTCTTGCCTCAGCCTCCTGAGTATCACAAATATCTAAAAATATTTTTAGTAGAGACGGGGTTTCACCATGTTGGCCAGGCTGGTCTCGAACTCCTGACCTCAAGTGATCAGCCTGCCTCAGCCTCCTAAAGTGCTAGGATTACAGGCATGAGCCACTACACCTGCCCTCACTTACTGTGTTTTTAAGGTTCATCCATATTGTAGCATGTTTTCTTTTTAAGGCTGAATGCTGTTCTGTTATTTGCATAAACTACCATTTGTTTATACGTTCATCTGTTGATGTATATATTTAGGTTATTTCTATCTTTTTGCTATTGCAAATAATGTTGCTATGAGCCCTGGTATATGAGTATTTATTTGAGTTCCTGCTTTAAATTTTTTGGTGCATATACCTGGAAGTAGAATTTCTGGGTCAGGTGGTAATTCTATGTTTAACCTTTTGAGGAACTGCTAAACTGTTTTCCACAGAGGCTGTGCCATTTTGCATCCCCACCAGCAGCGTGTGAGGGTTCCACTTTCTCTACATCTTTGACAACACTTATTTTCCCATTTTTTAAACTGTGCTTCAGTTTACCTTTTTTTTAAAATTTTGTTTCATTTTATTATTTATTCCCATAGGTTATTGGGGTACAGATGATATTTGATTACATAAGTTCTTTAGTGGTGATTTGTGAGATTTT
Source organism: Saimiri boliviensis (assembly GCF_048565385.1). Classification (NCBI taxonomy): domain Eukaryota; kingdom Metazoa; phylum Chordata; class Mammalia; order Primates; family Cebidae; genus Saimiri; species Saimiri boliviensis. The sequence goes on from NC_133449.1 coordinate 32,848,731, forward strand.
GGTGCACCCCTCACCTGAGAAGTATACACTGTATCCTATTTGTAGTCTTTATCCCTTTCCTGACTCCCACTCTTCTAAGTCCCCAAAGAGAGACATTTGGCAATGCCAGCAAGCATTTTAGGTTAGCCCTTTTATCCCTTGCCCCAGTCCCACCCTTGTATTATTCCATTGTATTATTCTTATGCCTTTGAGTCCTCATAGCTTAGCTCCCACATATCAGTGAGAACATATGATGTTTAGTTTTCCATTCCTGAGTTACTTCGCATAGGGTAAGAGTCTCCAGTCTCATCCATGCTGCAAATGTTGTTAATTCATTCCTTTTAATGGCTGAGTAGTATTCCATCGTATATATATATACCACAGTTTCTTTATCCATTCATTGATTGATTGATGGGCATTTGGGTTGGTTCCATAGTTTTTCAATTGTGAATTGTGCTGCTATAAACGTGCATGTGCAAGTTGGAAAAGCCCTTCTAGGCATTGGCTTAGGCAAGAATTTCATGACCAAGAACCCAAAAGCGAATGCAATAAAAGTAAAGATAAATAGCTGGGACTTAGTTAAACTAAATAAGTTTTGCACAGCAGAAGGAACAGTCAGCAGAGTAAACAGACAACCCACGGAGTGGGAGAAAAAATCTTTGCAGTGTATACATCTGACAGAAGACTAATATCCAGAATCTACAGTGATCTCAAACAGATCAGTAGGAAGAAAACAAACAGTCCCATCAAAAAGTGGGCAAGGACATGGGTAGACAGTTCTCAAAAGAAGATATGCAAATGGCCAACAAACATAGGAAGAAATGCTCAACAGCACTAATGATCAGGGAAATGCAAATCAAAACCACAGTGCAATACCACCTTACTCCTGCAAGAATGGTCATAATAAAAAAAAATTTTTAAAAGCAGTGGATGTTGGCATAGATGTGGTGATCAGGGAGCACTTCTATACTGCTGGTGGGAGTGTAAACTAGTACAGCCACTGTGGAAAACAGTGTGGAGATTTCTTAAAGAACCAAAAGTCGAACTACCATTTATTTGATCCAGCAATCCCACTACTGAGTATCTACCCAGAGGAAAAGAAGTCATCATATGAAAAAGGATATCTTCCCATTTTTTAATAAAGTAGTAGCCATACTAGTGGGGATGAAGTGGTGTCTCATGGTTTTGATTTGCATTCCTCTAGTGATTGATGATGTTGGCCTTTTCATGAGCTCGTTAGCCATATGAATATTTTCTTTGGAGAAATGTCTATATTCAAGTTCTTTGTCTGATTTTGAACTGTTTTTTCATAGTTGATTTTTCAAGAAAAACCTGAGATTTCTACTACGTAACTACAGCATTATCTCTAGCTGATATTGATTGTGAATCTTTAGGGAGACCTGAATTTTAATACTGGTGCTGCCAGTTGGACAAGACTCATTTTTAAGTCTTAATTTCTTCCTCTGTAAAAGGAGGAGGTTAGGGAGTTCAAGATCCTGTGCAGCCCTAAAATTCTCTCATTTTGTTGAATATAAAACCTATCTATGCAGAGAATGCTAGAGTGTAAATGAGATGAGGCTATCTTTATGCTGTTTTACTCTGAAAATATTTACTGTGATTTCCAAGAATGTACAGTATGTTCCCCTTGGTACTTTTTTGGGCTCTGTTTTCCACTTTGAATCAAAGGATGATTTTGTCCAACTCCAGTGATACATTGTGTGGTGATGTGTCATCGGCTTGATAAGTTTGATCAGAAAACTTATCAAGGCCTGAAACATTTGAAAAACTGACAAATGGCTCTGTATTTTTCTTGCTTAGTTTTAAAAATCAAAGTTCTCAGAAGAGTTTGGCTGGAAACAGAATGACTCCATGGTGGCCTGAAGGAAGCACAGCTTGTTTGGAGCAGGATGAAAGGATGGAGTTCGGTTGGGCCAATAAGGTTGCCGAGGACTAAGTTTTTAGTTTAGTTTAGTTTTTTGTTTTTTGTTCTTTTTTTAAGAAAATTGAAAGGAGAGCCTGCAAGCCTTAGAATGCTCTGGGGTCCTGCTACAAATGATAACAAATGTATCATTCACATTAAAAATCTGAGCCATGAAGGATTTAAATTGCCTTACTGTGGGGAAAAAGTCAAAAGCCAACTTTAAACTTAAGGAAAATCGTTTTTATAATAAATGAAGAGGTAGCTTTCCTAATACATATTTTAATTCATTTATCTCTTGCCAATTCCTGGTAAATTCTAAGTAAATTCTGAATTTACCTAGATTAACAGCATCTTGAATTTTTTCTTCACATGGAATTAAAGAAAAGTCCAGACATGTGAGCATTCTTCAGCAGTCAAAATACAGCCTTGAGTGGCACTTGTGCCAGGGATCCACCCAGCTCTGTGTCCCCGGAGGCAGCATCAGTGACACCCTTTTCCTTTAGGAGACTAGAGGGTGGAGGAGAGAAGTTGGGGTTTTACTCCCGCAGCTCCCTTCTGCAAGAACCCTGGGGGGTGGTTTATGTTCCTCCACCTCAGGCCGCAGCGCCGTCAGGAGGCGCCTCTCTGTGCCAGTTCTTTGCTTTTGCAACCCCAGGGTTCTTGTTGTGCGTTTCCCAGAACTCTGCCTGTCCCTTCGTCAAGAGTCTCTTTACTAAACTGTCTTAAATTTTGCCCCAATTGAATGTGCCTGTCTTTTCTGACTAGCCCTTGACTCATACTAAAATTACATTAGCTAGACCTGAAGGTAGATTTTTTTTTTAAGTTGATTTGTATGACATCTTAAAAAAACAAAAAACAAAAAACTGGTTTTTTGCATATGTAACACATAGTGCAAAATTTAAAAGGGACAGGAGGACCTACTGTAGAGTGAAGAGTCAGTTTTCTTCCCATTTTTGTACTCTAAACACTTAATTCTCTTTTCTAGTGAGAAATATTCTTTCCCATTTCTGTCTTCTCCCAGAATCTGAATGTACCGTGGCATATATGGATATATATCCTTGAACTGCTAGAATATTTTCTTAATTGTATTGTACTATACATCGTTCAGTTAGCAGTCTTTATCAGCACAAATAAATCTGCTTTGTTCTTTTTAAAGGCTGCATAGTCTATCCTAGCATATAATATAACTTATTTAACTGGACTGCATTCTTGGGCTGTTGACATTGCTACTTTTGCTGTTATCCAAGCTACAGTGAAGAATGAAAGTCTTAGTATACATTTGTGAATATCTGGGATAAATTCTTAGAAACAAAATTGCTGCATCAAAGAGTATGTGCTTATTTAATTTAAACAGATATTTGCAAATTACCTACTACAAAAGTTGAACTAGGCCAGGTGTGGTGGCTCGCGCCTAAATCCCAGCACTTGGGGAGGCCTAGGCGGCTGGATCACTTGATGTCTGGAGTTCGAAACCTGTCTGACCAACATGGGGAAACCCCATCTCTACTAAAAATACAAAAGTTAGCTGGGTGTTGTGGTAGGTGCCTGTAATTCCAGCAACTTGGGAGGCTGAGAATGCAGGAGAATTGCCTGAACCTTGGAGGCGGAGGGTGCAGTGAGCTGAGATGGTGCCATTGCACTGCAGCCTGGGTGACAGAGTGAGACTCCATCTCAAAAGAAAAAAAAATGTTGAACTAATTTGTTTTCCCAGCAATATATGAGATTGTCTGTATCACCGTACCCTTTCTAATTCAGATTATTATTATTACTATTTTTGAGATGGAATCTCGCTCTTTCACCCAGGCAGTGGTGCTATCTCGGCTCACTACAACCTCTGCCTCCAGGGTTCAAGTGATTCTTCTGCCTCAGCCTCCCGAGTAGCTGGGACTACAGGTGTGTCACCATGCCCAGCTAATTTTTGTGTTTCTAGTAGAGACAGGGTTTCGCCATATTGGCCAGGCTGATGTCGAATTCCTGACCTCATGATCTGCCCACCTCAGCCACCCAAAGTGCTGGGATTACTGGCATGAACCACACGCCCAGCCTCTAATACAGATTATTATACATTTTGAACTCTGCTTCTCTGATAGATTGGTGTTTAAATTGAATTTTGCTTGTGTGCGAGATTAACTTTCTTTTCATATTTAGACATATAACAGTTTCTCCACCTCAGTGTTATTCACATTTGCATGGATAATTCTTTGTTTTGAGGGGTTGTCCTGTGCAGCGTAGGATGTTTGTAGCATCTTTGGCCTTTACGCACTTGATTCAAGTAGCAGCCTCCCATCCCACTACCACCAAGAAGCTCTGGAGACAAAATCACCCTTGATGGAGAGCCACTGGTCTAAAAGTTTTTCTCCTTTGCCTGTTTTTCTTTCCCATGGCATTTTTGGTGTTTTACCTTTGCTTATGGTGTTTTTGCTGTTTACTTGTTTATTTCTTTTTAGGCCCTACAAAAAATTTATATGTTTTTTACATAGTCACATTTATCAATATGCTTCTTCTCACTTCATACAATTGATACAGAAATTGATTTTTGATAACATTTTCTTAATCAAAATAAAGGCACCAAATTCTTCCTGTAATCAGCTGTGATACTTCCCTTCAGTCCTAGACAACAAACCAAGGGAAACCAGGGTCAGCCCTGAATTTTGTTGATGACTGCTAGCACATAAATGGATTGGAGAGGATCAGAAATCTTAAATTAATGACAACCACCACTATCGAGTCTCTTCTGTATGCCCAGCACTGTGTTAGTTACCTTGCACATGTTGTATCTTTGCACTGAGACAGAGTCCCACATGATCAGGCTGTTATAATCATTTTATAGGTAAGGAAACTAAGGCCTGAACAGGGCAAGTAACATGGCTAAGACCACAGAGCAAGCAACTAGCACAGCTAGGTTTTGAACCCAGATCCTTCAGCATCCCAGGGTTGTGCTTTCACCTTATATATGATGTTGTCTTGTAGCCAGCTCTGGTCTGGGGTTGACATTAAGCCTCAAGGGGATTCTCAGGGAAAAGACCATCCTTGTTGTGCTGTGAGTTCTATCTTATTTCTCTTTGACTTGTACAGGCCCACAGAGTACTGTCTTCCATTGCATCTGACTCAAGTTGTTCACTGAATCTTGGGTCTTGGTCTGAGTTTTGTATTGTGCTGTGTGAATAATTTCCTCCTCGTCTGTAGAATGAGAAGGATTATACCTGCTTCCTAGGATGTTGTGAGTGTTAAATGAGAGCATGGTTTGCAAAAAGCTTTATCTGCAGAACAACATCCATATATTAGGTATTATTATTGTTACTGTTAATCGCTTGCTTACCATACTTCATACATTTGAGTACATTAAAATGCAAATTTGTTAAACTCTAACAATTGAACATATTTTAATGTATTATAAAGTATAAGACATTGGTATTAACACATGTAACCAGTGTATACTTCTTGTGTATATGAAATTAAACTTATAAAATATTACAAATTGATAGCATTGCCCAGTACTTCAATATTTTTTTTAATTTAGCTATAATTTCAAGTCTGATTCAAACAGATTATCTTACTATATATATACTTAATGAATTCTAAGAGAATTCAAAGAACTTTGATTTCCATTTGGTTTATCATTTGGGATTTTCATGAAGAAATTTGCCAGTTTGACAGGTCTGCAAATGACAGATTTGACACAGTTGGCAGCTGTTACATCGGTGACTAAAGAGCAGAGATTTTGTTTGGACTCCAGGCATGCAGGGGAAGAAGACATAATTTTCCCCCTTTCTAGAGGTCTTGGCCTTGCAAATTTAGTATGTACTTTAATCTTAAAAGTAAAAATCCTGAAAAATATGTAAGTCAAACATCAGAAGTGTTTAGAGCCTAGAGACTTGTTCTTGTCTGTGATTATTTTAAATATTGTTAGTCAAATTGAATTGAAATGTGGCTAATGCGTGGGTGGGGATGAAGAGCTTTGAAGGCTGCAAGCAGTGAAGGAAGGAAAATGGCATCTCAGTGGCTCATTGACTGTCATTGGCGTGTTTCTGAAAAGTTGAAAGCTGATGAGTGTACGATTAGATTATGCCAAAGAATCATGCGTACAGGAGGAGTGAGCGTTTTGTAGAAATCAGTAGGGAACTGTTTTGAGAAGTGAGTGGGAGACGTTTAGAGCTTAAAGTAGCTTACAGAGCATCTTATTCATTCTTTTCATTTTGTAGATCAGAAAATTGAGGCCCAGACAACTGTGACTTCAAGGTCATAGTTGGGAGCAATGTTCAGATGCAGACCCATGCTTCTAACACCCGTTGCATTTCCAAGTGAGATGGTTTTTGTAAGATTTTTATATCTGGAATGTTTTAAAATTGGCCATGTGTAGGATGATGGTACTGTGTGGAGATTTCTAATGCAGTTTGCATGTGTAAGAGAGGAGCACTGGAGAGCAATCCTGCCCCAGCTGAAATGCCAATATCTCTTTCTCACTGAACTGCTCCTACCCAAATAAGCTGAGGGTGAGAATCACTGGGTTACTGGGAAAAGCTGGAATGACCATACTCAAGAGAGAATATAGGCCAGGCGCGGTGGCTCATGCCTGTAATCCCAGCACTTTGGGAAGACAAGGCGGGCGGATCACCTGAGGTCAGGAGTTTGAGTCCTGCATGGCGAAACCCCTTCTCAACTAAAAATACAAAAATTAGCCAGGCATGGTGGCATGTGCCTATAATCCCAGCTACTTGGGAGACCAAAGCAGGAGAATCGCTTGAACCTGGGAGGCAGAGGTTGCAGTAAACCAAGATTGTGCCATTGCACTCTACCCTGGGAAACAAGAGCAAAATTCTACCTCCAAAAACAAAAAAAAGGAGAATATGTATGCATAAAACAGAGTATTCCTCAGTTATTTTGTAAACCTTTGTTCAACAAAAGAATAAATAGATTGTATTGCGTAAACTTCATATAGAGATTGATAGAATATCAAACCCAGGTATCCAGGGATTAAGAATTTCAGATGCAAGCAGTCATGTAGAAGAAACTTTCTGGGATGTAGAAGAAATATTCTGACAGGCCCTCCCATCCCAGCCACAGAAGGCTACGTACTGCCCACCAGAGCTTTTGCACCACCTGAGTGATGATGGACATCACAGTTCTATGCCACTTTTTGGAATTAATCCAGAGAAAGAATTGAGACGGGGCACTCCAGATGAACCCAAATAGGGGTGACTTACATTTCCCTGGTTAATTCTTAGAGGGGGTCCTGAATAACAGGCTCTTGGATCATGCAAAGGAAGTAGCGTAATAAAGGACCTATGATTCATTGACATTGTGGTTGTTGAAGGAGGCACCTCCTAGCCAGAAAATGGAAGATTTCTTTCCAGTGATTCATGTGGATTACCCAGAACACTTCGACTTCCTGGAATTTAAGATATAAACTCAAGTCTCTTGGCAATAACTTTTAAACACTGCACATCACTGGCTCCTCCTCTCCTCTCCCTTTTCCCCTAACCCCGACTCTTGATAGTAGTATACATAAATGTTAGGGAGCTGTGATGAAAGAACCTTCAAAGTGATGCACAGAGTGTACCTTCTCTCTTTTCTGTGATACTGATGATACATTCTCAGTCTAGCACATTATAATCATGCAATAGGAAACAGTTCTTGAGAGAGCTCAGTTAAGGTGAGATGAAAATACCTGTCATTCTTCTGTGTCTCATGGCCAGGCAGGATGGAATGAGATGGGAATGCAGGGGCCCTGGGGGCTGCCTAATCTCAGCCCTGAGTGTGCTTCTGTGAGTGAGGCAACAAAGTACCTGCTGAGCAAGCTGTGGCCTGGGTGGGTGACAGCTACATTTTGCTTGCTTGCCTGTCCTAGGTGAGCAGTATGCTTGCTGCTGTGGCTCTGCAACTCAAGGGCGTCCTATCACAAATAATGAAAAATATGGGTCCTTCGTGATACAGATGACTTAATGGTAATAGTTCCTTTGAACCTTGAGTGCTTGCTTATAAAGTCAAGGCCCAGCCAGTCCGGCAGCCACTTCACTGAGCTCTTGAGTTATCAAAAAGCTGTCACCTCTTAGAGTTCCTGTCTAGCACCTTTAAAAGGACACATCACTACCTCCACTTCCAGGAAAGAATTTCTGTTCTTCATCTCTTCTATTTCTTATTCTTTGTGTATGATTCATTCAGCTTTTTTTTTTGAACAGTCAACTCTCTCTCTTTTTTTTTTTTTTTTTTTTTTGAGGAGTTTCGATCTTGTTGCCCAGGCTGGAGTGCAGTGGTGCAATCTTGACTCACTGTAACCTCTTCCTCCCGGGATCAATTCTCCTGCCTCAGCCTCCTGAATAGCTGGGATTATAGGCAACTTCTACCATACCCAGCTAATTTTTGTATTTTTAGTAGAGACAGGGCTTCACTGTGTTGGTCAGGCTGGTCTCGAACTCCTGACCTCAGGTGATCCACCCACCTTGGCCTCCCAAAGTGCTGGGATTACTGGTGTGAGCCACCACACCTGGCCATTATTCAACTCTTAAAATAATACTTTTAAATAATAGCCAGAAAGTCTGGTGATTATGCTTTTAAACTCTACCCTACCCAAACCTAGTGAAGTTGCTTGTTTACTCTGCCACTTAGATCTATGGGTGGTCCAGTTTAGGGTTCTTTAGTTTTCTGTGTGATCATCCCTAGGATTATTAGAGAAGAATTCTGAAATTAAAAGTATGAAGAAAGATTTGATTTGGGGCTGGAGGAAAAGGAAAAGTAATGTTTCCTGAGTCCCTTCTGTGTACCCAACTTAGTTTTAGCCATTTTCACATGCTATTTTGCTTCATCCCGAGAACATTGGGTATATTATTTTCATATACTGATTAGAAATCTGAGGCCTATAAAATTTATTTTATTTTATTTTATTTGTTTTTGAGATAGAGTCTCGCTCTGTCACCCAGGCTGGAGTGCAGTGGCTCAGTCTCTGCTCACTGTAACCTCTGCCTCCTGGGCTCAAGTGATTTTTCTGCCTCAGCCTCACAAGGTGAGATTATAGGCACATGCCACCACAGCTGGCTAGTTTCTGTATTTTTAGTAGAGAGAGGGTTTCACCATGTTGGCCAGGCTGGTCTCGAACTCCTAACCTCAAGCAATCCACCCACCCCAGCCTCCCAAAGTGCTGGGATTACAGGTGTGAGCCACTGTACCAAGCCTCAAATTTAAATAGAATACTCAATCCAGAGAAAGAATTCAACTGTAAAAATAATGATTATGGACAATTTCCATTTCTGTAGCCACACAGAGAAAATTATTAAGGGCTTGAGGAGACTTGCCCCTTTTAATTGTTGGTGGATGAATCGCAAAACTTGAATTTAATGGAATCCAAGTGCCTTGGACCGCTTTTTAGCTGGTCATTCATGTGGTTAGAGTAATGCTGCTTCCAAGGGAATGTTTTGATTGATTGTGTCAGCGTCCTTGGGTGGCCCTTCCAGGAGCTTGAATGCCTGTGTAAGTTTGGTTTCCTCTGGCTAGCTTCTAAGCTGCTGCAGATGAGGTACCACATCTCTCTATTTTATTCTTCTAATAATGACTAGTGTAATAAATTAAACATTGTAGAAATTCAGCACCAGTGGGTTGACCTACTATAGAAAGAGGCTTTTTCAGCTCTGTTCAGAGTCACTAGCTATTATAGACAAGTACTCTCAACTGGGCATTTGGGGCTTGTGATTAGTTGTAGTTATTTCTGCCTCCTTATTACTGGTCATTGTGGTACTTAGCTCAGGCATGGAAGGTAGATTTTATTTGACGTACCAATTCTATCTGTTGCTGACCAGTACGGTATGTTGAGAATTCAGAGACAACATTGAGGCCCAGTAAGAGCTATGTTAGGTTAATAATTTTTGTTAGAAGAGAGGCGAGGGCAGCACTTACCCTATAGATGCTGTTGTCGTGGTTGTTGCCAGCAGCCCAGCAGTTATGTCAGTGAAGACTGGGTCATTTCTCCCCTCCTGGCCACTCCAGAAGTTATTGGGACAATGTGCACACTTTGGAGATAGCGTGGTAGGCTTTGAATTTGACTCTGCCATTTATTAATAGTGTACATTGAGAAGAATACTACATATCTTAGAATCTCAGTTTTCATCTGTAACTTGGTATAATTTCTTATAGAGACTTTGCTGTCTTTGCTTTCTGCAAACAAATGAGAATGTTTTCACAGAATGAATGGTGACTGTTAAGTATCAGCATTAAAGTATTTTAAAGTAGATGTGTTATTTCCTTCACTTTTGTGTACTAAATTATTAGCTGCAAATGATTAATATATTTTAATTTATTAACAAAGAAAGAAAGTGGAAACTTTTCAATAGGTTTATGTTGCGCATAAACGCATTTCGGACTAAACATTCAGATGATTGCTTTTATTGATGATCAGTCTTAGAAATTATGAATCATTTGGTTAGTTAGTAAATATTTAAAAAATACAATTTTCATTTAACTCTATGTTTATCCCCCATAGCTTTTGAATTGTTACTTTCAGGTGGGAACCGAGCAACTTGCCAAAAGTGGGCATGCTTGCTAGCATTTCGTGATAGCTTCACATGAGCTTGAGAAGCACATGCTGAGGAACTTACCTGACACTCATCAGTTTTAGAATCGATTGGCAGCCATAGGTAAATAATTTCCTCAAAAGAGTAAATTTGGAAGGAGACAGTTGTATTATCTTAACCACCTTTTTGTGGCTGAAGTGTTGATTTTAAGGTACCGGAATAAAGGGTGAAGTTTTAAAATTTTGCATGTTTATTAATAGATTTATCTTGGTTCATATGTACATGAATAGGTTTATACATAAGAAATGAGCACAGTGGTAGTGGTCAAAGAACACTTGAAAATAAAAATTAGTTCTTCCTTACTGATTATTTTTCTTGTTGCTTTAGGAATTCTGAATTATGTCATGACTGTATATCTAATAATGACTTAGGAAATCCTCTCAATCTCTGGGCATGGGGTATTGGGCTATGAAAACCAGAATTTTCCATTTTAATCATAAAAACTCTGAACATTTTTATGCCAATGTGAAAGCAGAAATCTTGTTCTTGTCCTCAAATCAAGTTTAAGCTTTCCTGTTGATTACACATATCCTTGGCAAGTAAGATTCACTGTCTTTAACCTGCCTAGTTATTGATCAGTTCATGAGCAGCTGGAAGTTCTAAACATAAATCACTCATGAAGATGATAAATGTGCGGTAAGTTTATCCGCATGTATAACCTTTCTTATCCAGTGATGGTAGAAGCTTCATATTTAAGAAGGGGATTAGTGACATAATTTATTGTTGTTTCTTGTTCTTTTTGTTAAAGGGAATAAACAGTATACGTGAATAATTAATTGGATTTTGTAGGAAGTGTTCAGAAAAGACCTGCCAGATACAGATAGGAACCATTGTCATTAAACCCCAGGCCAGCAGACATTGCACAGGTGTGAGTTAGAAGCAAAGTAAGAAAGTGTTCCTTTTAGATCTGAGAAATAGGAAGCTGTATTTAAGACGATTGATTGATTGATTGATGAGACAGGGTCTCTGTCACTCAGGCTACAGTGCAGTGACCTGATCAACTTACTGCAACTTCTGTCCCCTGGGATCAAGCAATCCTCTCACATCAGCCTCTCAGGTACCTGGGACTACAGGTGCATGCCACCATGCCTGGCTAATTATATTATTTGTAGAGACAGGGTTTTGCCATGTTGCCTAGACTGGTCTCAAACTCCTGGCCTCATCAAGTGATCTGCTTGCCACGGCCTCCCAAAGTGCCAGGATTACAGGTGTGAGCCACCACACCTGGCCCTTAAGAGGGTTTAAATTGTCACTTGACATTGGTAATATTCTAGTATGCTAGAAATGATGGCAAGAGTGCGATATATGGTCTTAAAATTATTCTGGGTATAATATTAAATGTATTAAGACAGTTGGAGACTGTGACTAAGGGGGCAGAACTGTTCAATCTTTGGATACTTGTCATGATCTTATGGTAGAAAAAGCACTGGAAGCAAGGGTGAGTGGGGTAGGATGATGAAAAATGGCTTGAAGGATGCAAACCTGCAATGATTAGGTAGAAGGAATAAACTGAATATATGACAGCAGAGTAGAGTGACTGTAGTTAACAAAAGTGTATTACACTTAGGTGCTGGACACCCTAAATAGATCAACTTGATCATTATGCATTATATATATATGTAACAAAATTTTATATGTACTCATACATTTGTATAAATAAAAGAAACATTCAAAAATGGGCAAAGGATATGAACAGATACTTTACAAAAGAAGACATACAGGAGGCCAACAAACATATGAAAAAATGCTCATCATCACTGGTCATCAGAGAAATGCAAATCAAAACCACATTGAGATACCATCTCACACCAGTTAGAATGGCGATCATTAAAAAATCGGGAAACAACAGATGCTGGAGAGGATGTGGAGAAATAGGAACACTTTTACACTGTTGGTGGGAATGTAAATTAATTCAACCATTGTGGAAGACAGTGTGGCGATTCCTCAAGGACCTAAAAATAGAAATCCCATTTGACCTAGCAATCCCATTACTGGGTATATATCCAAAGGATTATAAATCATTCTACTACAAGGACACGTGCACACGAATGTTCATTGCAGCACTGTTTACAATAGCAAAGACCTGGAACCAACCCAAATGCCCAACGATGATAGACTGGATAGGGAAAATGTGGTACATATACACCATGGAATATTATGCAGCCATCAAAAACGATGAGTTCACGTCCTTTATAGGGACATGGATGAACCTGGAAGCCATCATTCTCAGCAAACTGACACAAGAGCAGAAAATCAAACACCGTATATTCTCGCTCATAGGCGGGTGTTGAACAATGAGAACACATGGACACAGGGAGGGGAGCACTACACACTGGGGTCTGTTGGGGGGAAATGGGGGAGGGGCGGGGGGTGGGGAGGTGGGAAGAGATAGCATGGGGAGAAATGACAGATACAGGTGAGGGGACGGAAGGCAGCAAAGCACACTGCCATGTGTGTACCTATGCAACAATCTTGCATGTTCATCACATGTACCCCAAAACCTAAAATGCAATAAAAAAAAAAGAAAAAAAAAAAAAAAAAGAAAAAAGAAATAGCACCTAGATTTTAGGACTTTCAAATAAAACATAAAAGCTTTAGGGGAGAAAAAGAAAATAAATTAACCTATGTGAAAATCATTGATTTCTAGTTAATAAAGACTTGATAATTGTTTCAGAAATAAACTAGAATGGCCATATCCTTAACTAGGTCATAAGTTTATAGAAAAAAAAAAGCTTATTTCATGTCTCTGCTTTTTGTCAGAGTGCTCTGTCCAGAAAAGATGCTCAGAGAAAACAGGTGTATCGATTCTTCTTTTTTTTTCTCTCAACATGTCTAGTAAAAGTCAGGACATACACTCACTATAAGAATAATGATTATTAAGTTGACTTGTTCATTAAGATTAAGAATAATGGGTTGTGTGCAATGGCTCATGCCTGTAATTCCAGCATTTTGGGAGGCCGAGGTGGGCGGATCATGAGGTCAGGAGTTGGAGACTAGCCGGACCAACATGTTGAAACCCTATCTCTACTAAAAATATAAAAATTGGCTGGGTGTGGTGGTGCACACCTGTAATCCTAGCTACTAGGGAGGCTGAGGCAGGAGAATTGCTTGAACTTGGGAGGTAGAGGTTGCAGTGAGTTGAGATGTGCCACTGCAGCCTGGGTGTCAGAGTGAGACAATTATGGTGATTATCGAAAGATTGAACAGTTCTGCCACCTTTGTCACAGTCTCCAATTGTCTTAGCATGTTTAATATTATGTCCAGAATAATTTTAAGACCTCTCAAACAAACAAACAAAAGATTAAGAATAATGGCCCAACTATGAAGACTGAGTAAATACGAAGTTTGATTCTCATAGCAGGAACCAAAAGAGCGTTAGTGATTTTGGGTATACATTATTTTCTTAAGATGTATTTAGGATGTGGGTGTATCTTGCTAGTGCTTATTTATAGTCTTTTAGTCTATCCTTTGACTTTATACGAGATCTACAAATAAATATTTCTGATTACAGAAAAAAAAAGCATCATTACTTATTCTGATGTCATTTGGAGTAAAAAATGACACAATGAACTCTACTTGGCAAAAATACTCTTAATTGATCCATGTATAAACCCAGATAAAGTTTAACTTTGAGTCTTTTGGTCTCTGTCAGAAGGCTGGAGAGTTCATTCCACTGAGTTTCATTCAAATGATTGGCATTCATTTGTCATCTACTAAGGGCATTCCCAGCAGTTTTCTAGGTATTGATGAGAAGATAAATGTACCCTTGAAGTTTGCGTACAGACAATTTCCATATGATACATATTTGTGCAAATGCGCCCTGAGAAGCAGGTCCACCTGAACATTCAGGGAGCAGTCAAAAGGAGTCCTCACTAAAACGAAGTACGTAGAATGGTGGTACATCTCAAAATCAAAAGAAGGAAGACTGGGAAGAGGAATTCTTTAAGAATCTAACCAGAGGGAGGGCATGCGCATTAGTATGCATCCAAGATAGAGAGCGTGGTATGTTCCAGAATCACAGATAATTTAGTTTCATTGTCTAAATGGAGAGTCGTAGAAAAGTCCTATAGAGAAGTGAACTAATTGCCTGAGTATGCACATCAGAATGTTCCTCCTGGCTATGGTATGAAGAGAGCATATTGGAGAGATTAGGAAAAGAGGTAGAGAGACTATTGAGAAAGCTCTGATGTAGTCTGTGAACAATATAATAGCTTGAACTTGGACGAAGGCACTGAGGAATGGAGAGAAGGAAATAGGCGAGACCGTGAAGAGAGAGAAGCAGTAGAACTTAGCTATCATTGATGTCAAGTTACGGAACAGAGAAGAATCCTAGGCTTCGATGTTTATGACTCATGAGGAATATTCTTTAAAATTTAGTAGGTTATAGGACCGTAAAAACTTAGAACTGAGAGAGCAATTATATATCAGTTAGACCTTTCTTTTTACTGACTAGAAAAGCAAATTCCAGAGAGCCGGACTGAATTGCTCAAGGTTATTTAGCTTTGCGGTGCAGACCTACAACTGGACCTGAGATCTCTTGGCTCCCACAACGGGGACCTTCTGATACACTAGACTTTAAACTTGTACAGTGAACTCTCTGTGGAAACGATGATTTTATTACATCCCGGAATGTATCATCATCATCATTATTACTATTTTAGCAGGCAGAGTCTCTTTTAATGAACATAATGGACTTAGATAATGGAATCACCTAGTAAAGTTTGCTTGAATGCATCAGTTCCATGAAGAGAAAGAGTACAGTTTCTCTTCTCAGTTCTCAGACGTGAACTGGTGAAATGCTTTACTCCAAAAGACTTGTGAAAGTATGGATTTTAACGCTGCTAGGTTTCTAGCTTTGATGGTATTGAGCCTATTAGTAGACTTAAAGGTGTAAAATGTCTCCTTCTTTCAGCATTAGCTTTTCAAGTTTCTAATTCGGTTTTGGAAATTACCTCTTCCATAATAGCCTAACTTTAAAAGTAGATAGACATTCCTCTATGAGTAATGTATGTTTTTTTTTTTTTTCTGGTTTGAATCAAATCTACTATAAATCACATAACTTTATGTTGAAATCAATTAGGTAAATTTTTTAATTTATAAGAATTAGATAAGTGATTGTATTTTGTGAAAATATTTCACTATATATCAGTAAAAAATCATGATACATATAAACTGTATGGTACATTTTAGTTCTGAATTAAAACATCCTCATAGGGTTGCCTTGACTTCAGTATCTAGCCATAAAAGGAGAGGAGAAAGAGACAGAGGAGTAAAATTAGGGAAAAGTTGCTGAAATTCTTCTTTGTATACCCAAGTAGTTTCTCTGATGATACTTGGTTTATTTAGGATAATTGCCGGGAGGATTTGAAAATTTTTCTAGTCCTTCTTAATGATGGTAGTTTTAATTTACTTTTCTTCCATGTCTCCGATTCTTATCCTGTACAGAATCTAGACCTCCAGTTGTTTTATTGTGGTAACTGTGTATTAGCTTATACACAAGGATGTTTCAAAAGTCAACTTAGTCTAATTCTGAGCTACATCTCAAGAGAGTTAATTAGAAACATACTCACGAGCCAATACTGAGGATTAGAAAGAATTATCTTCAGGAAGTCAGTTTTGATACATATTGTCTTGATTTAATGGAATGTTCCAGATTCAGGAAGTATATATGGAGCCCTGAGGAATGAATAGGCATATTTTCATAACCTGAACGTGATATATCAAGTTATTTAAGTTAAATGGAAGGAGACATCTTGGTTCATCTCATCAGTCAGTAATGAATCACGTGCCTCTGAGTAGCTTTAGCATTTGACTCTGGAAAGCTCTGCTGTGTGATTTTAAGCAGTGTGCAGAAGAAACTCTAAAATTACCTCCATGTAACTGACTTTCCAAATTAACCAATGCCCTCTACTCCCTTTTAAAAATATGCTGACTGATGCCTATGCTGTGCTGAATACTCTTGGCTGATAGCTACTCCTGGGTTGACCCCACACATGACACCCCCCAGATCTGAGTTGTGTTTCTACTGAGAGTCAGTACTTTTGTCCCTGCCTGACATTGCATTATTTAATTAAATGTTATGTAAACTGACTAAAAAATGAGTGCCAAAAAAAGAATTATTTTTATGAAAATTAAGAGGAATAATTTGGAAAGAATCAATAAAAGTGAATCGCTAATACAATACTGACTGCTGATTTAGGGTTAGGCAAGACAGCTTTAAGACTTTGGAAAGCAAATTACAAAAATCAAGAATTTGGCATTCAGACGACTTACCAATTTTAAAAAGTTTCATAAAAGGATCACTTGTTCATTAAAAAAAAAAAAACGAACAAACATGTATTAGGTATCTACCATGTAGTAAGCATTTTGCTAAGCTCTAGGGATGAGCAGCTGTAAAAGGCAAGGTCCAAAAAAGGTTTCTTTCTTTCTGGAACTCATATGCTTTTGGAGGTGTTAGATGTGGACCCAGACAATTAGAATTCTGTCTGTCCTGCACACAGCAATTTCATGCTTTGAGAGCACGTGGCAGGGAGTGGGAGCTTCCAGCTTTGCCCTGGCATCTTCAGGAATGGTCTCAGAAAAGAGATCATGCTTATGCAGAGGTATGGGTAGAAGTAGTAAGGTGGGGGTAGGTGGGTTGGGATGAAGAGGAAAGAGCCTGTATAGAGCCACGTGTGTCAGGGAATGTGGAGTGGTCAGAAGAGTCCATGTGTTAAGGACAACTGAGACTAAAAAGAACATGATGACAGCAGCAGGGAGAGATGAAGCTGGGGAGGTTGCAAGAACTAGCTCAAGAAGAGCCCTTCTACCAGGACTTGGTGTAGATTTCTTCCACTGGTGGTATAGAGAAGCTCTGAATTAGTTAAGCAGGAAATTGATGGGTGCCGCGATTAGCTCAGATGAATCTGTATCTTAGAGGGAATGATCCAGTTAGAAACTATTTGAGGACCAGCTGCGGTGGCTCACGCCTGTAATTTCAGCACTTTGGGAGGCCAAGTCAGGCAGATCATGAGCTCAAGAGATCAAGAACATCCTGGCCAACATGTGAAACCCTGTTTTTACTAAAAATACAAAAATTAGCTGGGCGTGGTGGCATGCGCCTCTAGTCCCAGCTACTTGAGAAGCAGAGGCAGGAGAATCAGTTGAACCCAGAAGGTGGAGGTTGCAGTGAGTTGAGATTGCACAACTGAACTTCAGCCTGGCGATAGAGTGAGACTCTGTCTCCAAGAAAAAAAAAAAAAAAAAAAAAAAAAAAAAAGACTATTTGAGGACCTCTTTGCTACCATCCAAGTTTATGATAATATCTAAAAATCACCATCTAGCCCCTGTTAGACATTCCTATCACTCTCTGCATAGTCATAAGAGCAAGAAAATGGAGGCTGAGCACAGTGGCTCATGCCTGCCATCTCAATACCTTGGGAAGCTGAAGTGGGAGGATTGCTTGAGGCCAGGAATTTGAGACCAGCCTGGGTAACACAGCATGACACATCTCTACAAAAATAAAAAAAGAAAATTAGCCAGGCTCAGTGGCACATGTCTGTAGTCCTAGCTACTCGGGAGGCTGAGGCAGGAGGATCACTTGGACTCAGGAGTTTGAGGCTACAGTGAACTATGATGACAACACTACTGTACTCTAGCCTGAGGGGCAAAGTGACAAAGTGACACCCTATCGTTGTCTCAAAAAAAAAAAGAGAAAGAAAATGAGTGCTGTGTAAAATAAGCAATCTGGGTTTTTAATCTATCAGATTATAAAAATGAAACTTGTAATGTTGTCTTACAAATTTTTAATATTTAATATTTGCGACAAGCCATTTGAAATCCATCAGTATTTCTTGGGAGGCTTCTAAAACTAGTTTTCCCTGAATGTTTATGTGTTACACTGCAATTTAAAGGTCACAATCCGCCTGGCCTTTTGAGCATGTTAAACAAAAAAAGACATCAGGAGCCTGTTTTCCTGCCTAAGGGTTTTCCAGTCGAGCTATCTAGAAAGATCTGAGGCTGAGCTTCTTAAATGTCCATCTCTCCCACAGCTACACAGGCTATCTTGGATCCTTTGGGATGGTTAATTTCCAAGTCATAGTGATTTTGACACCTTGTGCTGCATCCAGCCTTGCCTACCTATGTACTGTCAGTGAAAGTTTGCTACTCAGAAGAGAGGTCTAAAAGGGATCCCTGCCCTTTAAAAGAAAGAAAAGATTGGGATAGAAAAAAGAGGCCTTGGCTGTGGCAGCAGAGTTAGGGGGGAGCCATGAGAAAGTGATGATCCATGGAGGGTGGGAATAAAAAGGAGCTGTCGTCAGGCCATGCAGATTTTTGTTTATAGTAGTGGTTCCCAAACACTGTCCACCCAGAATTTATTCCTTTTGGCATCTGCTGGAATTTTATAGACCCCATTTCATTTTATTGCCCAGTGTGTTTCTTCTTTCATGTCCCATGGGGAACGTTTCTCTGCTTTTGTGAGTCCTAGAACGTCTCCATGCCCTTCCTTAGCCTGCATTCTTCCTCTGTTCTTCCATTGCTAACTCCACCCGAAACTGCCACATTTTATTTTTCTTTTCTGCCACAGTATGTCTCTCTCCCGCTTTGAAGCCTTCTGTTCAAACTAACTGCTTATCTTTAAAAAACAGGAAAAGGATTTTTATTGAATAACTAATACTAAGATATTTAGATTACAATTTGAAGTAAAATTTGTTATAATCTGTACTTAATACCCTAGGTAAAAGCTCCAGATGGAATGCGTTAAATAATTAAGCAAGAGAAGAAAATAAAATACCAACATGAAATAGATTACTTATCAGATACTTGGAGGGGCAATAGCTTTTTAAGAATTAAAACCATAGCACATCTAATAGAGAAAAGCACGTATAAGCTTAATTATAGAAAAGCAGCAAACGAAATACCTGTAGTCCAGACAAACTAAAATAAACAGGAAATAGACTAACAGAGATATTCATCAGTAGGACAAATAGAATCTTAAAATTTAGTATCCATAAAAACCATCATGAGAATAATTTAAAAATCATCAACATTCTAAGAGATAAGTAAAATATGTGGATAAAAAGACAGCTCAAGGATAAATAAAAGCAGTAAATAGATGTGTGTGGAAATGTTCAAAAACTTTAGTAAAGACATGCAAAAATAAGCATTGTGGTAATATAACCAGATAGTAGGTAAAATGTTCATATCTCAGAAGTTATCTTGAAACTAGTAAATTGGTGAAAATATTTAGAAATAAAATCCACGCCAGGCACGGTGGCTCACACCTGTAATCCCAGCACCTCGGGAGGCTGAGGCGGGTGGATCACCTGAGGTCAGGAGTTCGAGACCAGCCTGGCCAACATAGTGAAACCCCATGTCTATTAAAAATACAAAAAATTAGCTGGGCATGGTGGTGGGTGCCTATAATTCCAGTTACTAGAGAGGCTGCAGCAGGAGAATCTCTAGAACTGGGAGGCAGAGGTTACAGTGAGCCGAGATCACGCCATTGCACTCCAGCCTGGGCAGCAAGAACAAAACTCCGACTCAAAAATAAATAAATAAGTCCAATTTTGACAAGATGTTAATTTAATATATTAATGTAGTGTTACTGATTGACATATCCTTTTTGGTAGATTCATCTGTTGATTCACTCAGAAATTCAACAGCCCAGCACTCAATTCTAGAGAAAGTGTGAATGAAATAATGTACACAGTATAGTGCATGACCTGACCAGCTCTGAGGATATGCACATCCCTTTTGTTGCTGATATGTTGGTTTGCTTTCCCTTTTATATGTTCCCATTGCACCCTGCCATAATAATTAGGAAGTTGATGAAGATGGCTAATGTTTGCTGAGTGCCTACTATGTGCTGAATTCTGTGTGCTTTGAATATATGGACTCATTCAAGTCATACAACAGCCATATAAGCTAGAAACGATTATTTTTCTCATTTTACAGGTGAAGACATGGGCAGAAAATATTAACTAACTTACCCAAGGTACTACCAGTTAAAAATAATGGAGTTGGGATTCAAACCCCTGGAGGTCTGATTCCAGGCCCTTGCCCTTAATATCTATACTCTGTATTCTCCCCATGATGAGACATTTACATTAGTGTAATAGACTCATGTTATGTTTTCTTGTTCACTGTATCTCCTAGCACATTGCCTTGCATACTAAGCAATTTGTAAATATTAATTGAATGCATGAGAAAATAATTACTAAGAATAAAACCTTTTGCTTGTGGAGGATGTTCTATGGAGCTTTAATAGTAACAGATTAAAAAATGCAGACCAGGCTGGGCATGGTGGCTCATGCCTATAATCCCAGCCCATTAGGGGGGACTGTGGTGGATAGATAACTTGAGGTCAGAGGTTCGAGACCAGCCAGGCCAACATGGTGAAACCCTGCCTCTACTAAAAATACAAAAATTAGCTGGGAGAGGTGATGGGTACCTGTAATCCCAGCTACTCGGGAGGCTGAGGCAGGAGAATCGCTTGAACTCGGGAGGCAGAGGTTGCAGTGAGCCGAGATCGCGCCACTATGCTCCAGCCTGGGCAACAGCGAGACCCCGTCTCAAAAAAAAAAAAAAAGGAAAGAAAGAAATGCAGACAAGCTAAGTGCAATAGAGGGATGGCTGTATAATTTACCATCTGTCAATGGAATATTATATAGAGCTACTAAAATCAATTATTGAGGCTCTGTAGCGATACATGGCACATACCAGTATGAAGACTGTAAGAAAAGAGTGCAAATGTAAACAGTGTGGTTAAACTGTAACCTGAACATTGCTCTAGGCTTTACAAATGTGTGAGTATAGATAATGGAATGATCAAATCACATTACGCTAGCCCAAAGCCCTTGCTTGCTTACCTGCACCCCCTGCACCCCTTGCAAGTGTTTCTGATGATCCCCAAGGGCAGCTCCCCTGAATTACGGGATGGTGAAGAAGCTGTGGATTGTGTCCCTTAGCCACCTCATTTTGCAGATGGAGACACTATAGTGTACATAGCGACTTTGAAGTTTTTGATGATTGTTGCCAAAGGAGGCCCCAGTCTCAAGGTGTTTGGTGTTTCTGCAGCCAGCAAATGTTGCTGCATTTTCCCCAAGGGTGACAGAGCCTCGAGATTTAGGAATCATTAGGAGAGAGCCACAGTGATGGCATCTATGATGAAGAATGGCAAGTTAAATTTTATGACATGCCCACTATATGGAGCTCCTTAGGTTATGCAAAGTGTAAAACTAGATCAAATTAGATAGCGCACAGCATTGGTGAGGTTGATAATAAATGTACAGGAAGCTATAAACAAAGTTGAGATGATAAATGGCCTCATCCTATCTGGTGTGTGTATAGGGCTTCATATTTCCTGGGTTATAAACAGAACATGGTATTGAAGCATTTACTACTGCCCGCCAGCATTAAAAATTCATGGTATTTTTTAAATTGTTGTTTGCATTAAGGTTGATATTTTGCACTTGTTGAAATCTGCATTTGCTTTAACATTAGCTCTGTATATGTCGTATTCGATAGCGGGGGATGGAATGAAAATGGTCTTATTGATCTTCAAAGTAAGTAACAAAAAGTAATGCCCTATTTGCTTGACTGAACTAAACCCATGGTTAAAATAGTCTTTAAAGTCAGTGATGCTTTTGTGGGATCTCACCACCATGTTGTTTGTTGATGATCGCCTTGGAGTTCTGAGAGTTGATCCTTTGGAGGAATTCCCTTGTAACGATGTCTCTCCACCCCCAACATTTTTGTAGGTTTTCATTAGTATGTTCCTACATCTTCTGGTATGCTTCTTTTTCCTTTTTTCTTTTTCTTCTTTAGTGATGGGGTCTCACTGTGTTGCCAAGGCTGGTCTCAAACTCCTGACTTCAAGTGATCCTCACACCTTGGCCTCCTGCAGTGCTGGGATTTCAAGCGTGAGCCACTGAGCCTGGCCTCCAGCATGCTTTTATTTGCTTTTTTAAAAAAGTCTGGTCTTTTGTCTAGAGTAATCTTGTCCAACCCCAGCCCATGGGCTGCATGTGGCCCGGGATAGCTTTGAATGCAGCCCAACACATATTTGCAAACTTTCTTAAAACATTATGAGATCTTTCTGCAATTTTTTTTCAAAGCTTATCAGTTATCATTAATGTTAGTGTATTTAATGTGTGGCTCAAGACAGTTCTTCCAGTGTCGCTCAGGGAAGCCAAAAGATTGGACACCCCTCATCTCGTTTAAAACTAATGGCTACTAGGAATATTTGTGAAGCCCTTTAGTTCTTGTGATATATAAAATAGAAAACACCTTCATTATAAAAGAATGAAGCTATAATGTATTTTTACATCTGATGTCAAGGAAATGCATATATTCTTAAAAAAAAAAAAAAACGAAGAGATACTCATTGGTGGGTGCATCTTTAACTTTTTAAAAGCATTTTCTCTTTGGAACTCTGTTTTCTCTTTTGCATGTACTGTGGAGAATACTAGTCTCTTCTCTCACATGTAAAAAAATCTCCGTACCTTCATAATGATTATATAGTGAGTTTTAAATTAAAACTTTAAGGAATTTAACTGGAATCTGGCTAAAAATGTAAAATAAAGTTTAAAAACTCAAAGCCAAGTGTACAGTGCACATTGAATGCACATGCAATAGAAGATCCTGTAGCTATCCTTGTTTTTCCCTGGTTCTGGTTCTGTCTCCTATGATTCAGAACTGCCTGGGTCCTTTGTTTTATCATTTATATTCCTTATGTTTTACTCTGTCTACTTTTACAGACTGCCTGACATCCTTACGGAAAGGAACAGGAATCTGGCCCATGTCTGTATCTGAAACCCAGCTTGTCCCACTGTTTCCTACACTCCAGCTTCATCAGCTTCCTATCAGTTTTGGGGCCTCTCTAAACCACGTCAAGATCTTCACTCATGTTATTTGTTCCTCTCTGAACACCCTTCTGCCAACTTTTCACACTGCTGGATTCTTCCCCCTTTAGGTCCAGCTGAAATCTCACTTCCTTAGACAGGTTGTTCTGGACCACCCTAACAGTTTCTTTGATGGAGTCTGAGTCAGTGGAAGTTAACAGACACATACAAGAATTAATGATAGGCAGTTTTAGAACACAACAACTGTAAATGTTTGTAGTATGAAGGGAAGAAACCAGTCCATATTCTTCTTTCTCGGTCATGCATAGGACTAGGCCTTCCTCGTTCCTCTGTTCTAGCTTTAGAAAAAGGTAACTGTCTTTTTGGAGTCCAGCCTTCCCCCCTACCTCCCTTGGTGATGTGTACTGAATGAAAAGGCAAGCATGTAGGTTTGGTTTTGTGTAGAGTGGCATAGATTCTTTTCTTTCTTTCTTTCTTTCTTTCTTTTCTTTTCTTTTCTTTTTTTTTTTTTTTTTTTGAATGGCGTCTCTCTTGCTTAGGCTCGAGTACGGTAGAGCAATCTCAGCTCACTGTAACCTCTGCCTCCCAGGTTCCAGTGATTCTCATGTCTCAGCCTCCCAAGTAGTTGGAACTACAGGTGCATGCCACCATGCCTGGCTAATTTTTGGTATTCTTGAAAGTAGAGACAGAGGTTTGCCTTGTTAGCTGGTGTTGAACTCCTGGCCTCAATTGAGCTGACTGCCTGGGCCTCCCAAAGTGCTTAGATTACTGGTATGCATCACCGTGCCCAGCTCACTGCAACCTCTTCCTCCTGGGTTCAAGTGATTCTCATGTCTCAGCCTCCCAAGTAGCTGGGACTACAGGTGCATGCCATCATCCCTGGCTAATTTTTGGTATTTTTTAAAGTAGAAACAGGGATTTGCCTTGTTGGCTGGTCTTGAATTCCTGGCCTCAAATGAGCTGCCTGCCTGGGTCTCCCAAAGTGCTGGGATTATAAGTGTGCATCACCATGCCCAGCCTAAGTAGCAGAGGTTTTTAAAGTGAGCAGTGGTTTGCTGTAACATTTAATTATTACATAACATATTTGTTATCCTAAAGCAGAACGAGGAGAGATATCATGTGGTCACTTAACTTTCTAAAAATATTACTACCCGTCACCAACGAGCCCTGCAAGGGATATCAGCAAAAATGCTGAAGGCCTTTAAGGGAACATTATTCTAATCAGAGACAAGTGGGAAAGTCAAGTCAAAATCGTGTGTGTCAGTTCTGCGATAGAACAGATACAGGTTTTCCTTCACATCGAGGTTTGTTTTCCCTGCTCTGCCTTTGCCACAGTAACTTGAAATGGTCTGTCTGCTGGCACAGAAAGCCAGGGAGTGGTCAGAGTGGCCAGGACACTGCTGCAGGAGCATCAAGAACATTCTTAGAGTGCCTTTTGGGACCAAGCAGCCAAAGTATTTTTATAGTCAGCTAAGATAACAGGAAAGAAAGAGGCAGGGTCTACCTTTTTATGGTATAAATTTTTAGAAAATTCAGTTTGCCCACATTTATGAATATTTGTTCATCTAAACAAGGTTCCAGTTTGTGGCACAGAATGTGAATAGTATTCTGTCATTTCAGTTACTTGAGTACTGCAAGTTGTTTTACAGGCCAGAGTGAATGGTGGAATCCAGCTGAAACGCCTGATGTGTTTAAAACCTCCAACTTGTTCTTCCAGCGTGGACCCTTTTGCTCCTTTTGACCTTTTGTAGTTGTACCATGAGATAGTGTGAGTGATTGTCCCAAAATTACGCCTTCTGAAGTAACAGGCTGAAGGCCCACATACCTCTTTTATTTGCAGTAGTAGTTCCCAGGGGACCCTATGGTGTGATATAGTGAATTATGGTGATGACTAGCAAAACGTCAAGCTAACAAGGTTATGGAGAGTCTCAGCCAGCATTCTATAGTTCACCTTCTTGTAATGTTTTCTAAAATATATGTGCCATAACTAGCCTTTTAACCAGCATACCACAAGCATCTCAAGTCAACCTTAAAGATAACTTACTCTCTTCCTCTTCATGTTCTGAGGTTTTATAGAACTCGAGCAGCACAGGTGATATATCACTAGATGATGTTTTGAGAGTGGCATGAACTTTTGAAACAGAAACTGTTCATAGTTGAATTCTAAAGTTTGTAGGTCTATTTTCAATTTGTTTTATTTGTTATAAAAGACTATCTAGGTATAAGAAGACTGCCTGCTGGGCCAGGCGCGGTGGCTCATGCCTGTAATCCCAGCACTTTGGGAGGCTGAGGTGGGTGGATCACGAGGTCAAGAGTTCAAGACCAGCGTGGCCAACATGATGAAACCCCATCTCTACTAAAAGACAAAAACTAGCTGGATGTGATGGCGGGCACCTGTAATCCCAACTACTTGGGAGGCTGAGGCAGGAGAATTGCTTGAAACTGGAAGGAGGAGGTTGGCTTGAGCCAAGATCGCGCCATTGCACTCCAGCCTGGGTGAAAGAGCAAAACTGCATCTCGAAACAACAGTGAAAAGACTGCCTGCCACAAAGGGTTCCACACATACTGAACTGAAACAAAGAGCTTTATATTGTCATTTAGATTTTAGAACTGCTAGAACTGGAAAATAGATTTTTTTCTTATTCATAAAGGGTTATAAATACTGAACTTTTATTGGTTGAAATAAGCCAAGCAGAAACCATTTCCTTTATTACTATAGAGACACAGGGTTATTGGAGTTTAGGGATTATTGCTGTGTCCATGCATGCTAGTACGGTCCTTGAAACAACTGTATGGAAGCTGTCTCAGGGGTTTAACGGTAGATTTAAGTGAAACCAATTAAGTTCATGAGAGATTTCAAAGTCTCCTATTGATACTGGAAATATCTTGTAAAAGTCAATTGGTTACTGGTTCTTTGTTAAAAAAAAAGATGGTGTTGTATATATATATATATATATATACACACATGTGTGTATATGTATGTATATATGTATATATATGTGTATATATATGTGTGTATATATATTAAGTGCACCCATACACACATATTATATCGTAGTATAGATTGATTATAAAGAGTCCTCATCTTAATCAGTTAAAAAATGATGAATTCTGTGACCGTAAGAAATTTTTGCCAAAGCATTAAAAATACTTAGGTAGGTTATCAATATATGGAGAAATATGAAAAAAATAGTACAGCTAATATTTATTTAGTACTTGATAATTTAAAATGTTAGAAACATTGAGAGTTAGAATGTTTTATTTCTTTGAGTACAACTTGGGAATAATTTCAACATATTTGCTTTTCACTGTATAAATTACGATTAGATTATTTCTTTTCTTTTGTGAATCGTCGTACTCCTTTTTGAGTTTGGACAAAATGTTGGAAGCTGATCCAAAGTTGTGAAATATCTGAGAGTTCCTCTAATGCTAAGTCCTTTGGGAATCCTGTTCATTACAGCCACCTTCCAATTTCATGTCCAGTGTTGTCCCTTTGTATTTCTTTCTGTACTTTCTTTTTTGTTCACTTGTACTGGCTTTTGATTATCCACTTTTGTAAAATGTCCTGTGATTTTTATCCCTCTAAGATGAGGAGATAGCAGAACTACCTGCTTTGCTGTTTGTGCCTGAACTGAATACCAGATGTGCGGGGACCAATCACCGACAGGCTTTGAAAGAAGTGACATGATTGGTCATTGGCCGTGATACACATCTGTTATTCACATCACGATTTGTGAACCAAAGTGCTAGCAGTGAAGTCTGTATTTGACGCAATTACTCAGCTAATATACCGTGGTAACAGAAGTCTGAACCACATCGTTGGGGGACTGGTATTAACTAAACTATGGTAACGGAAATTCATGCATATTGGAACCATACCAAGTGAGGAGGGCCTGTATTCCAGTTATAAATTATTTGCAGTACATGTAAAGCTTGGCCTAGCTCCCTTTGCTTTACCCATTACACATTGAGCTCATCCAGTATAGCCAAGCTGTAGTGTAGAAAATCAATTCAGAATTGAACTGAGAGTTTTGAAGTCATTGATTCAACCTTGGAGTTAGCTTTGACTTTCTCTTCTCTTACCCAAGACCTTACAGAGTAGATTGGGCACTAGTGAAAGTGTTTTTCAGACCCCATCCAGCATGGGGAGTTTTAACTTGATTTGCAGCCTGTGCCCTGAAAAAAGTTTCTGGGTTGTCACCTTTGTAATTTTTCCAACTCTCTCCTTCCTCCTCTACTTTCTGCCCTCTTCTTGGCTTGTCCTTTTCCTCCTGTGTCCAGTCATCAAGTTCTACTGATTTCCCCTCCAGTCTTATATTACTGCATGTGTCTTTCAGTTTCTGTTGCTGTCATCCCGATTATATGTTTTTCAACTTGAACTGGAATTGTTTTAATAGTTTCCTAACTGACTTTCCCACCGAACTCTCTCCTTTCCAGCTAATCCCGCGTGCCGTCACCAGAGTAATCTTCCTGGAACACTCTTGCAGCTTTACTTAATCCTCTACTGAAGCCTCTAAAATAACTTACTGATAACAGAATAAAATCCAAAGCCCTTATCAAGCCTGTAATAGCTTTCTTTGTCTAACACAAGCCTCCTTCTCTGAATTTATCACCTGATCTCTTCCCTTCCCTCCAGAACCTGGGGTTTCAACAACAGGTTTTACTCATTATCTCCCAAATATGCCCACCGCCACTCCTTTCTGCACATTGTTTATTCAGTTCCTCAGTGTGCTCTCACCCTTCCAGAGCTTCATCCACATCGAGTCCTCTGCCTGGAACATTCTTTCCATTTGGCCCCCTTCAACTACCTGATTCCTAACATGCACATGTTGATGTTTTCTAAATCTTGCTTAGTTTCAAAAACTTTTCCCAAATGATCTCTCCTGTGAAGTCTATTTTGACTTCCTATTAATGTCTTTTCTCCTCTGTGCAGTTCCAAAGGACTTATATTTCATACTTTCCAGTTACTGCTTATTTGCTGATCTGTATTTTTAGTTATGTGTTATTTAATTTCTCCATTTAGCATTTAAGTCCTAGATGGTCGGGGACTGAATTTTCTATACCACCAAGAAAGGCATTTAACAGAGTGATAGGTATAAATCTGTCCCTTCCCTCATTTAGTATTTTCTTATATATTTTTAGCACTTCTTCTAGACATTGAGCTATGTGCTAGCAGTAAAGCATAACAAGATAACTTCCCAAGCTCACAGCACTCTAGTTGAATGAGGCATACAGAGAAGTAGTCAGTCAATTGTAATGCAGTGAGATGCATGGAATGATGGATAGTGAATGAGATTCGTGGAAACAGGAAGATAAGTGTTAAGCCTAGATGAGGGTCAGTGAGAATGCTTCTAGAAGTGAGGTTCAGGCAGAGTCTGAAAGATATATGGGAATCAGGTAGTTGAAGGGGGCCAAATGGAAAGAATGTTCCAGGCAGAGGACCTAGTGTGGATAAAGCTCTGGAAGGCTGAGAGCACACTGAGGAACTGAATTCAGTTCTATGCAGCTGTATTATAGAGAATGAGGTAAGATTCCTAAGGGGTGAGGTTGCAGAAGATCCCTGTAATGGGCAAGAAGTCGACATCTTTGGTGAATGATTAGGAGGAAGGACTTCCAGGACCAGATGTTTGAGTAGATAAAAAGAGGGAGTAGCATCTAGATTTTTCTTAAGGATCACTTGGTGGCTGGAGGTATTAGAGGGAAGATGATGAGTTCAATTTTGGACATTTTGAATTTGAGGGGCCTGTGAAATATGTACCTGGTGACATATAGTTGTAGACAGCTTGAAGCTCAGAAGAAAGCTCTGACCAGGAAATAAAAATGTGAGTGACATCAGCATATGATAGGATGAAATCATAAGGAAGAGTGTGTAGAGTTAGTGAAGAAGACTTCAAGACCAGACCTTAACACACATCGGTATATAAAGAAGAAGTAAAGAGAGCAAGTCTGCAAAGAATGTTAAGATGGAATAGCCAGGAGGAAGGAGCAAAATAGGTGAGCGAGATGTCATGGAAACCAAGGGAAGACCTAAATCCATCCATTGGATTTAGCAATGTGGAAACCATTCATGATCCTAGTAAGAATAGTTTCTGTGTAGAGGAGGGGCAGGGGATGAGAAAATGTAAACTGGCCCAAGATAGATTGTAGTGTGTTGAGAAGTCAACAAACAGTTATGTTAGAAAGTTTAGTCATGCTGGAGAGGATTTAAAGAGGGTAGAAGCTGAAAGGAAATGGAGCTGAGGATCTTTTATTATATATTGTTTAAGCTACTGAAGATCTGTGATGTTTAAAGGTTGCTAGGAAGAATTCATTAGTGATAAAGAGGTTGACCATAAGCTAAAATAGCCAGAGTTATAACTCCTCTTAAAATTCTTTGCCCAGTGTGTCCTGTTATGTTTCAGTATTCTAAATAAGTTAATTCCAAACTGATTTTGGACTTCAGTGAGATCTTGTTACACAAGATTGCAAATTCCTGTAAAGCATGATTCTCAAACTATTCTACTTTTTTGTTCTGGGTAGCGCTTAGTGTCTTAAATAGAGAAAATTTTCAACATATATTATTTTGTTACTGTTGTTTGTTTATCTTTTGAGCAAATATATTTAATTTTTAATTTTAGTGGGTACATAGTAGGTATATATATTTATGGGATACATAAGATGTTTTGTTACAGGCATGCAATGCATAATAATCACATAATGGAGAATTAGGTGAGCAAGTATTTATTTAATGGCCATTGTATGCCAGACATTTTTCTAGGTGCCAAGGATATGAAGGTTACCAGACCATACATACCTCTTGTTCTCGAGGAGTTTATTATCTAGAGAGTCATTTAATGAAATAATTACAGATTGCAAAAGGTACTTAAAATGACATTGTGATAGACAATAATCATTATTTTCCTATGAACTTCCCTTTCCATTGTTGGAGGGAGAATAATCACAAGCTATTAAAGAGTTAAATGGCCTAAGATGGAAAGAAAAAGATAGTGAGTAACAGAGATTACTTTTGGGATAGTGAGTTTACTCCTTTGTTGACCATTTCTAAAGTTCATGGGACTGTGATGACTGTCATGGGCTGTACGTTTTGCAGGTTTTGTTGGTTCATTGTTACTTATCCTCTGAGAGACTAACCAACTCTCCACATTTTCTCTTTTCCCTTTCAGTTATTTGCCATCTTCCATGTATGAATGGTGGCCAGTGCAGTTCAAGGGACAAATGTCAGTGCCCTCCAAATTTCACAGGAAAGCTTTGTCAGATCCCAGTCCATGGTGCCAGCGTGCCTAAACTTTATCAGCATTCCCAGCAGCCAGGCAAGGCGTTGGGGACGCATGTCATCCATTCTACACATACCTTGCCTCTGACCGTGACTAGCCAGCAGGGAGTCAAAGGTAAGCTTTTTTCATCCTGTCCATTTGCCAAACCTCTGCTAACCTGCCAAACCCACATGGAAGTCAAGGATCTGCAGGTGGCCAGGGCCAGTATTGAAACATAAAGGAGTACATGATTTGTGTCCTGAGAAATGGCAGTAGAGGCAGAATGTGGGCCCATGAATGTGGCTGCAGTACTTTTTAAGCCATAATATCTAGGAAATAAGAAAATAAAAAGGAGCCCATTCTTCTCTAGTGACTCTTAACACCAAGAGCTAATAAATGTTAATGGCACTGTTCTGACAGGGTTTGGGACATCAAAAGATGAGCAAGAGAGTGTGCTGGACCTTAACAGCATTAATAAGCTAGTGGATCACACAGTACCTGCTGGTGAACTTTGAATTGAAGAATGCTTGGTTTTAGTTGTAAACAATCATTTAACCTCACTGCACTTCAATTTGTTCTTCTGTAGAGGAAAGTAAACTAGGTCACTTGGAGCTCGAAAATTCTATGACGAATTCATTCTTTTAAACCTGGCATTTTTATAAATGCACACTTTTAAAAGCGGGGTCATAGAAGTGTTACTGGCTCTAATTCTTTAAAACCTGAATCCTTGCATCAGGAGATGAGATTTTGTTTGACAGCTACAGAAAGTAGCTTGCTATAGATATAAAATAGTGCACTCTGGTACTGTGTGTGTGTGTGTGTGTGTGTGTGTGTGTGTGTGTCACAAGAAGCATAAAAATAACAGGTACTGTGTTTTTTACGACTAAGAGAATTGTGCCTTGTGAAATTGGGTTTCCTCTTTTAATAGAAAAATGTAAATCCTAAAATTTTTATGATAGACATTTTGTGATGGTGTGAATAAATTCAAAAATAATCAAATGCTTGGTCTTTCGGATTAACACTGGCTAAAATTTACCTACTTAGAACAAGCAACATGAATTTTACAGCTTTATAACTTTTGAAGAGTATTTTAATCTCATAAATGTGTTACTGTTAAAAAGTTTTACTTTCTCTCTATAATACAACTTTAAAAAAATAGAAATTCCGGCTTAATTTTTATTTTGCTTGTTTTCTTAAGAATTTTGATGGCTATGCAATGAAATGCTACATATGATACAAATATGTCTACATGTGTGTTGATAAAATTTACTTTCATGCTTTAAAACTTTTGATTTGCCTGTTATTCAGGGCTAACAAGTTTTCCTCCCAATCTGTTTTAGTGAAATTTCCTCCTAACATAGTCAATATCCATGTGAAACATCCTCCTGAGGCTTCTGTCCAGATACATCAGGTTTCCAGAATTGATGGCCCAACAGGCCAGAAGACCAAAGAAGCTCAACCAGGCCATTCCCAAGTCTCTTACCAAGGGCTTCCTGCACAGAAGACCCAGACCATACATTCCACACACTCCCACCAGCACGTCATTCCTCACATCTACCCCGTGGCTGCTAAGACGCAGCTTGGCCGGTGCTTCCAGGAAACCGTTGGGTCACAGGTAAGCGTCATCACTGAGCCTGTTTTAGTAATCTGTTACAGCTGCAGGGTCATTAACAAGAAAGCCAGACTCGATAAAAATGATTTTTTAAAAAAGGGCTTTGACATACTGTGATTCAATGGCCCTATTTTTGTAAATAAAGTTTTATTGCTACACTCATAGCCACATGCATTCATTTACATATTATCTATGCCCATTTTCATGCTATGACTGTAGAATTAAATAGTTCCATTGAGATCATACGATCTGCAGAACCTAAAATATTTATTGTGTGTCTTTTTACAGAAAATGCTTGCCAATCCCTGATGTACAGAATACATTGGTTGGTTGGTTGATTGATTGATTTGGAGCCTTACTCTGTTGTCCAGGTTGGAGTGCAGTGGCACGATCTCAGCTCACTGAGATCTCTGCCTCCCAGTTTCAAGTGATTCTCCTACCTCTGCCTCCTGAGTAGCTGGGATTACAGGCACGTATCACCACACCCGGCTAATTTTTGTATTTTTAGTAGAGATGGGGTTTCACCATGTGGACCAGGCTTGTCCTGACCTCAAGTGATCCTCCCGCCTCGTCCTCACAAAGTGCTGGGATTATAGGTATGAGCTACCCTGTCTGGCTTCCAGAATGTTTCTGGAAGTCCATGATTACCTGTTTCTGTTTTTTGGTTAGGATGATCTGTGTGTAAAACATGTATCAGGCATGAGATATGGTACAGAATGTATATTCTACCAAGGTGTTTGAAAATATTTTTGCCTTTTGCAGTAGTTTTGTTCATGAGTTTTGAATTCATTGTGCAATAATAATTCATGTCATCTTTGACATGAAATAATATTTCATGGTATCTTTTCTTTTCTTCTTTTTTTTGAGATGGAATCTCACTTATCACCAGGCTGGAGTACAGTGGTGCAATCTTGGCTCACTACAACCTCCGCCTCCTGGGTTAAAGTGATTCTCCTGCCTCAACCTCCCGAGTAGCTGGGACTACAGGCATGCATCACCATGTCCAGTTATTTCTTTTTGTATTTTTAGTAGAAACGGAGTTTCACCATGTTGGCCAGGATGGTCTCAATGTCCTGACCTTGTGATCTGCCTGCCTCGGCCTCCCTAAGTGCTAGGATTACAAGTGTGAGCCACCATACCCGGCCTCTTTTATTTTCTTATAAAAATTCAGGCTGGACACACTGGCTCATGCCTGTAATCCCAGCACTTTGGGAGGCTGAAGCAGGTGGATCCCCTGAGGTCAGGAGTTCAAGACCAGCCTGGTCAACATGTTAAAACCCTGCCTCTACTAAAAATACAAAAATTAGCCAAGCACAGTGGTAGGTGCCTATAATCCCAGCTACTCAGGAGGCGGAGGCAGGAGAATCACTTCAGCCTGGGAGGCAGAGGTTGTAGTGAGCTGACCCACTGTACTCCATCCTGGGTGACAAGAGCAAGTCTCTACCTCAAAAAAAAAAAGAAAAAAACAAAAGAATTTATAACTAGCAAGTTACAGTGCATGAGTTATTTGAAGTGTAACTTTAGGCCTATATTTATATCATGAAGTGAGAGAATGGCAAAATTTTCTTTAAAACTCGTCATTGATTGTGCATAGTGAACACAGTCGAAAAGCACTGGTTCCTCCACTTCAGCCACTTGCTGCAGCTTGCTTTGAGAGTATGAGATAACGAGGGAGGCTTCATTCTGTGGTTTCCCTCCTGTCTCTTGGTTATGGTTTAAACCTCTCATGAGAAGACTAGATGAGATACATTTATTATTCCTGTGCCATTTCTTGAATGTCAAATATATATATAGATAGTATGTATCAATGTGAAATATTTGGAGGTAATAGAACTAATTGTTTGTGCTTTAGAAAACTGGGAAACACTTTCAGGTACTAAGTCAATGGTAGGATTGTCACCTTTCTTTTAGGAGGAGGGAAGATTGTAGACCTGAGTGGAAGGCAGATGTGGGATGGAAACAGCATCCATGTGGAGTTGTTAAGACCTTGATTAGAGCCATGAGCACAGCACTGGGTAGGAGGGAAGCGGCTTCCTTATCTGCAAAGCAGAGAGAAAATGTGGGGCTCATGACACTTTGTTAAGATTAATCAAGATAATGTGAGCCCTGCTTTGCAAATATTGTAGAAGTATGCTAATATTAGCTTAAAGAATATTTATCGAAATAGAGTCAAACTTAAGCAGCCATCTACTATGACTGTTTTTCTATCATGTACTTTCAGTAAGATAGGGTCAGCAGCAATCTCGCAGACGCAGTCCTCACTGGCCTGTGGATCCCTGAAATGTGACTACAGGGGACCTAATGTGGCTTTTCATTCCCCAGTTTTGAAATGCTTTTGGGAGAAGGAACATTGTCAATTTAAATTTAGCTTAAAAGTAAAGACAGTGTTTATGCTAAGGGCAGGTTTTGATAATGACATTGGGGCTGAAGATAAACTTTAAACACTCCACAGCTTTGCACTGAATTAGTCTTGGAGAGGGAGGACAGATTTGGTGCCATTTGCATTGTTTAGTCATTCCAGCTCAGGTTGGTCAGGGAGAAAGGAAAAGCAGATCTTTTTAAAATTGTGTGCCCAGTACCTTTCTCCTGGTTTCCAAGTTGGAACACAGATGATAAAAAGCAAGAAAAAGAGGCATAACAAGCTTGTTATTCTTGTATAACATTAGGTGATTGCTAACAAGAAAAGATGAAAAGAAATTATTGACTTGTAAGCCTTAACTAGAGTATACAATTTATAGGAATTGGCTAATTGATGGAGTTATCCAAGTAACTAAAACTCAGTGGAATACTTTTGTCTTATCTGCATACATCTCTGACTTTTGGTCTAAAAGATGCAGACAGTGATCTCAATTCTTAATTCATTTTGCATGTGTAGTCACAAATACACAGCTTCAAAATAAGACCTATTTTTTGGAAAATATTCTCAGCATGTGATTATTGGTCTTCCCGTTCGTGAGGAGTGTTGCTGGATGCCAATGACTGCCCAATTAATTTGTACAATTAGGGTGAGCATTTAAAAAATACATTACTGGCAAATAATCAGTAGTGTTTTTTAAATGCTCTACTGTCCTTCAAAGGAGTTCAAAAACATTTGTGCTTTTTGCTCTGGTTGATTTGCAAACAAAGCTGTAGCCAGGAGGTCTAGGTAGATTTTAAATGGCAAAAAATCAAAAACAAACAAAACACTGGGTAAATGCTCAGTATCGCTTTGCTCAGTGGAGCCCTTTATTAATTGCAAATTTCAGCCATTGAAACTTTTAATGCAATCATTACCAATAAGCATCTATGTTTATATATTGCTGTGAGAGGTTATATGCAAAATAAATTTGACAGAGATAGCCCTTGTTTCTATGACAGATTCTAATAATTAGGTAGTAAACTTGGGATTGAAAACCCAAGATGAACTATGATCAATGTGTTTAAATTCAGGAAAGTTTTGTAGAATAGAATTTCAGAACTGTTTGGATGGTGGAGAAAATGGGTGATTGATGAGGAAACCAAGCTCGCAGAGCAAAAAGGGAGAGTAATTAAACAGAGGAAAGAGCAGTGCAAGAAATGAACAAGGAAGAGTTGTCAGATGAGATCAGAGAAGTGAAATAGCTTGGGATTCTTGGCAGCTGTCGCATCAATATTAAGCCTCTTCAATCTGAGGCATAGTGCAGTATAAATGACTTGGTGGCAAGGTCAGTGTGTCAAGAAGCCCCTTAGACAAAGTGATCAAGCTCAGCGTCACTAATAGTGGGGGTGGTCTGACCTTATGTGCCTCAGGAGTGCTGTGAGACAATATAGAATTTGCAGAACTATCCTTGAAGTGTACTTGCCAAAAATATCTAACCTGAATAGAATCAAACTTTTACACTTAACCCCAAGTTTATAGGAAATACTTGAGGGTAAAGAAACAAGTTAAAAACATTACACCCAGACAGAAAAAAACAATCAGAAATTTACAGTGTAGGGTATTATTGCCTGATTTCTTAAAAAACAAAAAACAAAAAGCGGAGTAATAAGAAAGTGAGATGATGTTTGTAGAAAGAGACTAAAGAGACACAAAAAATAAGTCTAATGTATTCACCTTCATTAAATCTTGATTTAAAAAAAAAACAAAAGCCAGATCTAAAAGATACTTTGGGAATAGTTGGGGAAATTTGAAAATGAGCTCTGTCTTAGTCCATTTTTGTGTTGCTGTAACAGAATGCCACAGACTGGGTGATCTGTAAAGAAAAGACATTTATTTCTCACTGTTTTAGAGGCTGTGAAGTTCAGTATCAAGGTGCCAACATGTGACCAGGACCTTCTTACTATGTCATCCCATAGAAGAAGGATAAGCGAACACAAGAGAGTGAGGGGAGCTGAACTTGCTTTTTTTTTTTTTTTTTTTTTGAGACAGTCTCTGTCACCCAGGCTGGAGTGCAGTGACGTGATCTCGGCTTACTGAAACCTCTGTCTCCTGGGTTTAAGCAATTCTTCTGCCTCAGGATTTCAAGTAGCTGGGACTAAAAGCACACACCACCAAGCCCAGCTAAATTTTGTATTTTTAGTAGAGACAGGATTTCACCATATTCATATTGGCCAGGCTGTTCTTGAACTCCTGAGCTCCTCATGATCCACCCACCTCAGCTGTCCAAAGTGCTGGGATTATAGGCATGAGCCACTGTGCCAGGCCTGAATTTGCTTTTATAACAAGCCCACCCTGGTGATGACTAACCCACTCCCAAGATAGTGACATTAGTCCATTCATGAGGGAAGAGTCTTGATTAGGTTCCATCCACCTAACAAGTAGTGGTTGCTTCATGAGGTTTAAAGGAAGAAGCCATCTGTAGAGCATAAAAGTACAAGGTGAAGCAGTAAGTACTGACGTAGAAGCCGCAGCAAGTTGTCCAGAAGATCATTGATAAAGGCTACACTAAGCAGCCTTCTACTGGAAGATGCCATCTAGGACTTTCATAGCTAGAGAGAAGTCAATGCTTGGCTTCAGAGGACAGGCTGGCTCTCTTGTTAGGGACTAATACAATTGGTGACTTTAGGTTGCAGTCAGTGCTCGAAAGCTGTTCTGAAAATTCTAAGGTCCCTAAGAACTATGCTAAATCTACTCTGCCTTTGCTCTATAAAGGGAACAGCCAAGCCTGGATGACAGTACATGTGTTTGCAGCATGGTTTACTAAAGATTTTAAGGGCACTGTTGAGATCTGCTGCTCAGAAACAAAAGATCCCTTTCAAAATATTACTGCTCATTGACAATGTGCCTGGTCACTCAGAGCTCTGATGGAAATGTACAAAGAGATGAATGTTGTTTTCATGCCCATAATCACAGCGTTCATTCTGTAGACCATGGGTCAAGGAGTAATTTTTACTTTGAAGTCTTATTATTTGAGAAATACACTTCTTAAGGCTATCGCTGCTATAGATAATGATTCCTCTGATGGATCTGGGCAAAGCAAATAAAAATGGAAAGGGTTTGTCATAGATGCCATTAAGAACATTCATGATACATAGGAGGAGGTCAAAATATCAATATTAAAGATAATTAAATTAGGTATGGAAAAAGTCGAATCCAAGCCTTATGGATGACTTTGAGGGGTAGAAGATTTCAGTGGAGGAAGTCACTGCAGATACGGTGGAAACAGCAAGAGAACTCTAGTTAGAAGTAGATTCGAAGGTATGACCAAACTGCTGCAATCTCATGTTCAAACTTGAATGGATGAGGAGCTGCTGCTTATGAATGAGCAAAGAAAGTGGTTTCCTGAGATGAAAGCTTCTCCTGGCGTAGATGCTGTGGACGTTGTGAAATGACAACAATGGATTTAGAATACTCTATACATTTAGTTGATAAAATATTAGCAGGGTTTATAAGAGGACCGACGCATTTTGAAAAAAGTTATACCGTGAGTCAGATGCTATCAAATGGTATCACTTGGTACAGAGAAATATTTAGTAAAAGGAAGAGTCAGTCAAAGCTGTAGACCTCATAGTTTCTTATTTTAGGAAGTTGCCACAGCCACCACAGCCCTCAGGAACCCCCATCCTGATTGACTGACAGTCATCAACGTCAAGGCAAGACCCGCCACCAGCAAAAGTTACGACTCTCAGAAGGCTTAGATGATTATTAGCATGTTTAAAGCAAGAAAATGTTTTAAAATTAAGGTATGTACTTTAAGGCATAGCCCTACTGCAAACTTAATAGACAACAGTACCATGTAAACATGACTTATTTGCACTGGGAAACCAAAAAAATTCATGTGACTCATTTTATTGTGATATTCACTTTATTGCAGTGGTCAGGAACTGAACCCACAGCATATCTGAGGTATTGTCTGTAGTTTCAGGTGTATTTTACATGTAAGTAACACAAGCTTCTAACAATTATTGACTCTTGAGAGGTTCATATGCAGGTGACCATTGTATTATCTTTTGAACATCTCAGTATATTTGAAACTTTTTTAGAAAGAAAGGGGAAAATATTAAAATTTCCTAGACTTATACATAGAATAGTGTATTTTAAAGCTGAATTTAAAAGCTTTAAAAGACTTTTTAGAAACAAATGTAGAGTTTTTCACTGTTGAATAGCTATGCTGGGTAGGTGTGAGGTGACAGGAGGAGGCCAGGGAAGAGAAATTGGCCTTGTGAAATGACTGAGGGCCAATCTAAGAAGTAAAGTGGAATATAAAAGGATGACTATAGGGGACTTTATGGAGAATCAAGCATCAGGATTGCACTACAGGCTGTTGTAAAGACAAGGATCATGAAGAAACGAACTGTTCTGAATTTTCTTGCTTCACAAATCAGCTAAAGACATGCTCTCTAGAATTGATTACCTGAGCCATAGGGGGGAGATGAGCAAATACATCTTTGTTATAAGCAGCCTCATCCTTGATTAACATTAAGAAGGCTGTACTCTTAATTATCAGTCAGATAGTCCAGGCTGTTTTAGACATGGAATGATAGAGAATGAATGGAGAAAATTCAATGGTCAGTGAATAGATTTGCTGATGACAGTTAAATTCATGACCACAGAGGACATTTCTTTGGATTGCATTATAATGAAAAAAAAAAGAGTAGGAATAATGGGGTTAAAAGTTTCTGTAATGTTTTCTTACCTTGACAGAGAATGCCAACCTGTAGGAGAAAAAAATGGTTTCTGTTGTTTTGTTTTTTTCATAAGTTATGTTTAATATTTCAGAGTTCCAAAAATATATTTAACAATCAAATAAATCATTGATTTTTATGTGAATCAGGCTGTCTCTACAGGCAGTCTCTATAGGCATTGCTAAATCTGCTATATTCACAGAACAGAAATTAATCTAATAGAACTATATCGGTTGACAGATAGGAATGGTTTTCTTGAACATAAATCAAGTATGAAGTATAGTTGGCAAGACCTCATTTTGGCAGAGTTAGGTTTCTGTGCTACCTGGAGTAAATCATGGTAGTCTACATATATTTGAAAACATTTGCGAGAGTTTGCTCAGTCAATGATTGTTAGAATTACAAGTCCATTGGTGACAATTACCAGCCACTTTCAGGGTAATCTGATGTTTTCACAGGCTTAACACCCGAACATTTCCAAGTAGTTATCATCTCTGAGGAGAGGCCAAGTTTCAGAAAATACCCCTCCAATCCATTTTTGCATCATAGGGACATTTAATATATTCATTTTTTTACATAAAAATCAATTGTATAAGGGTGTCCTTTGTTTTAAAATCGATTCTCTTAACAGTGACCTAAATTCAAAGCTTATTTGGCATCTAACTTTTTGATTGTTTCAAACATGTTTTATTGATTGCCCAATTACTGGAAACAAACATTTAGTGACCTAGTTATGCCACATGGTATGAAAAGGCCTTGTATGGGAAGCATTTAGAATCACAATGTAGAGTTCAGGGTCCAGCGTCCATGCTGAATCTGCCCATTGCCTGGTTGTATAAGTCTGTGCTGTTTGTTGAACTCAGGAACCTGTCTTATAATCAGACACAGGCAGTATAAAAGGAGACAAAAAATTCAAGTGCTTCAAGACTTTCCTATTTCAAAATGCTGAAAGAGTAGAAAAATTCACATATAAACACCCGAGTTAATTAAAAAGCAGGTTTTCCAGGACTATGGAAAACGTGAAGTCAATTTAAACAGAGTATGTTTTGCCTACAGCACTCCAACACAGATAAAGATGATCAAATAACACATGAACCCACTTTTATAGTTTGCAACTATAAAACTCTTAGAGAAGATTTTAAAAACCATAAGAAACAAACTTTAAGATTAAGGTCTTTAATAACATATTCTACAGAAGAAAATAAACTTTATGTGGATTGGGAAGAAAGGAAAGGACGAGTAGTTGATGTGGAGTCCTGATATCATTGGAAAAACTCTTTTTCCTTTAATTATTGGTCATATAAATAATAAGCCCTAGGGCAAAATTGGATTAAAGTGACACAAGAACTGTTTGGGATTCTATTAGAGATGCCAGAAGTTGTTCCAGCAGTTCTCTTTGGGCAGGAAAAATGGAAACAGAATGGACCATTGAAGGAAAAGATCATTTAATTGAAGATAGGTCCCTTTTGGCAGATACATTCAGTAGCATCCTCAAACTCTGAAGCTTACACACACACACACCCCAATTCTAAAGGGCCAAATAGATATACTTAACTTTTGTTTAAAAAAAAAACCATAATTTCTGTCTTTTTAACAGGAAAATATGAGCTCATTGAGGTGGAAAGTATCCTAATTGCATGGCTGAAATTACTTTTTTTTTTTTTTTAAGAGGCTCAGTTCTTTTGTCACAGGACTTTGAATAAAGAAAAATATTTTTTGGTTTCCACTGCGCAAAAGCCAATAAGAAGTTGGGGGAATAGATGTGATGTCTGCCAATTACACATGGCAGAAAAAAAGATGGGTAGATGGCTGGGTAGATGCAGATGAGATGGGAACTTTGGAAATGTTTTCTCAGTGATGAGAGAAGTGGATGGTGTTTATGTAGGGGAGCTGGGGCATTGAGTTCTGCTCAGAAACCCACCCTTGAATTTCCACAGTATCTCTCCTGTACTGGCAACACGAATAGTACTGGGATGAAGCTTAAATCTATGATAAAAAATAAAAATAAACCAGTTTTATCCTGACAGAAGTAATGCCAGAATTATTGTAATACTTTTCACACTGGTTAGTCCCCAAATTGAGTTCATAAATTATGTGATAGATTAGAAGTCTAAAGAAAAAAGTGGTTATTTATGTCATCTCCTTTATGTGGAGGGGGAACTGAGCCAGGCTGGGTCCACAGAGGGCAGAGGTGAATTGTGGCCCTGTCTTCCTCCCCATCTATCGCCTGAGACCACATGCTTTTATGGGTAGGACCCTCCCAGGTGCTCTTGGGCCAGTGCAGTGACCTGCCTTCTTTTGGAGGAGCTGCTGGGTACTGACTGGGGAAGGTGAGGCTGGGCTGCTAGCCATCTGTCTTCTTGGTGAGCGGAAAGCTCAGCTGGAGTGTGCTGATTGCATTTACTGAAGTTTGGCTGCCTTGAGATGGAATAAGTCATTAATACCAAGTACTTCCTATGCCATCTGGGCTTTTCTTCAGTGTCCCACTCAAGTACTCCTTTGGCATAATCTAAGAAATACTTAATTGAGTGTTAGTGAGTCTGGTTGTCTCTTGTGACTCTAAAATGGTGGCTCTCTGTGGCTCTTCTTGCCAAACCTTACCTGTGTCAACAGCTGAAGGTATCACTGAAGGTGCCCTATGCATCTCAGTGATAGGTGCTGGAACTCTTATGTGTTCACTGGTCTCGTTCCAGCAACCTTTGCCAGATTGACTTTCCTGCAGGGGCTCTTGAGCCTGGAGTCAAGAAAGATCAGTAAAGACAGGGGTAAGATCCAAAGAGGAAAAACACCACATGTGAGAGAGAACATGTCTGCATGTCACTGGGCTCCTGCCAGTGGAGAGGAGAACTGCTCGTTTTACTTGGATTGAGAATGGAGGGCTAGGACATTGGGGTAATCAAAATACAGATTCTTAGAACTTCAGAGAATGGGTTGTGACCCAGACGTTACCCTTCCTACGGCCTAGTATCCAGTCTTTACCCACACGAATGTCTTCTGGGAACCAAAGAGGCTGTCAGCTTTAAGTGTCCACCTGCCCTGACCTGTTTAAGAGAAGCAAGTCTGTTTCTTCATTGAGTCTCCCTAAGCCCCTCCTCTCAGACTTTTTTTTTTTCATTTTATTGGCAATAAAAATGTCTTTATCATGACATGGAATATCAGACTGCCATTTTTTTTTTTTTTTTTTTTTTGAGACGGAGTTTCACTCTTGTTACCCAGGCTGGAGTGCAATGGTGTGATCTCGGCTCACCGCAACCTCCGCCTCCTGGCCTCAGGCAATTCTCCTGTCTCAGCCTCCTAAGTAGCTGGGATTACAGGCACGTGCCACCATACCCAGCTAATTTTTTGCACTTTTAGTAGAGGCGGGGTTTCACCATGTTGACCAGGATGGTCTCGATCTCTCGACCTTGTGATCCACCCGCCTCGGCCTCCCAAAGTGCTGGGATTACAGGCTTGAGCCACCGTGCCCGGCAGATTACCATATTTTATACCTCTAGGGCTTATAAATATAATATACCTATTAATAATTACACTTCTGTTTCTACATAGGAATAAGCATTGAAAATAATTGTGGAGCAGCTCAGAGTGGAAGCATGTTGAGCTACTTCTGATATTGGCAAAGGGATAAGTTTTTGTCACTGTGTTTGAAGATGACAGTTCTGAGCATGTTGGAAATAGTTTTAAGAGACAATGGCTTGAATTGATGATTGATTTTGGCGCCATACATTATAAGAAATAGTTTCAGGATTTATAGCTGGTATTTCTAGGCTCTGATGGTCTGATGTGGCTCTGTGCTATCCCTCAGAATTGAGATTTGCCAAAATGAGGAGGCATCAGCTGGTTTAACTGTAAAAAAAAAAAAAAAATCAGTCATTTGAAATCTGCCCCATGAAGTTGTGGTGAGAGAAGCAACATTGCCGTGTATTGAAGAGGACAAAGTTCTGCCTGAACCTTCTCCAAGACAATGATAGTACTTTTTTTTCCCTTTCTCATTCTTCCATTTTTTCCTCCTCTTCTGTGTCTTTTTTTTCTTTTTTTAAATAAAATAATTTATATATAAAATTGAATGTTTTATTTTAACAAGGTCACTTTATGAGACTGTGCATTTACTGCAGTGACACTGCCCTTATGCAAACAGTTTGGACATGTCTGAACAAGACTTGCCACCCTTGAGAATATTTAAAGTATGTCTCTAGCCCTCAAGAAAATTATAAGATTCAAAATATTTTGAGTATTTCTAAATATTTTAAACAAAGAGAGCAATGCCTTCAAGATGGCCACTTTGCAAAAGACTGATTTCAAATGTGCAAG
Source organism: Saimiri boliviensis (assembly GCF_048565385.1). Lineage (NCBI taxonomy): Eukaryota > Metazoa > Chordata > Mammalia > Primates > Cebidae > Saimiri > Saimiri boliviensis. The sequence goes on from NC_133449.1 coordinate 32,892,293, forward strand.
CTCTAACACAGTTTTTAAAGAATATGGTCTTAACGTTCCATGGCTTCCAGGTAGGCCTCTTTTTTTTTTTCTTTTTTTTTAAGAGACATAGTCTCACTCTGTTGCCCAAACTGGAGTGCAGTGGTAGGAGGATAGCATGCTGCAACCTCAAACTCTCAGGCTCAAGTGATACTCCTGTCTCAGCCTCCCAGGTAGCTAAGACTACAAGTATGTGCCACCACACTTGGCCATGGGACAAGCCTCTTAGTAAGACAGTGCATTTTAATAAAACCAATAGCTTATTTGACCTTCAGAACAATCAGGATAAACAGGAAAAGTAGATATTTATGTCTCGCATTTATTTATGTAGAATTTGAGGCCCAGAGATTGGGACCAGCTTGTGGTATTTCCAAGATGATAGTTCTCTTTCCATTTTAGCAGACTCACCATATCTCAGGCCCTCAGTTTCTTCATTTTTCACATAACTGGATTGGCTAAGAAAAAAACAAAGGTGTCTTTTAGCCCTCTAACCCTCTGTGATGATTTCTACATCTTTGTTGTTTTCTGCAATCTTCAGACACCACTGGTGCTGTCATATGCACAGGCCAGTGGACAGAGCAATGTCAGATAGAGTGAATGAATAACTATACTGGTCTCTCCAATCCAGTTGACTTGAAAGACTCCTCTCTAACCAGTTTCTCTGAAAAGCTTTTTAGTACTTCTTCAACCCACGTGTCTCTCTGTTCCTTAAATCTTTATTGTTTCGTTTGTGCCATATTTCTCTTCCTCACCTGCTTGTGCTTTTTTTTAAAATCAATACAGTTGCATTTATTTTTTTTTCAAGTGCCATGTATCAAGTTTATTCAAGTCCTTTGCCCATGTTTTTAAACTGTACTTTAGGTTCTGGGGTACACGTACAGATCATGCAGGATTGTTGCATAGGTGCATACATGGCAAGGTGGTTTGCTGCCTCCATCTCCCCATCGCCTAAAGGCAGGCTTACTTATGAATTGATTTCAGAACTAGGCACAGACGAATTGTGGGTAAATATATTAGGTTAGTCTAGGTTGTGCTCCAGTAACAGATTAACGTAAGTTTACTTTTTGTGTGCATTAGATATCTGATAGGTGAGTAGAGGACTCTGCTCTGTAAATTTCAGGGACTTGGGTTGATAGTGGTTCCATCATGTTACTGCCATGTTATCCAGAATAAATGGCTTCCTTAATTCCTACAGCAGGGAACGAGAGGTTCTGCAAAGGATGACACTCGTTACCTTTGCCTGTGCCCCTTGTTCAGAATGAGTCCCATAGCCATACCTGTTAGTGCTATGGATGGAATTATGCCTCCTACCCCCAAATTCGTATGTTGAAGCCCCAGCCCCCAGTGTGACTCTATTTGGAAACACAGCCTGAAAGGAGATAACTAAGGTTAAGTGAGTTCATAAGAGCAGGGCCCTGATGAGATAGGATTAGTGTCTTTAGAACCGACACCAGTGAGCTTGACCTCTCTATTGCTTTCCCCACGTACTTGCACAAAGAAGAGGCCACGAAAGCACACAGCCAGCTGCCAGCCACCTACAAGCCAGGAAAAGGGCCTCACCCAAAATCCACTATGTTGGTACCATAATCTTGGGTTTCCAGCCTCCAGAACTGTTAGGAAATTAAAAAAAAAAAATCTATTGTTGGCCAGGCATGGTGGTTCACGCCTGTAATCCCAACACTTTGGGAGGCTGATGCAGGTAGATCATGAGGTCAGGAAATTAAGACCATCCTGGCCAACATGGTGAAACCCTGTCTCTACTAAAAATACATAAAAATTAGCTGGGTGGGGTGGCAGGTGTCTATAATCCCAGCTACTTGGGAGGCTGAGGCAGGAGAATTGCTTGAACTCAGGAAGCGGAGGTTGCAGTGAGCTGAGATTGCACCACTGCACTCTAGCCTGGGGACGCAGCGAGACTCCATCTCAACAAAACAAAATCTACTGTTTAAACCACCCAGTCTATGGTATTTTGGTATGGCAGTCCAACAGATAATATGGAGCTTGGAAATGTGAGGAAACAAGTGGCTTTTTGGGGAACAATGGGAACAGAAGAGTCAGGGCAGTGGATAAGGCAGACATGGTCCCTGCACCCAGGGATCTAAATGAACCTGTTAGTGTTATTTGTGGATTTCAGTTTTTCTACATGACTTGCAACCAAACCACAGGTAATTATTAGTTTTGAGTTCTGTGCACTTGGAAGAGACACAGAAAAAACTGAAAGCTCGACCAAATGAGGCATGCATTACTATTTCACATAGTGCTACGAGGCTTGAAATGTTTTTGGTTCCTTTCATTGTCTATTTATAGACGTGAAGCTTAATATGGAAGATTGCTCTCAATATGGTTGTAGAAATAAGCATTGAAGAAGATAGGCATTTATGTTCATCGTTTCGAGGATTATCAGTTTGCTATGGTCATAATAATCACGCCTATATGCACATCTTTATTCCCTTTCTCAACATGAATCTTTCTTTTTAGACACAACCCTGGTAATCAAACTTAAAATAAATACTATCTACTACCATTTAATCCTAGGATTTATGATGGTTTGTGTTGTTTTGCCCCAGGGAAAGGCTAACAGGAATTATGATGTCAGAATATAATCATGACAATACTATTTGCAACTTAAGTAATTGCAGTTCTTTTTGCAACTTAAGAAGAGCAAAACATAGTCTGGAAGACTTGACTGTTGAAGTGTTCACATCATTGTAGAGGTGGAGAAAATAGGCAGCTCAAATTCTATCTCTCCTTTAGAAAAGATGTCAAATAGAATCATAAGTTTCATGCTTAAGAGGTTTTTTTTTTTTCTTCACGTTACTTTAAAAACTATTTTTGCCTTAGTGTAACTTTTAAAATACTGTTTCATAAACTAAAGTAGTTGTCTGGAATTCCTTGAAGCCCATGGTTTGGCTTCAGCAGGTTTTAAACAAATACACTGTCAGAAATCGATGGGGATACATTTCTAGCAGTTAATGCTCTAGTCACAGTAGATACTTTGTAAAATCAATAGCCTGAAATATCAGAGGATTATGGTTATATCAGATTCCCCAAATGCCTAACATTGTTTTAATTACTCTAATGAAAGAAAGCTGAGTAGACTTAAAAAAAAAAAGGAAGGAAAAAAACCTTGCCTATAAAGAATGTTCTGCTCAAGCCAAAGCAAATTTTTTTTACAAGTTCTTTTAGAAAATCTGGAAGTATTTAAGCATTTTCCTCTTCTTATGAGACAATGGCTGTTACCCAGCCAGTTCTGCATCCAACAGTGCTCTTTATGACAATGGCCCTTAGAACAAGGTGCTCAAATATGTTGCTCTAGTTGCATTTGTGATAGGGGTTAGAGATTTACAACTTTTTACTTATTGATGCATAGAAATAAACATAGTTAATGATCTAGTACTGGGACACTTAAGAGTGTTGATGAGATTTTCTAGTTTAATTTGGACCCATCATTGATTCAGGGCCTGGAAGAACACCATTTTGCTCAGAACATTGGCAAAAGTCACCTTTCCAGAGTGGAGATGTGTATATATCATAATGAAAAGACAGTTTAACAGGAAGAAAGAAGAGGAAAGATGAAGTGTGGATTGATCCAACCCGTTATACACAGTCAGTACTTTTCCCATAGGGGACTTCATTCTGATTCTTATGAAAAGAAGTTCAAGATTTCAAAAAAAAAAAAAAAAGGATTAGCATTCCTCACCTAACTTCATAGTATTGATGGTGTAGCTTGTGTTTACTAGAATACCCCAAGGCTTTGTGCCTGAATATTAGAGCAGTGTGCTTCTGAATGTGGATGGAGATGAGGGTGGCACCTGCGTGGGTGGAATAATTTATGGGACATAACCTGTGCAGTGTGGGTTGATGGATTCTAACGTGACTTTGTACTGGTCACAGCTCAGTATGCCCAAGATCTGCATTTCCATGACCATCTTGAATAATTTCTGAGATCTTGCCTATCGATAATTATATAATTCATTAGAGTGACCCATTATAATCTAGTATTGAGCCATTTAAGAGCTATCACTGTTTTCAGGAAGATAGAGATGCCCTTTGTGTGTAGAGGTTAGCAGGAAAGGGCTGGCATGAGGTAGGGTCAGGAAAAGACAGCCCATTATTATGGCTATCCTTGATAAGGTTGGTGCTGGTCAGAGTGTGAGGATAGAACCAGGCAGGCTGTGGCAGCATGGAGTCTAATGTATGAACCTGGCAGGCAGGGGGCACCTGAGGAAGACAAACCTTCATAGGATTGCCCTGCCACAGGAAATCTTGCCACTGTAGCTCCCTGGCTGCCCTCAGCCCTGCCCTGGAACTTTCATAAAATCATAGAATGTGGACGCTGAAATGAGTATTAGCAATTAGTCTGTCCTTATAATTTTATTGATGATGCAGCTAACATCCAGAGAAGTAAATCAGTTTGCAGTTGACTTTGTGGAAGGTGGGGACTAAAACTGAAGCTTTTCAGTGTCTAGTCCAATGTTTCTACATTTTTATTTTTATTTTTTGAGATGGAGTCTTGCTTTGTCTCCCAGGCCTAGAGTGCAGTATTACGATCTCAGCTCACTACAACCTCCACCTCCCAGGTTCAAGCAATTATCCTGCCTCAGCCTCCCAAGTAGCTGCGATTACAAGTGCCCACTACCAAGCTTGGCTATTTTTTTGTGTGTGTATTTTTAGTAGAGACAGGGTTTCACCATGTTGGCCAAGCTGGTTTCAAACTCCTGACCTCAAGTGACCGCCCCCCCCGCCCCACCGCCTGGGTCTCCCAAAATGCTAGGATTACAGTGTGAGTCACTGTACCCTGCCAGTCTTTCTACTATTGCACACTGGCTCTTAGGCCATTTCTTCTAGGAATGGAGGATTCACAAAAACCCATGGCTGTCTAAAACCTGAAAGGACTGATACACTCTCTAGGACCTGACTTAGAGAGTTGCATGCTGTGTGGTGTTTTGTGCTTGGGCCTTGGATGCTTGGTGGAAGGGAGCATAGCGAGCTCTACTGCTGTCACTTCGTGGTCTTGGTTCTCTGGCACCAAAACATGGCACCGTGACAAGAAGGATCTTGATGTCCCCAAAGTGAAATCATCTGCCGCTTGAACATCAGTATTTACAAGTCGAATTATTAGAATTCCATGATACCATGTTGTGCTCCTTGAGCAGAATTAAAATGAAATCCACATAATTACATGTCCTCTGCAGCATTTACTCATTTATTCATTCATTTCTTTCTTAGCCAGAGCACTTTTGAGAAAACCTGAATATTTTTAGCAAGATCTTAAGAATATTTTATATCTAACTTGTTTATTTTGTACATCTCTGTAAGTTGAATCTGGGACATTGTATATCAAATAACTATTAGATTAATCGTTCTTTTGTCAATTAAGCCCAGGTTTTTAAAGAAGGAGCTTGAGGGAAGAGATCTAATACTGATCGAAAGCCCAGTGGGGCCTGGCTATATGGCTATCTCATGGAGAGTCTGTCTCGCATGTGTTGTCTCTGTCCACTCCAGAGTTTTATGAAAAATGGATGTCTCTGGTTCCATTTTATAGAGGACGCAATAGGCAGAGAGAAGTTGAGAGTTTTGCCTATAGTCATGGAGGCGGTAAGAGGTAAAGGGAGGATGTGAATGTTTGTCTATTTTCAAAAGCTGTCCTCTTGCCATTTACTCAGTTATGGGTCATCCTTAGACTACTTTTCACTGAGGTCAAGGGGAATGTGCTTGTGCAGAAAAGTCCGTTTCCTGTTCATAATGTGTTAATGCTGCAAGGCAAGTAGATGTTAGGGGATTTGCTTTGTGTTTAAAAGTCTTTTACTGTGGCTGGACAGCATTTGTTGAGATAAGAGATTATTCATGCTGAGCTTCACTCCTTTCTGCTGTGTGTTTGAGAAAAAGTAAAGCCAGTGGGCCTCTAATCAACTAATTTCAATTTTTCATCCTCTCATTATTCCTGATCATGTTTATCTCCAATACAATTTCTTCCTTTTCCTACCTGTAAATGATATACTTTATCCTGGTAATTCTTTTTTACATTTCAGGGAAGGTACTGGGTATAGAATACTTTACCTTTTTAAAAACATTGATCTCTCTCTCCTTTCCCTCCACCTCATCGGTCTTTTCTTTACTTAACATTCTTTCAAAGACGCTAATTCTTTAATTGGAAGCAATACAGACTTTTTTGCTTTGAGAAGAGGAACTATGAAGCTTCCTTTCCCCTGTTTCCTGGTTGATTTTTATATCCAACTGTGCGTCTAATCTGAAATTTGGAAAACACTCCATGGTTTAGCTCTGCCTCTGCTCTGACTGCACACCCACTCCCTGTTCCTTCATATTGACCCTCCCCCATTGCCCACTGGCTCCTCTCCCAGGTGGTGGTTGATCTCTTGCTTAGCTAGAGCTGTTCCATCTCTTTGGAATCTCTCTCCCCAGTAGAGCCATTGAGTCACTTCCTTGTTTCAGTTCTTGCCTAAACACAGTCCTGCTTACTCTTGCAAGAGTTAGAATGAATCAGACTTCCATTTTATTTCATGCTTTCCCTCAGTGCAATCTCTACAAGTATTTTTTGAAATCTCTATCACTTTTAACATTTCAAGTTCTGTTTATTTGCTCCTTTGGCTCTGAAAGATGTTCTTGACTCAAACTTTAAAATACTTTATACCTCATTGTATAATAGTCCTTCATAGCATAATAAACGAGTTATGTATATGTGATGAAGGTAATTCACAAGAGTATTTCAGTTTATCACTTTTCTAGTGTTTGAAATAGTAAGATTAAATAATAGGTCCCTGACATGTGGCTGTCTTTATGGAGTGGCCCTTTTCATAGTTAAATATCTTTTAATAAATGTGTCCTGAGAGTTTATCAAATGGCCAGTATTTGAATGCTGGTTGTAGGTTTTACCCACACCAGACACCAGTTGAGGAGGATGATTGGGGCTTGGAGTCCGCCTGTGCTCTGTTCATCAAACTCTATGTCCTGGTGCAGGTCACATCCTAGAGCTGCCCTTTCCTAATCCCTACACAGAGGCTGATGCAGTCACAGTATCTGTGATTGGACAAGCAGCATTTAATCTCACAATCCTTTGGGTTTGGGATTACTGGCTTAGAGGTTGGATGATCTGCCAGAGTTCTCGCTGCTAGTAAGAAGTATCTGGGATTTTAATCCAAGTCTAATGATTCCAGTTAGCACTCTTTTCTTACCCCCACTGCTGGATCCTCCTTCCCCAGGACTCTTCACCGTGCAGTAAACACTCTTGGAATGAGCAGCAATTTTTATATCTGAAAATTAAATCTTATAAAACCTTATGAAACCATACTCCAACATCTATCACAATCTCTTCAAATCATTATTTATCTCTGAAGCAATTCCAGTGGTGAGTTTTAAATTGACAAACATTGTAAGCCTTGCTTACCAAATGATAAGTTTTGAACTATTTTTCTTCTCACATTGACAGGCAGATGTATAAGTGACTATGATTACAGCCCAACTTTGAATATCAGGGAAGTGCTATGGTATTACCTCAAAAATGATATTAAAGTCTAAAGGTATGTATTCCCAATCAAGCCAAGATTTAGATACATACATTTCCCTGCAATCTGAAATTTTTGACAGCGAGCTTCAAAATTAAAGGTTTTTTCACTATTACAGTAATTTTGTGTTATAAATACAGTAACATGGATATTTGTGGAATAATCGTAATGATTCTTGAATAGCCTTGCCATCTGAATCACAGTATTCATACAGATATGACATAGGGAGGGGTCAAAAAGTTGTTTTCATGCACTCAGTGTTCCAGGAATCATGACCAGTGCACTGGTGGATTGGGACTGGGAATAGCTTTGTTTGTTTATCTTTCTTTTGCCTTATTTGTATAAGTCCTGTAGTGAAAGGCCCAGGCAGGGCGAGCAACTCTGGAGATGTGGAAATGAGAGAGGAGGAGATAAGACAACAGGAGGTGGTTAGGAGGGCATCTGCCCAGATGCAGCCCTATTACAGATGTGAGAGCAGTAGAAACGCTTGAATTTTGCTGTGGTGTGTAGTAACTGTGTTTCCTAGATGGAATAATGTAATCACAGAACCTTAGACCTTGCAGATCGTAAAGGTCATCTGCTTCGTATCCTGGGCATCGTTGAGAGATGGTATTCCGTGGTCAGCTTCTAGTGAAGTCAGTATCTTCCATCTTTAGGAGCATTAACTGTTGAAAAGATCTACTTCGTGAGGTCAACTCCTCTCTTTCTATGATTTGTAGCCTTTAGTCCTCCCAGTACAAGTTAAGCACCCCAAATCCAACAATCTGAAATCTGAAACACTCCAGAATCCAAAATGTTTTGAGCATCAGCATGACACTCCAAGGAAATGCTCATTGGAACATTATAGATTATGCATTTTTGGATTCGGGATGCTCAACAGGTAAATATTCTAAAATCTGAAAATAACTGAAATCCAAAATACCTGTAGTCCCAAGCATTTTGGATCAGAGATCCCACCCTGGACCTTTATCACCTAACAGGCTTCATCCTGCTCAGTGTATCCGAACACTGCCATCGTGTCTGCATGCAGGCTCACCGTTCCTCCTGTCCTCAGCGGATCCTCACAAGACCTGATCACCAGAACTTTCATTTCTCTGCTTGCATGGCTTCAGCTAGGTCGTGCATGGGCTGAATCCTGGCAGCCAAGGGTTGTAGTGGGGTTGTAGGGTTGTAATGCCCCTTAATCTGCAGCTCAAGTTTGCATGAGCGTTTTGAGGCACTGTAACTTGTTTGACTGGATAGAATTTTTGTTTTGGACTTGACTTAGCTAAATATCGAGTTGTAAATTTATCACATTTCTCCAGGATTGCTTATTTGTAAGACACATCCTGAAATGATAAGTCTTTCTATGTAAATGTAGTGAATAATTGACAAAGGAAGAATTCAACTTGTGTTTTTATGTAAAAAAAAATCACCTTAAATCTGTGCATAAAAATATAGTTAGCGTGCATCTGTATCTATGTGATTGATTACGTCTCACCGAAAAGCAGAATCTAGCAATCATAGATAAGAATTTTCTGAAAGCTGATCTCATCCTATTCCATGTGCTTCTCTTCAGTGTGGCCTTTTGGTGTGGGAGAGAGAAGATCTCTCTACCTTCTTTTCGTCTAGCCATTTCCTACATCCAGGTGAGGCCCTGTGGCATTCAGTGGTCTCTTGGGTGAGAACCCTGAGTATGGCCACAAAGATCTCTCAGATGGAGTTTCTGGCCTCTTCATAGTTAAATAACTGAAGGGCATATGTAGAACTTTGAGCCTTGTTATAACTGTGACTTCATTTCTTGTAGCTTATTCTTACACTGTGCAGACCCAATTTTAAGACACACACAGTGTTGTGGTACCACCTACCGTACCATTTATTTAATCAATTTGGATGGCTTATGCTGCTCTTGGCTGTGGACCTGCAAAAACAAAGCCATGGGATAAAGGAGCCTGAATCATGTAATGAAAACCTTGTACCTCTCTGGAAGCCCAGTTGAGAAAAAATGATTTATTTTTGCCCTACCAAATAAAACAGTCTAGGAATCCAAGGTGAAAATTGGATTTTAACTGCTACTAACATTTTGAGCATATAAAATCAGCAAGTGTTGAGTGTTTTGCTTGATTAGGAGACGAATCTAAAGGGTCCGGTACAAGAATGATCTGCATATGATGTGAACTGGTGTCTTACATAAACCCAACTGATTTATAAAACTGGAAATAAATGCAAAGCACCCTTTGGCACCCAGGTTGCAGCAGTGGGGACCTCTGTGTTTCTACAGAATCATTTGTTCCCAGTCTTAGGCCTGGGTTGTTGTTCCCTTTTCCTCCCTTCTGGCCTTCATATTTCAGGGTTACACCTTTCGTGATTAAGCTCAAGAAGTATAGAAACTACCTGATTCCAGCCCCAAATATGTGTGCATCTTCTCTCAGCTTCCCATTTGTTCTCATGTGGAGTCTGTCTCCCCTCTCCTCTGAGTGTGCATGTCTGTTTCTCCGTCTCTCTGACTACCTACCCACCTACCTCTTTATCACGTTTTTTCGGTCCAGTCTTCCCCCATGTCTGAGACTGTTCATCTGCGGCCCTGCCGCTGTTCCAGCCTCGAGGCCTTTCCCACACTGCACGTGGTAAAACACTTCGCTGAGAGTCCTGTCTTCAAACAGACTTCCCCGAGTCAGTGCGTTGGCGTCTGGCACACAGCGTCACTCATTGTTTATCCAGTTGGGTGGTTTTGTGAGAGTGTTTCCTTATCTCTCTCAAGGAATGCATGCCACGTGTCTGCAGGAGTTACTGCCCCCATTTCATGAGATGCAGTGGCCTTCGGCTTTACTGACTTAACACTAGGGCGTTTAACAGTGCCTTCCCCAGAAGTATGTGTCTTTTCAGTGTCATCTAAAAAAAAGAGCAATTGTTTTGGTATACCTACTTTTGCTTAACTCAGAATGTCTTTAACACCAGCTTTTATATCAGGAAAATTCATTTTGTCTCAGAGGACCATTTCTTAGGGAGTCTGCTACTTTCAAGAGGGTAATTAGACTAACCCGTTTGATTGACAGGACCATTTACAATCTACTCACACGCCTTCTACTCCCTGGGGAATCCAACATTAGGGGTCTCAATTGGGATGTCTGGAGTAGAGAGCTTTTATCTATAATAATAATGATAATGGTAATGATACCTGACATGTAAGTGCTCAGTTATAACCTTCAGCATTGCACATGCCTTTTTTCTTTCACGTTTCACGACCCTATGAGAAAGGTACTGTTATGTATTCTGTGTTATGGATAAGAAAATGACCAAGATAATGCATGTAGGAAGTCCTGTAGCCAGAATTCATACCCAGGCCTCTCTAACTCCTGAGTCACATTTTTAATCACTGTGGTATACTGCTGTTGGAGAGCACACAGCATCCTGTTGAAATCATTAAAATAATAAAACCTTAGAACATCAAAGCTATGATGTAACTAAAACTTAGCTGGGCCTTCTGTGGTTTGATCTTGTTGTATAATTTGGATATGTAGTCACTTAGAGCCTCAATCAGAATGCTGCATGCTTGGACCTGGCGGGAAGGAAACGCTACCCCTGAAGGCCTGCCAGGGTGACTGGTGTCTACTACCTGCTGCCCTTCTGAGGACCGCCACTTGCTTCTGTCGCCACACTCTGCTCACTAGCCTGGGGTGTGGATGCCAAACTTCCATTGGTTTTCACATAGCCATTGCTCGCCTGGGATGGCCCACAACTAGCTTGTTTCTTAGTTCCCTAGGTTGTTTGTTCCTTACTTCATGCATTCATTCAGCATTTCCTGAGCATTGGCGATGTGTACTGTGTCTTGGAGTATAAACATAAGGCACATAAGTATATAACTAAAATGCACCGCTGGGGCAGTAGACTATATAGAGAGTGCTGTGGGGTAAAGAGGAGGCAGGAACTCACTGGAATAAAGGAGATAGAGGGTGGTTCTTCAGCTCTATTAATACATCTCACGGGGTGAATAAAGTTTATTCTGGGAAAGATAAAAGGAGAGGGTGTCCCAGGGAGACATGCTCCTTTTGGAAAGACATGGTTTGTTGAGAAAATAAAGAGCCCTTTGGTATGTCTGAAGGATAGAGGTGGAAGAGGAAAAGAGATTGCTTCAGGTGGGAATAGGAAGGGCCTTATAGGTCATTCTAGAATGTGCCATTCTCAGACATTGAGAGTCAGTGAAGGTTTTTAATCAGTAGAATAATGTGATCAGATTTGTCTTTGGAAAGACAATTCCGGAAACTGTTGGTTGGATTTTTGTAGAGGTTGAGGCAAGGAAGGTAGAATAACCCTTTCGGATGCTCTGCGTTTGCACAGAAGACAAAAATGTGGGCTGTGGGCTTAGCCTGCCCGGTAGCGGTGGAGAGCCAGGTGCCCCTCTCTCAGGCTGGCCTCTGGCTGGGTCCACAGAGCAGGATCTGTTTTCTTAGGCGCTTTTGCCCCACGGAGGTGGTCCAACTTCAGGGCCCTGCCTCTCAGCTTTTTCTCACTTCCTGTGGTTGACCAGGAGTCTTGCCTGGTCTTAACACTGGACAGCCAACATTGTACCAGTAGCCTTTAAGTCCTGCTTTTCTGTCTGCTCAAGCTGGTCTTGCTTAACCATGTTGGCACCTTCCTAGCTTGGCTGACCTCCCTGGGTCAGAACACTTGGCTGCCTGGAGGCTTCATCTCTGCTAGAGCTGATCAGGCCCAGCCAGCAATTGTTTCTTCTGTCCTGTCTGTGCCCAGGCCTTGGGGTTATAGGAAGACCAGAAGGCTCTTGTAGGTGGGACTTGTGCCACCTTCTCACATTTTACACACCTGCCACACCCTTAGAATTCTGTTCCCTGATGATCCACACGAGAGATTTAAACAGACAGATACAACTGAAATCTAAAAAGTATATTGATCTTATATACTACGAGGGTCTTATTAAGGAAAAAAAGGCATTGGAAATGTAAGTTGTACAAAGTACTTTGATCGGTGACAGGTTGTCTTAGGACTGGAAACACCGAGGTGCTCTCATGTGGAAATGTGCTTGTTCATTTTGGTGTTGCATTGATTTCTGTCCTGGTATTTTCTTTCCAAGTTTTATAGTTTTTTTCCTTTCTAATTGTGTCGATAACAAGGGAACTGGTTTATAGTGTGACTGTGAGGTACAGCAGTGCTCTGGGGCTGGGCATCCTGCACTGAGTTAACCTTCATATTTCACACCTAATCATTGCAGTGTGGTAAAGCGCTCCCTGGCCTTTCAAAGCAAGAGGACTGCTGTGGAACTGTGGGTACCTCCTGGGGCTTTAACAAATGCCAGAAATGCCCAAAGAAACCATGTAAGTAATTTTTCCTCACTCCTTTGCAGGTTAATGTAGCATATCTGTTCTTATGATTATTCCTTTAATGATGAGGCAACATTAGACTTTCAAAGAACTCTCCTACTGAATTCTGGAATGTAGTGCTATAATATGCATTTCCAGAAAATTTGCAAGTCTGCCAAAGTTTTCATGTCAATTCTTTTGTAATCAGCACAGTTATTAATTACCCTCTCTAGTTGGATTACTTATGGGGAAAAAAGTCTTAAAGAGGTAATGAGCTAAAATAGATGTTTTGTCTCAGGGGAAGAGAAAATAAGATCTCCTTTAAAATGGTAAATAAATGTTTCAAACCCTATAAAAAGTCAGTGCAGTTGTTATTTCTTAGGTTTAAATTCCTAAAATGAGATTTTTATTAATATCCACAACTTACATTGTAGTTTTTGTTATCGGTTTTCAAATTTCATTAAAAGGAAAGCTAAAATGGAGAAATAATTGGTGGTTGGTTTGTGAAAGGGAAATTTATAATCGCTAGGACACAGTCCTTTCCCTTTCTTGCTGACACTGGTTTTAAGCTGTCAAGGACCTCAACAACATTAATCTATATTAACACCCACAGGCTTTGATCTGTTTTTAAAGTATTTTTCAGAACATGTTGATTTGAATAAATCAGGTTTACATCTTACTAGTACCTATACTCTCTTCCCAGAAACAGTTTTCAGCTTTAGTTTTTCAATGTAATATTAACTCTGAATAACTGATTTCTGATTTCTAATAAATACTTTTTTTTTTTTAAGACAGAGTCTCACTCTGTTGCCCAGGCTGGAGTGCAGAGGCATGATTTCGGCTCACTGCAGCCTTCGCCTCCTGGGTTCAGGCAATTCTCCTGCCTCAGCCTCCTGAGTAGCTGGGGCTACAGGTGTGCACTGCTACGCCTGGCTAATTTCTGTATTTTTCATAGACACGGGTTTTCACCATGTCGGACAGGATAGTCTTGATCTCCTGATCTCGTGATCCACCTGCCTCAGCCTCCCAAAGTGCTGGAATTACAGATGTGAGCCACCTCGCCCAGCCAAATACTTTTTTTTTTTTCCTGAGATATAGTTTCACTCTTGTCGACCAGGCTGGAGTGCAATGGTACAATCTCAACTCACTACAACCTCTGCCTCCCAGGTTCAAGTGATTCTCCTGCTTCAGCCTTCCAAGTAGCTGGGATTGCGGGCATCTGCCACACGCCTGGCTAATTTTTGTATTTTTAGTAGAGGCAGGGTTTCACCATGTTGACCAGGATGGTCTCAAACTCCTGACCTCAGGTGATTCACCCGCCTCAGCCTCCCAAAATGCTGAGATTACAGGCATGAGCTACTGTGCCTGGCCATAAATACTTTTTAGAGACAGAGGTTACTTGGTTTAATTTGAGCTTTCTGACCCTTATTCATCATGTTTTTTCTAAGAGAGCAAGTGATATTTTTGTCAGTCATCTTTCTTTACCTCATGTAACTGAAGTTTCTATAGTTTTTTATTCTTTATGCTGCAAGAAATTTCCCATTTGCTCTAAGTGAATAATATTTGATTACTCTTCTTAAATATCTGTTGATTTGATTGATATTCTTTTTTTTTTTTTTTTTAAGACGGAGTTTTTGCTCTTGTTACCCAGGTTGGAGTGCAATGGCACGATCTCGGCTCACCGCAACCTCCGCCTCCTGGGTTCAGGCAATTCTCCTGCCTCAGCCTCCTGAGTAGCTGGGATTACAGGCACGCGCCACCATGCCCAGCTAATGTTTTGTATTTTTAGTAGAGATGGGGTTTCACCATGTTGACCAGGATGGTCTTGATCTCTCGACCTCGTGATCCACCCGCCTTGGCCTCCCAAAGTGCTGGGATTACAGGCTTGAGCCACCGCGCCCGGCTTGATTGATATTCTTAACTGCCTTTTAAACCTCTCTGTTCAATCTAGAATTTGCCATCTGGAAATTAGTGTTCCATATCTCTTTCTAATACTATTTTGTTCTTCTACCGGTGTAACAATTCATTTTAAATAATTGTCTTTCATTTGGACTTCTTTGCCTCACAAGATACAGATTTTCTAAATGCCTAAGAAAGCTAATTTTATGTATTTCGTTGATGCTACTCTGATTTTTTAGAAGACTAACTTGTGGAAATGCTCACTAAAGTTCCTTATAATTAATGAATTCTTCATTCACAAACATAAGCCACAAAAATAAGCATATTTCAGTACTGAGAGAATGTTCCAAGTAGATATTCTAAGCTGATTCAATAGTCACTTGCAATGTGGATTTCCAGGAAGTAGGTTGAGTGTGATAGTTCTTCCTCACTGGAAGATCCATTTGCTTACAATTATTTTGGCAAACTGACCAAAGGGATATCTATGATACATTTGGTATGATTTAAAAATTTTAGTGTTTGAAGTTCGGTGACCTGAGTTTAATTCCTAGCTCTTTCATTTGCTGTTGAGTCATATGATCATTAAACAGGAATCTATACCTAAAACATTGAAAAGGCAGTACCATCTTTATTTTTTTTAGCCTGCCTTTTCTTCATTTGCTATGTCTGTCTGTAGGAATATCGAGGAGGATGATCTGTTTTCACTGTTAGGTCTAAGGATTAAGGATGAGGGAAGTTAGGTTCTTAGAACTTTGTTTTGGGGCAAGCTTATGTTCTCTAATATTAAATACTTTCTCTGTCTTTCTTATTTTTCTTTTTCATTTACCCCATTCTTTGTGTGTCTTCTGCTTAGCTGCTTCTCTTTTCTCTCTTGTCTAAACCCCAAAGGAGCAGGAATGTGATAGACATTAAGGGTCAAGAGACTCCTGCTGCCTTTTTTTTTTTTAATCCCTAACTTCCACTCTTGACCTTTTGTCATTTTTGTCTAGAATTGCATCATTTTTAAAATCTAGGATGAGTTCATTGCTTTCTATGGTTTGTGAGCTCCGTGTTTTTCTCTCGATAAGGACTTAGTTGAAAGTGAAAGTGCAAAGTTGCTGTCACTTTTCACTAAGTGTTGATGAAAATAAATCCATATATGGGCTCCTCTAATGTATAAACTTGAAGAGACTGCTTTCACTTCAGGAAGGGCAATGTGGACTATGAATGAAGTAAACTGTTAATATCTTGACATTTATTCTGTTTGTGCCGTCTTAAGTGACTCACTCCCAAGAAACACACTCAGGGTCACATTCTTCCTCTGTCATTTAAAAAGTTTTCCTTTCCTTGGTTGGGACTCCTCTCTAAATCATATTCAGTTTGGACGGAAGCAGAGTCTCCTTGGCTTTCTACACTATGGTTTTGTGTTCCACGCCTCTTTTTTTTTCACTCAAACTAGTTCAAACTTTAGTTTTCAAGTGGCTTTTATTTAACATTTAAAGGTTTTGTTTAGCCACATACAGAAAGACCTTTCCTTTTTGCTCATTTTTACTGTGAAAACTTAATTTTAAATCTGCAAATGATTTCATTAAATCGTTTGTGACCCATTAGAAATGTGCTTAGCATGAACAAATCACTTGTCCTTTAAAACTTTTGAGAAGAAAATGAATGTAAAATCGTAAGCTGAGGACTGTAAGAGATTGCCTGATCTGGCTCACTGCCTTGAAGTCGATGACTGTTGAAACTTCTAAAACAAGTTAATATCCATCTCTTTTGTCTTTGAAGAATTTGCAGCCAGAGATCCCACAATCTCTGCAGGAAGCCTGTTCCAGAGGTCTATGGGACTAGACAGACGTGAGGCTAAGGGGCTGAATGGGAGACTCCCACATGCCAACATCTCCCCTCTTTTAATTTGTCTTTCCCAGATGCCTCACTTTGATCTTCTTTTTTAGCCATCCAGGGGAATCTGAAGAGAGGGGAAAAACAGCAAAGAAAAGAATGGAAGGAGAAGAGGGACATCCTAGTACATATTCACCCTGTTCCTTTAGTGGTAACAGATGAAGAGCATATAAGGCAGCTGAAATAATTTCATTTTTTAAAAGAAAATTTTCCTTTTTATTCTACTTTCCCCTTCTATTCCTCTTTCAAGTCTTTTCTAGTGGTCTGTGCATTCATCCCATTTTGATTATAACTTGTTTTCTGTTGCACAGTCTCCTCTTAATAGACGAATTCCTTATTGCAGGACATAGCAATGGCATTTGACATTTTGGGAGTGCTTATCACTCTTAGGTCCTGGTAGACATTTTTTATGAATTCTCTCTAAACTGCAGAAGCACGCTTCCCTGATCAGTAGATGGGAATTGCCCTCATTGTATAGAATTTCTGTGTGAAACCCAAGAGGCTTGTTTCCCAAGGTCACAGCTATTGATAGGAAGAGGATTTGAAACCCACGTCTGCCACATCCCAAAACTTTGGCTGCATCTACTATGCCAAGTGGCCTCTCAGGTCTCACACTAGAGTATGAGAATCTCAGGAAATAGGGTTTTGTTGAGAAGTTGGTAATTGCAACATTTGTGTTGTTTGCATATTCTGAGTGTAGCCCTTTTAATTTTCTGACTTCCTCTCATCACCTGCCTATTCTTCTCAGGTTCATAATAGTAAGAATCATCTCCTGACTGGGATACCTGAGCCAGTAATTAGGATGAGTGTATAATTTATTGTCTAAACTGGGAGACTTCGGGGAGTAAAGTACTGTTAATTAACTTTGTTGGAGTAACAGACATCACCCAGAATTTTCCAGGACGTGTAGTAACCCTACCTACAATGGATAAGAAAATCCAAACCCTGAAGCACCTCACTGGAGAGAAGTAGACCCTTCGTAATAGAAATATGTGATCACTAATTAGAAGAACATATACAACAATCTTAGGATTCTTTCAGTTATAATACAGATTTACTGATAACTTCTTGGGACTTGATCTATTGCAAAATAAGAAATATCCTGCAAAATAAGCAGAATAGGAAAGAAATTATAGAGATATACATTGGTATTGGTTTCTTATATAGTAAATGAATAAGTAAGTCTGCTGATGCCTTACAAGTGATATCTGAAGCCTAAGGATATCTGAATTCCATTTAGACTTTAGATATCACTTATAAGGCCACAAGAGACTTTCAGTGCTTCTGGTTTCTCTTTGTATATCAAGGATGAGGATGTTAGTATTAGTAACTTGGAAATATGTGCACGTCGAAACAGAGAAACTTAAAATACAAAAATTTAAACTGTGTGTGTAACAAAGCATTTCTTCCCTTACAGCTTATCATGGATACAACCAAATGATGGAATGCCTACCAGGTTATAAGCGGGTTAACAACACCTTTTGCCAAGGTAAGACTAATGAATACATTGATGTGGACTCAATAATTGTTTTGGCTTTTTTGAAACTTGAGTTATTTGCCATGACTTGCTCATTCACCCAGCCTGCCCCAGTGAACCACCTCATGTTCACTCCTTTTGGCTAAGGAAATAAAAGGAAATAAGTTTAAAGTATGGTTATTGAAATTGCTTTACCGCCACTAACTACTTTGTGTCAGTTTGAATAATCTGTATTATCTTAGAAAGTGTCATTTTATCCAAAATTTCAAATTTATTAATATGAAGTGTTTTTCTAATAGTGCTCTTGTTTTCTTTTTAATTCCTATAGCAACCCCCATCCCTTTTAGTTACATTGCTATTTGTTTCATATTTGTTTTTCTTGAATTAGGCTTGCCAGTAGTTTATCAGTATTATCAGTTTTTTCTTCCAAAGAGTCAGTTATTTGCTTTGTTTAAAACATTTGTCTATTTCACTAATTTTTTATCTTTGTTTTCTTTTTCTCTACCTTTTTGTTCAATTGCTACTGTTTTCTAATTTCTTTAGATGCATACTTAGGTCATTGATGTCAGCCTTTCTTTTTCTGGAATATAAATAAAAGGCTGTAAATTTCTATCTGTCTAGATTTCTCAATTTAACATTCCTTAAGTTTGTATCATATACTTATTATCTTTAAGTTGTAAAAGAATTATTTCCTTTTATTTTTTATCAGCATATAATAATTATACATATTTATGGAGTATGTAGTGATGTTTTGATACATAAAATGTATAATGATCAGATCAGGGTATTTAGCAAATCCATCATCTTGAACATTTATAATTGGAGCATTCAGTGTGTCTTCCTTCTACCCATTTGATACTATATAATATATTACTGGTAATATATTACTGGTAACTGTAGTCATCCTACAGCACTATGGAACACTAGAATGTATTACTGGTAATTGTATAATATATTACTGATAACTGTAGTCATCCTACAGCACTATGGAACACTAGAATGTATTACTGGTAATTGTATAATATATTACTGATAACTGTAGTCATTCTTCAGTGCTATGGAACACTAGGATATATTACTGGTAATTATATAATACATTACTGGTAACTGTAGTCATCCTACAGTGCTATGGAACACTAGGATATATTACTGGTAATTGTATAATATATTACTGGTAACTGTAGTCATCCTACAGCACTATGGAACACTAGAATATGTTACTGGTAATTGTATAATATATTACTGGTAAGTGTAGTCACCTACAGTGCTATGGAACACTAGGATATATTACTGGTAATTGTATAATATATTACTAGTAACTGTAGTCATCCTACAGCACTATGGAACACTAGAATATGTTACTGGTAATTGTATAATATATTACTGGTAAGTGTAGTCATCCTACAGTGCTATAGAACACTAGAACTTACTCCTCCTGTTTAGCTGTTGTATTAGTCCATTTTCACAATGCTGATACAGGCATACCCAATACTGGGCATTTTATAAAAGAAAGAGGTTTAATTGGATTTACAGTTCCACATGGCAGGGGAAGTCTCACGATCATGGTGGAAGCCGAGGAGAAGCAAGTCACATCTTACATGGATGCCAGCAGGCAAAAAAAGAGAACTTGTTCAGGGAAACGCCTCTTTATAAAACCATCAGATCTTGTGAAACTTATTCACTATCACAGGAACAGCATGGGAAAGACTTGTCCCCGTGATTCATTACCTCCCACCAGGTCCCTCCCACAATACGTGGAATTCAAGATGAGGTTTGGATGGGGATAGAGCCAAACTCTATCAGCTGTCATTTTGTATCTTTTAACAAATTTCTCTTTATCTTCACCTTCCCTCTACCCTTCCCAGCCTGTAGTTATCTTCTGTTCTACTTTTTACTTCAATGAAATCAACTGTTTTTAGCTTCCACATATGAGTGAGAATATGTGGTATTTAACTTTATGTTCCTAGCTTATTTCACTCAACATAATGTCTTCCAGTTCCATCCATGTTACACAGATAACAGGATTGCATTCTTTTTTATGATTGATCGGTATTCTGTTGTGTATATACACCACATTTTTTTAATCCATTCATCTATTGTTGGACAACTAGGTTGATTCTGTATATTGGCTATTGTGACTGATGCTGTAGTAAGTTCAATTTTTAAAAATTATCCTGATTTTATTATTGACCCATGGATTATTTAGAAATGTATTGCTTAATATCCAAATACTTGTGAAAATTTTATTGTTCTATCACTTGCTGAGAGAGGTGTTAAAATTGCTTGCTATGATTATAGAATGGATTTTTTCTTTCATGTCTGGCAATTTTCAGTCTGTGGTAGTTGTTTTTTTTTTAACCTTTACAATGGGTGTCTTATAGACAACATGTAGTTGAGTCTTGCTTCTTTTCTACTTTCTGATATTTCTGCCTCTTAATAGGGTGTTTATTGCAGTATAATCTAAAGTTATTGATGCAGTCATACCTCAAAACTGGGGCCTACCCTGAGAGGGTTTTTGGCTTTGCTCGGGAAAGAAGGCTGAGCCAGCACTGAAAAAAAGCAAGTTTATTAGAGTAGCAGGTATAGCAGAATGGCTGCTCCATAGACAGATCAGGGCTATCCCACAGGTGGGCTGGCCCAGTGTAGTAGCAGCAGCAGCAGCATAGAGCAACAGTAGCCATCTGGAGCAGCAGTGCCTGTAAATTCCTGGTTAGCTATATTTAATACCAACTCTTAATAAATTAAATGAATTTACAGTCCTGGTAAATTGCTGGCTAGCAATATTTAATACCTACTCTTAATAAATTAAATAAATTCTAGAAAATAAATATGGGAGTTCCCAAAACCATGTAAGATAACTTCTATGTCACTGTTATGGCATTTGTAAACTGTCATAGTGCTGATGGGAGTGTCTTTATGCTAATGAGCAGTGAGGTTGCCTTCATGGCCATCAGCTGGTTCTGGCCGTTTTTTTTCTGCTACATCCTGTTTTGATTAGCAGGGTAATGATTAGTGCTCAGAAAATAAGTCCTGCTGATCTCCTACCTTATAATTACTGATATGGTTAGATTTAGGTCTACCTAAACATCTTTGTCTGATCAGGAAATTTTTGTACTTTTCTTTCCCTTTCCTTAGAATTCCATTTAAATTTATCTGTTGGCTTTTTACTAAAGCCTTTTTACATTATTTTACCTTTTTTTTTTTTTTTTTTTGAGACAGAGTCTTGTTTGTTGCCCAGGCTGGAGTACAGTGGCATGATCTCAGCTCACTGCAACCTCTGCCTCCTGGGTTCAAGCGATTCTCCTGCCTCAGCCTCCTGAGTAGCAGGGATTACAAGTGTGCACCATCACACCCAACTAATTTTTGTATATTTTTAGTAGAGATGGTGTTTTACCATGTTGGCCAGGCTGATCTCAAATTCCTGGCCTCAAGCAATCCACCCGTCTTGGCCTCCAAAAGTGCTGGGATCACAGGAATGAGCCACTGTACCTGGCCTTGTTGCATTATTTTAAAGGGATTGCTCTAGGAATTACAATATCTGTGGTTACTAATAGACCATTTATTTTATAATTCCTAGAGCAATCAGGAATCTAACAGTTTAACTTTTCATAGTCTATTTAAAGTTAACATAGTACCTCTAAACAGAAAATATAGAAGCCTCTTTTTGGCCTGAAGATCAGTCTCCTACTTAATGTTCCATGCCACACCTCAGTGAAAACCACTGTGAGAGTCCCCCAAACAGTGGTAGGATTTCCTCTTACTCTGTTTTGGAATTATTCACATTATATGTTGTTGTTCACCTTTCTCTTTTCCTGACACGCTATGATTTCTCAAAGATCAAGGATCCAGAGTCTCAATTTTAAAAAAATAGATTTGATCGTCTGGGCGTGGTGGCTCACACCTGTAATCCCAGCACTTTGGCAGGCTGAGGTGGGCGGAACATGAGGTCAGGACATCGAGACCATCCTGGCCATGGTGAAACTCATCTCTACTAAAATACAAAAAATTAGTCAGACATGGTGGCACTTGCCTGTAGTCCCAGCTACTCAGGAGGCTGAGGCAGGGAAATCGCTTGAGTCTGGGAGGCAGAGGTTGCAGTGAGCCAAGGTAGTACCACCGCACTCCAGCCTGGGGGAAGAGCAAGATTCCATCTCAAAAAAAAAAAAAAAACAGATTTGATGTGGATGAAGAAAGAGTTCATTTATTATTGATGAGATAAGAGGCTTACTATAGCTTTATTTTAGTTGGTTAAGTACCAATGACTTACAAATAAAACCAACATATTTTTAATGATTCATGATAAACTATGTTGTTTGTAAGCCCAGTAGTCCTAAACTTATAAAGAGGGAAATAGCTAAATAATTTAACAAATTAATTTGATTTTTTATAACTAAATGTACTGTGTGCCAGATGCTTTGTTTAATAAACACTTTATATCTGTTATCTACATTAGTCTTTAAAATTTCTTTTTAAAGTAGTTACTATTATACTTCATTTTACAGGAGAAATTGAGACCTAGAGAGGTTAAGTCATTTGTGCAGCATCTTGCTAATCAGTGCTACATGTAGGAATGAAACCAAAGTAGACTGAGGCCGAACTTATGCTGTCAACCATCATGTTCTCTTTTAGGGAAAGGCAACTAACATTTATTGATCATTTACTGTGGGTTAGTCCATATGCTATGTATTTGGTTTAATCTTCAAAACAATCCTATGGGATTTGGGCATTATTAGTCCCAAGTAGACACTGAGACACAGAGAAAGTAAATAACTTTCCCAAGGTTACACAGATAATTAATAAGCCCAAGCAGGGTTATACTCTCATACAACCTATGGCCACCTTTACCAATTATATGTATGTATGTATGTATGCATATATATATAGAGAGAGAGATAGTAAAGTATACTAATTTAGAATCTAGCTAATTGGAAGATATGCCATCTGTTGTGGGACTTAATAGAAGTCAAAGCAATTAATATTAATTTTGTTTTATTTAATTTAAAATGATGGTTATCAGCCAGGTACAGTAGCTCATGCCGGTATTCCCTGCACTTTGGGAGGCTGAGGCAGAAAGACTGCTTGAGACCAGGAATTTAAGACCAGCCTGGGCAACAAAGCAAGACCCTGTCTCTACAAAAAATAAAATAAAAATTTACTGGGGGTGGTGGTTCCTGCCTGTAATCCCAACTACTGGAAGCTGAGGCAGGAGGATTGCTTAAGTCCAGGAGTCCGAGGCTGCAGTGCGCTGTGATCGTGCCACTGCTACTAAAGCCTGGGCAACAAAGTGAGACTCTGTCTCTAAAAAGAAGAAGGAAAGTGAGGAAAGAAGAAAGGAAGGAGGGAGGGAGAGAAAGTTATATAATATATTTCTTCTACTGGTTGATTCAATGTTTTGAACAATTTATATTCATAAATATACCACTTTAGAAGTGGTAGAAGTGCAAATTTGCAACTAATCACTTGATATCTATTTTGCAAATTAGAATGGAGAATTATTCAAGTAATTGCCTGAGTTTTTTTTTGCATTTTCCTCTGTTGGTGTGGCTGACTGACCCTCAGCAAACTTTGTTCATACTGAGCATATTAGATGGTTCTGCCTTAGTCAATTCACTGATGGTCTGTCTATCAGTAACACCAAATCCTGGCTTAGGTCTCAGGAGGATATTTGTAAACCAGTGTTAAACTCTTTGGCAACGATTCTAGAGTGAAGTAACACACAGAATTCTGTTTCATGGGGCCTCAAGGAGGCATTGCTAAATTACATTACAAAGGCGTTTGACTCATAATATGATTTCATTCGGTATAATCTATTGAGAGAAGGGCTTAATTCACTCCCTTTGTGATATTGATGGTCAGTAAAATGAAATCAGCTTGCTCACATTACATAGGTACATTCAGTTTTCCTAGAGCCTTGAAGCTTTTTGATTTTGTTGTCCTAAAGTTTTTCAAAAGGAGCCCATTTAGCATCTAATTGCTTGTGGCTTCCACATTGTTCTTACAGTCTAATGTCTTCTCAGTTTACAAAGCACTTTTAAAATTAAAGTGGTTAATAACTAGAATTACATTACTTCCTTCAACTAAGTGAACTAATGTCCTGAAACAACATTTGCTAATGTGCACTCAGTAACAAAGAACCAACTGTGTACACATTAATTTGAGGAGCTTTCAAATAATTGCCTTCATAGTTGGTTTTTTCCCTCCTCTCTACTGGTACTGCAATTATCTTTTCAAAGGAATGATTTATTACGTATACACACATGGAGCTCCAAAATCTGCCTTGCTACCCTCAGCATTATGGAATTGTTATAATTTGCTTCATTTATCATAACAAACAATACAGTGATATGCTCTGATGGATCTAGAGCAGCATTTGTCATTTGATTATTATGCTATAAAGGTTCGATGTAGAACTAGAATTAAATGAAATAATGCTTTGTGGAAATGATACTAGGAGCTCCTACTTCTATGCTACTTTTCTTTAACACTCAGTCCTTCCCTGAGTAGAAGTACTGAGTACTCTCCCTTCTCCATATTTTGCTATAAGTGAGTCCTTAAAAAGTTAGATATAAGTCTAACTTTCAGAAATAGAATTTGGTTCTGAAAGTACTTGAGGAATCAGTCTATTGAGTGAAAGAAACCTTTTATTAAAAGTAAATATCTCTTTTGACATACTAAAATCACTTACCAGTTTCAGTTTACAAGGATAAAATCAACTTAGTATTATTTTCTACATTTTTTAGCGCATATTGTGGGCAATACCACAGTACCTCAGCACGTGCTAAAATGTAATTAAAAGACATCTACGCTTTTATAGTTCGGTGTATGTATAATCCTTCTTCGTAGATCATCTCGAAGACTTTTTAATGACTCAGTATTCCAGAAATATTAATTGTTGGGGCACTCCTAGCTATAGACTGAAGGTATGTGATGAATGATGGGTAAAATGTTGTTCCTGCCCTTAGAATTTAGTGTAATGAAATCAGGTTGAATCAGCAGGATGCAATTTGCTTTATGCACTCTTCCAACTAGCTGAGTTTTAGCTGACTCCATATGAGCCAATTAAAGGAAATAGGAAAGAGCTGGCCACATAACTTTCTTTCAGTATCATTTTATTATACTCATTGTTCTGCTTTAATAAAATAAATTAATGAAACCAATATTGAGGCACAAGAATACTCATTACCAAAACTGAATTCTAGCTAAATTAACGGTGACGTAGGCTCCTTTTAGATAAAAAGTTCCTCAGAGTGCATCTGAAATCACATTTTATTTGGACAAAATAAAAGATATTGTACCTATTTTCAGGGGGCATGTCTGTTATTAAATGAAACTCAATAGTCTTGATCAGTATTCTGCAAAGGACTTTTTGGTTACAAAGCACTTGTCTGGACTGTAGCTTAACTTTCAGACGTCTTAATGATTACCAAAAAAATACCGAGTGTGAACTGCAGCACTGTGAACAGGTAAAGGAAGATTGGTCTTTGAATCCTTTGAGAACGTAAGATAAATGAGGACTGGCAAGTGCAGGTGAGATCCCCAGGAAAGCCTGCCTGGCTGGAGAAAAGAATGTGTCCTTCGGCCTAGTGCCAGATTAAAACAGACACGCAGGATGAGATGAAATGATGGAGAATTTTCAGGCAAAGCTCTTATATGATTAGTTGCATGCACCATTTGCATGCGATTAATTATGGACTTTGTGATACGTGCTGGGAAAACAATTACTGGATTTGTACTGCTTTTAACTTGATAATAAAGAAAAGATATTATTCATAACATTTGTTAAAGAACAGTAAGGCAGACTTTATTCAGGTAACTATTGCAAGAGGTATAAGGACTACCGCAGTGGGATTTTGGGGTAGGGGAGAGAGATTGGGCTCAACTCTGAAAATAAGGAAAAGTAAAAATTGATTACCAAGGAGTGGGGGTGAAGGTGTGGTATCAGTGGATGAAAAATTACTAAGAGGACACATCAGGAGTAAGGGGGGATTCTGGCTAAGGCACCTAGGAGGGTATTCTTGCTGAAGGCAGATCAGGGTGACCTGAGTAGATATTACCTAGGGCTTGGTGGAAAATGAGGAACCCAGTAAGATATCCAGCATGGGGGATTCTAGCTAAATTAACTTAACAGGATTCTAGCTAAAATTGAACAATGAAGAGATAAATACAGAAGCATGCATGAAGTCAGACCCTAACAGAGAAGAGGGTTCAGAGGAGCCTGACTAGAGTTTGATCAAGGAAAGCACCTTTGTCAGTGATACACTGAAAGGTCATTAGGACAACCTCTTGGATACTTGAAAGAAAATGGATTTGTGGCTTAGACCAGAGTCCTTATTTTACAGGTATTGTCAAAGGTGTACTTAATGGAAATATAACTTTTTCCTTCCAGACAGCTAATAATTAAATGAATTTACTGTCATTTTAATGATTTTGGCATTTCTTGTATCCTGTGCTTGCTTTCTGCATTTGTTTCTTCTTTGGGGGGGATTTGCCAAATAAAATCCAGAATACCTAGTTGAATTTGAATTTCAGATAAACAACAAATAGTGTTTTGTTTTGTGTTTTTTGTGTTTTTGGTTTTTTTTTTTTTTTTGAGACGGACTCTTGCTCTGTTGCCAGGCTGGAGCGTCGTGGTGCAATCTTGGCTCACTGCAACCTCAGCCTCTCGGGTTCAGGTGATCCTTCCGCCTCAGTCTCCCGAGTAGCTGGGACTACAGGCATGTGCTACCACGCCTGGGTAATTTTTGTATTTTTAGTAGAGATGGGATTTCACCATGTTGGCCAGGATGATCTCGATCTCTTGACCTCATGATCTGCCCACCTTGGCCTCCCAAAGTGCTAGTATTATAGGCATGAGCCACCGCACCCAGCCAACAAATACTTTTTAAAGTAAGTACATCCCAATTATTTATTTGAAATTCAAATTTGACTGATACCTTGTATTTTTATCTGGTTAACCTGTATTTTGAGGTTATATTCTAACAGATCCTTTAGTGAGGGTCACTAAAGTGTATGCTTTATGTGTCTGAAAATATCTTTATTCTGCACTCGTTTTATTATGAGACTACTAGTGTGTACAGTTCCCAGTTGACAGTTGTTTTCTAATAGTGCTTGACTACATTATACCAATGTCTTCTGACTTCCGTGTTTTGACGCTTCTTCCTTTGTTGATGTCTTTCTCTCCTTTGAGATAGTCTCCTAATTCCTTATCTTCTGTAGTTTTATCATGATGTGTCTATATTTAGATTTATCTTTATTTTGCTCAGCATGTAATGTCAATCTGAAAACTCATGTCTTCAAATTTGGAAAGTGTTCACCTCTTATGCCTTCAAATACCACTTTCTACCATGCTTTTCTGCTGAAACTCTCATTAAGCAAAAGTTGGAGTCTGTTTTTCATGGCTCTTAAATTTTTTTTGTCCTTTTATTCTCCCTTTTGCTGCATTTTGAATGGTTATCTCAGTTCTGTTTTCCGGTTTTCCAGTTTCTGCTTTGCTATGCTATGCCATCTAGGCTTTATCCCATTTGTTACATTTTTAATTTTAAGACTATGTTTTTCATTTCCAAGATTTGTAATAAATTATTGTTATAGCTACCTGTTCTTGTTTCATATTCTTTAAGTATTCATTTAACTTTTAAGGCATGGTAAAAATCTTTGAAGAATCTTTATGAGACCATTTCATTAAATATTCATATCTAGACAATATTTATATTCAAATCGTTGGTGTCAATTAGTTTCTTAGCAAACAAGCATTAAAATTTTTAACTGGGTTTATAAGCTTACTTTGAATCAGAAGTTTATTTTCATCTTCCCCACTCTTTTTCTTTTTCTGTCTGTCAATTTTATGGAAATTTCCACTTGAATTCTGAGGCCCGTTGGTCTAGAGCTCAATTGTAATGGTAGCTTCTGACCCATGGAACTTTTCTTATGATATTGTTTGTATAAGAATTTGATAATTTTCTCTTTTCTAATATTAGTAAATTTACTTTTTGTTCATGATTGTCTTACACAACTTTTTAATCTACTTATTTATATATTTTGCTAACTTTTATTGAATAGCTATTTAGTGGAGCCATCATGTTAAGTGCATTGGATACAACCTTATGAGATAAGTAGTGATGTGTGTGTGTGTCTGTGTGTGGATGTGTGTGTAGGCCTCTCTTTTCCAGAGGTAATCACTAGCCTTTTAACTTCAGATCAATTTTATCTTATGAAATTGCAAATCATCCAGTACATGTTTTCTTTAGTGTCTGGCTTCTTTCATGCAATAGTATATAGCCAGTACAATTTTAATATTCAGAGTTCTGGCTCATTAAAGTAAAACTGTCCATTGATGTTTTTATTTAAATACTTTTTCCCCTCTTCCATCTTATTCTTCTCTGACTTCTTTGCTTAGGCATCATTGCCCCAAAGTTAAAGCTTTGTCTCTAAAGTTCCCTTCATTGCATTATCATAAGTGAGTTGCTACGTTTATTTATTTCTAGTAGGTTTTGGGGAATAAACTAGAGGGTGATGTGAGCATAAAGATGAAACTTAGACGAGATTGGGTGCATTCAGGGTGGTATGGCCGCAAACACAAAACATTTCTATACACGAGTAATAGACAAACAGAGAGCCATATCATGAGTGAACTCCCATTCTCAACTGCTACAAGGAGAACAAAATACCTAGGAGTACAACTTACAAGGACCTCTTTAAGGAGAACAAACCACTGCTGAGGGAATTAAGAGAGGACACAAACAAATAGAAAAACATTCCACGCTCATGGATAGGAAGAATCAATATTGTGAAAATGGTCATACTGCCCTATCTATAAAAGTAATTTATAGATCCAATACTATCCCCATCAAGCTACCATTAACTTTTTTCACAGAATTTGAAAAAACTACTTTAAATTTCATATGGAACCAAAAAAGAGCCTGTATAACCAAGACAATTGTAAGCAAAAAGGAGCAAAGCTGGAGGCATCACAGTACCTGACTTCAAACTACACTACAAGGCTACAGTAACCAAAACAGCATGGTACAAAACAACATATAGATCAATGGACAGAATAGAGGCCGCAGAAAGTATACCACACATCTGCAACCAACTGATCTTGGACAAACCTGACAAAAACAAGCAATGGGGAAAGGATTCCCTATTTAATAAATGCTGTTGAGAAAACTGGCTAGCCATATTCTGGAAACTGAAACTGGACCACTTCCTTACACCTTATACAAAAGTTAACCACTCAAGATTGCTTAAAGTCTTAAATTAAGACCTAAAACCATAAAAACCCTAGAAGAAAACCTAGGCAATACCATTAAGGACATAGACATGGGCAGAGACTTCATGACTGAAACAGCGAAAGCAATGGCAACAAAAGCCAAAATTCACAAATGGGATCTGATTAAACTGAAGAGCTTCTGCACAGCAAAAGAAACTATCATCACCATGAAAAGGCAGCCTACAGAATGGGAGAGAAGTTTTGCAATCTATCCATCTGACAAAGGGCTAATATCCAAAATCTACAAAGAACTTAAATTTACAAGAAAAAACCCCATCAAAAAGTAGACGAACGATACGAACAAACACTTCTCAAAAGAGGACATTCATGTGGCCAACAATCATGAAAAAAATCCCATTGTCACTGATTATTAGAGAAAGGCAAATCAAAACCACAATGAGATAGTATCTCATGCCAG
This sequence comes from Saimiri boliviensis, assembly GCF_048565385.1. Taxonomy (NCBI): domain Eukaryota; kingdom Metazoa; phylum Chordata; class Mammalia; order Primates; family Cebidae; genus Saimiri; species Saimiri boliviensis. Next base: position 32,922,066 of record NC_133449.1, read on the forward strand.
TTAGAATGGCAGTCATTAAAAAGTCAGGAAACAACAGATGCTGGAGAGGATGTGGGGAAATAGGAATGCTTTAACACTGTTGGTGGGAGTGTAAATTATTTTAACCATTGTGTAAGACAGTGTGGCTATTCCTCAAGGATCTAGAGCCAGAAATTCCATTTGACCCTACAATCCCATTACTGAGTATATACCCAAAGGATTATAAATTATTCTACTATAATGACTCAGGCACACATATGTTTATTGTGGCACTGTTCCCAATAGCAAAGACTTGGAACCAATCCAAATGCTCATCAGTGATAGACTGGATAAAAGAAACGTGGCACATATATACCATGGAATACTATGCAGCCATAAAAAAGGATGAGTTTATGTCCTTTGCAGGGACATGGATGAAGCTGGAAACCATCATTCTCAGCAAACTAACAACAGGGACAGAAAACCAAACACCGTATGTTCTCACTCATAACTGACAGTTGAACAATGAGATCATATGGACACAGGGAAGGGAACATCACACACCAGGGCCTGTCAGGGGTGGGTGACTTGAGGAGGGATAGCATCTGGAAAAATACCTAATGTACATGATGGGTTGATGGGTGCAGCAAACTATCATGGCATGTGTATACCTATGTAATAAACCTACACGTTCTGTACATGTATTTCAAAACTTAAAAGTATAATATAGTAAAAGGTGAAACTTAGAATCCATTGTTCTTGGTATATGGTTTGAAAATAATAGTAGAAAACCAACAGGTAAGAACTAAGACTGTGGTCAACCAGACTTGACAATTCAGTTCTTCAAAATACTTAGAAATGTTTAATGTTCATTTTGTTTAGCCTGCCAGAGGTTAATTATAATTTTCTATTGTATTTTCATTTAATCTCAGAAACTGTCATGTACTTAGTATGATGCTAAATCATGTTTTGCAATAGTCAATGGCTCAGAGGGAACTGATAGGTAATTGACTGTTTTGAAAGTGTCAACTGTCCTGGACATCCTCTTAGAACTGCTGCCGTTCTTTCTAGTTGAAATATGCACAGTATTTTCAGTAAGAATTTAAACAGTTTTTGATCTGGACCTGAGCATCCTATTTTGGCATTTGCAAATCAAGTTGGGACCCATTCCTGTGCATTTTAGAATTATATTTCTGGTATGTCCTCTTACTATGCTGGGACAGGATTCAAAAAGGAAATGTCTGTTTATTTTATTCACTCTTCCTCAGGAAAGACAGTGGTGAAGTGAGTCATTAGCACATTGTATTTTTCAATAGCTCTTTGACCTTAATCGCTGTGGCTGTAAAATGAATGGGAAGATGGCTACAGTATATGAGTGATGAAGAAAGCCCGTGATGGATTCTTGTTACTGTGAATATTTCAAGGAGAAGTTAATGTAGTGTCTGTAGTCTACAGTCATGAGTCCAAGACCAACAGAGTAAGAGTAAGTGTGTGTTACTAGCAGCATCTTCCATGTGTAGCACACATGTATCAAGAAATAAATACAAGCTGTTCTCTGGGCTCTTATAATTCCTTTATTATGTTACCCCGAAGACAGAAGAATTGGAAGGAAAGGAGTTGCTCCCATAGTGGTTTGACTTTTGTCAGTGAGTTCAGTGATTGAATCCATTCTATTGTGGATGATTGTTTTAAAATCATGGGACAGTGTCAGGGACATGGACATAGTCTTTAGCAGAGTGGGGCCTAGATAGAAGCAAATATAATCATGAAGAGACTCATATAATAGTTTTTGAAGCTGGCCCCAGAGAGCAACATTTCACAAACTGTTTCCAGAGACCACCAGTTCAGAGGGATGTTAATAGACTGTGTGTTAAAAAGGATCCCACAGCCAAATGTGCAGAGAAACAAGTTAAACACAGAAAAACAAGAGATTTTGCCAAAGGACTCCTCAGGTTTTAAATACACATGTGCATAGAATAGGCAATATTTCTCAAACATATTTGGCTGTAGAACCCCTCTTTTAGCAGAGGTCTTACATAGTCTGTGTTTTGTATAAAATACCTTGAGTAAAATTGCTCTAGAACATTGGTTTTCAAATATTTTTTTGTTCACTTATCTCCTAGAATAATTTTGAAAAAGTTATGTGTTCACATATCTTTAAGCTGAGATGTACATTTTAATTAAAAAGTCAAGTGGATACAATAGGTTAATTTCTGGCACATTTATATTGTATGCATGCATTAAATATTTTCATCAAAACTTTGGAGCTGCAGAGTTGGTTCATGCTATTGATAAAGTCTCTGCCATTTAACCTAGTTGGTAAAGCCAGATCTCCTTATGAAACAACTCAGACTCATTACTTTTCCTGTGACTCTATCCTCGGATTGATATATTTGTAAATTGGTCATTTATTCTGTGCCTGTGAGAATTTTACCTTTCAAGACATTGTACTTAGAAGGCCTAGAAAGATTCTGGATGGGCAAGAGGTATGCCTTGACTTGGTCCTCTGAGGAAAGGGGAAGACAGGAAAGGAAGACTGGAAAATATGTTCTTAGGCAGATCACTTCAAAAAGTAACATCTGAAGGCTGAAGATCTGTAGATTAGTTCTCTTAAAAGTATCCCAGCCTGTGTGTACCCTATAGAATACCTTCCCACTCCTTCATGGGTATGTGTACCCAGTGCAAGTTGTTCTTTGGAAGTTTAAGAAATATACATGTTGTCTTAAAGAGTGAACTCTTCTTCCTAAAGTAAGTGATCCTTATTAAATGATTTAATAGTCTGTCTGGGATAAGTATTTGTGTCGAGGTATTTTTCTGCTTTCAAGTGGATGTCATACTGCTAATGGAATTCTATTATGGAATTTCTATTCACTAGCAAAAGCTGAACCCATTCAGATGAATCTCCAGAAAGCTTCATATTTTTACGTGGGATAAAGATCCTCGTGTCCTGTTCTCACCTTGTCCTGACTCCTGTTGGACATGCCTCATTTCCTGTATAAACTTGTGTCATGAAAAAGACAGTAAATTCTTACTCACTCTGTTAAACATACATACTTTCCTGTAGGAGAATAGATGCATAAAAATATATTTGTTTCCCATAAGAGTGCTTGTGCTATTCATAATCTATTATGCACCAAATGTCATACTTTATTTATTCCCTGGCATTTTCAGCCCTGGCAACTGGCAGATTGTTTTGAAGTTGGAGAATATTTAAACTACAAGTAACCTTGGGGATTATATTGTTCAGCTCCTCTGTGTTACAGGAGAGGACACTGAGATCAAGAGAAACTCAGAGACTTGCCCTAGGTAACATAACATAAACCCTAGTTGGACCAAAAGCTAGGTCTTAGTGGAATATTCCTCCTATGACTAGTCCTCTTCATCCTTTTTAGGAATATGGCCTTGGACAAAATTATCTCTATAAAATGGAATAATTATTCCTGTACTGCTCACCATCCAGAATTGTCGTGAAGTTTCAATGAGATGTGGTATGCTATACAAATATAAAGGATGGTGATGAGGAAGAAGAATGATGAAGGCCCTCACTTCATTGTCAGTTTATTGCATCCTTCCTCTGTACTGAAATACTTAGGCTGTTTTATGTTGGCTTGTTCATAGGGAGTCTCTTGTTATGCATGTATGCCTGATTGCTCTGTGTTTTTCTATACCTGGTTAATAGATGCCCAGGCTTCTTATTTCTGTTTTATTAGGTTGAACCATAGGACATTGCCAGTATTTGACCATTTTAGAAGAAGAGCAGTTTTACAAGAAAAGCAGTTTTGTATTCTTGAACTTCATCTGTGGCCTGAAGTACGTGGTAGGCTATACAGGCAGAGAAACCTGTAAATGTTTTAAGTAATTGGAAAAGTATGTAAAGCTTCTGCGTGTTAGCTGTAGCTTCATGGATTTTGCCTACTCTAGAGGAGCACCTGGATCTATATGAACTTCTTTCCTTGTTGCTGTTTCTAGAAACTTCTAGATTGCCTGCCTGAACACAAAAACTCAGATGGGGATAGGGAATGGGCGACTGGCTGTATGTGGGTGCCAAGCCCCTTCAGCCGTTTATTTTGGCCTTCATTCTTTAACTCAGTCAGTTGTGCTACGTGCAGTAGTTGTTTATACCACTTCTTCAAAGGCAGACTCCCACAGTCTTCCAGAGAAATTTGGTGATCTGTAGAGGGAGAACAAGGAATAAATTCATGTGTTTTTCAAACTAAATAATTAAAATACTTTTGATTTAGTCATAATCCATTAAGGAACGTTAGTTGACCCTTTAAGATATGAGACTCAGCCAGACACAGTGGCTCACACACTTTGGGAGGCCAAGATGGGAAGATCACTTGAGGTCAGGAGTTCAAGACCAGCCTGGCCAACATGGTGAAACCCAATCTCTACTAAAAAAAAAAAAAAAAGTTAGCCGAGAATGTTGGCACGTGCCAATAATCTCAGCTACTCGGGAGGCTGAGGCAGGAGAATCACTTGAACCTGGGAGGTGGAGGTTGAAATGACCTGAGATCATGCTGCTGCACTCCCTCCTGCACGAAAGAGTAAGACTCCATCCCAAATAAATAAATTAATTAAAATAAAATATGAGACTCCTGAAATGCTATGTTATTTAATGTTATTTAAAAATAAGTTATTTATAAAATGACAAATATTATAATCAAGTGTTATTCTATTAAAAAAGAAGATAGCTTTAGGCAATGAAGTCTAAATAGAATTGGCTTACCATTCACCCACCATGTTTTATACAGTTGTTAAGTCTGAATAGAATTATGGTTCACCATTCACCCATCATATGCTATACGGTTGTTAAACTTTGGCCTGATAATGTCTTCACGTGGAATGTTCTTCTCTCATCCAGATACAGTGCATTCAGTTCAACTAATGCTTTGTTCTTACCATGTTTGCAAGTCTCCATTATCCTTTGGTTTAATTTAGAAAGCTTGTGACTACCTGTCTAGAAAAGTCACTTAGACAGTTTCTCCTGTTTCTTATTAGAAAGATACTAATTTGTTAATTTGTGAAGTCCTATGTTAAAATTATGGGGGATAAGTTTTTGTTGGCTGAGAAGGGGCACAAAGAACCTTCTGAGGTGATGGAAACGTTGTTAATCACGATCTGGGTGGTGGTTATACCACATGTGGATATGCAAAAATTCACCTAGTTGTATAGTTAAGATTGATATACTCTGTTGTATATAAATTAAATCTAATCTCTAATTTGTAGTAGTTCAGGAAATATTTTTTTAAAAAAACAGATGTTGAAGGAAACAGTTTTTCTGGAAGCTGTGAGAATGTGTCACAAAGGAAGGCCCGCGCTTCCTGGGTTCCTCGGGCCAAAATTAGGGGAAGTGGTGGTCCCAGTGCTGGTGGCACAAGCTGATTAAAACAGTGGTAACAGGAAGCATCTTACATGAATCCTCTTCTTTGTGGATTTTTCTGTTTCTTCCTGTCTATACCCAGTAGGTTTGCTGGGTTTTTTTTTTTTTTTTTTTTTTTTTTTTTTTTTTTTTTTAAGTCTGAATTCCTGGCCTCCATTCCCATGGCATCCTGGTCAAAGCACTGAGCAAGCAGTATGGAGAGTCAAAGGGGCATTGGAAGAGGGTCCTAGGCATTGGTTGTAAATCGGGTATTTATGAGTCTGGGGGGAGTCCTCTACCTTAGCCTGGCAGCCAGCCACAAGGCTGAGATGATGCTGTTATAGGGAAAGTTACCAAGGGAAAATTCTGGGTCCTCAATCTTATCATGGAATGTGTAGGAGTGCGGCCAGTGACTAGGAGTACAGGCCATTCTGGGGAAGAGGAATACTAATAATCATAGCCTAGTGCGGATGTGAGGGGAAGCAGAAGAGTGAAAATTTTGTCCAGCCTTCTTGACCACAACTGGCTGGTTACCCAAACTTGAGGTTTTACTTGGGACATATAATGGGGCTTCGCTTGTACCATGTAAGCTCCAACTGGACTTGGCACTCTTCCTGGTCCTTCATGGTGGTTTTCTTAAAAAGAATGAATTATGGGGGAATATTTTCAACGACATGCTGTACATTAAGTGTGCATTACAGAGCAACACACACGTCAATAAAGAATGAGATGGTCAGGTGCTATACTGTGTGCCCTGCCAGATGTCATCTAGCTGTACCAGTTTCCAGCTATGTGCAAGTTGGAACACCATAGAATTTATACAACAAATATACATTTACTTATCATTTTAATGTCATGGAAGGTATCATTTTGTCACTGAAATTAACTTAAACATTGCCTGTTCTGAGTAAAATATGTACATATAGATCATGATGCCTACTTAGAATTAAAATATTCATGTTCAAATAATGTTAGTATTTGATTAAATAATGATTGAGAGCTATGTTTTCTTTTTATGTGATTATCCTGATAATAACGTTTTGCTACCATTGTATCCAACTTTAATTTAGAAAGTTAACATTTTGGGACCCTCAATAAAAATTTGTAGAAGAATTAATGATTGAAGGAAGTAAATATTATTTGAAATTGAAGTGTTAATAGGCAGTTTGTTAACAATTAAGCTTCACAGGCTACACTGAATAAAATACAAATGACTGCCAATTTTTCATGTTTAACTTACCACATTCTTTTTTGATTTTCAATTAATTACCTTTCCAAGTGACTATATAATCTTTCTTTGTGAAATACCTCATTTTTATCCCTCCTCTTTCAAATGACTTTGATTTTCGCCTGGATCTCCATATGCAGAGTATCTTAAGCATCTCTTTCTAGCAGTGATTTCCTCTTTCACTCTATTTCTGAATCTTCTGCTGCTGGGTATTTCTACTTGGGTATCCCAATGTGACCTTGAACTATAAAACTGAACTCTTCATTCACCTGCCCTCTTTCTTCCTTAGAACTCCTTCCGCAAAAGCAGCAGTGATTTTTTTTCCTTTTCTCTCAGATTAGAAGCCTCCCAGACATCCTTGACTCCCTTCTCTTACTTTCTCATGGTGTGTAGTCCAATCAAGCACCATGCATTTCAATTAAAAAGAAAAAAGCAGATGGAGAAGATTTGTCCATTCCTTACATTCCTGATTGTTCTCACTATCACCAGCCTGGCTGTTATCTACCTCATACTTGCATAACTCCTTCAAGTGATCAGACCTTTTTTATTTTTATTTTTTTATTGATTGATTGATTGATTTTTTTTTTTTTTTTTTTTTTTTTTGAGATGGAGTCTTGCTCTGTTCCCCAGGCTGGAGTGCTTTGATTCAGTCTAGGCTCACTGCAACATCTGCCTACCGAGTTCAACTGATTCTCCTCCCTCGGCCTCCTGAGTAGCTGGGATTACAGGCAGGCACCACCATACCTGATTAATTTTGTATTTTAGTAGAGACAGAGTTTCACCATGTTGCCCAGGTTGGTCGCAAACTCTGAGCTCAGGCAATCTGCCCAATTCCACCTCCCAAAGTGCTCGGATTACAAGCGTGAGCCACCCTGCCTGGCCCAAGTGATCAGACTTTTAATCTTTTCTCACCAAGCCATGTGTTGGCCAGGTGAATCTTACTAGAGTCTACCTTTGACTCCGCCTTTTCCTGAGCCAGAAACCGTTAATATAGATTTTTACTGAAGCCAGATGCAGCCTGGCTTTTACCAGCTCTGTTTCCAGCTATTTACCTTCCTGAATCTTCTTTTCCAGCCAGTGGTTTGACTCATCATTTCCTGAGCCTCCTTCCATGGGCCACACTCTGTGCTCAAGCTCCAGTGTTTCCCACACAAGTCATTCCTCCCCTTCCTCGCCCATCCATCCTGCTCCTGCCTAGACATCAGTACTCTAAAGTCTTACCCCCTCCTCAGTGCCACAGTCTGCCCCACCTCCAGCTTCCTTCTGTGGCTTTTACTGACTGTTTAGGCAATTTCATAATTCAGCTTCTAACAGTTTATGACAGTCCTTCCTTGTGATAACTTGAACTGCTTTTTACTTCTTTAGTTTTTCAAATATTCATATGCGCAGTTAGACTGTCAGTGATTCCAGGGTGAGAGTCTTTGCCTTACCTATATGCTCCTATTACCTAACATAAACTAACACTAAAAAAAACTCTGCAAAGGGCAGAATTTTTATCAGTTTTTTTTCCACTAGTAAATGCTTAGCATGTGGCATATAGTAGGTGTGCAATAAGTATTTGCTATAGAAAATGTGAATGTTCAACAAATATTAATTGATTTGATTCAAGGTTATTCACACCTGCTACATCCTTTTTTTGCTGTAACTAAAAGATTATTACCGTGAAAGAGGAAGTAAATGCAATTTGGAGCCAGAATCTGCTCAACAGTGCTTGACTGCTCCTTCTAAAGAATTGTGTTTTCCTGCAGATATTAATGAATGTCAGCTACAAGGTGTATGCCCTAATGGTGAGTGTTTGAATACCATGGGCAGCTATCGATGTACCTGCAAAATAGGATTTGGCCCGGATCCTACCTTTTCAAGTTGTGTTCGTAAGTAATAATCACTTTTTATTCATATTTTGGATTGATTGTCTTTAGGGTTTATCCAAAAGAATGGAAATACTCAGTGGTCAACTGAATGCTTGTAAATATGCAGGAAAACCTCATTAATTAAAATGACAAGGAGGGGGCCTTCCTGACATGGTAAAATAAATCTATAATATGGAACCTCCTCTAAAATGCATTTTTATTGTGGTAATAAAAATATAATAGCTAAAACTCAGAATAGAGACTAAGCACGCTGAGGAAATACACTTTGATGAAAAGAGGAATTAACATGAACATACCAACCTTTTTTGGTACCTGAGAAATTATAGTAGGTTTTTCCTTCATAAATACAGTATTTTAAGCATTCTTTAGGTTGAATGAAACTGTGTCCTGGCATCTGCCTTTAATTATTCCAAATTCTGAGTCACTGGACTCTGATTTAATGAAGTTTCACTACTTTCTCAGTTGTAAAATTCTGGAAAATAGTTACCAAGGCCCTGTTGTTTTAGATTTTCTAATTCAGTTCTAATTTCAAATATTGTCTTGTTATTTAAACCCACCAAAATGACCTTAAATTTTACTGTTTTGCCTTAAAAATGTTTCTGAGCTTTTCCTTTGTTTCTGATAAGGGTAAAAATCCTTCATCAAACAGCATGTTCTGATATTGGTTCTGAAATAGTTTCACCAAACAGATACCCATGATTTTTCTCTCCGGGAAAACGAATCCGTGTAGTCACTACAGGTCATATGCCATTAGAGAGGATTGCATTTTAGGTGTCAAGTTCTTAGATGCAGAATTAATTTTAAGATTGCCTTATTTTTAAAGTAATCGTGTCCATTATTACAAAAGTAGATGAGCACTGTAAGATTTTTTTTTTAAAGAGATGGGGTCTTGCTATCTGGACTCACATCCTGAATTCAAGTGACCTCTGTTCAGCCTGCTGAGTAGCATGACTGTAATCACGGGTGTTGCAGCACTGCAGGTTTTTAAAGGTTATAGAGTTAAATGGATGCATGGCAGAAAACTATTAGGATAATTTTAAGAGGAATTGTGTATTAGGTTATTTCCTGTAGGGTTTTTCTATTTATTTATTTATTTATTTATTTTTGAGACGGAGTTTCACTTTGTTGCCCAGGCTGGAATACAGTGGCGCTCACTGCAACCTCCGCCTCTCAGGTTCAAGCGGTTCTCCTACTTCAGCCTCCCAAGTAGCTGGGATTACTGGCATGTGCCACTATGCCCAGCTAATTTCTGTGTTATTAGTAGAGATGGGGTTTCGCCATGTTGGTCAGGCTGGTCTCAAACTCCAGACCTCAGGGATCAACCTGCCATAGCCTCCCAGAGTTCTGGGATTACAGGTGTGAGCCACTGTGCCCAGCCACTTTTATTTATTTTTTTAATGTAGCTTTGGTCTGTACTGAGGTGCATCTTTCTTGTCCCTAGTTTGAAACTTCCCATTTGGTTGACAGGTTCTTCATGAAGATACTGTCATTCATTTTTAACCAAGCTTATCTCTCTAACTCTGTGCCCTAAGGTGAGGTATGTAGAGGTGATAAAATAATGACAAATGTAGTAAGATAAAAACAACAAGTCTCATTTATTACTTTTAGGTGTGTTTGTTGAGTCTTTTGAAATATTGTTACTAATTACTACTCTTTTCCTTTAAAAACTGTCAACTGCAGATTAGGATGTTTTACACGTAAGTTCTCTTTTCTGTGTTATTTTACAGAGCGTTCTGATTATGAAGCAGACAGACACCTAATTATAAGGCATTCTTAAGGGGTAGTAAAATTAGACCATAAAATTACATTTGCACTCAAGGTACTTTTGAAACTGATGCAGGGATTTGGAAATTTCAGGCCAAAAATCACACTGTTGATGATACCAGATAACTTAGGGGATCATTTTTGGCTGATATGAATTACATGAATGAGTATTTTAAATCGTTTCATAATTTAAGCGTAAATATTGTAGAGTTTGAATATAGAGTTTGCCACAAATGCTTTTTCCCCTCCATTTATAATTTGGCTTGTAGTCTGGTTACAGCTCTTACATTGAAGTTTATATATTAGGTAAACTTGCAGAACTAGTCACAAAATGTTCTATGAAACTTTGACTAGATCTGATGACTAAGGTATGGGCCGACATCCAGGTTTTAATAAGATTGTAGAAATTTGACAATGAGATTTTTGAAATGCTAGCACATTTCCTTAGCATTTATTTTCCCTGTCATTACCCAAATAATTCTGAACTTATTAAACAAGCATCCATTCTTATTTGAAAAATAAATAATTCAACTTTGTGGTTCACCTACAACAGCTGAAACGATAAGTATTAAAGGACATTTGTTGCTAGTTAAGTGTTCCGTTGAGAGTTCGAAGTAAAAACTTGGGCTTTTTACCATTGTTGAGTGAGAAGATTTATTTCTTCTTCCTCTGAATTTACCACATGTAACATCACAGAGACATACAGAGTTCCTTTAGGATTTGTGATTTAAACCAACCCAGTCTGATTTGCTGGTGAATTCTGTGAAATCGAGGTGGTAATTAATAGCCTACCAGCGAAAAAAAGCCCAGGACCAGATGGATTCACAGCCAAATTCTATCAGAGGTACAAAGAGGAGCTAGTACCATTCCTTCTGAAAGTATTCCAAACAACAGAAAAAGACGGACTCCTCCCTAACTCATTTTATGAGGCCAGTATCATCCTGATGCCAAAACCTGGCAGAGACACAACAAAAAAAGAAAATTTCAGGCCAATATCCCTGATGAACATCGATGCAAAAATTCTCTGTAAAATACCGGCAAACCAAATCCAGTAGCACATCAAAAAGCTTATTCACCACAATCAAGTCAGCTTCATCCCTGGGATGCAGGGCTGGTTCAACCTACACGAATCAATAGATGTAATCTATCATGTAAACAGAAGCAGTGACAAAAACCACATGATTATCTCAATAGATGCAGAAAAGGCCTTCACCAAAATTTAACAACCTTTCATGCTAAAAACTCTAAATAAACTAGGTACTGATGGAACATATCTCAAAATAATAAGAGCTATTTATGACAGACCCATAGCCAGTATCATACTGAATGGGCAAAAACTGGAAGCATTCCCTTTGAAAACTGGCACAAGACAAGGATGCCCTCTCACATCACTCCTATTCAACATAGTATTCGAAGTTCTGGCAAGGGCAGTCAGGCAAGAGAAAGAAATAAAGTGTATTCAGTTAGGCAAAGAGGAAGTCAAATTGTCTCTGTTTACAGGTGATATGATTGTATATTTAGAAAACCCCATCGTTTCAGCCCCAAATCTCCTTAAGCTGATAAGCAACTTCAGCAAAGTCTCAGGATACAAAATCAATGTGCAAAAATCACAGGCATTCCTAAACACTAATAATAGACAGAGAGCCAAATAATGAGTGAACTCCCATTCACAATTGCTACAAAGAGAATAAAATACCTAGGAATACAACTTATAAGGGATGTGAAGGACTTCTTCAAGGAGAACTGCAACTCACTGCTCAAGAAAATAAGAGAGGACACAAACAAATGGAAAAACATTTCATGCTCATGGATAGGAAGAATCAATATCATGAAAATGGCCATACTGTCCAAAGTAATTTATAGATTCAGTGTTATCCCCATCAAGCTACCATTGACTTTCTTTACAGACTTAGAGAAAACTACTTTAAATTTCCTTTGGAACTAAAAAGGTTCCCGCATAGCGAAGACAATTCTAAGCAAAAAGAACGAAGCTGGAGGCATCACACTACCTAACTTCAAACTGTACTGCAAAGCTACAGTAACCAAACAGCATGGTACTGGTACCAAAACAGACATATAGTCCGATGGGCAGAACAGAGGCCTCAGAAATAATACCAGATATTTACAGCCATCTGATCTTTGACAGACCTGACAAAAACAAGCAATGGGGAAAGGATTCCCTATTTAATAAATACTGTTGAGAAAACTGGCTAGCCATATGCAGAAAACTGAAACTGGACCCCTTCCTTATGCTTTATACAAAAATTACCTCAAGATCGATTAAAGACTTAGATGTAAGACCTAAAACCATAAAAACCCTAGAAGAAAACATAGGTATTACCATTCAGGACATAGGCATGGGCAAAGACTTCATGACTAAAACACCAAACGCAATGGCAACAAAAGCCAAAATTCACAGATGGGATCTAATTAAACTGAAGAGCTTCTGCACAGCAAAAGAAGCTATCATCACTGTGGAAAGGCTACAGAATGGGAGAAAAATTTTGCAATCTATCCATCTGACAAAAGGCTAATATTCAGAATCTACAAAGAAAACAAATTTATGAGAAAAAACCCCATCAGAAAGTGGGCAAACAGTATGAACAGACACTTCTCAAAAGAGGATGTTCATGTGGCCAAAAAACATGAAAAAAAGCTCATCATCACTGGTTATTAGAGAAAGGCAAATCAAAACCACAATGAGTTACTATCTCATGCCAGTTAGAATGGCAGTCATTAAAAAGTCAGGAAACAACAGATGCTGGAGAGAATGTGGGGAAATAGGAATGCTTTAACATTGTTGGTGGGAGTGTAAATTATTTCAACCATTGTGTAAGACAGTGTGGTGATTCCTCAAGGATCTAGAACCAGAAATTCCATTTGACCCTGCAATCCCATTACTGAGTATATAACCAAAGGATTATAAATATAAATCATGCTACTGTAAAGACACATGTGTACATATGTTTATTGTGACACTGTTCACAATAGCAAATACCTGGAACCAACCTAAATGCCCATCAGTGATAAACTGGATAAAGAAAATATGGCACATATACACCATGGAATACTATGCAGCAATAAAAAGGGATGAGTTCGTGTGCTTTGCAGGGACATGAATGTAGCTGGAAACCATTATTCTCAGCAAACTGACACAAGAACAGAAAACCAAACACCGCTTGTTCACATTTATAGGTGGGAGTCAAACAATGAGAACACATGGACACATGGAGAGGAACATCACACATCGGGACCTGTCGGGGTAGGGGATAGGGGAGTACTAGCATTAGGGGAAATACCTAATGTAGATGATGGGTTGATGGGCGCAGCAAAACACCATGGCACATGTACACCTATGTAAGAAACCTGCATATTCTGCACATGTACCCCAGAACTTAAAGTATAATAATAATAAAAAGGTGGAAGTTGCAGTCAACCAAGATTGAGCCACAGCACTTCAACCTCAGTGACAGAGTGAGACTCTGTCTCATAAATAAAGTCTCAACAAATTTTTAAAAATCAAGATTATATGTCTTCTCAGACTGCAATGCAATAAACTGGAAATTAATAACAAAAGGAAATTTGGAAACTGTACACTTGGAAAATGTAGAAATATGTGGAATTTAGCATTATGCTTCTGAATTACCATTGGGTCAAGGAAGAAACTAAGGAGGAAATCTGGCCGGGGTAATGATTCGTGCCTGTAATCCTGGTGCTGTGGGAGGCCAAAGCAGTAGAATTGCTTAAGGCCAGGAGTTTGAGACCAGCCTGGGAAAAATGGGTACAGTGAGCCATATATCTACAGAAAAAAATTAGCTGAGTTTGACGGTGTAAACCAGAAGTCGTAGCTACTCAAGAGGCTGAAGCATGATCACTTGAGTCTAGGAGTTGAGCTCTGATCTCACCACTGCACTCCAGCTTGGGTGACAGAATGAGACCCTGTCTCTTAAAAAACATGCAGGTGGGGGGTAATTTTAAAAATTTCTAAACAAATGAAAATTGAGACACAACATCCAAAAACCTATTGGATACATCCAAAGCTGTGCTAAGAGGGGAATTTATAGCAATAAATGGCTACATTTTAAAAATTAGAAAAACTTACAGTAGTCTATTGATGTACCTCAAGGACCTAGAAAAATAAGAACAAACCCCAAACTAGTAGAAGGAAAGAAATTATAAAGGTTAGAGCAGGACTAAGTGAAATAGAAACTAGAAAAAATACAAAGGATCAATGAAATGAAAAGTTGGGCCTTTGAAAAGATAAAATAAATCAACTACTAGCTAGACTAATTAAGAAGAAAAGAGAGAAGACCTAAATAAACAATACAAAATGAAAGTGGAGACATCACAACTGATAACAGAGACCATACATCATCAGAGACTATTATGAACAACTATATACTAACAAACTGGGAAGCCTAGAGAAAAATGGATAAATTCCTGGACATATACATCCTATAAAGATTGGATTAGTAAGAAATGGAAAACTTGGGCAGACCAATAATGAGTAATGAGATTGGATCAGTAATGAAACATCTCTCAACAAAGAAATACCCAGGACCATATGGCTTCAGTGCCAAATCCTACGAAACTTACATAGAAGAATTAACACCAGTTGTCCTCAAACTATTCCAATAAATTGAAGAGGTGGAAATTCTTCCTAACTCATCCAAAGCATTGCCCTGATACCAAAACGAGACAAGTATGGAACAAAAAAAAGAAAACTATAGGTCAATATTTCTGATGAACATAGATACAAAAATCCTCTAAAAATACTGGCAAACTGAATCCAACAGCACAGCAAAAAGGTAACACCCCATGATCCAGTGGGATTTTTCCCAGTGATGCAAGGATGATTCGATATACGTAAATCAATAAATGTGACATTACGTCAACAGAATGAAGGACAAAAACCACATGATCATCTCAGTAGACAGAAAAAGCATTTAACGAAATTAAACATTGCTTTATGACCAGACTGTCAACAAACTAGGCATAAAAGGAACATACCTGAATGTAGTAAAGGTCATATATGACAGACTTACCAGCTAACATCATACTGAGTGAAAAAAGCTAAAAGCTTTCTAAGCTTAGCTAACTAAGAAATGAAAGAAGACAAGGATGCTTCCTTTCACCACTCACATTCATCCTAGTACTGGAAGTCCTAGCTATAGAAATCAGGCAAAAGAAGTTAAAAAAAAAAAAAAAGAAAGAAAGAAAGAAAAAGCCATCTAAATTGGAAAAGAGGAAGTCAAATTGTTTTCATTTTTGCAGATAATACGATCTTATATATAGAAGAACCTAAATACTCCACCAAAAAAAGCTTTTTGATCTGCTAAATACATTCAGTAAAGTTGCAGGATGCGAAGTCAACATACAAAACTCAGTGGAATTTGTATATAACAATAATGAAGAAGCTGAGAAAGACTGAGGGAGACAGTCCCATTTGCAATAGCCACAAGAAATAAAATATCTAGGAATAAATTTAACCAAGAAGATTTACCTCTATGGGGAAAGCTATGAAATACTGATGAAAAAATTTGAAGAGGACACAGGCAAATGGAAAGACATCCCATGTTCATGGATCAGAAGAGTCAATATCATTAAAATAACCATACTACCCAAAGTAATCTATGGATTGAATGCAATTTCTATCAAAATACCAAGATCAATTTTCACATAAATAGAAAAACAATGCCACAACTTGTTTGGGACCCCAAAAAAGCCAGAATAGCCAAAATCATCTTGAGCAAAAACAACAAATCTGGAGGCATCACACTACCTGACTTCAAAATATATTACAAGGTTATAGTAACCAAAACAGAATACTCTTGGTGTTAAAAAAAGGCACATAAACCAATGGAACAGGCTAGATAACTCAAAATAAAGTCATGTATTTATAGCCAACTAATTTTTTACAAAGACACCAGTAATATACATTGGGTAAAAGATATCTTTTTGGTAAATGGCACTAAGAAAACGGGATATCCCTATGCAGAAGAATGAAAATAAACTTTTGTCTCTCACTGTATAAAAAAAATAAACACAGGATAGATTAAAAACTTACATAGAAGACTCTGTAAAACTACTAGAAGACAGGGGAGATCCTTTAGGGCATTGGTTTAGGCAAAGATTTTATGACTAAGACCTCAAAGGACCAACAAAAACAAAAATAGGCAGGTAAGACTATATTAAGTGAAAAAGCTGCTATACAGCAAAACAAACAACAGAGTGAAGAGACAACATGTAGAATGGGAAAAAATATTTGCAAGTTATTAATCTGACATGGGACTAACACCTGGAATATAAAAGGAACTCAATAGGAAAAAAATCAAATAATCTGATTAAAAATGGACAGAGAACATAAAAAGGCATTTCTCAAAAGAAGACATACAAACAGCCAATGGGTATATGAAAAAATATTCAACATAACTAATTATTAAGGAACTGCCAATCAAAACCATAATGAAATATCATATTACACAAGTTAAAATTGTTTATTAAACATTTTTTTAAAAAACGTGCTGGAGAGGATACAGAGAAAAGGAGATTCTTATAAATTGTTGGGAATGTACATTAATATAGCTCTTATAGAAAACAATATGGCCATGTCTCAAAAAATTAAAAATAGGACTAGCATATGATCCAGAAGTCCCTCTACTGGGTGTGGTATTTATCCAAAGGAAAAAAAATCAGTATGTCAAAGAGATATCAGCACCACCATGTTTATTATGGCATTCTTCACAATAGCAAAGATATGGAATCAACCTGTTTTCATCAATGAATGGATAAAGAAAATGTGGTATATACATGAAATGGAGCACTTCTCAGCTGCAAAAAATATATTGGGGCAACATGGATAAAACCAAAGGTCATTTTGTTAAGTGAGATAACCCAGGCACAGAAAGACACATATCTCATGTTCTCATATGTGGGAGCTAAAAGAGTTAATCCCTTGGAGGTAGAGATCAGAATGACAAATAGAAAGGGTATATGGATTAAGGGTGGCATGGGTAAAGAGAGACTGGTTATTGGGTACAAACGTACAGTTAAAAGTAATGAGTTCTGATGTCCTGTATCAGAATAGGGTGACTATACTTAACAACAATGTATGTTTCAGAATAGCTAGAAGTGAAGACATGAAATGTTCCCAACACATAGGAGTGATAAATACACAAGGTGGTGGATGCCCTAAATACCCTGACTTGATTATCATACATTCTATGCATGTAACAAAATATCACATGTACCTCATAAATATGTGCAAATTATATGTCAATTTTTTAAAAAAATAGGTGTGTAAGCCAGCCTTTTTCAGTGGTTTCCTTCTTGCCCTCCTTCTACCTTTGAAGAAGCTGATTTATTATTAGCTAGTTGCTTTTTCTTATGTACACTTCAAGCAGGTCAAAATGTTTAGTTAGAACATAAGCTGACACCCCTGATAAGCTAAGAGTTGACTTATTAATGACTCTGCAAGCCAGTGATTCTTTTTCTATTCCTATTCTAAAGACTTGTATTTGGACTGCTTTGGAAGCTGACATAGAAAAAACACCAGTACTGTAGAACTTATGGAGAATATTTGGGTTAGGAAATGGTAGGAGGAAAAAAGCGTACAAAACCAAGATCTTTTAGGGTAAGATGTTTGGGAAGAATTAGTTCACTAGACATATCTTTTTCTTTTTTCTTTGAGATGGACTTTCACTCTTGTTGCCCAGGCTGGAGTGCAATGTGCGATCTCGGCTCGTTGCAACCTCTGCCTCCTGGGTTCAAGTGGTTCTCCTGTGTTGAAGTGATTCTCCTGCCTAAGCCTCTGAAGTAGCTGAGATTATAGGCACCCGCCACCATGCCCAGGTAATTTTATGTTTTTAGTAGAGACAGGGTTTCACCATGTTGGTCAGGCTGGTCTCAAACTCCTGACCTCAGGTGATGCACTTGGCTTGAATTCCCAAAGTGCTGGGATTACAAGTATAAGCCACCGCATCCAGCCTCACTAGACATAGCTTCATCCCTCAGATGATAAAATGCCTGAAATTTTATATTTTTCTTTGTACAATGCATGGGAATTCAGCAACTAGAGACTCACTTTAATTAATAAGCAATTGTTTCAGTAATTAGCACACACATATTAATTCTTTAAAATAGTAACTTGCTCATTTAGAGCCTTTAATTATGAGGATGGTCATGATAGGTTGTTTCAAAATAGAGTACTTGGGTAGGGGAACAGGGTAACTATAACAGGCATAGTGTCTATAACTCTAGATATATCCTAAGGTGTGGATATAAGAAAGTGGGTATAGAGATTTAAGTTGAAGGGAGCCAACATCACAGTTCACCAATGTCAAAGATTTGAAGAAACTGTTCTGACCTGAATATCTCTCGTTCTTGGGACTTAGAATTCACACTGATGCAGTTAATATTACAATTAAGCCCCACTGTGCGTAAGATAGGTTCTTGTGAGATGACCTGATATGGCTTCTCTAGAAATATGTGTTGTTAAGTTCCAAATGGTCAATATGGAGAGGAAATTTTAGAGAAAATCCTGTGTGAGCTATGCTAGAACATATGTATGTGTTCTAAAGATTATTCAACCTACAGACACATTCAGCATGCTATAACTGAAGAATGTTCCATTATTCCAGGGACTTGCTATCCTTTTGAGCATAATAACCATGCTCTTAAATGTTCTTTTTCTTTTGGTCTGTGACTTTTGATATTTACAGCTCACTTGCACAGACTCCAAAATATGAGTAAGAGAGGGAGAAGAAAATACTCAGACTTCTCTATTTTACCACTTTTCTAAGGGCCCTTGGCAGGGATGCCCTTACTAGACATTCTACGTAAGTTTTGAAGCTTGAGGAATGTCTCCTGTGCTCCCTGAAATCCCCTTTCCTCATCCCCTAATTCATAGATAATGTCTGTTTTTTACTTTCTTCACTTTGGCTCACACAGTTATGAAGGATAGCAAGTCTGAAATCTCCCGGGAGGAGCTGATGTTTCAGCTTGAATCTGAAGGCAGTCTGCTGGCAAAATTCTCCCTCAGCACAGATTTTCTGTTGGGGCTTCATAGACCAACTTCAAAATACATTACGAGACTATAATAATGAAGTCCACCCTCACTATGGAGGATAATTTGCTTTACCCAAGTCTTATGATTTAAATACTAATCTCATATTTGAAAAAGTACCTTCACAGCAACATCCAGACCTGTATCTGACCAAATATTTGGGTATCAATGCCTAGCCGAGTTGATACGTAAAATGAACTGTATCAGTTAAATTGAGTTTCTCTAGTCTGTACTACTGGCAAGTGGTAGATCCACAATTTGAGCCCAGGCTATTAAATCCCTTGCTCTTTTTTACTGTGTCACAAAGCCTTAATATAGTTGGATTGTTTCTTGTAGCTATTCCGGGGATGTTAGTCCTGTTGGAAGAATGAACATTTGTATCTGAGCAAGAAGGTTAGGAAGGGTAGGTATTTTAGTAGCCCCAGATGCTAGAGGAATTGGGTAAGGGAAAGGCAAGTCAGGAAACCTCATTTGGATGGTGATACGAGAGAGAAAGGCTTTGGCTGGATTTGGGGAATGGACAGAGGGAGACACCAAACTGTCCCATTCGGCACCTTTGACTTGACCTGGACCTGGTTCTGTAGAACACAATCCATCCATACTTGCATTAGAAGATGAACTTCTTGAAGGCAGGGCTGTGTTTTACTTACCTAACTGTTACGTTGATGAACTCTTCTCCACTAAATGTATAGCAGAAGATTAGGATTAGAGTTGAGGCGTTGGATAGCTGTAGCCTAGTATACTTTTGCAATGTTTTCTGAGGAACTGATCACATCATCTCTTCCTTCTCTGGTGTGCTGCCTGGCTAGAACCGGGGCCTTGTGTGTGGCACTCCAAATCAGAAACCACTTTCTGCCTCCCATTCATGTTCACTGGCTGGCCTAGGCTGAGACCTGATGGGCTCTGCAAGCTCTCACGTCCCTGGGGTGAGAAGAACAGATGCTGGCTTGCAGCATCAGCCATCTTCCTCATTCTCCATAGTTCCTGGTTATTCACTAAATGCTGGCCTAGAGTTATCTCTACTGTGGTTAAATATAGAAAATTAGGTAGTGATTTTGATAGCACATGACTAGGTTTATTTGGGTAGGTGGATTTTTGTTGAGATTTTCTCTTCACTTTTGCACACATACCTAATTGCATGCTTGCTGAAATGGAAGAAGAGAGGGACAGGGACAACCACTGTCACAACTTTTGGTGCCCTGACTCTAAAACTCATATGGTAAACTGGTTTTTCATGAAGAAAGGTGATGCTGTAAATCTAGACAGATTTTTCTGAAGTACGGTTTTTAATTCATACCTTAGGATTAATGTTACTGTCATTTGGAAAGCCAGTGTAGTTTTGGTTTCTCATGTGATGTCACACTTTATCTCTCTGCTTCAGCTGATCCCCCTGTGATCTCGGAAGAGAAAGGGCCCTGTTTCAGACTTGTCAGTTCTGGAAGACAATGTATGCACCCTCTGTCTGTTCACCTCACCAAGCAGCTTTGCTGTTGTAGTGTGGGCAAGGCCTGGGGCCCACACTGTGAGAAATGTCCCCTTCCAGGCACAGGTAAGACACGCCCAGCTGGATGTGCACATATATTCCCAGCCACATGAATACAGAGGACAACTTTGGCAACTTGGGTCATTTTTGGTTTCTGACTTTACTTTTTAATAATACAATGTAAACATTTTTGTCACTTTTATAGAAACTGTAGATGTACAAGGTTGAATCAGTGGGAAAATTATGTGCAAAGAGATTTTCCCATTTCTGTGTGACATTAGACTTTCTCTTGAATATTAAGAAAATCCATTATATTTTATCTTCAACCTCCAGGACTCTGAGTCTGAGAAGGCTCTGCTAGGCCATGTGCTTTTCTTTTTTTTTCTTTTTTTTTTTTTTTTTTGAGATGGAGTTTCGCTCTTGTTACCCAGGCTGGAGTGCAATGGCGTGATCTCGGCTCACTGCAACCTCCGCCTCCCGGGTTCAGGCAATTCTCCTGCCTCAGCCTCCTGAGTAGCTGGGATTACAGGCACGTGCCACCATGCCCAGCTAATTTTTTGTATTTTTAGTAGAGACGGGGTTTCACCCTGTTGACCAGGATGGTCTCGATCTCTTGACCTCGTGATCCACCCGCCCCGGCCTCCCAAAGTGCTGGGATTACAGGCGTGAGCCACCGTGCCCGGCTTTGGTCATGTGCTTTTCTAATGATTGGCTGTTTATCAGTTCAGAGTAACTAGACTTCGTGCAGTTGACTCATTTATTCATTTATTGAGTATTGTGCTTAATTTCTTTAATTGGAAATGGAGGGAATTATATTCATGATTGAATTTATGCTGTGAAGATTAATAACTTAAGGGCAGATCTTGCCAAAACTCCTAAAAACTATAAGAGTTGAGTATTAAGAAGTAGATTATTCTTTATCCTTCAGTTTGGTGCATAATTGCTGTACATCCTGAGAAGGCAAATTTCTCTCTTTAAATACCTCACTTCTACCAATGAACCACCCAATTTCTCAAGGAGGATCAAGTAGTTACATGGAAGAGAAAGAAATGTAACCTGAAAGTATTAGACCTGATATTAACAAGGAATAACCTCAATTTCACTACTTGGGATGGGCATAAAATAGTGTATTCAATTGCATGTTTGATAAGATGCTTCCCACTTAGGGAAGTGTCTTAACTCTCACAGGGCCATGTAGCGTCTTAAAGCTGTAACTTACAAGATAGCAGACAAGATTTAAATATAAGTGTCATGATCTACTTTTGTTTATGGTTAGAACCAGAAAGAACTGTGTTAAGGCAAAGGATTATACAACGTTGTTGGTATATTGATAGACTAGATAATTTAAGGCCTCCAAAAGGTCCTAGTACCCTCTCATGCCATGTGATCCACTCATTATTAAAAATTAATGATCATGTAAATAATCTTTATAATTTATAGACACATTTTTCTTGAAGTTCAATTTTTTAAGCTTTTAGTTTGTGAATTTATTATGCATATTATTGTGTGTGTATAATGTGTTTTTAATTTTTTTAAAGTTTTTAAATTTTTAACTTTTAAGTTCAGGGGTACAAGTAGAAGCTCAGTTTTGATAGCTTTGTAATCCTTTCCTGAAGCATAAATTGAAATGGTGACTGTAGCTCAGGGATACTCCTCTCCAGTACTGTCAATAAATTTGAAAATAATATTCAAGATAAAATTTTTGCACTTAATTTTTAGTTATATGGTGATTTTCATTAAAAATATTTAGTTCATTAATTCTTTAAACTTGGGTTTTAAAATCATATTTTCTTCTGGAAACATCTTTTCAAGTAAAATTGTATTTTGTAATTAAACATAAGAATGAAGTTCTACCATTTAGTGTGTGATCCTTAGAAAAACAATATTGTAGCATACTATAATTTTAGTATTTTTAGTTTTCTTTTTATTGAGAACTAATTTTAGGTCCCAAACATTCAATAGAAGATCTCTTGTTCAGTGAAAGTGAGAAATGACTTATTTTACTTTCAATTTTAAAAGTAGAAATAAAAAAGTTAACCATAAGCTCCTTGGTGTCTGCATTTGGTAACTTGCCTCCAACACCAACACCAAAGGGATTAGGTGGATTTTTCCTCTGAAGGCCACACACTGTTTTCACCCGCTTCTCCCCCTTTCCTTTCCCCCTCACTTATTCATGGGGATTACGCTGTGGTGGTTAGCAAATCACATGTGCTGAGTCTACTTTTTTTTTTTTTTTTTTTTTTTAAGGAATACAAAACCACTTTTTTTTTTTTTTTTTTTTTTTTTTTTTTGGCAATGATAGTGATCCCAGGGCACAGAGTATCTCCTTGGCTTCTGGGTAATTAAACGAGCTGGTCACGGCCAGGTTTTTCCCAGTTGTTGTTCCTTTACTTGAAAATAGCTACATCTGTATTTGGCATTTCCCTTTTTTCTTGATTTTTACCTATCATCTCCAGCACATCTCACTTCTCTGGACTCTTCCTCACTATTCCAAGACTCTCCCCTTCGGAAACCCTTCCCCTTTTCAGTCCTCCTTAATCAACATCCTCTTAACAGCTGACACATGGCATTTTGGCAGAGCCCTTTGTGTTCTGCAGCTAGAGACAAACTGTGAGGATTTCAGCGTCTCATTTCCCTGAATAGTGATTTTTGTTTTTGTAACCTTATGGCTCTTCATCTTAGACAAATGTCACTGAGCTCTTTGTGAATAAGTAATGAAATTATACCAAAGCAGGAAAAAAAAGAAAGCCTGGTTTTTGTTGCTAACACATATACACACAACATAAGACATATATAATACATATAGTGTCTTCTATATATGAAGTATCTCCTAATGTATAACCTAATAATATGATATATAATATTTCCTAAGTGGTTGCTGATTTTATGTATATATATATATATATAAATCCTTCTGTTACCATGGTTACGTGTCAGTGGCTTCAACCCAATTGGTTGGTTGAATCTATGGATACAGAACCAGATATGTAGGGCTGATCATACTATGCAGTTTTATGTAAGGGACTGTAAGGGACTTGAGCATTGCAGATTTTGGTATCCACGGGGGTGTCCTAGAACTAATCCCTCATAGATACTGAGGGACGACTATGTATATTATGTGATATATAAAAGATATGCTAATTATATGCTCTACGTAATATATATATATTCTGATTGGGTAGGATAAGGAATTAACAGATGGAGAAATGTTTAGTAAAAAAAGGGTTGGATTTTTTTTCTGTAAATATGCAAGTTTATCAGAAATTTGAGCAATTGCCTTACATTTTACACCTGTTTTTGAAGTTTTAAAATGTAACTATATTACTTATGATTTATTAAGAGCTATTCATCATGATATTTTCCTCTGTATAAGTTTGCACTGTTAGATTTTTAAAAGGAATATTTTCCCATCCCAAATCTAGCTGCTTTTAAGGAAATCTGTCCTGGTGGAATGGGTTATACGGTTTCTGGCGTTCATAGACGCAGGCCAATCCATCACCATGTAGGTAAAGGACCTGTATTTGTCAAGCCAAAGAACACTCAACCTGTTGCTAAAAGTACTCATCCTCCACCTCTCCCAGCCAAGGAAGAGCCAGTGGAGGCCCTGACCTTCTCCCGGGAACACGGGCCAGGAGTGGCGGAGCCAGAAGGTGAGAGTGGTGATGGATCATGGACTCTAGACATCTATCTGCATGTCTTCGCTTTTATTTCCCTGTTTATAACCCTCTAGAACAGAGTTTTTCAGCCTCAGCACTATTGATATTCTAGGGTGGAGAATTCTTTGATTGGGGGTTGCCCTGTGTATTATAAGATGTTTAACCACTGTTCTAGAATAGTGTGTACCTAGTAGATAACAATATTCCACGGTAATTTCAGAATGTCTTCTTGCTGTTTGGGGGCTACTTTTTCTTGGCGTTTGTTCCTGGAACGTGATTTAGATCCTTCAGGGAATAGCCCTAATTCATTTCTTGTCTAGAAGGCCATTTAACAAATATTTATGAAGTGGTATCCACAGGCTTTACAAAAGTTACGGCATTCTAAGGGGCAGTCAGGGATAATGGAGGGTGAAATGAAGGAAGCTAAATGATTGTCAGTTGAAGAGATCTGGTGAGCACCTAGTGTGGTTCTTCCATTTACCCTCTGAGAAACCTGAGACCTGGAGAAGGGACATGATTTGCCAGAGAGTATGTAATGGGACCTGTGACCAAGGAGCACATTTTCCCAAGGAAATAGTTTCAGGCCTTATACTTGAGAGGGAGTCAAGAAAATAGAATTTGACTCCCTCTCTGGCATTCAGGATGCGGGATCATCCCTGTCTCTATATAAACCAGCAATATCTGATAACATCATTTATCTTGCTTACAAAAATTTTCACCTCAGAAAGAACAAACATTTTAGATTTGTATAGAATAAACAAATTTTCTTTAATAAAGCTCCTGTTGGCTTTTCACAGTTGATTCTTAGGTTAGAATTCAGAGGGCCATTTTTGGGTGCTGTTGAGGAGGTAGAGTGCCCAGGCTGGCACTGAGTTGGGAGCTTGGTACAGCCTTCTTCTTGGTAGGGCAGGCTATTTTTCTGGGCTCTGAACGTTTGTGTGTTCTGGCCTATTTGAGTCTATGCTTTCACTCTCTGCGTTTCTTCCTTGCTTAGGCAGAACAGGCAGAACCTCAGCTGAAATTGACAGTATTCATCAGTTTGCCCCTAGACACTTACTGTCACAACCAGATGTTTGCAACTGTTCACTGTTTGCACAGGCAGGAGGAAATAGGCTCTAGTTCCAGATTTTGCCTCAGGACCTTCTTGGTGGAGGGTTAGGGAGAAAAAAAGGTTAATTGACTTTCTCCAACCCCAAGAATATTTCAGCAGTGATTTTAATTTATCTGGTACCCTGATTGCTTTCAGGAGTAAAGACATCTACCCAACCTGTAAATTAATGTTTGTGGAGAAAAATCCTGGTGAATGTTAATCCAGGGCTTTAGAACTAAAATGAAGGACTGATTAATGAAGTCTTTAAAAATACAAAGGCATCACGAACACCCTCACAATAATGTTTATGATTGTGTAATGTGTGATTTGTTCAATATATTGCTACTAATCTGTAATTGGTTCTTACTGGCTTTGAGATTCTTTTTCGTAATTTAGTTAGCATATCTTTCTGAAAATATTCACGGGGCTTCATTAAAGGTTGGAATACATAAAGGATGCAGCACATACTCTCATTTCTCTTATTGAAATAAGTGACATTCTTTTTTAACATTGACACCAGAAAGCATTTCAAGCATTATATACCATAAGGATAACCCTTTCACCAATTAATGAAAATGTTGTTTTCTAAGATATGGAAAGTTTACATAATTGAGATAAGGCATAAAATGATGATGTACCAGAAGGTATTGCCTTCTTTAGCTTTTTAGTTTAATTTCAATTTTGGAAGGGTTTGAAAGACTTACTCACATCTCCGTGTGCTCCTGTAGCTGAGGAGTACCAGCATTTAGAGTTCTGTTGGTCATGTGTAAAATTCCCTCAAATGGCAGATGATTTTAATTCTACATTTGCTTAAGTTTGGTTCTTAATCCTTTTATAGAGATACTAGACTTCTACAGCTTTTGAAAAATTGAACTATAATAGACTGAATTGTCTTAAATCTTACTAATACCCTTTTTCTTTTCTGTTTTTAGTGGCAACTGCACCCCCTGAAAAGGTAATTTATTCACCATTTGCAAGTCTTTTCCTTTTCAACCTTCAAAATGATTTTCTATTAGAATATGTATGGATTTTTAATAATTAAATTTGGCATCATTTGGTTTAAGTTAATATAGCATTCAGTTATTCAAAAAAATTTATTGAGCCATTGTTATAGACTGGCACTATCCTCAGTGTTAAAAAACAGTGGAGGACAAATAGGACCAAACTCTCTACTTTCATGAAGCCTCAATTCTAGTGAGAAGAAAATGGTGAACTAATGGGAATCAGGAACATCAATATAATTCAATGTCACCTGATGGCCTGGACCATCTGTGAAAGAAAAGCTGTGACATGTTTAGGTAATCATGTATTCTTTTTTTTTTTTTTTTTTTTTTTGGAGACGGAGTTTCGCTCTTGTTACCCAGGCTGGAGTGCAATGGCGAGATCTCGGCTCACCGCAGCCTCCGCCTCCTGGGTTCAGGCAATTCTCCTGCCTCAGCCTCCCGAGTAGCTGGGATTACAGGCATGCACCACCATGCCCAGCTAATTTTTTGTATTTTTAGTAGAGACAGGGTTTCACCATGTTGACCGGGATGGTCTCGATCTCTTGACCTCATGATCCACCCGCCTTGGCTTCCCAAAGTGCTGGGATTACAGGCTTGAGCCCCCGCGCCCGGCCCCGGTAATCATGTATTCTTAGAGCACATATATAGTTAGTGAGGTACTTCTTAATTCAACTAAAATTTAACATATATGTTTGAATATAGTTAGAACAGAACTTACACTTAAAAGTTACAATCAAATACTAGAATGTTACTCTTTAAAAAATTAGTCTATTGGCTTTTGGGCATAAAACAGGGCTATGAATTGTGAGACATTTTAGTAGGAAATGTAAATACTTTCTGGATCTAAGTCCTATTTATGTAATATTGTTCTTTCTCATAATCTTGCTTTCTTTTTTTAATGATACATTCATTAATGAACTTATGTCCGGGAACTACTGTGATATATTGCTAGACTAAATTATGCTTGCATTTTGAAATGGGATCTCAATGCACGTAACAGGCTTTAATTTTCTTTTTATCTCCTACTTCCCCATAATAATTACATGGAAATTAGGTAATCATTAAATGTTTATATGTTTATGTATCATTCTTTTAACTGACAAGAATACATTATTAGAATTTAGATGAGACAATACATACATAAATTATTTTAAATAGTGTTCTAAATCTTTAGCTTATAAATATGGGATAGAGTAACATATATGTCATAACATAAGTGCTGAAAGAATCAAGAAAAAGAGGCGTATGATTTCGGAGTGATAGCATTCGTTCAGGAAGAATGAATGTATTCGGGAAGAGTATTTTGAGCCCCCAAAAAGTATAACAGATATGTGTATTTTATGTGTACATTTGAAGCTCTTAGCATTTGAATTTAGTTCTGATTGATATATGGGAGGAATTATTTAGCTTGTAGGTGAACCAGCCAGTGGCCTGACAGCCTCATCATAACTCAGTTATTCTCTCTTTATGATTGAATTTAATACCTCTCATTAGGAATCTAAAAGAGGGCCGGGCGCGGTGGCTCAAGCCTGTAATCCCAGCACTTTGGGAGGCCGAGGTGGGTGGATCACGAGGTCAAGAGATTGAGACCGTCCTGGTCAACATGGTGAAACCCCGTCTCTACTAAAAATACAAAAAAAATTAGCTGGGCATGGTGGCACGTGCCTGTAATCCCAGCTACTCAGGAGGCTGAGGCAGGAGAATTGCCTAAACCCAGGAGGCGGAGGTTGCGGCGAGCCAAGATCGCGCCATTGCACTCCAGCCTGGGTAACAAGAGCAAAACTCCGTCTCAAAAAAAAAAAAGAATCTAAAAGAGATCCTAAAAAATTTTCTTGTATACTTTTACTGTCTTTTATTTGGGGAGGAGATAGTATGAAAAATACAATCATAGTCTTTGTTGTCTTGGTCTTTACAAAAGTCTCGTGATGTTATGGGATGGATGAAGAAAAGAGAGGATAGCCCAGAGATGTGCAAAGGTGTGGAGGAGGGGGCAGCAAGGGTCATGAAGGACTTGGTCAGAAGCAGAAGTGGGGACTGCTCTGCAAGGCTTAGCCTACCAAACTGCTGTTGGAATCAGCAGCAATGCTTTGCTTCTTGACTGGACCCTATTCATTAAATGTAGACGTGGTGTAGATTAGGAAGTCTGCTGCCTCAAAGTGGTGGGGGAAATTCTGTCTGTAAACTGCAGGGGTGGATTAACACCTGATCGTGGTCTGTTCCTTGTTGGCACTGGCCATGGCTGCAGGGAATGGAGTGCAATCGAGACTGGTGGAGGTCACCTCTAATAAGTCATAGAAGCTAGTATATAGGCCAGGCACGGTGGCTCACGCCTGTAATCCCAGCGCTTCGGGAGGCCAAGGCAGGCAGATCACAAGGTCAAGAGATTGACACCATCCTGGCCAACCTGGTGAAACCTGTCTCTACTAAAAATACAAAAATTAGCTGGGCATGGTGGTGTGCGTCTGTAGTCCCAGCTATTCGGGAGGCTGAGGCAGGAGAATTGCTTGAACCTAGGAGGCAGAGGTTGCAGTGAGCCGAGATTGTACCATTGCACTCCAGCCTGGCACCTGGCAACAGAGTGAGACTCTGTCTCAAAATAAATAAATAAATAAATAAATAAGAGAAAGCTAGTGTATATTCTTAAGAAGACAGAGGAAATGTGGAAAAAACTACTAAGTGCTCAATATTTGTAGGAGATGAATTTTGGTAGGACTATGCACATCAAGAAGAAAAAGGAAGCCAGTTAGGTTATTACAATAAACCAAGAATGAGAGTGAGTCCAGCCTGGGGTGGTAGGGTCTATGGATATGAAAAAGGGTGAACAGCTCTAAGAAAAAGTGACAGTGGATGGGACTTGCAATGAAGAACGAAAGAGGGAGGAGTAAAAAGTGACTTTAAACCTGGATGGGATAGATTAATGACTGTGGCATTGGCAGAAATGAAGTTGGAATGAAAGCCTGGATGGTTTTGAAGGGGATGGGCTTGAGGTATTTGTGGGATATCTAAATGGACTTACCCTGTAAGCATTTACGCTTACAAAATTGGATTTGTGAGGAGATACTCAGACAGACAATTTTAGGAAAGAGGTGATACTTGAAGCCAAGAGAAAAGAGTGTTAACAGAAGCCAGACGAGTAAGCTTTCTGGAAGAGGAGAGTAACCAAGTAATTTGATGAATACTTTAATGTCGTGATGATATGAACTCTCTGGTCCCACTCTGGTGTGAGTGAAGTCACAGATCCTTAACTAGACTAATTGTTGAGTCTGCATGAACCTGCACGGTTGTAGCAGGAAGCTGAGCCACTAAAGCTGGACTGCTTCTCTGCTTGAGACAAGCCTGGGCACCAAGATGTGTGATGAAGCCCCAAATTCTTCTCCTAACCGGCATATTTCTGTTGCTCTGCCTGACTACCACTGTTCAGAGAGCTGGAGTTGTAAAGTTATCAGACATGAGGTTAAAGGAGGCCATAGTGACTGACTGGTTTAAAATATTTTAGCTTACCATGTGTTCTTTGTTATGGCACATCTGCCATATCCATTATTTAATCTGCAAACTGTGGCTGGTCATCTTAGTGGGGCAGAGCCACATGTGAATGAAGTGAAGCTTTAGTCATCTCTTGAGGTTAGTTTTGCCCTGTTGCAGACCAAATATGGACCCCTGGGCCAAGGCATTTACTTACAAGGTCAGACTTTGGGCCTCAGGGAAATGGCTGAGTATGTGCATGGATCAGCACCACTCAGAAGCATTTAGGGCTTCTCATAGTAGTACCACATCCATGTTTTTGTTACTGTTTTTGTAATTTCATGAAATCATACAGGTACAGTCATATGATAGTTCTTTGCCTCTCTAACAATATTAAATAAAAATAGTAATATGTGGGAAACTAAAAATAATTTCAACTTTCAATTGTCTTTTTCTTTCTTGTTCTCTTTTAAAATACAACCATCCAGGAAATATCTTCACTGGATCAGGAGAAAACCAAACTTGAGCCTGGTCAACCCCAGCTGTCTCCAGGCATTTCAACAATTCATCTGAATCCACAGTTTCCAGGTAACCTGTGTTGATCTGTGCTGTTTGTCAGAGTATGCTGAATACAAATGTAAGAAGGGAAATTTTTGTCTTTGATTTTGTGTGGTAAATTACTAGACTTTATAACCAAAGTTCAGTGTTAAGCATAGTAATATATAATGTTAGTGTAATTACAGCACTGTAAGTATTGAAGCAGGGAAGATACATGGGTTTTTTTGTTTGTTTTTTACTGTTTTCTGTGATCAGGAGTGGTATATACTATTCAAACATTATTGAAGGTTATCATTTGATAAACAATCATTTTTTTGGCTTCTGCATCACTCAGGTATTCTTGCTAAATGTTGAACCCAGAGCGATAGATTAATACCATGAGCTTTCAGGACATAGAGCAGTTCTTTATATCCAAGAAATGCTGCAATATATTGCTGGACTAAATTATGCTTGCATTTTGAAATGAGATCTCAGTGCACAGAACAGGCTTTAATTTTCTTTGTATCCCCTGCTTCCTCATATAGTAGTGATTGAGAAAACATCACCTCCTGTGCCTGTTGAAGTAGCTCCTGAAGCTTCCACATCTAGTGCCAGCCAAGTGATTGCACCCACTCAAGTGACAGGTTGGTGCAGTATTTGTTATGTTATATATCCCACAGAGGAGACGTGAGGCAGAGCTTCATTTTCAATGCAGTATCAAATTTATAAGCTTGCTCATGGCAACATTAGTCATAATAGCAAATATTTGGAAATCATCTAAATACTGTTTAAAAAGAGTGTGTGTAAATAAATTATAGTACTTATGAAATGGAATATCACATAGTACTAAAGTAATGTTTTAAGAGTAATATGAAGAAATACGTCATGATATTTGTTAATAACTGCAGAATACAGTGTAATGATTACAATTTTACTTCTAAAATTTTTACAAACACAGAAAAAGAGACAGAAAATACATCAGTGTTCAGTTCGTTTCTCACCAGTTAATACAGGATCAAGGATAATATTTATGTTCTTCAATCTGTTTTTATTTTCAAAGCTCTTGATTATAAACATTTTAATCATGAGTGAAATGTATACAAATGTTTTATATTTTGAAACAAAAGCAAAATTCTAAATGTCCATATCCTTAAGGTGTGTCGAGCTCTTATAAATCAATAGGAAAAATACTAACAATTGAGAAATGGAAAAATAATACAATCAGATAATTTGTAGGAAAAAAAATAATACCAAGAAACATATAATGGAAAAATTTAAATTTCCTGGTAATCAAGGAAAGGCAAGTTAGAATAGGGTAATACCTTATTTCTATCAAATTAGTATGTAAAACCCAAACTACTTCTATTAGGATGAGATTGAGACTCTCTCACATTGCTGAAGGGAATATGTGTTGGGGTTCTTCAGAGAGACGTTCCCAACAGGATAAATGCAGATAGACAGAAAGAGTTTTATTGTGAGGGATTGGCTCACACCATTCTGAAGGCTAAGAATTTCCTGGGAAATTGGTGGTGGTGTGGTTCCAGTGCAAACCCAAAGGCCTGAGAAAGGGGAGTTGGTGGCATATGGGAAGTTGATGGCATAAGTGCCAGTCTGAGTCTGAAGGCCTGGATACCTGGTGTGCCAGTGTCTGAGGGCAGGAGAAGATGGATGTTCCAGCAGATTGCCTTCCTCAGTCTTTTTGTTGTGTTTGGGCTCATCTCCCAGCAGATAGGAGGATACCCACCCACGCTGCTGAGGGTGATCTTCTTTACACAGTCTAACAATTCAAAGGCTATTTTCTTCCAGAAACACCATCACAGGCACATCCAGAAATATGTAATCAGCTGTCTGGACATCTCGTAGCCCAGTCCAGTTGACTCATGAAATTAACCATCACAGAGTGTAAACTGAAAAGCACAAACTGGCAATATGTATAAAAAACTTTAAAACTATTCAGAACTTTTGACTCAGTGATTCCATTTTAAGACATCTTGTCTGAGGAAATAATGTTCCCAAAGGCTGTGGGTAGTAGTTTATGTAAGTGGTTACCTGTCACAGACAATGTATAATAGAGAATAAATAGAAATAACTGAACATTGAACTACAGGGGCATAGATAATTATATTACATCTATACATTGGAACATTGTGTTGTCACCAAATGTAGTATATTTTAAGAACTTTTATTGAAATCTAGCAGAAAATGGTCATACAATATTGCTAAACTTAAGATGAAGGATATTTAAAAAAAGATATAGAGTATTATACCAGGTTTTTAAAAAGACATATATACATTGAGAAAATGCTGGGAGGAAGTACATTAGAAATTAGCAGTGGTTATTTTTGGTAGTGTAATCTGAGAGATTTTGGTGTTTTGTTTTATATTTTTTATTTTCCGTATTTTATGTACTCAACAGTTATTTTTAGAGTCAGAAAAAAAATGTCACTAAGAGATATCATCATCAACTTTAACTGAATTCATGATAGCACTGCAGGATGAGGCTGGCAGTGTGTTACAGGAGCTAAATGGAAGAGTTGGCAGCCTCCTTTAGAATATTCCCTCCTCGGAGAATGTTGTGGTTCCTTTCTAATAGAAATATTCTCATATGTTAAGCTTTTGGCCACTTAACTGAGTCAGTAGGATAGGACCCTCGTCCTTCAGCATACAGCTGCAATCACCTAGCTGCAGCTCCACATCTGGGCATCCCTGATCTCTTGGTTCTGGGAAGCTCCCCTTCCCCTGAAGACTCAGAAGTGCCTCCTCTCACTCCTTGGTCTCTTCCTGTTGCCAGCACCTGCTCCAGAGTGGAGCAAAGTTGTGGCCAAGCCCAAGTGCAGTTGCAACCCAGCCAGGTGTGCGTGTGCATGTGCATGGGGCGGCACCGACATGCCAGCCCCCTGCTGTCTTGGTCCCCTCTGGACATTGGGCACCAATGAGCATGGGCAACTCAAGTGCGAGCTTGAGTTGGGCTTGCAAGTGTCCCTTGGCCTAAACAGCCTGGGCATGTGGACAACATGTTGATGGAGGGAGGCAGACAGGTTCCTGGGTGGAAAGAGGTGGGTCCCCAGTGAAACCCTACCTTGCAGCCAGGAATGACCTGAAGCCTGGGTGCCAGGCTGCCAGTTCCAGGCGAAGTCCATGGCCTGGAGTAAAGACTTCATTGATGACCATTCAGCCAATCAGATGGTGCTTTGTCTAGGCCCACCATGGCCACCCAGGGATCAATCAGCATACATTTCCTCCATTGTGAGCCCATAAAAACCCTGGACTCAGCCAGCCTCACACTGAAGTCAGGACTACCAGCTGCAAGAAAGAGCTACCCCACTTCAGGTCTCCTCAGCTTTTCAGGACCACCTGCCTACAGAAAGGAGCTACTCATTATGGGTCTCCTGAGAACTGTCATGTCAGTCAGTGAAGCTCCTTTCCACCTTGCTCACTTCCCAGTTGGCTGTGTACCTCATTCTTCCTGGATATGGGACAAGAACTCAGAACCCACTGAATGGTGGGACTGAAAGAGCTATGACACAAATGAGGCTGAAATATCCTTTCCTGCTTGCCATCTTGAGGGTAACAAGAAGGGGAGAAGAGCTGCAGCCCTCTGGGGAATCCAAACCTAGGGGCTCCCCAAGCCAGGGCTGTAACAGCCTCTTTGGGTCTGTGTGGTTTCTGGCATCTCCGAGCTTTTGGGCACCACCAACATTTCTGCTGGTGCTTGCAGCAGCAATTACTTGCAATATGTCTGGTCCAGCTGAGCCTCACATAAAGCCAGCACCTGTGCCAGCCCCTGGAGCTGCCACCCTTCCACAGAAGGTGGCTATGTATAGTGGCTGGACCCCATGCTCCCTCACTCACACACCCCTCACTGTTCCGCATCTGGCTTGCCCTTGGCAAGTGTGCAATCCCGAGCACAGCCTGCCGGGCTGAGTGAGTGGAACAAGCTCAGCAGATGGGAGCAAAACTTGGGCAAAGGCACCACTAGCCACAGAGGTTTCTGGCTGGCAAAGTGACACTCCAAGGATCCTGTGAAAAAATGATAGTGATTTTTTTTAATGGCCATGGCTAGAATTGTTATTCTGTATTCGGAGGTCATGTATGTATCTACTTATTTATTAAGCACACCTATAAGAGACTGCTTTGAGCTGCAATGCATACAAGCAAGTAATACACTATTTTGGACAGTAAGGATCTTTTAATTGTTTATCTTAATGTTAAAAAGAAAAAAATGCAGTAAGACATACTGTAATTCACTAGTTCTTTAGAAATACTGCATTTCCATTTTTCAGTGTGAAGATAAACTCGTTTTGAAAGGGCATGGCTGACTTACATGAACAAACCTCTTGCGTACTAGCTTTGTAGTGGTTAAGTTCAGCTAGATAAATGCAGTTTCAACATTTAAATGCAGCTGTGTAAAGGGTAACAAACTGAAGTTATTCAGGTTCAACGGAACTACAGAGCTGGCTGAAAAAAACTGGAAGTAGCCTTGCTATAGGAAGTTAAATGACAACTTGTTAGAAGCTTAATTTGAGCTTGGCAGAATACAGAACTGACGTCTGCTGTCACATGTTTGTAGCATGAATGTATCCTTCCAGGAAACAAGTGACACTGATTTTTTTTTCATGCAACAGTTGTAGGTACTTCACTTTCTGTAGTAAAAGAACATTTCTTTTTTTTTTTTTTTTTTGAGACGGAGTTTCGCTCTTGTTACCCAGGCTGGAGTGCAATGGCACGATCTCGGCTCACCGCAACCTCTGCCTCCTGGGTTCAGGCAATTCTCCTGCCTCAGCCTCCTGAGTAGCTGGGATTACAGGCACATGCCACCATGCCCAGCTAATTTTTTGTATTTTTAGTAGAGACGGGGTTTCACCCTGTTGACCAGGATGGTCTCGATCTCTTGACCTCGTGATCCACCCGCCTCAGCCTCCCAAAGTGCTGGGATTACAGGCTTGAGCCACTGTGCCCGGCGTAAAAGAATATTTCTAAATGAATCCGTAGGGAGACTGTTAGAGAATCTTTGAACTGAAATGCTTTGCAGCTTTAGAGCTACACTATACGTAGTGATCTGCATTAGCCATAAGAAGACTGTTTTGTATCAAATTTAATTTAAATCAAAATATGTATGTTCCCACTGGTTTCACATGGGGGCCAAACACAAATTTAAGGAGCAATCTCTTCATTTCTCTCAGGAATATTGCATAATAATGTTTTTGTCTCTAAAACACAGAGGAGGTAAACATTATTTGTTCCTGTTAGTTTCTCCCATAGTTGAATAAAAGGATAGAAGAATACACAAGAGTCTAAAATAAATATCATCAGCTCCACATTGTTTAGTGATTATATCTTTACAGTGGTGAAATTGGAAGTAGCCTTTTCAGATTTAGCCGAACACACTTTGACATGTGATAATAAGTGAGCCACGTATTTGCAGGAAATAAGTGTGATATTTTCCACTCTTAACAGCTGACTTGGTGGCTTGCAACATTTTTGGCATACTGTTTTCAAGTGAATTGTATGTTTCAGCATATAAATTCTTGATTTAGCATAGTGTCTTAATAGCTAAAGGATAGGTTGGAAAAATCAAACCTTTCTTTCTCTGGCAGATATTTACAAAGTGGAAACATCTGTTTCAATTGTTGTGGGACAATCTATGCTCATTGTGGGGCAGTTAGGGAGCCAGGGCATTTTCGTAAACCTTTCCATGAGTTAACATTTGATGCCTTCCTCTGGCTCTTCCCAAGCTTTCTCCATGGCTCTGCCAGACTGGCCAGAAATTATTCTTTGACTGACTTAACTGCCTTGTGGAAACCTCTGTAATTATCATGGCCCAGACATTTAAAAAACTATTTGCTCATCAGATCTTTTCCAGAACTCAGAATTGACCCAAAAATGTTTGTCTCTCAAGCATATTACCAGTGTCATTACTGTCTCAATAAACTATGTATGCTGATGAAAAATGAACTTTTATTTCCATGTGAAATCATCATGCTTTAATATTTCCAGACTTCATTCATTCATTCATTCATTCAGGGAATCGCATGACAAAGAAAAAAGCTAAAGTCAACATACCTATTTTCATATTTTGCCAAAAGCTCTCTGTTTCATTTAATTTTAGAAAATAGAGTAAAGATACCACACTGTTAAATCTACCATTGGCCTTGTTGCTGGTATAAATAGAGCATTTGGTTTTCCACTGGCTTTCGGTCACAGCTCTTTTTCCATGTTCTAGATAGACTCCAGCAAAAGAAATAGAATAAGGTCCCTGACCTGGTGAAGATGCGGTTTTCAGAGAGCACACATTTCAGGGAAGAGTAGAGCTGTCCTGTGAACCAGGTGGCATTATGAAGGACATGAGAGAATCCAGTGGGGAGCACTCCGTTGATGATCTCTCAGCAAAGCCAAGAAAGCCAAGCATGCTAAAAAGACAAGACATTTCCATTCACCAGCATACCCCTGACACAAGAAACGAGTGCTGTCTGTGTGAGGCCTGACTCTGGTGTATCAGAGCCCAGTTTCCAGACTTTATATTGTTGCAGTTTGCTCAAAAAATCATATGCTTCTACATAAACTAATCTACTGAGTAGGAAAAGGTTTGCATGCTGATGTGTCAGTGACCACTTAGGAAAAATATAAAGCATCTTGTCTTTGCCCTAAAAAAACAGAAAATGCACAAAACTATTCCTGTTCCTTAAGACAACATTCTCAGGACTTGCGTACTGTCTATGTGCTTAGGCATGAAAACCTAATAGAAAAGGAGGGAAGACACAGGGGGAGATGCTGGGGAGACACGTTTTATATGTTTTAAAGTGTACGTACCAGTAATTTATTTTTTTGCCTGATATTCAACTTTTTTTTTGAGACAGAGTCTCACCCTGTCACTCAGGGTTCAAGCGATTCTCCTGCCTCAGCCTCCCTAGTAGCTGGGACTACAGGCATACACCACCACACCTGGCTAATCTTTAGTGTTTTTAGTAAAGATGCGGTTTCACCATGTTGGCCTGACTGGTCTCAAACTCCTGACCTCACCTCAAGTGATCCTCCCTCCTCAGCCTCCCAAAGTGCTGGGATTACAGACTTGAGCCACCACACCCAACCTCTGATGTTCAACTTTTT
The DNA here is from genome assembly GCF_048565385.1 of Saimiri boliviensis. NCBI lineage: Eukaryota > Metazoa > Chordata > Mammalia > Primates > Cebidae > Saimiri > Saimiri boliviensis. Next base: position 32,959,652 of record NC_133449.1, read on the forward strand.
GATGAGTAATGAATAGAAGAAAGACAGGGGTGTTTTAAAGGTGTGATTGCTGTTTTTTGTCTTTCTATAAGAATGGAATCCTGTCTGACAAAGGATGAAGGGATCTCTGAGGTCAAACTGATGACAGTTACATTAATTAATCACTTGTGTAAAAATGGGACACAGTAGAAATCAAGTATGTTTCAGAAAGTGTCCCTCTTTCGTTTGATGTATCTCTTAGTACCCTCTAGTGGTGTCAGCCTAACATTTGCTTGTATGTAACGTGATTCTGCCGGATAGGTTCAGTGTTTGCAAGCCACATCTCTATATACTTCTGTACGAGGTAATCAGCTAAAAATCCACAAACATTTTTTTATCAAATTCCAACCTCATAGCTTCTGTCTAAGATAATGGATTGGCAGAAGGCCGTTATTCTTCATTTTACTCCTAAGACTAAAGAGTTACAGTTCCTCACTATTTCTCCTACCTCAGAGCTGATTTGAGAATACTTTAACTATGTTGGCAAATTGTGGCATAGGGATATAACACATTTTAAGCATCGCATATTTTTGAAGACTTGTTCACATATGTAAAAAGTTCCATTCTAAGGCTGTGCCTGCAAAATGACAAATACTTGGTAATAACCAAATTGGTATTACTGGAGTGGGGTAGTGAACACTCCTCCGGCTTTTCATGAAAACCCCAGATTGACAGCCTCTTCATTTGTTCTGAACCCTTGTCCTGAGTATATTAATCCACCTTCTGATTTGTTGTTTGCAAATATGGTCAACATGTCTCTCTGCTTACCACAGAAACCCCAAGAAATCTGAACACCAATAACTTGCAAAGAAAGCTTCTACGTATGATATAGAGTAGATGGTTAGAGTTGTGAATCTCACACTTTTTCACTAAAAACATCCTATCAACAGAAGAAAATTCTTACCTGAAAGTCTATGAGTATAACCTGATAAAAATAACCTTTTACCTTCAGATTTTAGGTACATACAAATGATATTTTCAAGGAAGACTTTTCGGATTTTGAAAGTGCCAAGACATGTTTATTGTAAACATTTTGAAAAGTACAAAAAAATGAAAATTTTTAATCTTAATGATTGTAAAACTTGGATCTACTTCCTTCCAACCTTCTTTTCTATGTGCATTGTAGCATAATGGAAATCATATTCTGTATTACAATTTGTGTCCAACTGTTTTTTTAACAAATAAGCATTTTCCTACCTTGTTAATGATTATATGATATTCTATACTATATGTATAATTCATTGTTTTGGCTTATTATTGCCAGTCACTTAAGTTTAGGCAGTCATGTTAATTACCCATGTTTTTAGCCTTTTGAATTATTTTTCCTATAATTTGATAATATGTTGACTGTAAACAAATTTGTTTTCCTGAAAGTGAATTAACGTAATTAGGCTCACAAAAGGTATAAGTAAGTTGTAAATACGTTGGGTGTCCATACATTTCTCATACAACCAGGTGACTTTGTGCAAAATACTGAAGCTCATATGCTTCCTTTTTCAGATGACTTGCATGAGTAGTCTTAAGGTCACAGCACAGTGAATACTTAATGAAAGATGAAGCTTGTGGTTTTCTTTTTGGAGAGCAATCTCAACCCCAATTTCCTTAGGGAATCTTTGTTAAAGCACTGTTTTCCATGTTCTTCTGGGGCAGAATGGACAGTGTGTTATTAGCGAGAATGGCCCACCTGCTTTTCTTCCCATTCAAACCACAGACCTAACGAAGCTGTGCTCTTAGTTTTCAGGCTCAGAGGCATCAATCTATTTACCTTGGAGGGTTCCTTGGCCTCACTCGCCAGCATCTCTTTTGAGCCTTGTTTACTATATTATGATGATAGATAATAGCCAAATGTAGTAGTGGTATAAATGTTTTGGTTTTAAAATATATTCTTAAATGACTTTAACATGAACAATAATAAAAGATAACTTTTACTGAGCACGTATAATGTGCCAGGCATTGGCTCTGTGCATTATTTAGGTTATCTCTTTCTTTCTCATACTTTGAAGTTGGAACTTTGATTGTTCCCATTTTACACATGTAGAAAAGTGAGTTGTAGAATGGTGAGGTCACGTGTCCCCTGTGGCAGATAAAGGGCAGCAGAATTTGTGCCTGCCTACACTGTCTCCAAGCCAGTGCTTCTAACCACCAGCTGTACCACCTCCACTGTGCCATTATACCTCCTTACAAAGGTCATTGGAAATAGAAAATCTTAAGGGAGTAATTAATGTCAGAAGACCCCTTTTGAGTCCTTGGGTTTTTTTTTTATGGCTTCCACCTAACCATGGACTCCTAAGACCCTACCTCCACTGTAGGGTGCGTCTGTGAGTAGACTAGGGACTTGAACAGGACTAATCTGCACAGGTTGTATAGAAGTCAGCCTTACACAGAGGTCAGTGGAGAGTAAGGAACGAATTTAACAGAAAAGATTTGGGAAAAGATGCTACTTTACCACTAGAAATAAAAGATGATCATGTCAAAATTGGTAAATGAAGAGTAAGATACACCTAGAGTTTTTTTTTTTTTAGAAGTGGGAGGTCTTTTCAGGGATTCATGAGAAATTTTGGAGGAGATTGGATGTAATTGTTGAAACTCAAATATGGCCTGCTAAAGAATGGAAAGTTACCATGTGTTTCTTATCAATAGATAAGAACCCTCTTATCTGTTGGTGATTATAACTCCATCATCTAAGATGAACTAGGGTGAACAGAAAATCATTAATAGGCCATTTTGGAAGCTATTTTATTAATAATTGATTTTCTTACAATTTACAACATAGCCTTTTTCTGAGTTTCTACTCACTTTGGTTCATCTTAAAAATGGTTTCACAAAGAACTATTGATGACCTTGGATGGGACTAACTAATCCATTATAAAGTAATCACATGAATTTATGCTTGATGTCAGAGGTCACCTTTGTCTTCTAAGTGCAGAGCTGGCAATAATTTGCTAGTTGGTCAGGAAACAAAGTAATGCTTTGCAAGTAGGAGTGAAATCTGTTCATTTCTGTGGGTTTTTTCACATTACTTTACTTACTTTTAAAGAAATCAATGAATGTACTGTGAACCCTGATATCTGTGGAGCAGGACACTGCATTAACCTACCAGTGAGATATACCTGTATATGCTACGAGGGTTACAAGTTCAGTGAACAACAGAGGAAATGTGTTGGTAAGAGAAAATTTTGATTGACTAAATTATTGCATATCAAACATTTGTACATTTAGAACATTTTTTTCTTAGACCAACTTAACCATTTTGGGAAAATGTTACTGGTTTAATTTTTTGAAATGTTTATCCCTTAGCTAAGGGAGCTCAAAAAAAGGTTTGCTTAACAACTGGAATTCTCTTACCTCTTTGTTCAATATTTGTTTACCTCACCAAATGTAATACATTTACATAAAGGTGAAATAATTTCCAAAAGCTTTTTGGATAAAGTAAACAAAACATGAATTCCAGAAACAGCTATGTAAAAACATGTATTTAGCAAAAAGAAATTAACATTAATATATACTGCATTGAAGAATTACATTAATTTGCGCACATAAGATTTGATTTTTTAAAGGGATTTTTAAATTGAAAATCCATATATGCTGGCCTGAAGGTGTCAGTCAATTTAGAAATTTAGGGATCTCATATATGCTCCTTTTGGGGAAAAAAAATGTGTCTGAAAAAGATATGCAATAGAGTTAAGTAAATCATGTTAATGTAACTCTAAATTTAATTTTTCTCTTTTTTTTAAGAAAAAAATTCAACACTGAATTATAAGGCCAATATAAGCATTACAAAGGCACCGATCTAATTAATGCAACTTTAGAATATGAATTTTGCTGTTTGGTTTATGTGTATGGTGGGGGAAGGAGACAGCCACCTGCTCCGTAATATGGCTATTTCCTTGTCATTTGCATATATTGTATGCATTACATTTAGAACCTAAAATATGAAGTTGAAAAGTCAACAGAGATGATCTAATCCAACTCTACCCTTTGTGCATGGAGGAATAGTCTCTTTTGTGGCATTTCTGACTCCCTACTGACAGCAAATTCCGTTGCTTGGATGTCGCTTGTTATCAGGAGAATCCTTCTGTGTTGAACTGAAATCTGTCTCTTTGAAGCACCAGTGTTATGGTTTTGTAGTTTTAGCCTTTGAAGCTATACACAGTAGGCTCTTCCCTCTTCCAGTCACAATCCTTCAAGTATTTGAGGAGAAAGATTGTGTCTCCTTTTACTATTGGCCTCAGTTTTAAAGGTTAGGTGGTAGGTACCCAGGGCATAATACAATGGTATTTTATGGAATGGAACAGGGAAACTAAGTTCTTGCTACACAGAACTAATTTTTTTATATGTATTTTTGTATTTTTGTTACAGATATTGATGAGTGTACTCAGGTCCAACACCTCTGCTCCCAGGGCCGCTGTGAAAACACCGAGGGAAGTTTCTTATGCATTTGCCCAGCAGGATTTATGGCCAGTGAGGAGGGCACTGACTGCATAGGTAATGGCAGTGTTCTTCCTGATTATAAATTCTTAGATCTGGGTTTTTAGCTCCTCTAAGACTATCTGTTCAGTGCTTATTCAGACAACCCAGAAATTTTTATTAAACATCATGACAGCACTGTGCTAGATCTCGGGTGATATAAAAATGGATTTTTTTCCTAACATTTTTGAAGAAAGAGCATCAAATATGTGCACAGACAAGATGCATTAAATGTTACTTTTGGACCATCGTGCATGAATCAAAACTGGGTGATTTTGATGTGTATCAAATCAAAAGGAAAGTAGAAATCAGTTACTTCATTACTGTATTTGAGCTAAGCTGGGAGGTGGGAAGGGTTTGAAACAATTTTGGAAAACAAAACTGAACAATGCTTTCTGCTCCTCGTAGATGTTGACGAGTGCCTGAGGCCGGCCATCTGTGGGGAAGGGCACTGTGTCAATACGGTGGGGGCGTTCCGATGTGAATACTGCGACAGTGGGTACCGCATGACCCGGAGAGGCCAGTGTGAGGGTGAGTCTGCTGAGAGTGCTGAGCACACGTGACCGTGATGTGTGGGCTTGGTAGGCACCTGGCGTGGTTCTTGCTTCCCTCCACACTCCGTGCACGACACCAGTTTATCCGAGCTCTTTCTGCTTCCTGGATTCACAGGCTCTCTGCCTCCACCTTTCAGTGACTCTGTTGGGATTATTTTCCGTCTTCGTGCTCTCATTATTTTTCACCTCAGTATCTCCCTTTCTGGTATTTGGAGTAACATCACCGTAGAACAATTAATTGCATCATATTTAATACAAACCCAGACTTAATGACAGAGTCCAGACTATTCATCTGGGAACATGGTACCGGTGTGACCAGTGTTGATTTTTTGTTTTGACCTTTTCACCTACTTACATTCCTTTGTCTCTGCTGCTTTCTTTCACATGTGTTCTGGGACTTTCTCACAGACTCCCCAAGAACCATGATCTGACCAACTCTTGGTCAGATTCCAACTGTGCTAGATAAAATTTCCTCATTATTGAGCACAGCAATGAGTTTTCTCTCATTATAGAAATGTTATAAAAATATTTATAGCGTGGTCACAGTTATTATCCTTTTTATGTTTCTGTTCACGTTTGTGTCAAAGTTGCTTTGGTTCTTTTTGAAACCACCGTGGCAAGGCCAGGCACTGTGGTTCATGCCTGTGGTCCCAGTGCTTTGGGAGGTTGAAGCTGGCAGATCACTTGAGGCCAGGAGTTTGGGACCAGGCTGGCCAACACACTGAAACTCCCTCACTACTAAAAATACAAAAATTAGTGGGATGTGGTGGCACACACCTATAATCCCAGCTACTTGGGAGGCCAAGGAACAAGAATCACTTGAACCTGGGAGGCAGAGGTTGCAGCGAGCCAAGATTGTGCCACTGCACTCCAGTCTAGGTGACAGAGCGAAACCTTGTCTCCAAAGCACAAAACAAAAAAACCCTTTATGGCACTTTTTTGCAATAATTTTTGTGAAGAAATATAATGACCTTCTGCTGAAAACCTCCCATGGAAATATGAGAGTGAAGGAGCACGGGGTCTCTGAGGGCACATGAGCGTAGTGCTGGTTCCTTGGGGTTCCCTGTCTGCCGGTCAGCAGAGCCCAATAGAGCTGGCTCTATTAGTTGGGGCGGGGTGGACTAGGTTGGCACAGCCAGCCCTCAGCCGTCCCCTGGCTTCTGCATGTTGGTTTTCTTCAGTGCTGTAATGACCCAGGCCTGGAGGGAGAGCTAATTAGACCTTTTTTGACAGCCTACGCTTGCCTCTCCTGCTGGCGTATTGCCTCGGCCCCTTGGGTTCTAATCTAGAGTCAAGTGGGAGTGTTTTATGTTGCTGGGTCTCTGATCAGCTTGGATCAGAATGGAGCCTTTAGAGGCTACAGACAAGCACACGTGTAAAGTGTCTCCACTCTTCTCTTCCAGGGAACCCTCCTCTGCTGCAGAGGCAGCGCGGGATGGGGAAGAGCAAGGACGGTGGGGTCAGCTCACCACCCCCACACTTTGTAACTGCCTGACTCGCAGCCCCTTACTGTGCCCCTTTGAAATGTGATACATCACCTGTAAAATGGGAGCCATGAATGAAGTTAACTTTCTGGGTTTTCATGGAAATAATTTCATGTTGCTATAACTTGTATGATGGCTGTTACTTTGTTAGTTAAGTTATAGTTTCTTTAAATCTTGCCCATCCTTGACTCCTTTTGTGATTGTATAGATCTCAATACCTCTGTAGTTGTGGGGAGTGCTTTAAAAAAAACAGGGGATATGTTTATTTGCCAGGCATTTATGTGCAGAGCAGTATCCTCCAGCCCCCACCAAAGAAGTCAAGGACTGATTCTTTTTTTTTTTTTTTTTTGAGACGGAGTTTCGCTCTTGTTGCCCAGGCTGGAGTGCAATGGCACGATCTTGGCTCACTGCAACCTCCGCCTCCTGGGTTCAGGCAATTCTCCTGCCTCAGCCTCCTGAGTAGCTGGGATTACAGGCATGTGCCACCATGCCCAGCTAATTTTTAGTATTTTTAGTAGAGACGGGGTTTCACCATGTTGACCAGGATGGTCTCGATCTCTTGACCTCGTGATCCACCCGCCTCAGCCTCCCAAAGTGCTGGGATTACAGGCTTGAGCCACCGCGCTCGCTTCGGCAGCACGTATACTAAAATTGGAACGATACAGAGAAGATTAGCATGGCCCCTGCGCAAGGACTGATTCTTAAGTGCTTAGATCAGGCGTCCCCAAACTATGGCCCATGGGCCGCATGTGGCCCCCTGAGGCCATTTATCCGCCTCCCCCCCCCCGCCCACCACACTTCAGGAAGGGGCACCTCTTTCATTGGTGGTCAGTGAGAGGAGCACAGTATGTGGCAGCCCTCCAACGGTCTGAGGGACAGTGAACTGGCCCCCTGTGTAAAAAGTTTGGGGACGCCTGGCTTAGATAGATCAAGAATGGGAAGATAAGATACTTAAGTAATAGAATGAAAAGGTATAGAAAAGAAATTGGAAAATTATGTACTTAAATTGAAAGCTTATAGGAGAATATTAGGTAATATTCAAGATATTAAAATTATTTAGCAGAAAGAGAACTGGGGTTCCCAGGATAAATAATATATAATTCTATCCCCATGAAAAGGCTTGAAAAGAAGGAGCCAAGCAACGTGGCTGTTTTCAAATTTCATCATGGACTAGAACCAAACGTCCTTGGGCTTCTGGCTCACTGAAGATTTTCTCAGCTGTCACTAACGAAGTTGCTTTCAAATAACACCGGTCTCCAAGGAGTCTATTGTAGTTTACAGACATTATCTCATGCATCCTTATTTTATTCTGTTAAGATATTACAAGGCAGGTAGTTCCCAATTTATATAAGAGGGCAAAGCAGAGGTAAGAGCAGCTAGAAATTCAGGGACGTTATCTTCTATTGCTCAACATTGCACCTTATTTATTAGACCAGCCTGTCTCAATGGCATTCTCTGATTTAGCAATTGTATTTCTATTTTTTGAAAATATCCCATCCAGAGGAGAATGTGATGCTATTTGGAAAACGAAACTGGCAAGCATCATCTTTTTGTAGAACAAGAAGTCCCAGAACATCTGACCTAAAAAACCACTATGTGTCATTGGCTATTGGCAAGAATTTTTACTGATAGAAAAAAAATTATAACACTGACCTGGTGCTTATTTTGTTAATATCATCCTCAGCTTTTTCACTTTAAGCATCTTTTCACATGCCTAACGATATGCAATGGGAGATGATTTTTAAGTATTTACTAGAATGTAGACATCAAATACCCATGGATATTTAGTGGACCCATTATACATTTCTTTCTTTCTTTCTCTAGTTTATGTCCTGAAGATCTGTTTATATTTTAAGTACGATTAAAAGTCATATATACATTGTGTATTAGGACACTTAAACCTTAAATCCACTCATCTAAATTCAAAATCCACCTCCACACACACAGAACACTTATTTCAAACGCAGCTAGAAGCCACAGTGTTGCCACTAATCTTAAACTGTTGAACTCTCTCCTGTATCTTTTTCCTCGTTTTGTTGTTTCAACAATTCTTAAAAATGCCTAAAGCTGTCGTAGTAGTTATCTCTGCAACAGACTTAACCATATTTTAGGTGATTTTTTTTCTCCTCAAATTGGAAAGAATGATGATGAATAACTTCAGTTAGCTGTGAATATGAAAAGTAAGGTGTATTTTTACCAGAAAATATTACCATATGGTCATATCACCATGTTTTCTGGAAAGACTGGGAAGTATGTGATGAGTTCACTTGCTCCTAGTGTTTTTTTTTTTCCACCTCCAAGGAATTCCTGTCATATGAAAGGTTTTAAATTATTCAAACCTAGGATGTTCTTGGGCTCATGAAACCAAAGTGAGGATTTCCCTAGAGCATGCAATGTCTGCAGAGAGAACCTCTAAGCTGAGTGGATATATGGCTCCCTCACCCTCATCCCAATCCCTTGTATTTCTTTTTGGAAAGCTGTGTTATTACTTGAAAGGTTTCATGTCCAGATATTGGCCCTAAAGAAGGTGCCAGCTCCCAGAGTGACAAAGCAAGATCCAGCTAGTTGAAGAACTGGGGCCAGGTTCTTCCTTGGAATGTGTGCAAATATTTTAATTCAGGTATGCTTGACCATGCATTATTGCCATGTATTTAAATATAGACCCAATGTCTCACTTACCCAATTGTTGTTTTTCCCACTGAAATGTAGAAAGAATATGCTTTTTTCCCCCTTCATCACAAAATATTTTGCTTTAGTATTATGATAAAATGTTCACGACCTAGCTTTTTGATTTTTCAGATATTGATGAATGTTTGAATCCAAGTACTTGTCCAGATGAGCAGTGTGTGAATTCTCCTGGATCTTACCAGTGTGTTCCTTGCACAGAAGGATTCCAAGGCTGGAATGGACAGTGCCTAGGTAGGTACTATAGTGTACTTATCAAAGGTTTGTTTCTTCTGCGTGCCCCATTTTCTGATAGAGTGGTGTAATACCAATGGATCCCTCTTCCAAAATGAAAAAATGAAATCTTGTATCATTCTAAGAAAAGTTCCCAGTAACTTCTAACCATTGAGAAAATAAGGAAATGACTTAGCATGAAAGATGTAAGATTCTAGGTGGGGCATATAATTAGGATTGAAACCAACTGTTGTTCTTCATGTGATAAATATCCAAAACCAAATAAGATAGTAAGACCTACAGGAAGGAAGAGAGATGGAGAGCAAAACACTTAAAAAGAGGGAAGACGCATAAGAAGCATCTACCACAGACAAGTAGAATTAGGTAAAACAACTGTTCTTTCTGGAAAGCTGTGCTGTTACTTGAAAGGTTTAGTTTCAAGTAATAGTTGAACAAATAGTTCAAAACAGTTGTGCGCGTGTGCGCGCACACACACACACACACACACACACACACATTTTCAACAGAAGTAGCAAAAGTGGTGCCTTAGGCACTGAGGAAGATACAGTGATACATTTGCTTTGATTCTAATTAGCTGTGCTATAATTAGCTGTCCCCGTTAATGGTTTGCATTTGTGTTTACCATGTGATCTTTTTTCCTAAAACTTGAACTCTTTTCCATTCCACACCAGAACTCTGAATACTTGAGTTAAACTTTTCATTCCTTCCTTCCTTCTTTCCTTTCTTCCTCTAATGCTTAAGAATTTACTATAGGCTAAGCATGGTGGTTCATGCCTGTAACCTCAGAACTTTGGAAGGCCAAGGCAGGAGGATCACTTGAGGCCAGGAGTTTGACACCAGCCTGGGCAGCATAGCAAGACCCCATCTCTACAAAATATTTAAAAATGTAGCTGGGCATGGTGGTGTGTGCCTGTAATCTTAGCTACTTGAGAGGCTGAGGTGGGAGGATCGCTTGAGTCCATGAGTTTGAGGTTTCCGTGAGCTGTGATTGTGCCACTGCCCTCCAGCCTGGGTGACAGTGAGACCCTGTCTCTAAAATAAGAAACAAAATGCAAAACTTACTGTGTATCCACAGAGTTGTACTAAGTTCTGGGATAGATTGAGGGGAAAAACTGATACGACCCCTTCCTTTGGGTACTTACTGTCTGGTCGGGGAGACTGACATGTACCCAAACATCTCACAGATCAACGCCGACTCACAGATGAGATAAGCACTAGAAAGGAGGTTCTATGATACTATGAGAGCATATGGTAGAACGGGCTGCCCTTAGGAAAATTCTTGAGTTGAGGTTCAACTGGCGAGAGAGTGGGAGGAGAACATTTCAGGCACAGTAAACAGCATATGCCAGGGGCTTGTGGAAGAAGAAGAAAGCAGAAGGCCAGTGTAGCTGAAGGCCAGAGAACACGGGAAGATTTGCTGCAAGATGAGAGGACAGACCACTGAATAATTTAAAGCCTTCTTAGTCCTGTTAAAACTGGTGGTCTTCATTCTCATAGCTCTGGGAAGACATTTAGGTGTTTTAATGAGGATTGCAGCACTCTGACTTTTAAAACCTTAGTCTCATCACCAGTCACCACCAGCTCAGCCTCTGTAGCTAGTGCAGGGAGCTTGCTGTCCTGAGTCCCTAAGCCCATCCCCAGCCCAGGAGTCTCTACCGATGGAGTTGTGAGATGTAGATCTTGGTGGAAAAGAAGAAAAGATTTTTATTCATTAGTTGTTTATTTGATAAGCAATTGTTTATGTAACTGGTGCTGGTCAGAAAGTATTAATACATATGCTTTCGGTTTTCCCATTTGGCCTAAATTTCATAGTTGCCTATCAAGGTTCCATGTGTATTCTCATTTTCAGCTCCTGATCAATAATCCAGGAGCAGAGCCTGAACTCTGCCTTTCATAATAGTAGTGTAAACACAGCCCTGATTCATGAATTTATAGTGGAATGTGACTGACCAAATTGGCAAGTGATTGCTCTTCAATGTAAATAATACTAAATGAATTCTTATACCTACATGTGCATATATATATAAACTTCAATGACAGAAGCACAGCACCTCATTTAAAACTAATTTTACTTTTGTCAACCAGATGAGTAGAATCATAAGCAGAATTATTAAATCACTGCATTTCTCAATTCAGCCGAAGTCCCACATTTAGCCCCTTGTTTTGCTATTGCATTGCTGAGGTCATGTATTTCCTGTTGTTAAATGGAGGCAGTGTCCTTTATCTTTCTGCTTTGGGTAAAATTTTAGGCTCTGCATAATCTCCAGATGAAGCCACGCCCCCAAGATTTAATTGCAGTTCTAATATTGTTCATATTGGACTTGCAGCTCTTCTAAATGTCTCATGAGGGCCTTTGCAGGTTATACTGAAAGAGATTTTCCATCTTAATTTTTTATAGTAGTAGAGCTTTCAAATGTTGAGAAGTTGACTGTGACAAGAAGCAGATATTGCAGCATGCCTTTCTGCTTACATTGAACCAATGGGTGGGTTGGATTTTTCTGCTAATCTCCGACCATGTGAATGACTGCCTAGCCCTATCTTTGTACTTCCAGTACCCTAAAACACCTTTCAGAAGGTGCAGTCTTGTCTTAAGCCTAGTTTGGAGTTGAGTTCATCACTAACATAACTTGATATCTATTCATTCTTTTAACAAATACTGAGTGTCTACGTAATGTGCCAGGTATTTTTCCAGAACACTGGGGATAGGGAGTGAATAAATAAAGTTTCTCCCCTCATTGTAGTTATACTCTAGTGCTTATATTGTGCTTACAAATAAACTCATAAGCAAGTACAATATGTGGAATGTCAGATGAGAAGCATGACATGAAGAAAGGTAAAGAAAAAGATAGCTAGTCTTTAGAGATCCCGTGGTGGTCAGGATAGTCAGATGCTAAGTGACTAACGTGCTGTTCCTTGTTAGTCATTTGTTTTGTCTCTAACATACAGTTACCTGTGATTTTTTTTTATATCCTTTTAGTTCTGATAACTTAGGATATATTGATGAGTTTTTTGCCCCAATTTTTAATTGGAAATTTGTGTGATAACATTAAAGACTCTGAACGTTTCCTATAATCACACCATTTTGGTGAAAAGTCCTACATTTGGCATTTGTTGGTTGCCTTCTGTAGAGATGATAATGCGTATCTCACAGGGCTGCTCTGTTCCATAAATCTTACTATCTTTTTTCCTGCAACTCTCCTCTGACTACATATTTTTACATTGTTATAATCAACATGTACAGTGTTTTATATAACATTACTTACGTTTGGCATTATGCTTATAGTTTTTTTTCTAAACTCATCTATCTTCATGTTGATTCGACTCTTTTTCTATTGAATGACTTCATTAAGCATTGCTATTCAACCCCTGTATTCTGCAGGGATTTTATACCAATTTCACTTTCTGCCTCTTTCACAGACTAAATGATGACCTTGGTGAAACCATTAATGGCTTCTTTGTATTCGTGCCGTGTAAGCTGGATCTTACTGATTGAAGCTTCTCCTTGTTTTATAAATTAGAGCAGAAATTGTTTTGGGCAGAAATAGGCAAAACGTTAGCAGGTGTCGTCTGAGGGACTACATTTTTTTCTCTGCTGTTTAGTTCAGGTCATACAATCCCTCATCCCAATAGTTTCTTATCCACTTCCAGTATCTATCATTTCAGATTCTGCCTAACACACGTCATCCCTAATGCTTTTTGGCAACTCTTGTTGGCTCTTCTGTTAACTGTAACTGCATCTTTCAAGTCATGGATTTCATTCTTCTCTTGAGAGTCACTTTGATCATTCAGCACTGTATTCCTTGGGCCTGACATTCAGCCTGGAGTTGTTGCCCACTCCATCCCCGCGTTTAATGACTATTTCGTCACTCTGGGTTCTGGCCAGTTCCAAATGGCTGTTTCAACCAGGACCTTTCTTAAGGGAAGCCAGCTTGTCAGGTACTCAATTTACAGGTTCCTCTTGACTTGTGGAGAGCTGGCCCAATTCAAACCCGATGAGAGCCATCCCCCAAGGAAACTCTCTAATATTTAATTATTTAAAAATACATTTGAGCCGGGTGCGGTGGCTCAAGCCTGTAATCCCAGCACTTTGGGAGGCCGAGACGGGTGGATCACGAGGTCAAGAGATCAAGACCATCCTGGTCAACATGGTGAAACCCCGTCTATAATAAAACTACAAAAAATTAGCTGGGCATAGTGGCGCATGCCTGTAATCCCAGCTACTCAGGAGGCTGAGGCAGGAGAATTGCCTGAACCCAGGAGGCGGAGGTTGCGGTGAGCCGAGATTGCGCCATTGCACTCCAGCCTGGGTAACAAGAGCAAAACTCTGTCTCAAAAAAAAAAAAAAATACATTTGATATTGCTAATGTAGAGATGTTAGTTCCCTGAATTTAGACAGAGTTTGGGCTGCATGACCTCTCTGAAGCTTAGCTTTATTATCTGTGATAACAAAGATTGAAATACTTGCTGCATAAGGTTTATTGTCAGAATGAAATAAGCAATATGAAGCACCTAGTAGACATCTGACACATGGTGGGACCCAGTCCATGCTATAACCCTTCTTCCTCCAACTATTACCCTCCTCTTTACCACTCTTGTCCTCAAACATAAGAAATGCAGTAGTAATAACTGATACTTGGTAAAGTAAATTGTGTATCACATTCTTCCATATAAATATATTCTCTTTGGCTTTTTGAAGCTCATGATGTATAGTTTTTTAATTCTTTCCATGTCATTGGAGCATTCTTTTATGAATTTAAATAATTTTGTGGTTTCCATTCGATGTCTCCCATCCAAATCCTAACCGGGCCCAACCCTGCTTTGCTTCCAAGATCAGACAAGATAGTGCACGTTCAGTATGATATGTCTCTTGACTCCTTCCAACTTCTTACTGTTTCTGCTTAGGTGGAATGTATTTCTTGGGAGCCATGATACTTCTCTGTAGGGTCATTAGTAATTCCTAACAAATGTTGAGGTGTCTATAATCATGCTGCTGTTTCCATTCCATTCCTTTACTGTCTTTGCTCACCTTCACAAGGTAGACCATGCCACCCATCGGATATATGCAGCTAGCCTTTTGGGGGTTTACTTTATTGCCTTGCTTTGTAGTTCAGTTCTTGATAGACGTTGTAATCTGGTAACAAATTTCTGAGATTTTTTTCAGAGTAATCTTTCTTTTCTAGTCCCTGATTAAGTTGAGAATGACTTTCTGACTCCCATTTAAGCTCTCTGAATGTAGGTCTTGGTTGTTTGAAGAATTTAGTATCATTCAGTCTACTTGACAACTGATTAGCTACAGTCTTAACCAAGACCTGGCACCGAGAACTTGAAGAATAAACTTGGACAGAAAACATGGAGAGCTCATTGTTCTAGAAGTTCTTTTCACACTATGATTTGTTTTCAGATTTGAAGATTCGGTTTAACTTCAGTGGCTTATATGAATATTTATAGACGAATCTGAAATTGAAGACTTGGTACAGCAGGTATTTGTTTTATAGAAGATTGCAACTGAGTACAACATGTACCTTTTTCATATTTTATGTATAGACATTAGCATTATCCCTAAATGATTATATGCTAAAGGATGCTTGTAATCAATCACTAAGCTATTTATTAAGCACTTGTCTATGTATCTCCTATATACCAGAGAAGATTTGCAATCATAAAAACTACAACAAAAAAACTTTTGAAAGCAGGGAGCATGGTTTGTGGGAACATTAATTATTATAACAAAGTGTTTCTGAATATAGTTTATGAAGGTTTTGACATGATTGTATCATTTGATTGCCGCAGTAATTATCCCTGTAGTACAAGTGTGGAAATTGATTCCCAAACAAGTGAATGGGCTTACTAAAGGTTATAGGTAATGAATATCAGAACTAGGATGTGACCCCCCTATCTTTTTTCTCTAAATCCAGTGTTTTGTTCTATACAGTATCACATGTACCCTTCGTGTACACATGAGAAAACTAGAGAACAAAACAATATAATGAAGACAATAAGGAAAATAAAAGTGCATAGAATGGCGAAAGCCACATGGGCTGGAATCATCCCTTACAAACAGCAGTAATAATGGTTCGGGGATGGCCAGGCATGGTGGCTTACGTCTGTAATCCAGCACTTGAGGAGGCCAAGACAGGCAGATCATGAGGTCAGGAGTTGGAGACCATCCTAGCTAACACAGTGAAACCTCGTCTCTACCAAAAATACAAGAAATTAGCCGGGCATGGTGGCACACAACTGTAGTCCCAGATACTTGGGAGGCTGAGGCAGGAGAGTTCCTTGAACCCAGGAGGCAGAGGTTGCAGTGAGCTGAGATTGCACCACTGCACTCCAGCCTCGGTGACAGAGTGAGACTCCATCTCAAAACAAACAAACAAACAAACAAACAAACAAAACAAAACAATGGCTAGGGGATTCTAGAGTTTGAGATGGCAAGTCTGCACCACAGGTAGTGGCAGTTGAGTTTTGCTGAAAGATAAAACGTTTCTTTGGAAAGGTGAGGGAGGAAGCCAGTAATTTGGTGGGATTAGTGATTTGCTTTTTCTGAGATCATCCTTGGCTCTTTATGTAGGATGTGCACAGCATTCATTGGTTCTTCTCCAGTTGTGAAAAGCAGTGATGATTCTTTGAGGATTATGTAACAAATGCTTGTCAGCAACTCTGCTGCTACCACCACATATTTTAACTTCATCAGAATGGACAGAGGAGGTGTGAGATTCTGAGGATGTACTATACCCTGAGTGCAGCTGAGGTGGTGTCATCACACTGGCCTGACCAGCATCTGTCTCTCATTTTGCCATGCTTGCTTTTCTGCCAAATATGTTCTCCCATCTTCTTTGGTATAAAAGATTATGTGTGAAGAATAGTTGAGGAATCACTGAGATAATGACACAGTTGGAGTAGGGAGTAATCCTGTGTTTTCATGTAGCTATAGTGCTAGAATCAGATGCTTTATCCCTGTCTCAAGTGATGCTCATTCACTGAAGCCTATATTGGTGATGTGATTAAGGAACAAATTGAGGTTGGATAGCCTCAGAGAAATAATTGGCTATGTTGACATATTCATCTCATTGAAAGTACAGGAAATAATACAGGCAAATTATTGCTCCAGGACAAATTCTAGCCAACCAAAGCAGCTGCTTTTACATGAAGTGTAAAAAAGCACAGGCTTGGGAGAACATGACTGGGTGACATGAGCCACTGAATACCCTCTGTACGTGGTGGGTTATGCCCACCGGGGAGGGACTTGAGACAGTCTGGTATGTTCCCAGGATATTAGAAAGGGAAATTTTTAAAAAAGTTCTTCACCCAGGTGAATTACATCCCAAGGCAATGAGACAATGAGCCTGTGGGATTAGTGGCCAGCTGAGCATCATCTCTGTGAAACTGTGGAGAAGTGACAGTTACAAAAGGATGTGGAGAGAGTAATATTCTCCCCCTAAAAAGAAAAGAAGGTGGAGTCTGGGAATTAGTGACCACTGAACTTCATGTTAATCTTGACAAAGAACTATAGAATGCACAATTCAAATGATGAGGTGCAACATTTTTAAAGGGAAGTGATGATTATAAGAATCAGGCAGGATTCATCAAGGATAAGTCATGCTAGACTGTCCTGAGTGCCTTTTCTGATACAGTGATTAGATAAGTAGACCAGGAAATCCTGTAGGCTTGGCACATCTAGTTTTCAACAAAGCTTTTGTTACTGTCTCTCTGGGCACTGTAGATGAGAAGGATCAATTTGGACTACATGATAGGATAGTAAGATGGATTCATATATCTTTTTTTAATGCTTATTTTTACTTTTATATACATATTTACTTTTGAGACAGGGTCTTGCTCTGTTGCCCAGGCTGGAGTATAGTGGTGCAGTCACATCTCATTGCAGTCTTGACCTCCTGGATTCAAGTGATCTTCCCACCTCAGTCTCTCAAGTAGCTTGGACTACAGGCACTCACCACCATGCCCAGCTAAATTGTTTTTGTTATTGAAGAAATGGGATCTCCCTTGTTGCCCAGGCTGACACATGCTTTAAGGTGTATGCATAAATTTTTGAATTTTCTTCCTGCCAAGTCTGATCTGATGCCTCTGGCAAGTTTCTTATTCTGGGAGGTTTAATTAATTCAGTGAGTAGCAAATGCCAGATTCCTATGTCTCAAAAGCCCATTGGTAAACTATTTGAGATTTACAATCCAAGGTCTCATCCAGGCTAGATTGCAGTGGCGTGATCGTAGCTCACTGCAGCTTCTCACCTGGGCTACAGTGATCCTCCTGCCTCAGCCTCCCAAGTAGCTGGGACTATAGGCATGCATCACCACACTCAGCTAATTAAAAAAAAATTTTTTTTGTAGAGACAGGGGCTTACTATGTTGATCTCAAACCCTTGTTCTCAAGCAGTCCTCCCACTTCAGCCTCCTGAGTTGCTAGGATTACAGGCAAGAGCCACCGCACCTGGCTAGAACCAATTTTTCTAGCAACACTGTTTTTTTATGATAAGTTTCCTAACTGAGATAAAACACGAAGACCTGTTGAACTCATTATGTATATGCATTGGAAGAATTTGGCTAATATGAATATTCTGTAAGACCATATCTTAGAGTAAGACAAATTTTAAGGTCCGCCATGAAAACCAGAGCCGTAATCATCTACCTCTGCTCTAGTGATAAGGCAGCCATCTGGTGGGTGAGGACCACCTGCTTCCTTCATAACCTATTTTGTGTTGCTATAACAGAACACCTTGAGGCTAGGTCATATATAGAGAAAAGAGGTTTATTTATGTAGCTTATGGTTCTGGATACTGGCAGATTCAAGATCGAATGGCCACTTCTGGTGAGGGCCTTGTGTTCTTTTTAATATTCTGGAGAAGTGGGAGGTAAAGCAAGTACATGCAAAGAGAGCAAAACACAGAGACAACCTGACTTTATAGCAGTCCACTCTCTTGGGAACAATTTCATTCCCACGAGAACTAACCCAGTCTCAAGAGAAAGACATTAACCCATCTTAATGACCTAATCATCTCTTAAAGACACAAGGCACCACTTCCCCATACTCCCACCTTGACAACCAAGTCTCAACATGAGTTTTAGCTGGGACAAACCATTTTCAAAGCATAGCACTTCTTATGGCATTGATGAGAGATCCTCCCAAGGGTTGGAAGCTTGAATTGTGGGGCCACGACTTCTGCTGTCATTACCACCCAGGGCCCCACAAGTTTGTGTCCTTGACTAAACTGAAGAACACTGAAAACCATTGAAGGTTTTTTAAGTAGAAGAGCCAACATCATTTATCGGATTTGTATTTTAGAAAAAAGTGTATTCTGTCTGCAAGCTGGATAATGGATTAGAGAAGCCAAATCTTAGAAAAACAAATTAAAAGACTGTGGCAGTAACTCAGGTGAGAAAGAATGAACGTAGGTGAATTAAGAGAGATTTGAAAGGCATATTGATATGCCTGGGCAATCAACAATGTGAAGAAAGAGGGAGAATAAAAGTAAGGACTCTAGAAGGTATGACTCCCAGGTTTCTGACTTGGGCATGTCAGTAGGTAATGGTAATAGATATTGGTATGGAAAATAACATAGAGAAAAGACAGGGAGGGGTCAGCTTTGGCCATAAAGACTCAGAGGTATCTGGGGGACATCAAGGACGTATCCAGTAGACTGACCAGCTTTATGCATGATTCTTCAGTTTAGGAAAGAAATCTGGACTAATGATACAATGCTGAATTAATTTTACCCCATTTGTATCCACCAAGTGTTTTTATGTGTGACTGCTCTCTGGAGACCTTCCTTCTTTGTCAAGATGCTTTGGTTATATTTTACTGTCTTGCTATTTTCTCAGGAGCATAATCTCATTAAGCCATGTACTTTCAGTTCAAACTGTTCTGTCTACAGTGATTGGCTTGACAGAATTCTGGTCCCATGCAATTATGTCTATAATAAGCAAAAGAAAGAATAAACACATCAGGCTACCCTAGATATTTCAAGGCATTCTGCTTCGTCATCAGCCATGAGTAGCCTAGAAAAATAAAAGTTTTATAAGTATCTCCTAAATAGTAATCTGTAATTCCTGTTAATTTACTTTACCTAGAGAAAATATGGTCTTAGAGATTGATTTTGCTGTTACATTCTACAGCCTTATAAATCACTTTCCCTGGTGCATGAATAATTAAAGAGAGCAATCCATACATTTCTGAACTTGTTAACGTTTTTGAAACAAAACCAGATACTAAACATGACATTTTCCTGTTGCTGTCTGGAATTTCTATGCCTGGTGTCTAGGCTCATTCCCATTATTTACTTTGGCTCCAATGCTTGGCTTCTTCTTTCAAGTTGTTTGCCTTCAGTGTTTACAGAAGTGGATTCCCACAACCAAAGAAAGGGTGGTTAATGACTCAGTCTGGAAGTGCTATTTTTGTTGCCGTGGACTAGAGTCAATTTGCCGTAATTAGTGATACTTTGTGAAAGCAACACAGAGCACCTAGGCCGTGCCATTTCCTTGGCTCTTCTCAGTATGACCAGGGAACACACCCATGTGCACACTCACGGGTGCGTCTTTGCCGTGTCTTAGCATAACTCTACTTCTGCATTCCATTGGAAGAAAGAATACAGTTTTAATACAATGCAAATGCATGCCATCTAGACCCTGGATTACTGAAGATTAGATTTGTATCGTCAGTGTGCCTGTGACTGCCTTGAGAGAGTAGAAAGCTTTACTGCTTTCATGGTGTAGTGAGCATTGAAAAGTGAAACAAATGCTATAACATGCCTTTTCCTCTTTGTTTGTCTGCCTTATGCTTAAGGTGCTTTGATTATGTTACAGACTCCGGTAAGATTAAGCCTAAATTATGATGTTGTATGTGTAGTTTTAGCATTTTGCGAGTTAAGCTTTTCCTCTTTAAGTTTTTGCTTCTTGATTCTTCACTCGTGTCTGTCACTGCAACATACAGTGGACCTATGCAGGGCCATTCAGACGGGGCACAGAACTTAACATTTTTGTTTTTGAAAAATAATAATATGTAGTAGGGACTTAATAAATATTTTTGAATGAAATAAATAAAATTTAAGATGATGATTTTCAGTATAAATGCTGTTAGCAAATAATAAAAACAAACATCAACTCATACATTCTCTCTCACTCTAACTGTTTCTATCACTAGACTTAACTTTGCCTGTGACAGAAACTTATAGTCAGGTTAAAAGGATAGGTTTGGGTTCAAATCTCAGAACCAGCATTTTCTATGTGGCCTTGAGGCTGGTTATTGAACTTCTCTGTGTTTCAGTTCCTTCCTCCATGAAATGGTTGGCCCATTAAGGATTTTGTTCAGATTAAATGAGATGATGTATGTAAAGCCTTTAATGCCTACACCACGGAAGCCATAAAGCTTTCTACCCTCTTAAGAATCTTTGATTCTTTGGAAAATTCTTTCTTGTAGAGATGTTGCACTAAATCTCCCCTTTCTTCCTTCCTCCCTGCTACAACAATCCGTCTTTACTTCTTGAATTTATTCATAGAGCTTATTTGGTTATGAGCTACTTTCAGAAGGCAAGTTAAAGTATAGAACCATCATCCATGCAGTTCACGACAAACTGCTTTTTCTCCTTCGGGCTAATTTGCAAGTTTATCTTGAAGAATCTGCCCGTTCTTCTGAAGGTCTACTGTTTCCATTTCTAACCAAATTTAACTTTATCCGTGTTTTCTTTTTCTTCTTTTTTTGTTCTTTCCATTACGCAACACTCTTCAAGATGTGGATGAGTGCCTGGAACCAAACGTTTGCACAAATGGTGATTGTTCCAACCTTGAAGGCTCCTACATGTGTTCATGCCACAAAGGCTATACCCGGACTCCGGACCAGAAGCACTGTAAAGGTAAATACTTCGATCAAGTTTCCCATTTTTATTTAAACTTCACTTAAGCATAGATTAGAGCAATTAGCCTTAGAAAAGGGAACCCTACTACCTGTGTTTATTTTGAGCAAGCTTAGAGCACATATTGGTTGGCTTGGCTGAAAGTGGCTCCTCACTGTGGTTAAAATACAGAGCATATCTGTTTACATAAAGGGAAACAATGTATTTTTAGAGAGTCTGTAAACCACACATCTATTCATTTAAATATTTTATCATTGTAAAAGCAGCACACAGTTGCATAACTCTGTGAATATATTAAAAACCATTGAATTGTACATTTTAAATAGAATTGTATGGCACATGAATTATATCTGCGTAAAATGGATATTAAAAGAAACCAACATACACCCATTTTAGAAAATTTAGCAAATGCAGAGGGAATAAAAAAGAAAAATAACAATCTCACATAATCTCATTTATGAATAATCATATTTCATGGATATTGTATATAAAGGTGTTATTCTATATACAAGTTTGTATCTTGCTTTTTGTGACTCGATAGTATTTCATAAGCACCATAAGTGTTTCACATTCCATTTGTAACTGTTTTCAAATGCTTTTTTTTTTTTTAATTTTGAGACAGAGTCTCACTCTGTTGCCAGGCACCAGGCTGGAGTACAGCAGTGTGAGCTTGGCTCACTGCAACCTCCGCCTCCTGGGTTCAAGCAATGCTCCTGCCTCAGCCTCCCAAGTAGCTGGGATTACAGGTGCATGCCACCACACCCAGCTAATTTTTGTATTTTTTAGTAGAGACGGGGTTTCACCATGTTGGCCAGGATGGTCTCGATCTCTTGACCTCGTGATTCGCCCACCTCGACCTCCCAAAGTGCTGGGATTACAGGCATGAGCCACCGCGCCCAGCATCAAATGCTATTTTTAGAGGCTGTATAATATTCCAGTGTATTGCCATATCACAGTTTTCTTGTTCTTCTTTAGGTATTGAACAAACAAAAAAGTTTGAACTTCTCATTAGTGAATAAAACTAATACAGGTCTCTCTTTTTTTTTTTTTTTTTTTTGAGATGAAGTTTCACTCTGTCGCCCGGGCTGGAGTGCAATAGTGCAGTCTCTGCTTACTGCAACCTCCACGTCCTGAGTTAAAGTGATTCTCCTGCCTCAGCCTCCTGAGTAGCTGGGATTACAGGTGTATACCACCACACCCAACTAATTTGGGGGTTTTTTTTGAGATGGAGTCTTGCTCTCTCTCTCCCAGGCTGGATGGAGTGCTGTGGCGCAATCTCAACTCACTGCAACCTCCATCTCTTGGGTTCTAGCAATTCTCCTGCCTCAGCCTCTTGAGTAGCTGGAATTACAGGCACCTGCCACAACATTTAGCTAATTTTTATATTTTTAGTAGAGATGGGTTTCACCATGTTGGGTAGGCTGGTCTTGAACACCTGACGTCAGGTGATCCACCCACCTTGGCCTCCCAAAGTGCTGAGATTACAGGTGTGAGCCACTGCACCCGGCCAGATCTCTTTGAAAAATAAACTTTTGTCTTAACTTTAGAATTATTTCCTTATTCATAAAAGTAGAATTATTGGGTAAAATTTTCTAATTTTTTTACTATTTTCTTTTGTTTTTATTTTTTAATTGACATATAATTTTCCATATTGTACATGTTTATGGGGTACATACTGATGTTTTGATACATACACTGTACCATGGTCTTTTTACTATTTTTACAGGAGAACATTCTCATTTCAAATGTATATTTATTTTAATTCTAAAAAGGTTTAATATTTATTTTATATGCTCATTCTCTGAACACTTCCAATTTTTAAACATTTATTTTATATACTTATTACACATTTATATATATTTAAAATTCCTCTTAATATTATTTTCCATTTATCAGGTTTTTTATTTTTTAAGTCAATGTATATGAATTCTTTATATATGTAATACGTATATAAATGTATGTACACGTGACCAGGTACAGCACTTTGAGTGGCCAAGGCAGGTGGATTGCCTGAGATCAGGAGTTCGAGACCAGCTTGGCCAACATGTTGAAACCCTGTTTCTAATAAAAATGCAAAAATTAGCCGGTTTGGGGGCATGCACCTGTAATCCTAGCTACATGGGTGGCTGAGGCGTGAGAATCACAAAGAGGAAATAAGTAAAAATTTTCTTCTTTCTTAAGTGCCTCGATGTAAGTGAAGGGTCTAGGGTGATAATCAGTTTCTCACTATGGTAGGCAAGTCATAAGTGAATAATACCCTGGTATCCTGTAGGAATTGAGGCTTCTTCCACTGGCAGTAGAGAATGTGCAGGCATCTGAATTGGATGCCTTGCTCCCATACTATAACAGCAACAGTGGATCTTGGCCACTCCTAGTGGAGCATCTAATGTGGGCACACCTCCATTTCTCCTGGTCCCTTCTCTTTTGGCCCACATCCAGTTTCCTACTGACTCCTTAAGCCAACCATCTCCTCAGACCAAATTAAACATGAGAAGCATCTGAAAGGTATTATTTCTTTCCCATCCACTGGATCAGTGGTGAATGAGGATCTCAAGCCTTAGGAGTCATTGCTAATCTTTGATTGCTAGTTTATTTTCATATCCTGCCGTTTTATCTTCTTTCTTCCTAATCTGCCTAATTTTTTTCATCTGCTTATTGATAAAAACTCTTGCAATCTGTCCCCTTCCTTCATATTCCAAACTTCCTTGTCACAGTGCATTCTTCAGCTAGCATTCTCTGACCCCTCCAAGTCAGTGTCACAACTGCCCTGTGAAGATTCTGTGCTTATTTAGACCCAGTACCTGTTCAAGATTATCCTGCCTTTGACATTCATCTTCCTCACTGCTTACCTGATGTGGCTCTTTCATTGGTTCAGATATGACTTTGGGTGAATAATCTCAGGTTTCCAGACATGGTGTCATCCCTAAAATTAGGGGATTTAACGGGATGCTCAAAGTAGATACATGTTGAATGAATGACTCATAACCATCGTCTTGCCCTTGACCACTGCCATCCTAGCCAAGCCTAGGAAAGATTAATTGGGGGAGCCAAGACAACTAAAAATATCTGGGATTAAATTATATATTAAAGTCGAGTATTTAAATGTTTTTTATTAAAAACAAAAAAGGCAGTATATCAGATCCTATTCCTGATGTGTAGAAGCTGTGTGAGCTTGGATAAATTATGGTGTCTTACTTCACTAAACCTTACTTTCCTCATCGGCAAATAAAAGGGAGCAATAATGGTACCTACTGGAGCTGATATGAGGACTGCATGAAATAATACAGGGACAGAGATCATGTGGAGAGAGCGAGTTAATGCAGGGGCAGAGCATGATGTGGTGGTGGTGGTGTTTGCTAAATGAGAGGCATAAACAAAGGTTTGTTAAGGCAAGAAATGTGTGGCAAACTCTGCTTGTATGCTTCTGGGAAAGCTTCACGAAGGTGTTACTATTTGAACTAGGTCTTAGAGTATTGAATACAAAGGGGAGTAAAACTTGGCAGGCAGAGGAAGCAGCACATGCCAGAGCTCAGAGGTGAGAAGGGCTATTACTTCCACTTGGCATTTAACCTTGCCCTCTACTCTGATTCTAATGGCATCTCCCCATCCCAGTCTGGGATGCATTAACTCTTCCCATGTGATCTCTGCCCCTGTATAATTTCGTGCAATCCACATATCAGCTCCAGTAGGAAGCATTATTGTTCCCCTTTTTTTGCAGATGAGAAAGCTCACACAGCCTCTACATGTCACAGCTAGGATCTGATACACTGTCTTTCTTTTTAAACTAAACTCTAGACTTTATTTTGATTTCACAAGTTTTTCTAGTCACATCCTCTTTCTGTTCCAGGATCCGATCCAGAATACGACACTGCATTTAGTTGTCTTGTCTCCCTAGTAAATCTCTCCCTAGTTTTCAAGCTCTTATCTGTCTTAAAGAGTATAGCCCAGAATCCTGTAGCTTGTCCCCAGTCTGGATCATCTGATGTTTTTCTCATGATTAAACTGGGGCCATGGGCTTTTGGGAAGAACACAGAGGTGAAAGGCTCTGGTCATCACATAATGTCAGGTATACTTTCACATGTCAGGTGTGTGTGATATTCTTGGCACAAAAGAAAGAAGACACTTGTCCGGCATGCCTCTTTTATTAGAAAGCTTTCTTTTAGCTCAGAAATTTGATCCCTCGTTAGAAAAAATATGTATTTTTATCTCTAGAGTTAATCTATCTTTGTTCCCTTTGGTCATTTTAAAGACCCAAAGATCACCTTGTTCAAGATAACTGTATTGCCTCAGGCTATTCTAAGTGTATATGTCATGACTTGTCATGAATTACTCCTGACATTCTTAGCACCATAAATGAGTAAGTTACATAACAGGTCTGGCATACCCCGACAGTACTTGGAATGGAGGGTATATCTCTGCTGCAGACATCTTCACATGGGAATGCTTAACTTGTTGTCATCTATGAGAAAGTCAGAAAGAGTCCAAAGCACTAAAAATGTTGTCAGACATTCTGTGAGATCCAGCCAGCTGCAAGAGCTATTGCTGGTCTTTGGTTCATGAACTGACATCTCAAGTACTTCATAGAATGTGCTAAAAGAAAATATGATGTAGGCTGATCTTTGCTGCCAACCATTCCGAAAGCTAAAAGACTTAGAGTGTTTGAAAGGTATAAAATAATCTTTAAAATGAAACTTAGCTTGTTTAATTTCTGTATGAACAGGCAATAGTTGGCAGCCAGAAATTATTTATAAATAAAAGAGACTAATAATACAATTGGCGAAACCACCGTTTTTAACCAACTAAATTAATTCCTATGAAAAATTAAATATGAAATTTTTGAACTCTAATGACATTAATACTTTGTATAAGCTATTCAGGAAACCATTTCAATATTTCAATAGCAATTTCAACTATTTCGTGAAGGGATAACCCGATACCTTGCTTATATCTGAATAAATTTAAAAGATTAATGCCCCATTAGAGGTGAAACTTGATCAGAGGAAACAGGTAATTGTCAACAATGCTTGAGTGAAAGGCCTATACAGTTTATTGAGTTTTCCTAGCAAACACTTTTAGATGCATTTTAAGTGAGATGATTTTGGAAGAAAACAACAGTCATACATTGATCTATAGGACATGGTTTTTAAAAAGAAAATCCCCCTATTTTATTTATTACTCTGTTTAGATTAGGGCTCCTTTCTCCCCCTCTGAGTATAGGGCTAATATGTTTCGTATCTATTTCCTTTGGTAATCTTTACAACAAACCTGTCATGTAGGCCATGAAGATCAGTTATACCCACCTTGTTTTAATAATCATAAACTCTTACAAGTTGGCTAGCCATTCAACAGAACATTCTGAGGCTGTATTTGCACTGACAGGGCAAGACAGAATTATCTGCTTGGTTCAGACCAATGTAATGGCCGAACCAAAACATCTGGAATACTCTACTCCTATCAGAAGTGTTTAAGTTATTGATGAAGCCAGTCCTTTACTGCAGTTGTATAACTTCGTATACATGACATTTTCTAGGCCACTTATTAAGAATGATATTCTTTCTCAGTTAGTGGTTTTATCTTCAGTCAAAGCACGTTTAAAAATCCTCACTTACTTTTTTCTCCTTCTGTATTCCAGCAGTCATCCTAATACTGCCATTTCTCTTGGCTTTCTTTGTTACTTTGAAAATGAGCCAGAGTTCTTTTATACAACTGTTTGGCCTTACTTATAGTTCAACTTCTAAATAAAGTAGAATTATCCGTTTCCTTCCATAACTGCTTATGTTTTTGGTTTTGTTTTTGCAATTCCTGGTAGAGTTTTGCTTCCGACCTCTTTCATGCAACTAAACAGGTCTACAAACTGTCTGAGTGCTATTGTATTTGCTTCAGGTTCTGCCTTCTGTTTGCAACTGTAAAATATTTCGTGTTGCATTTCAAGAGATTGATGGTGAGGAGTATGATTCTTATAAGTAGCTTATTGATTTATTGTCTATTTGTAGTTATCTCTATTCTCTACATCAGTATACTGAGGTTCATACAGCAGCATGGGTGGAGGGATACATACTAAAGTGTGTAGCGTCAGACATAAGAAGTACTGTTATTTTTGTAGCAATAACCCCAGAATGCATTGCAGGGAGCACTGCATTCTCCTGGGTAGTCTCTTTTTCAGAAAAAAATGCCATTGTTTTATTTGCAGATATTGATGAATGTCAGCAAGGGAATCTCTGCATAAATGGGCAGTGCAAAAATACCGAGGGCTCCTTCAGGTGCACCTGTGGGCAGGGGTACCAGCTGTCGGCAGCTAAAGACCAGTGTGAAGGTAAGAGCGTGGTAACGTGAACTACTGAAACTTCAGCATAAAGCACCTGGTCTGAAAAAAATGTACATTCAATCAAGCGAGTGTACCTTTTAAAAATTACCTAGATGATTGCGTTATAATACCAGAAAGTCAGGGATTTAAACATCAGTTAGGAAAGTCAATAAAACAAGATGGAAGACAGTTAAATTTCAAAACCTATGGCATTAGCAATCAATGGCTAGGCATTAGTATTAAGAAGAAAAGTTATTGCTCTCTGTGTAATTCTTTACTACAGAAGATAATTTCCATTGAAACACTTAATTTAAAGGTTTTGTGTACTTGAATTTCAGCAATTGGAAAGTCATTATATCGGGCTGCTTTATGCTGTGGAATGTTAATAACCTTAATTTTGTATTTAACATTGAAAAATTTTTGCCTTTTAAAAAAATCGCTAAAGAAGACTTCTCAGTAAAACTGTAATAATGTCCCCCTTAGAGACAAAGTTTGCAAAATAAGTTCTGTTCCTACAGGTGATAGTGAAGATTCTGGATTTGCTAGGATTGGCCTTAGACTTTTAAAAGAAATATTTCATTGAATTTCACACAGAAATACTTCCCTTCCCAATAAGTATGTGCTTCCTGAACTTGAAGATGTTATTATCTCACCTGTGTCAACTACAAGTGCCCAGAGTACTTGAGAGCAAACATCATTTCTTATTTAAGAACAGAATCCACACTGTATAAGGTCAATTATTTGATAAAGAAACAATATCCGGCCAGGCACAGTGGCTCAAGCCTGTAATCCCTATTCTTTGGAAGGCCGAGGCGAGTGGATCACCAGGTCAGGAGTTCAAGACCAGCCTGGCCAACATGGTGAAACCCTGTCTCTACTAAAAATATAAAAATTTGCCAGGCATGGTGGTGGATGCCTGTAATCCCAGCTACTCAGGAGGCTGAGGCAGAGAATTGCTTGAACGTGAGAGGCAGAGGTTGCAGGGAGCTGAGAATGTACCACTGCATTCCAGCCTGGCAACAGAGCAAGACTCTGTCTCAAAAAAAAAAAAAAAAAAAAAAAAGGAAACACTATCCATGTATACTCTCAATATTTGATAAGCAAAAATGTCTGAGATAGTGTTACAAAAGCGACAATGTATGATGGCCATTACTTGTATCAACATTGTCTTTCTAGAATTTACACGGATCCAGTTGAAACTGATTGAAAATGTTTTTTAAGCACCACTTCTACAGTTTCGTTGTGTTCTCTTGCTCGTAGACATTGATGAATGCCAGCACCGTCATCTCTGTGCTCATGGGCAGTGCAGGAACACTGAGGGCTCTTTCCAGTGTGTGTGTGACCAGGGTTACAGAGCTTCTGGGCTTGGAGACCACTGTGAAGGTAAGAATTGCATCTGATTTCAGAATCATAAAATGCCCCGATCAGAGGGAAATCTAGGCATCATCTCAGCCTCTGTCTTTGAGCCTGATCTCTTGATTACATAATGAAGACGTACATTAGGTCCCTGCAAAGTGTCTTCCCTGGGGTCACACAAATAATTCAAACAAGGGAGTAGAGTCCAGATTTTCTTTACACTGCTTGGAGCTGTCTTTTAGATTTGTGCCAGCCAAAGGCATAAAAGAATCAGTTTAACTTTACCAGCTATAGATGGTTTATCCTGGTTGCATAATTCTGAACTGTAACACCTTGTTTATGCAGAATCAACTTCCAGATGTTCCAAATGAGTAAGTACAACTTAATTTTCCAGGTAATTAGAGGGTTTTTCAGAGCCTAACTTCAATTCAGTTTTTAGCTTTTTGCATAAAACATTTCTGAAAGATACCCCACATGTACAGTATCGGGTAGTCGTTAACCACTTTCACCACCTGCTTGGCGAACAAGCTCTCTGAAGTGGTTGGAAGACTGAGCCAGACTTATGTATGGGGAGGGGAATGTCTTCTCCCAGTGGGCTGCTTTTTCACTTTTACCACCATTCTGTCACTTGTGACCTTGTTCATTGTCCACCTAAGTAATAGACTTTTTCCCAGCCCACCTGAGGCTTTATTGCATTTACATCCTGTCCGTTGTGAAGCCAGAAACATCAGTTTTGGCAGCGTTGTGTCTCCCATTTAGGGTCAGAGGTTTTGAAGGAGGGGCTGAACCCCACCTTTGAGAGAAGTGGATGAGCCTTTGGGTGAATGGTTTCATGACACGCATTTCAGCAGCCCCAAATCCTTTTTCACTCCCAGGCCAGTTGATTGGGAAAGATCCATTGTCATTTACAGTATCCTACGTTTCTGACCAGAGAACTTGGCATAAGCAGTCACAAGTGGCTGAGTTCTCATACCCTGCTGCTGCTGGGAGTGAAAAATGACCCAACCCTTGGGCAGGCAATTTTAGCAGTGTTTTAAAGGCCTTATCAGTAAATCAACTTCTAAGATTTTATCCTAAGG
The DNA here is from genome assembly GCF_048565385.1 of Saimiri boliviensis. Classification (NCBI taxonomy): domain Eukaryota; kingdom Metazoa; phylum Chordata; class Mammalia; order Primates; family Cebidae; genus Saimiri; species Saimiri boliviensis. The sequence goes on from NC_133449.1 coordinate 32,989,696, forward strand.
TTATCATGTTCCTCAAAGAGTTAATTACACCTATGAAAAGTGGTAATCAGTATACCTATTGAGGCCAGACGTGGTGGCTTATGCCTGTAATCCCAACTCTTTGGGAGGCTGAGGTGGACGGATCACCTGAAGTCAAGAGTTTGAAATCGGCCTCACCAACATGGTGAAACCCTGCCTCTACTAAAAAAAGATAAAATTAGCTGGGTGTGGTGGTAAACACCTGTATTCCCAGCTACTTGGGAGGCTGAGTCAGGAGAATCACATGAATCTGGAAGGCAGAGGTTGTAGTGAGCTGCGATCATGCCACTGTATTCCAGCCTGGGTGACAGAGCAAGAAGACTCCATCTCAAACAAACAAAACAAAAATTAGCCAGGCATGGTGCTAGTGCTTGTAATCCCAGCTACTCAGGAGCCTGATACAGGAAAATGGCCTGAACCTGGGAGGTGGAAGTTGCAGTTAGCCAGGATCGCACCACTGCACCAGCCTGGGTGACACAGTAAGACTGTCTCAAAAAAATCACACACACACACACACACACACCCCTATTAAGAAATAGGTCAGATAAGTGATAAGATATGACTATGTATGAAAAAGTTGTGTTTTAGGAACTCTCTAATACATGAGTAAATGATAATGATTCAACGTAGTGGCATCCCAAGGTGGGAGGGTCGGTCATATTGGAAGGAGCCATTCATGGAAGAATCTATTCTAGAACCAAGTAACTGGTAAGGGATTTGCTACAGCAGAGGTCCCAACGTTTTTGGTACCAGGGACCAGTTTCATGGAAGACAGTTTTTCCCTGGACGGGGTTGGGGGAGACGGTTTCAGGATGAAACTGTCCTACCTCAGATCATGAGGCATTAGTTAGATTCTCATAGGAGCATGCAACCTAGATCCCTCACATGCACAGTTCACGAGAGGGTTCGCCCTCCTGTGAGAATCTAATGCAGTTGCTGATCTGTCAGGAGGTGGAGCTCGGCGGTAATGCTTGCTCCCTGCTGCTCACCTTCCGCAGTGCGGCCCGGTTCCTAACAGGCCACGAACTTGTACCAGTCCATGGCCCAGGGACTGAAGACCCCTGTGCTAGGGCACTGAACCTCAAATAACCATCAGCATCTCTTCTGTCCTGCTTCCTGGCCAAGCCAAGAAGGAACTGCACCATTGATTAAGTCTTGAGTAATTGATGTTCATCCCAGGGCATGTTCCTCTGCTTTGTCTGTTTTAATGTGTAAACATCTTAATAGAAGTCTAAGGTTTTTATTCCAAAAACATCTATTGCATGAAAAGTCAAAAACATTTAGCAAACTCATTCTTCATTATTAATGTATATAAGGTATGCTTATGTTCCATAAGAAAGCTTCTTTTGGAATATGTAATCAGGCCCTTTTCTTTTAAAGTCAGGACTAGTTTCCCTGGTGTCCTGGGTTATAAATAGGACTGTAGTCCATCTAACTAATTCAGAGCTCTCTTTGAAACTGTGTTAGCACTTCAGCCTGCTAATTCCCAACTAGCAATGTTTTCCACCCTCCCCAGTGATATTTAGCCATAATTAACTAAGCTGTGGCTGTTCACATGCCTCTCACAGCTGTTCAAGAAAGAGCTATCTTTCTTGTTGGCTTTTATGTTTACATGTGTAATTTTCCCCTAATAGCTCTGGCAAAGATCCTGTTTTCTTACAGTATTGTCCTGTCATCCTGCTGGCCTCCTCACAGAGTCAGAATCCCAAGTGTTGTGCTCGCCTGTGTGCACTGCTGCCTCCAGCATGCTTGGTAGCCACTCATTCTGTGATGATGAGGGTGCCTCAGCTGTCCTGGTTCTTAGGGGCCTTGAGCATCTCAGCTTTCAAAGGCTCTGTCTGTGACTCGTTCCCTCCAAGCACAATCTTTAATCCCTTGTCTACCTTAACCTTTCCCCAACCCCTCACTAAGGTTGCTCCCTGTAGTCCCTTACAAAGCCTGAGAAGATGACTCATTACTTACTGTGTCTTTCCCTGTCTCTCTGTGGCCCTTTGCTCTTGGTCATTAATTTGTGGAAAAAATTTTAAAAAGGTAGAAAGGTGGGATGGTATTTCTTTCTGGTATTTTTTTCCAAATCAGAGTCATTCATACATTAACTTACATATTCATTCAAATATTTATTTAGTGTGGAACTTGTGCCAGGCACTGTTCTAGGCACAGGGCAATGAACCAAACAGAAATTCCTTCCTTTGTTTAGCTTACATTGTAGTTTGAAAGATAACAAAACATATGATAAATAAGTAAAATATATAGTTAGTTAAATGGCAATAAATTTTACGGAGAAAATACAGTGAGGTATATGGGGAGTGCTGAGGGAGGGTGGTGATTTTAAATGGAGAGGCAAGTAGAGGCTTCCCTGGGATGATAACATTTAATTATTCATGGGTAGAGTATTAATTTCAAAGGAATAGCATGTATAGATGGCGGAGGAACAGGCTGTGTGGAGACATGAAGGGCTTCACATGGGTACTTTTCATTTTCAGTACCCAAGATCAGTATTCGAAGGAAGGTATCTGAAAAGCAATTGGACCTATGCATTTGGAATTTAGGGATGAGTTTGATTGGGAATGAGTATAGCTAGAAAAGAGAGATCCTGGGCTAAGAACCTGCAAAGGAGATTGAGGGAAAACTGGCAAGTGAAGAAGGAGAAAAACCGGAATTCAAGAGAAGAAGGTGTTTCAAGGAGGGAGGGAGTGATGAATTGTGTCATATTATTGTGAGGTAACAGAAGGACCAAAAGTTAACTATGGGATTTTTAGCAAGCTGCAAGTAGTTGGTGACCTCAAAAGCTCAGTCTTGGTGGAAAGATGACATCGATTCACTGTTCCTGCCCTTAAAACCTGTTACTCAACTTCTAAGAAAAATAGATGCTTTCACGTTACCCCAGGTGGTGGTACAAAACAATCCCATGCTGGGCTCTCTCAATGTTCAACTTACTTTTTATTGCATTGAAGACAGATAAAGGCCTTGCAAAAAAAAAAAAAAAAAAAGAAAAAGAAAATTAAACTAAACCTAACCCTAGCGTATGGTCAGTTTTCTAATGTATACAATTATTTATAAACACTTAAAATAATGCTCTTTTCCCTCACATTCATTACTTTTCTTAGATTTTGGAAAATAAATGAAAATCGAATTACGTTAAAGTATCATGAACAGGGCTGGTTGCAGTGGCTCGCGCCTGTAATCCCAGCACTTCGGAAGGCCAGGAGTTGAGGTCAGGAGTTCGAGACCAGCCTGGCCAACATCTCTACTAAAAATACAAAAATTTGCCTGACGCGGTGGCAGGTACCTGTAATCCCAGCTGCTGGGGAGGCTGAGGCAGGATAATCGCTTGAACTTGGGAGGCAAAGGTTGCAGTGTGCGAGGTCGCACCACTGCACTCCAGCCTGGGTGATAGAGTGAGAGTTAGTTTCAAAAAAACAAAAACAACAACAAAAAAACCCAGTAGCATGAATAGAGCAATATGCTTCCATTTTGCTGAGGTAAACATATAGGTTACAAAGCATTTTTCTTGTTGCAGAAATTTATATTAGGATTCTCTATGATCTTTTTTGAATAAATAGATCAAGAGTTTTTAATATAATGCCACTGATTAAATATGCTTCTTCTTGCTTCATTATCTTTATTTGCTACAAAGCATAGAAAGAAAGGTTAATGTAAAAACTGATTGTCTACACCCATTAGAATAGTTGTGGAGCTATTAGAATAAATGTGGAACAATCAGAGTTCTCCTACGTTACGTGTAGGAATGTAATTGCTACAGCCACTTTAGAAAACAATTGTTCAGAAGTTAAATATAACCCTACTCCATGACCCAGGCATCCTTTTCCTGGGTATTTGCTCAAAAAAGGTAAAAGCATGTGTTCACCCAAAGACTTATGAATATAGAGATGTTTATAGAAACCTTATTCACAATGGCCCAAATGGAAATCCCCCAAAATGCTCATCAGAAGGAGAATGAGTAAAGCTGACTCTTAAATAGATGAATTTATTTTATGGACATTATACTTCAGTAAAGCTTGACAAACATATTAAAGAAAAAGTAAGTACCTGCCTTAACTGAGGCAAAGTCACATCACCTGTGTTTTATGTTTTAGGGTCAGTCCCCGTAAACATTTTAATTCTGGGTGAACCGTCATCATAATAACTTGTTTTTATTTGATAGAAGGAAGTGATAAGGTACTTTCTTATTTCTCTTTTGTTTGCCCTGTGAATAGTACAGAAGCCAGTTAATTGATTGATTGGGTTCTATGAGAAAAGTGAAATGTGGTGTCCCTGTACTTGAACCAGACAGCGGGGCGTGTAGACAGATGGCCACAGTCTCCATATTCACTTCTTCCTGGAATCTTTCATATTTTGGCAGCAATTATAATTATTTGCAAGAAATGCCACAAAATGCCAAATTCTGAGAAAACAAAGAAGGTTTTGTTCCTTAGCTTTCTTCAGCGCTAATAACTTCAATCCTCACAGACACAGCAGAGGAAGAGCTCGTGCAGTGCATTAGGAATAATGAGCTTTGACTGGGGGTAAACATGGTAATCAGCAGCCCTCGAGAAAGCTCTGCCCAGTGTTCATGTGGTAAAGGGGGGTCATTAATTGTCTTACGTTCTCCCAGACTTTTAAAAAACTCATTATTGGTTATGTATACCACTTTTAGTTGCACATATGCTATAAATATATACATTTTTTAAAATCCAGGCTACCTTAAACGTCTTTGTTACAGCTTCTGAATAAGTGATTTAAACGAGTTTTCTGCTCCTGCTGTTCTTCTATTCAAAAGTCCTTCCTCTGACTCCCCCATATTCTACCCTATTGTGAAACTTACCATAAGTAAATTTACAAATATGCTTCTGTTACACACCAGTTTTATTTTAAACTTTATGATACTCTTTGTCTGAATGTACGTGACCCCTAAAGTTGTAACTATTATTTTGTCAGATAATTATATATGGTGACAATTCTTATGTTGCATTGATTTGGACTTATAAAACAATATAATAGTTTATGTTTACAATACAGTTTGTTTCTTTGAACAAGCATTTCTCTTTGGGGGGAAGGACCATGCTAAAATCTTTTAAATTTTTTTCTATAATGCGTAATACAGGAGCTTGTATAAATAGATCAAGTGTTGCTCAAGATATACTTAGTGTTTTTTAAGTATTCTCAATCTTTATCATCACCAACAACATAATCAAGTAAATTATTATTTGCTACAGAATTTTCCTTTTCCTTTTCCATTTAATTTCATTTGATGTTTAAAAGTTCCATTTCTTGGCCAGTAACAGTGGCTTACGCCTATAATCCCAACACTTTGGGAGGCCGAGGTAGGTGAATCACTTGAGGTCAGGAGTTCAAAACAAGACTGTCCAACATGGTGAAACCACATCTCTACTAAAAATACAAAAATTAGCTGGACGTGGTGGCGAGTGCCTATAATCCCAGCTACTCTGGAGGCTGTTGCATGAGAATCGCTTCAATCAGGGAGGCAGAGATTGCCCTGAGATAGTGCCACTGCATTCCAGCGTGGGTTGCAGGGTGAGATTCTGTCTCAAAAAAAAAAAGTTCCATTTCTTACTCAAAGTGTAAAGACTTTCAAAATATTTTATTTTTAAAAAATTTAAAAAGTTGTCATGTACTTAATGTATTATAAATGACGTAAAGTTGTGTACCTTTACATGTAAGAGAAATGTCTAACTTTCTGATATGTGGCTTACTTAGTCTTTTAAAAATTTTACATTGGTTTTTAGATATCAACGAATGCTTGGAGGACAAGAGTGTTTGCCAGAGAGGGGACTGCATTAATACTGCGGGGTCCTATGATTGTACTTGTCCGGATGGATTCCAGCTAGATGACAATAAAGCATGTCAAGGTATTTCTCACTCTTTTCATCCCCAGTCATTACGTAATTCTTCAATTCTGCCATGCCTCCTGATGATAGTCTGTGGTTTTGCCATGTAATTTATATGTAAATAATCTATGTCAATATTTGTTATTAAAATACCTGTCCTGGGTCTGCATCAAGTGCAGGAGGGTGTTGCTTTGTCCAACATGGTGTCAGCTGAAACTCACACAGATCAGAGCCATGTCCTCACTCTGAGTACTTCCATGCTGAGATCACCTGTACTTTGCTGTTCCTTCCGTGCTGTAACCTTGGTTCTGGGTTCAAAATTATCTTACAGCTTTTTTATGTCTTTTATGGGCATATTTTATGTTGTCTCATAGGTGATATTGAACTGTCTTTTTCTGACTCTCTGTTTTTACCCAGTATCCACATTGCTTTTTTTGTTTTTGTTTGTTTGTTTTTTGAGATGGAGTCTTGCTCTGTCACCCAGGCCTGGAGTGCAGTGGCTTAGTCTCGGCTCACTGCAACCTTCACCTCCCAGGTTCAAGTGATTCTCCTGCCTCAGCCTCCCAAGTAGCTGGGATTATGGGTGCCCACTACCATGTCCAGTTAATTTTTGTATTTTTAGTAAAGATGGGGTTTTACCATCTTGGCCAGGCTCGTCTAGAACTCCTGACCTTGTGATCCACCCGCTTTGGCCTCCCAATGTGCTGGGATTACAGGTGAGCCACTTTGCCCAGTTCACCATTGCTTTTTCTCTTCCTAAGAGGACTCACTTTGATCAAAATCATGAGGAAGGGGATTTTACATTTTTTCAAAGTGCTGTCACAATTAATCTTCCAAACAGTACAGTAGACACAGAATACTAATAAAAACACAGCAGCACAACACAGGTACTAACAAGAATAATCACAACAGCTTTAACTGAGTTTCTTCAGTGTGCTGAGTACTGCAGGTATCTTGGTATCTCTTTGAATTCTTACAGCAACTTCAGAGGTAGCTTTTCTTGTATTCGTTTTGTGCATGAGTAACTGAGGCTCCAATAAGATAAGTATGCTGCTCTCTAGTGAGTGGTAAAGTCGATGAACTCAGGATCTTTTCCCACTGCTCTTCTCTACATTGCCATACCACTTAATTGTTACATTTATAGCCAAAAGAAAGAAGACAGTGAAGTTAAGCAGCCCATTGAGTCATTTCAACACCATGGCTAAAAGAACTACATTCTCTGGATTCTGTATCCCAAAATTGACTTGCCCTAAAACCTTTCCTATATTTACTAGTGTTAGTAAACCCATATCTATATTTTCCCACTGAAGATTCACACTTTTATTTACCTTTATATCTACTTATTTCTGATACCTGACAAATACTATTTTTTCTTATTGTTTCTCTACCATTATGGAACTGTAGTGTATCCCAAAGCACAAATAAATAAATAAATAGTTAGAGTTACTTTTTATCCACTATTACGGAATATGTATGGCTTTTTAAAAATTCTGTAATGCCATAAATTATATCTCCTCTCACATGTGCCAAATAACAGTATTCTTGTAGGAGAAGATGGTGTCTACTGTCTAAGTTATGGCACTGGAATTATATTATACATCTGTATCACCAGTCACACCCAGCCATGTGTCAGAGATAGGAAAAAACATAAACCTTTGAACACAAGGTTTTTAAAAATTAATTCCTTTGCTGATTCCAAGATTTAAACATACACCTTCCTGTACTTGATGTGAACCCAAGACAGGTATTTTAAAAATTGCAAGATTTCTCATTTGAGATCATGTATTTATTCACCATCCTGATGCAATAAGGTGAAATTCAATTTTTTTAATGCAGAAATTAAATGTGGTTAGATTTAATGCAATAGAGAAGGAACGTTTGAATTATAAATGTATATAAGAATATTTCCATTTGGGGACTATTACCTTTTAACAAAATGAATCTTGATTTATTTGAAAATCCCAAGACACACACACACACACACACACACACACACAAGACCAAACCCTGAATCTTGTTTTTATTATAGGCTTTTTGACTTAAAAGTATATTTTCTAATTCTTCTCATCACAATTTTTTTTGGGGAAATACAGGCAAAACCAAATCTTAATATAAATGGACCGAGATTTCATGTTGCATAAATTTAACTTCTGGAGTTAAATCACAAGGAACTAATTTAGTTATCTGATTCATTAATTGCACTATTCTATTCTCTCAGTATATTAAATGTGTGTCTGTGGTGTGATATCACCTCTCAAATATGTGATTACTCCAAACATACTGGGTTTTGTTGACTCAATAATTATTAAATTGACTTCATTCTCTGTCATTTTATTCCTCTTTTCCAGAATAAGTTAATATGTCTGAAAAATGTAAATCTAAATAAATGAGAAGCATTTCTGAAGTAGGTCTTAGTACTGTTTAAAGAATAGTGTCTGTGAATCTCTTTTATCACCCACCATCTCCTGTTAGAAGCTGTATATGATGGCATATATATTCACATCATTTTGAATTATCTCTTTTCACTCTGTCACTAGAGGCAGTTTTGTGATCTTTCACTCTGCCTGAAGTTAGTAGCCTAGTTTTCTCTAATCCCTTCATCATGTACATAGGTACATCCCTTGGATTGTACTTACTGAGGCATTCTGTAGAGAGGTGTAGATTTCAGAGTTTGTTTAAAATCTGAAAATATAATTGATGGCAGTGCTAATAACCATGGACATGTTTGAATAACAGTGTGTGATAAACTTTAAACTTTACCTAATGTTCTGAAAATACTTCTGTATTCAGTAAAGCATTTTCAGTTGGAAGCGTGTTTAAGATTTTCTTTCCCACACAAAACTAATGATCATATACAGACAATATGGAAATTCCATGTTAATAGTCTCTTTAGAAATGTGGTAGGATACATTTGAGATTCAAAATGCAGTTCAGTTTCATGTTTTGATTTACGCATGCCAAATTTTGGATTTCTGTGGAATCGCGGACCCATGAAAGAAACCCAACTTAAATAGAGTCTGGCTTTCAGCTCGAAGTTACTAGCAGCATAGTTCAGAAATGCCTCAATAAGTACAATCCAAATTGAATGCATATGTTTCCCTAGTTCCAAATATTCATGTTGTTCTTTCTTAGCAGTTTCCTGGAAAAAAAAAAAAAAGTCTAGGAATTCATCTTCAGTTCCTTTCATCAAACTTTTTAGACAATTATTTGTTAAACAGCGACTTTATTGATGCAGAAACTTTGTGCACATTATTCCCTAGGCAAAGTTGGAAAGCATATAGTATTTAAAGGACCATACTGAGGCACAGGATAAAATAAGAAGGTTAAGAAGAGGGATGTCAGGTAGTGCTAGGGCTTAATAAGATGGATGTAGGTCCTAGGCTTGATCTCCAGGCTAGAGTAACTTCATACCGCCTTCTTCCTCAGATGGAGGTTTATTGGGCAGCAGGTTGTAAATAAAGAATGGATCTGAGGACTAAAAGGAGGTCAAAATTCAAAAAATATGGTCAATCTAAGGTAGTATCGATAGGTAGAAAACAGACATTATCAAAGTTTTTTATAAAAGAAGAATTTCACAGGATGAAATCATATTGAGAAATACGTAAGTTGAAAATGATTCATTGACCTTCCTTGAAATATCTAAAAATTAGTGACAGTAACAAGAATAGGAGAATTGTTAAGAAAGTATGAGTAATTCCTGCTTGGTTTCTTATTTTGATTCAGCAATGGGCAGGCCAAATAATGTGAAATTATGTGGCAGATAGAAGGGTAAAGAGTTCAGGATTAATAAAGGAAGATGTTTAAATCAGTAATTGTTAGAATTTCTGTTGCACAGGAAGATCAGCAAGTCGAAAAGAAGAGCCTCAGGAGATTCTGGCTGTAGGGAAAGAGATGACTTTATTGAGGACCACTGGGTCAGTGGCCAAGCATGTTCTAGCAGCCAATAGGAAGAACATATAATATGTACCTTTTCCCTGTTCTTATTAAGCTTTGCAGTATTCGCGTGGGTTCTTGTATGGAAGACCTCTTTTGTAACAGATAAAGGGAGGGCCTAGGAGAGTTCAGGAAGAAAATGACTTTAGTAGAGCTATGCCACCTGAATGCTGCTGCTAAGGACATGTAATCGTTTTTATGATCCCAATTAACTAAAAGAAGCTTCACCAGTCACCATTCAGTTAGTAGAGAAGGAAAATAACTGAGAAATTTTGTGAGGGACAAACATTCATATGACCCTGTCAGTGTACTTAATAGGCATCGGGAACTCAGAGCTTTTCAGCTGAAATCACTTCTCAGGGCGCCATCAGTGTCATGATGGACACAGCTGAGTAAGCCAACAGTTAGGCATTTGCATATCAGAACCATTGAGAACAAGTGAACCTTTCTCTAGGTGCATTATGTTGTCATTTGGGGTACTGTTAGCCAATATAATTAGAACTGGTTTCAAAGAGCATTTTCCTTATAGTAAACAGTCCATGTGTTATCAATGTTTATAAGTACCCCATGACCCTGGCCATGGGGAACACAATTACTCACAGTGAGGACAAGCTGAACATAAATTGGACAACACAAGTTTATGGCATGATCTGCTCGTGAGCCTTCATAATAGTGGTTACTGCTTATTGACCCTTTATTGTGTGGTAGACACTGCATTAAGCTCTCATTCGCTGATTTCATCATTGGAAAGCCATGCAAACGTGAATTTCCATAGTCTAAAAGGCCTTCTTGGCCAGACATGGTGGCTCACCTCTGTAATTGTAGCACTTTGCAAGGCCAAGGAGGATCACTTGAGGGCAGGAGTTGAAGACCAGCCTAGGCATCATAGTGAGACCCCATCTCTGCAAAAAAAGTTTAAAAAAATTAGCCAGGCATGGGACTAATACCTTAGTACCAGCTACTTGAGAAGCTGAGGAGAGAGGATTACTTGTGCCCAGGAATTTGAGACTGCGGTGAGCTGGGATCTTGCACTGCACTGCAGCCTGGGCAACGGTGAGACCCTGTCTCTAAAATAAATAAATAGACCTTCTTTTACTTGCATTTTATTTCTATTACCCATTTCCAATGAATTACAGGTTGGAGTCTATTTCATTTATATATTCAGCAGACATTTGCGAAGTGCTGTTTATGAGCCAAATACTGTAAATAAGACATGTCTAGCCTTGCCCTTAGGAAGCCTGCATCCTAGGGATGGATAGGTAGGAACGTAGGAAGGTACTACAGACTCTTAACGACTGCGTGTGTGGCAATGGGAGAGGACAAAGGAGGACGCAGCATTCTCACCAATGGAGAGCATCTCTCAGAGTTATGGAGTATTCCTCAAGCCACTATATGTCTAAGATAAGGGTAGCTTTGGGTTGAACCTATGAAATTGCTTTTTTCTGCAGTTCAAAATGGTTGAACATTGGCCATTTCCTTGGTCAACCTAAATAGTTTCTCTCTCATAATTCAGCTTGTCCTGTGATCTATGGACAAATGATATAGTTGGGCCACTAAATAAATGTCCAGCCGTGTCATAATAAATTTCTTTACCATCTGTTTGATAGAGGTATATGAAGATAAAACCAATTTTTTCAAGTTTTTAAGACTCTCTTTTAAATTACAGATATTAATGAATGCGAACATCCAGGGCTCTGTGGTCCTCAAGGGGAGTGCCTAAACACAGAGGGCTCTTTTCACTGTGTCTGCCAGCAGGGTTTCTCAATCTCTGCAGATGGCCGTACATGTGAAGGTAAGATAAACCATACGAAATGATATTGTTGTGTGATAAAGAAGAGAGGAGATTGCTTTCACTTATAGAAAGACTTGAAGACACTAAGAGGTACTCCATAATTCACAGCCTCAAAGCATGTATGTGCATCAAAGTAACCCACACCCGAAAGCATAGCTCAGGGGTTGCTGGGATTTATAAATGGGATAACCTAAGGTTATGATGATAAAAACATTCACAGATGGCTCCACAACTGGTATAAAATTAATGAGTCCAAATATGCAGGGACTGATAGGAGGCATGAGGGAGACATGAAGGAAAACTGTGGCAACTTCCCTTTCACCCGAGACTGTCCCTGCTTTGATTGTGCTTCGTGTAGATTGTCTTGATCATTCTGTTTATAAAAAAATGTCTTGGCCGGGTGCAGTGGCTCACATCTGTAATCCCAGCACTTTGGGAGACCGAGGCAGGCAGATCACGAGGTCAAGAGATTGAGACTATCCTGCCAACATGGTGAAACCCCGTCTCTACTAACAGGTACAAAAATCAGCTGGGCATAGTGGCATGTGCCTATAATCCCAGCTACTTGGGAGGCTGAGGCAGGAGAATCACTTGAACCTGGGAGGCGGAGGTTGCAGTGAGCTCAGATCACGCCACTGCACTCCACCTTGGCAACAGAGCGAGACTCCACTCAATTTAAAAAAAAAAAAAAAAACTGTCTTGTGGCTAGGAGCAGCGGCTCACACCTTTAATCCTAGCACTTTGGGAGGCTGAGGCAGCAAGATAACTTGAGGCCAGGAGTTCGAGACCAGCCTGGCCAACATGGTGAAACTATCTCTACTAAATATACAAAAATTAGCTGGGTGTGGTGGCGGGTGCCTGCAATCCCAGCTACTCAGGCAGGACAATCAGTGGAACCTAGGAAGCGGAGGTTGCAGTGAGCTGAGATCTCGCCATTGCACTCCAACCTGGGCGACAAGAGCAAGATTCTTGATTCTTCTGTGTCACTGTGAACAGATCTTCTAGAATTCTTCGTCTAATATCCTTATTTCCAAAGCAGTGTATTTATTTACTGTCCGTATTTATTATCTCCTAAAAGCTAATTAAGCTGTAAGATGTTAAGATAATGCTGTTGGCGTCCTACTTGAAACCTCTGTATGTTTGCAAGGATACAGCACTGGTTATTTTCATAAGATTTGTGTTCTCGATGACCTATTATAGCTTGCTAAATGGAGGAATAATTTACTGAACCATTTTTAAAGTAAACTGAAAAGATTGCCATCATAATTTCAGTTGATCTCTTTTGAGAATCTAGTTATCGAAACTCAGCTATATTTTAAAGAAGTAAATTGCAAAAGTTTTATTCTGGGTCTAAGATAGTGCCCAGATTCTTTGCTCTAAAAAATAATGCAACAGGAAGTATCTGCTCCTTGCTAGTACCACAATGGAACCAAGCTGAGTGCCAGCAACCAGGTTCATCTGAATCTAATTATTATATTGGGAGGAATCAACTGATCTTATAAAAAGCAGGAGATTGTTGAAATTACCCTCCTGCTGAGCAGACAAAACATGGATGCCAGATTTGACTTGAATTGGGAGAGAGAGAGTTCAGGGTAACAGATTGAGGGATTTGGAAGGGATGGGAAGTTGGGAAATGGAGGAAGGCAACATAATAATGTGGGTGATGAGAGATTTACAAGAAATCCATGCTTCAGTGGTTCAAGTTTTATGTTAATTTTATATTTAGAACTTTGAGACCAGAGCTTTTAGAAAAGACACTCTATGCATGCATACATTCTTCTGCAGAGATTACAGTAGTCCTCCACTGGAGGGATAAGGTGCAGGCCCATCCAAGTTACTGAGAAATAGATTTGCAGAATTCACAAGTTCCAGAAAGATGCAGGTTCGCTTTGTTGCTTAGCTCTAAATCATGCCTGGTAAAGGCCACCACTGAAAAATGGTCCCTGGTGACATGGATGAACCTGGAAACCATCATTCTCAGCAAACTGACACAAGAGCAGAAAATCAAACACCGCATGTTCTTACTCATAGATGGATGTTGAACAATGAGAACACATGGACACAGGGAGGGGAGCACTACACACTGGGGTCAGTTGGGGGAAAATAGGGGAGGGACAGCGGGGGATGGGGAGTTGGGGAGAGATAGCATGGGGAGAAACGCCAGATGTAGGTGATGGGGAAGAAGGCAGCAAATCACACTGCTATGTGTGTACCTATGCAACAATCTTGCATGTTCTTCACATGTACCCCAAAACCTAAAATGCAATTAAAAAAAGAAAAAGAAAAAGAAAAATTGTCCCTGGTATAACTGCTTATGGTTGTGCCATGCAAAATTATATTCAGAAAAAAAAAAATGTAAGTGACCTCAAGTGCTCACTAGTCAAAGCTGTTGTTCTGAAAGAATATACCAAATATAAATATGTTCATATTTATTTTTCCTTTTGTAGTTACCCATTTTTATTGAATTCTGTGCTTTTTTAACACGGATTTCTGCAACTTGAGAGTTTCGTAATCACTGTAATTTAGTTGCAGCTCTCTTTTTGTTGGTCATTTACTTGGCAAAGACTTGAATTTAAAAAGGGGATTTTAGAAAACTTGTATTGCTTTATAAATTACTGTACTCATTGAGTATACCCTTTTTGAGGCTTGATCCATACTTCCTTGACTCCAGAAACCGGACAATTTTATAAGTAATGAAACCCAAGTTAGAATATTATGTTGGTATTGTACATGGTAGTATAACTAGAAATCTCCATAATTATTATGCATGTTATTCTCTTTCTGAAATAAGTTCTGCATGGATTTTATTATTTATGGGCTTAATCCAATATTCTAAATTGGTCCAAAGTTTCCTTTGTTAGACTTCATCTGAAACTTACGGCAGTCGTGCTATGTCCTGATTCTACCTCTAGCTGTGCTGCGGACAAAGCCAGCTCATGTGATCAGGATTCAGCAGTGAGACTGATGTGTTATTGAAATTTAGCAATGGAGCAGTGTTACATAGTACTTGAATTAACACTGAGGAGTGGCTGGCACTCTTATGCCCATTTACTGACTTCCTTCTGAGCTCCTGCTTGAGGAGCTGAAGCCGTGTTGACGCCAGGGTTGACCTGCCCTGCTCTAAGCAGGGCTAAATAAGCCCTGCAAAGCTAAAGGAAGGAGGGCCCTTCCCTGATTTCCTGTGACTTGGAGAAGTGTCAGCATGTAGTCATAGTTAATGAACAACAATGAAGAGGCAAACTCTGTAAACATGAATTGTCTTAAGTGTAGCATGATGGGTTCTATAGAAATAAAAATGGCACCACTGGCTCCTTCCCTTCCCTTACATGTGTAGGATGAGTATTTCTAATCTGAAAATCCAAAATCAAAAGCACTCCAACTTCTAAAACTGAGTGCAGATGTGATGCTCAAAGGAAATGCTCATTGAGCATTTCAGATTTTAGATTTTTGGATTAGGGAAGCTCAACGGGTAAGAATAATGCACACATTCCAAAATTACCACCATCCCCACCAAAAAAAAAAAAAAAATCCTGATAGCCCTAAGCATTTTGGATAAGGAATACTCAATCTGTATATGGTACTCTGGGATACATACCTGGGGGAGGAAGCAGAAGCACCGTGGTTCTCCCATGTAAGATAAAAGATGGTATAATTCCAAGTTCAAGTAAAGTGAGAAGTAGATGGTAGGTGAGCAGCTATTTGTCATTTATTCATTCACAGAACCAATATTAGCTGAGCTCCTATCTGATTCCAGGCCCTCTTCCAAGGGCAAAACACAGTTCTTGCCTACATGAAGCCTACTTTCCTCTAGGGGAATTGGGGTTAAATAAGCCAATAGTATGTGTAGGATACATTAAGTGTTTATAACATAGCATAGTTACCCTTTATGGATATGAGTAAGTGCAGAATGTAACACGCCATATATAATACAATACACAGGTTACGTTTTTCAAATCCCAGACTTGGATGTCAGGAAATTGCAGGGGAGCAGGACCCTTTTGGTTGACTTCTTCTGCTACATTTCCCTTTTATCTCAGTTATGGTTCATCTCCTCTTCCCACCTTCTTTTCACTCTATAGCCAAAGCTTTTATCTTGTGTATTAAAACAAAGGAAACGTTTTCATTCACTCAGCTCATTGTTTTATGTTCCATTTGATCATATCCATTTGTTTAACAAAAAAATCGTAATTCTTTTGCCTTTTTACTTTTGCCCTTTTTTATTGTAGAATTTTAATTCACATGAAAAATACTCATTATCAAGCCTGGATGACATAGCAAGACCCTGTCTCTACAAATTTTTTTTTAAAAAATTGGCTGGGGCCAGGCACGGTGGCTCATCCCTGTAATCCCAGCACTTTGGGAGGCCAAGGTGGGTAGATCACCTGGGGTCAGGAGTTTGAGACCAGCCTGGCCAGCATAGTGAAACCTCATCTCTACTAAAAATACCAAAATTAGCTGGGCATGGTGGCGGGTGCCTGTATTCCTAGCTACTTGAGAGGCTGAGGCATGACAATCACTTAAACCTAGGAGGCAGAGGTTGCAATGAGTCAAGAGATCACACCACTGCACTCCAACCTGGGTGACAAAGTGAGACTTTGTCTCAAAAAAAAAAAAAAATTAGCCGGACATGGTGGCCATGTCGTCCCAGCTACTCAGGAGACTGAGGAGGAAGGATTGCTTGCCCAGGAGTTCAAGGCCACAGTGAGCTATGGTCGTGCCACTGCACTCCAGCCTAGGTGACAGAGCCAGAGCCAAAAAAAAAAAACAAACAACCCAGCTGGGCACAGTGGCTCACACCTGTAATCCCAGCACTTTGGGAAGCCAAGTCAGGTGGATCACCTGAGGTCAGGAGTTGGAGACCAGCCTGGCCAACATGGTGAAACCCCGTCTCTACTAAAAATACAAAAATTAGCTGGGCATCCCAGGTATTCAGGAGGCTGAGGCAGGAGAATCACCTGAACCTAGGAAGCAGATTGCAATGAGCTGAGATTATGCCTCTGTGCTCCAGCCTGGATGACAAGAATAAAACTGCATCTCAAAAACAGAAAAAAAAAAAAATCTTATGATTGCATTCATAAACTGACTTGAGTGAGATTTGATTTCTTCATCTGAATGTCCATAGCAGAAAATTAGGGAAACTTGGGATAGTCATATTCTTTGAGGTCACCACATCTGTCCCCTGGCCCATGGGGAAAAACCCCCTGGTCTCTGACTTTTGTGTCGCATCTTTTCCACGCCTCTTTGCTTGCTGCACTCAGCCAGGAACAACCAGGCTCTTCCAGTCACGTGCTCAGACTGAGCAAGGGCTTGTGTGACTGCCGTGGAATCTGGCATATCACTCATCTCTAGGCCCCCTATGCACTCCATTCAGTTCACATGATAGAGCGGCCACGTTCTTCTAACAGGGACCCTAAGGAGCCCAGCCACACAGAGGTAGCACCAGCAGCTTATAGGACCTGGGCACCTTTACCTCCAGTGCTGACCAGACTTGGTTAGTCATGGCTAAGTAGGCCTCCAAACCGTGGCCAGAATCACTCCCTGATGTCTTGTCTTTTAGAAAAAGCATCCTCGGTCATTCCTTCATTTGATGGATATTTATTGAGTGTCTACCTGTATGCCATCCACTGTTCTAAGTACTGGGGTCTTGTCAGTGAAGAACAATGAAAGATCCCCACTTACTTGGAGGCAATAAACTAATAGATAGCTAAGATATTAGAAAGTGTGATAAAGGTCGGGCGCAGTGGCTTACCCCCATATCCCAGCACTTCGGGTGGCTGAGGCAGGCAGATCACTTGAGGTCAGGAATTTGAGGCCAGCCTGGCCAACATGGTAAAACCCCATCTCTGCTAAAGATACAAAAATTAGCTGGTTGTGGTGGTACATGCCTGTAATTCCAGCTACTCAGGAAGCTGAGACACATGAATCGCTTGAACCTGGGAGGTGGAGGTTGCAGTGAGCCGAGATCGCGCCACTGCACTCCAGCCTGGGTCACAGAGTAAGATGCCATCTCAAAAAGAAAGTGTGTTAAACTGTGGGGAGAAAAAAAGAAAGAAAGAAAGGGTAGAGCACAATATGAGGGGCCTGAAGGGTAGATCAAGAAGTGGGAAGCTGCTTTGTTGCTAAATGGGGTGGTCAGAATCAGCTATTCTGCTGCTGAAAGTGAAAGAAATACTAAAAATTTCTGTCTGAGTGAAGAAATGAAGCCATATTAAGTGCTTGTCATGTTCAGACTGGTCTTCTACTGCCTAAGTGATAAAAAGCCTATCAATAGGTAGATAAGAGGGCACGAGATGGCAGCTGAGGACTTTCTTCCAACTGTCAACGTAATTTCTGTTGTCCAGACAAAAATAAAAAATCAGACAACGAGCCGGGCGCGGTGGCTCAAGCCTGTAATCCCAGCACTTTGGGAGGCTGAGGCGGGTGGATCACAAGGTCAAGAGATCGAGACCATCCTGGTCAACATGATGAAACCCCGTCTCTACTAAAGATACAAAAAAAAATTAGCTGGGCGTGGTGGTGCGTGCCTGTAATCCCAGCTACTCAGGAGGCTGAGGCAGGAGAACTGCTTGAACCCAGGAGGCGGAGGTTGCGGTGAGCCGAGATCGCGCCATTGCACTCCAGCCTGGGTAACAAGAGCGAAACTCCGTCTCAAAAAAAAAAAAAAAAAAAAAATCAGACAACGTACAACACCAAGAGTTGTAAACACTTAATGTAAACTATGGCCTTTGGATGATAACGATATGAGTGTTCTTCAGTCATAACAACCGTACTGGTCTCGTGCAGTAGTAGATTGACAGTGAGAAAGGCTGGCGGCCAGCCTGAGGGAAACAGGATATAAATGGAAACTCTCTGTGTAATCTTGTTGGGAACCTAAAACTGCTCTTAAAATCTTTTTTAAAACTCAGACATATTTTTGGCATTACCCATTTTTTTATTCGAAAGGAAAAATGAAAACCTTTCATTTTATTAATAATTGTATATTCCACTCCTATATTTTCCTCTCTTGGATGATCATGGTGATATTATTTCTCACTTTTCAAAATAATACCCTGGACAGAGTATGGGATCAGCAGCTTCTGCTCCTAGTTTTCAAAAACAATTCTGCTATTGATTGAAAAATTGAGCACTGCAAGATTGGAAGGGGACTTCTTGTAACATCTAGCCTGAACTCTTGACTCGCACAGTATGTTACCCAAAGTATTCAAGAGTCAAGTCCTATTGCTAAACATCGATAGAGACTCTAATCCCATAACCCTCTCGGGTGCTTACTATAAACCACTCCTTGCTTACACATTCATCTGAAATGGAAACTGGTAAAAATTGCCAGTTTGTTGAAGTATACTGAGAATAGTGTATCACAACCGAGAGAATATGAATTCAA
Organism: Saimiri boliviensis; assembly: GCF_048565385.1. NCBI lineage: Eukaryota > Metazoa > Chordata > Mammalia > Primates > Cebidae > Saimiri > Saimiri boliviensis. Next base: position 33,008,669 of record NC_133449.1, read on the forward strand.
ACTCTCAGGCTAATTTTGTATTCACTGGGAACCAGAAAACACAATAAAGGCAACATTGTCAAATCAAAAAAGTAACAAATTGGGAGCAGGTTTGTTTTCACACTTTTAGGTACTTTTTCTATGAACAAGGAAGAATGAAAGCATAAAGCCATGATTGATAGTGCTCCAAGGCAGTTGGTGGTTTTGTGGCATGGGTATAGAACTTTCTATCACCAGAGAGAAAATATTTTTGAAAAATATTTAGCCAAGTAGGACACTGAAGAATTCTGACACAGTAATATATTTCATCTGGTGTGCTTAGCCCAAAGATTTTTAGGTTTTTAGGAGTTTGCAGGTCTGAAACTGAAAAGTCTACTAAGAGATAATGAGTTTAGTTATTTCTTAATAATTGAGAGAATTATAACAATAGCATCCACTCTCTTCCATGTGTGAAAAAAAAAAAAGGATCAACATTCTAGGTAAAGAAAGAAAGTGGCTTCAAGCTATAAAGGCTACTGTTCACACTCACTCTTCCTGTGAATGTACTTCTGCAGAAGTGAGTGAAAATGGGTGTTTAAATCATTAGGGAGAGAGCTGAGGAAATTTTTCTGGAATGAGCTGCTTTTGGACTTGAAATGCAGATTTTCCATGCATTGCTTGATTGTCTTCCATATATCAACATTTGTATAAAGAAATTCACAACAGTAGCAGAAAATTTGAGAGCTCTTCCTAAGCCTTTTTTTTTTTTTAATCACTGCCGACCTTTTCAAACCCCAGAGCTATGGAAATCATCTGTTCATAGAAGGAGAAGTAAACACTTTCCTTGCAGCCAAAAATTAGGCACAAGACTGCCAAAAATTGAAGTCTGTGACCAGGCTAGCTGACCCTGTGTACCTTATACTGACACCCACTCATTCTCTGGGCACTTGGTGTCTTGCCTGTATTTTGGTGACTCCATTGATGTCACAATAACCTCAGTCCTTTTTACATCATGGAAAGTTATTATAAGCAGTGTTCTTGTACATGAGAGCTAAACTGTAATGCTTCATACATGTATTCCAGAAACAGTTGCTTTTTAGACATCTGATCAAATATTAAATGGCTATCTTGGTCTCCCAGTATCAGTGGACTGGAGATCATTGTATATCTGATTGCATGATTTTATTAAAACAGTAGCAGTAATCATGTATAATAGCATTCACTGAGTTCTTATTACAAGCCAGGTGCTATGTTAAGTGCATTGCATCTGTCTTCTCATTTAATCTTCACAATAAACCTTTAAGTAGGTTGAGTATTAATTGGTATAATTTTGGCAGCAATAAACATCTTACAGTGAGGAAACATATGAATGAGAAGTATAGTACAAGATTGTTACCTCTTGGCTCCTATAGGTCCCTCTTTAAATGCTATTTCTTTAGTAAACCAGTTTCTTTCTTTTCTCAGATTCACTCACCCCGTAATGAATGAATTAATTCACTTCCTGTTCTCTTTTTTGCTTTTTTTCTTTACCAACTTATTCTACTTCTTTATCTTGTTTAGTGCTCCTTGTCACGCTCCACTGCTAGACTTTAAGACCAGTGAAACAGGAATTTGTTCTCTGTGTTTTTTACAGTTCTGTATGCCTTTGGGAATACAGATGCTACTCAATTTATGAAAGGGTTATGTCCTCATAACCCTATCATAAATGGAAAGTCAAAAATACATCAAATACACCTAACCTACCGAACCTTATAGTTTAGCCTAGCCTGCTTAAACATGCTCAGAATACTTATACCAGTCTCTAGTTAGGGAAAATCATCTAGTACAAAACAAACTGATTTTATAATAAAGTATTGAATATCTCATGTAATTTATTTCACTGAAAGTGGACAACAGAATGGTTGTTCCAAAAGTACAGTTTCTACTGAATGCTCATTGCTCTTGTACTGTCATAAAGTAAAAAAAATCTACTAGGCACAATGACTCATGCATGTAATCCCAGCACTTTGGGAGGCCAAGGCAGACAGATTAAATGAGGTCAAGAGTTCGAGACCATCCTGACCAACATGGTGAAACCCTGTCTCTACTAAAAATACAAAAAAAGAGCCAGATGTGGTGGCACACACCTGTAGTCCAGCTACTTGGGAAGCTGAGGCAGGAGAGTCACATGAGCCCAGGAGGCCAAGGTTACAGTGAGCCAAGGTCACACTACTATACTCCAGCCAGGGTGATAGAGCAAGACTCCATCTCAAAACAAACAAACAAACAAACAAAAAATCCCAAGTGGAACTATCCTAAGTTGGAGACCATCTATAATTAGTTGGGGCACAATAAGTATTGTGAATGAATGAAGGCAGGCAGTGAGAGTCTATAGCTCATCATGGACTACTAGGAAACATTCTTAATGAGATTACCCCAAACTGAACGTGATGTGCCCTTCTGTGAAGGCTTTCCTGTTTTTTGAAGTCTTAATTCAAACAAACAAACAAACAAAAAATCCCAAGTGGAACTATCCTAAGTTGGAGACCATCTGTAATTCGTTGGGGCACAATACGTATTGTGAATGAATGAAGGCAGGCAGTGAGAGTCTATAGCTCATCATGGACTACTAGGAAACATTCTTAATGAGATTACCCCAACCTGAACGTGATGTGCACTTCTGTGAAGCCTTTCCTGTTTTTTGAAGTCTTAATTCTCTTAATACACACCCTGCATAACTACTAGGTGTTGATAGTGGTGAAGAAGTTTGGCTGTTGAGTTTGGCTACGTGGGCTTGAACTCTTATTCCAGCACTTCCAAGTTGTGTGAACTTGGTAAGTTACTAAACCTTGAGTGCTTCAGTTCCCGCTCTGTATAATAATAATAGTAATGTGTGTTGGCGAGTATCTGCTGAGAATGGAGTAGCCCATAGAACATAGTCAATGAATGTGAGCTGTTGTTACTATTTTAGCACTTCTTATACCAGTACCTTAGTTACGGTAGTCCTCCCTTATCTGCAGTTTTACTTCATATGGCTTTAGTTACCCATGGTCAACCACAACCCAAAAATATTGCAGTATTTTGAGAGAGCCCACAATCACATAACTTTTGTTACAGTATATTGTTATAATTGTCCTGTTTTGTTATTATTAATTCTTTCTGTTCCTAATTTATACATTAAACTTTATCATAGGTAGGTAGGTAGGTATGTATGTATGTATGTATAGGAAAAATAAAGATAGTATATATATGGTTCAGTACCATTTGCAGTTGCAGGCACCCACTGGGGATTTTGGAACATATCCTCCACGAATACAAAGGAATGACTATATTGTCATTGGTTTCTTTACTATGTGAGCAACTAAAAGGAGGAAAACATGTAACAACTATTTTATTTTTATATTGTCAGTGCTTACAATATATATAACATGAAGATTAAATAAGTATTTGTGAAGGAAATTGTATGACATTTCCAAGTTCATGTCCTGATATTGATGAATTACCATATTCTATTTTTTAACCTCAAATTTATTTTAAATCACATAGAACATAGTATAGTAACTCACTTACACATAATTTGCTTTAATTCTTCACCCTTTGTTTTCCTCAAGAGTTTCATGACTCTCCCATTCACCCACAAGTAGTTCCAGCTTCAGGTCATTACCTGTAATCAAGTACTAGTAAGCTGACAGCCAGCACTGATGCTTGTTTGCATTTGAGCATTGGAGCTGTTATTTCTAGAGGTACATGGTCTATTTTCTGTGGTTTTGTAACTGATCTTTCTTGGCCTCCTATTTGAATATAGAAAGAGAAAAATTAGAATAGTGAAAAAAGTGAGAATTTTTTGGCTGATTTTATGTTGCCTCTGGGGCCTTAGTGTCAAAAAGATGAATTTGGGGTTTGATATATTTGGCCTGTGTTTAGGGCATTCTCCCCGTCCTCACTGGCAGCACCTCTTAGTGTGAGAAACGCTATATGAGAAGAGAACATTCACAGCATGGATCTAAATTTAGAAGACACTTATTTTTCTTAATCCCAGGTATAGATATGTGAAACTATTACATTAATTCAGAGGCAATCTAATGGTTATATGTATTTATGTAAAGACAAAGTAATAGAGCACTTTGAAAACTTAGAGCAGTGTAAAACAAAATGTATAATTCACATTTATCTTTTGTGAGTAATTAGAAGAAATTTGCAAATTAAGATTTTATTTTAATATCTAAAGAACTTTTTTCTGAACATCATGGAATTTATTTAGGACAGAATTAAACTGTAATTCTTTACCTACAGGAGTAGAAAAGTGGATTTTGGGGGCTTTCTTCTTTTTTTCTTTTAGAAATTTTAGGAGGTTCTTTTCTATAACAAATTCAAATCCTCCTCATACACTTTTTCTGTTTTAGACACTGTCAACCCATGGTGGGAAAAAACAGTAATAAAATGTATTTAAATTTATAAATATACTTTCTCTTTTTCTGTAAAGAATCGCAGATGACTTATGGTATAGTGTTTATGGTTTTTGTTTTTGTTAAAAAAAATATGTTGTGTGTTTTGTTAAATATATACTACTTTTCCGTCTAATTCAGAATATTGCTTCAAAATGTCCCAGATACCCAGTTTTGAATTTTCATGTATAATATCAAGGTTGTATTGTAATTGAACAAACATCTGGCACACAAAATGGCTTCTTCACACAGCGCCCCCCAGCTCCACCCCTTTTCTCCGTTCATGGAGTTGGAAGATGCATACCCAGCACAAACTGCATGTTTCCAAAGTTGTTAATGACACTAATGCCCTTTCCAGATACAAAACCTGAGCTTTGTGAGCTCCCTCAATGAGGAAAACTGTTTGGAACAAACCACTTTCCCCATTTTGTGGTCATTCACTGAATGAGCTTGTCAATATAGTTCAAAAGGTAAATGCTGGCATACTTGGATTAAAAAAAAACACTTAATCTAAACTGAATTCTGCCATGAGGATTTTCATGCTTGACCTTATTTGGGAAAATAAAGAAAGAATCTCCTTCTATACATTTACCCTGCTTCTTTGTCTTCAAGGCCTATTGGAAATGAGAATAAGGGATGTGATTTATTTATTTATTTATTTTGAAGCGGGGTCTCGCTCTGTCACTCAGGCTGGAGTGCAGTGTTGCAGTCTCAGCTCGTTGCTGCCTCCACCCCCTGTGTTCAATTCTCCTGCCTCAGCCTCCCCAGTAGCTGGGATTACAAGCATGCACTACCATGCCTGGCTAATTTTTGTATTTTTTTTTTTTAATGAGAGAGGGGCTTTACCATGTCTAGGCTGGTCTCAAACTCCTGACTTCAGATGATCTGCCCACCTTGGCCTCCTAAACTGCTGGGATTACAGGTGTGAGCCATAGCACCTGGCTGATATAATTTAAATACTTTAAAAATTCTTAGGACTCCTTGATGTTCAAAAAAAAATCAAAATGTTTAAAAATGAATTTTATATTATACCCTTATGTAAAAAAAATTACTTTTTATTTTTAAACGTTTGAAAGGGCCTGTGGAGTAGGGAAAGGGACCAGGCCTGGGAGCCCACTCTCAGTGGTTCAGATAGACTCCGGGGAAGGAATGAGTCCAGTGAGGGCCCTGGAGACCTGGACTGATCCAGACCCATTGTCTCCTTATGAATGCTTTACAGTAAGCTGTGACCCATCTTTTGTACATGAAATATGTCCTACTTCCATCTTCCATTATTTTTTAAAACATTCATAATTCCAAAGCCTAATATCTTATAATTATTATTAGGATTTCATTCTGTTCTGGATACATAACAATGCTGTTATAATTCTAAGAAAATGATTTTTTAAATTACATAATAATTCTCCATCACCTTCTACAAGACTAAAGAACAGTAGAATACTGGAAACAGAAGATTCAAATAACTCTTCTGTCATGTACAAATGGAGTTGAGTTTTTAAGGAAAGCTATATTAAATTACCTATGTTTCTTATTTTTGCTTATATTCCTATTCATTTTGCATTTGGAGAAAAATAAGTTCCAGAATGTCTTAAAATAAGCAGATAGGAAGTGGTGGTCAAAATTACTACTCAGAGTGCCTTAATATTTCAGTCTAATATATGTGCCACAATACCTCTAACCCATGGGAAATAGAGAAGCTAAATTAGCTTTTGAAATGCTAAGACCGGTCTTTAACCAGGAAATGCAGCAGTGTGGATTATCTCTCTCTCTCTTTTTTTTTCCAGTAAATGTTTAAGTTGGTGTTTAAAATGCATGTAGAAAAGTGCCTAAATCATAAGGCGACTGCTTGACAAGCATTTATAAAGTGTGCATACCTAGTAACCAGCTTCCTGAACCTCCCTTGAACTTCCTTATAATTATTCTCTACCCTCATTATCCTCAGTATTGGGAATACTCATACTTACCACTATTCTGACTTCATTACTGTAGATTCATTCTGCCTGGTGTATTAATCCATTCTCACACTGCTATGAAGAAATACCTGAGACTGGGTAATTTTAAATATAAAAGGTTTAATTGACTCACAGTTCATTGCTGGGGAGGCCTCAGGAAACTTACAGTCATGGTGGAAGGCAAAGGAGAAGCAGTCACCTTCTTCACAGGGTGGCAGGATGGAGTGAGTGCAAGCAGGGGAAATGCCAGGCACTTATAAAACCATCAGATCTCATGAGACTCACTATCATGAGAACAGCATTAGGGAAACCAATCCCATGAAGCACTTGCCTCCACCTGGTCTTGACTCCTGGGGATTATGGGGATTGCAATTCAAGGTGAGATTTTTGGATGGCGACACACTCAAACCATATCACCTGGTTTTGAACATTAGCTACATGTAATCATAATATGTATGCCTTTGTGTCTGGCTTCTTTCATTCAACATTATATTTCTAAGTGTCATCTGTCTTGTCATAGGTAGTAGTCCATTTATTTTCATTGCTACATAGTATTCATTGCATACTGTATTACGTATCCATTTTACTATTGATGGTCATTTGGCTTGCTTCCTATTTGAGGCTTTTATGAATAAACTTCCTGTGAAAATTCTTGAACATGTCTTTTAGTGGGCATAATCACTAGTTTCAGTTGGATATCACTAAGAAGTGTAATTGCTGGGTCATAGAATATATATGTATGTTTCACTTGCATATATATAGCCAATTTTTCAGAGTACCAGTTTATATAGCTACCAGCAAAGGATGAGAGTCTCAGATCCACATTATCATCAATAATTGGTTCCCCTTAAGGTTAAGCCATACTGAGTAAAGGTATCTCATTATGGTCTCAATTTGTGTTTCCCTGGTGAAGATATATCTTTAACAACTTGTCATGCCTTTATTGGCTCTATGGATATTGTTTCTATTATGTAATTCTGCATCACAAACTTCTTCAAACTGAAGTGCTCAAAACAACTATTTTAATGGCAACTTAAGGTGAACTCAAGTTGTTAATTTTAATGAAGTCCGGTTTTTTAGTTATCTTATTTCAAATCAGTTTTTTTTCCATCCAGAATCTTTGCAAACCCTAAAGTCATGAAGGTACTGTTTTGTTGTCTTCTAAAAGCTTTATTGTTTTACATGTTAAATTTGGATTTGTAAGGCCCCTGAAGCTTTTTGCATGTGGTAAGAAACAGGGGTCAAAATTTCTTCATTTCCTAAATGAACGTCAAATTAGGTCATCACTCTTTATAGAAGAGTGCCTTTTTCCCACTAATGTAAAATGTTTTTGTTAACCATGGGGTCAAATATATATGAATATATTTCTGCATTATTCATATTATTTAATAGTATTATCTGTCTTTTTAACCAATCGTACATTGTCTTAGTTACAGTAGCTTTATTATGAATTTTAATGTTTTGTGCTGTCAATTCTAAATTCTTCAATTCTGTTCTTGAGATTGTCACAGCTATTCTTGGTTTTTTTATTTCTATATAAATTTTATAACTAGGCGATCAGTTTTTACAAAACTGCTGGGATTTTTATTGGAGTTGCATTTAATCAATAGATCAATTTGGGGAGATTTGACATTTTCCAGTATTGAGTCATCTAATCTGAATACAACACATCCCTCTATTAGGGTCTCTTTCATTTGTCTTAGTGTTTTGCTGGAGATTTTTGTATAAAGTCTTGCACAGCTTACTTAAGACTTATTCCTAGGTCTTTAATATTTGTGTGTGATTGTGAATGATATTAAATTTTTTTTACACTTATAATTGTTTGTTACTAGTATATAGAGCTAAATTTGATTATTGTACATTGAACTGGTATCCATGACCTTGGTAAATCTGCTAATTAAATCTTGTTAATTCCGGTAGTTTATATGCAGATTTCTTTGTATCTCCTACATACACAATTACGTTATATCAGTAATGCTAGTTTTATTACTTCTCTTCTGATAAGCATACTTTGATTTCCTTTTCATGTCTCACTGTACTGTCTAGGACCTCTACTGCAATGTTGACTGGAAGTGGTAACAGCTTGCTTGTCTCTTTCCTGATATATCAGCAGGGAAGACATTTAATATGATGCTTTCCACAGGTTTTTTTTTTCTTAGTAGATATTCTTTATCATATAAAGAAATTCCCTTTTATATCTGGTTTACTAATGTTCTTTATCATGTATGGTTTTGAATTTTAACAGATGGCTTTTCTGCATCTATTGAAATAATTACATTATTTTCATCTTTATTCTGTTAATGTGGTAAATTACATCAACTGGATTTTAAAACAAGATAAAAGTTTGTTCTCCTTAGAACAGTCTAAGCTTCAGTAATCTAGGGCCGATAATACAGGGACCCAGACAATATTTTGTTGCTTTGCTCTTCTGGACTCATATTTTCTCTATCATGGTCTAGGATGGTAGCTATACACCCACATCACGTACATATTCTGACCATATTATTATTATTATTATTTAGTGAAAATACTCTCACATTGTTATAATAAACCCAAAGGCCGTGATATAGCATCCTTCTTATATATCACTGGGACAAAATTACTAATATTTTGTCTAGAATGTTCACATTTGTGTTCATGAGAGAGATTAATCTTTAATTTTTCTTCCTGTTAATGTCCTTATGAAGCTGTGAAGTCAAGATCATTAGAGTCTCATAAAATGCATTTGGAAGCATCCCCTCACTCTGTTTTTTAGAAAAGTTTATTTAGGATTGAGGTTGTAACTTCTTCCTAAAATTCTCTGAAGAATTCACCAGTAAGGTCATTTGTGCCTGGTATGTTTGTTTTTGCTTTATTTTGTTTTTGTGCTTATGTGTTATAAAGGTTTTTAAATTGCAGTTAAGATTTCATTAACAGATAAAATAATATTCAGGCTTTTGACTTTTCATGTCAGTTTCACTAAGTTTTGTTTTTCAAGGAATTTATCCATTTTAGGTAAAATTGCACATTTATTTGCACAGTTATGTATAATATTCTCTTCTCTGTATAATAATGTAGTGATGTCTTTTTTAAAATTTTAGTAATTTGTGCTTCTGTTTTGCTCTTGATCAGTTTTCCTAGGGTTATTAGTCTTTTCAGAGAAACAACTTTTGTTGATTTTTTTCTATTTTTCTTTTCTATTTTATTAATTTTTGCTTTTGTATTTGTTTATTTTTTTTCTATTTTTTTTTTATATTCACACTCTGGGGTTTAAATTGTCTCTATTTCTAGCTACTTGAAGTAGATCTTTATGTAATTAGATTTTCAATCTTCTAATATTTGTGTTTATAGTTATATATTTCCTTCTAAGAATGGCTTTATTTGCATGTATAAGTTGTGATATATTTTGTTATTTACATAAAATATTCATAAAGTTCATTGTAATTTTTTTTCTTAGACCAGGGTATTATTTAGAAGTGTTTTGCTTAATATCCAGATGTTTGAGTATTTTCTGGTTAGCTTTTTGTTACTGATTTATACCTTAAAAACATTATGGCCAGAGACTATCCTCTAAATGACTTCAATCCTTGAAATTTGTTATGGAACAGAATATTATAAATTTTAGTAAATAGTTCTTGTCTGCTTGAAAACAATGTGTATTATGCAGTTGGATCTATATGTCAATTAGGGTCAGTTTGTAAATTGTGTTGTTAAAACCATTTATATCCCTACTGATTTTTTGTCTGCTTACTATGTAAATGTCTGAGGACTGTATTATAATCTTCCATTATTATTATGGAGATTTATCTGCTTTTTATTTATGTATTTTATGAAAATGTAATTAAATATAGAATTGTTGTATCTTCCCAGCATAGTCACCTTTTCATCTCTTTGAAATACCTTTTTTTTTCTGTGCCGATGCATCTTGCCTCCGATCCTATTTTTGTCTTTTATTAGAGCTACACGTGTTTTTTCCTCTCTTCCCACCTTTCCATATTCACATACGGAAAGATTTTTCTCTTGTAAGCAGCACATAGTTGTTTTCTAATACAGGCTGACAATCCTTGTCTTTTAATTGAAGCATTTGGTCAATATACATTTAATATAATGAGTGGTATTTAGGGGTTTAAATCTATATTTCACCTTGTGTTTCTGTTTCATCTGTCCTTTGTGCCTTTTTCACTCCTTTCTTTTCTTTGCCTTATTTTGGAGTATTTTATTTTTTATTTTGCCATTCCCCGCCCCCACTTTGTTTCTGTATGATTTTTAACTGAACAATGTATGAAAGGAAATAAAATGCACCAAAAATTAAGATAAGTTTGGAATCTCAAATATATTTACCTAAGATCTACTTTGACATACTAAAAAGTGAAGTTATATACAAAGTTACTTGTATACAGTAAAAAAGTCCATCATAAGATAAAAAGCATTTTTCACTGGCAATTTACTATTGGTATTTGAGGAAGTGATTAGGTCCAAAGTGTTTTTACTTTTCATTCAGTAGAATCTCTGAATTAATGTTCAGCACATTTTACTTTTGGGCAGAGTCTCCAGACTTTTATAAGTGGAACAAATGTAACTTTGTATGTAAGAAAACTCAGCTATATTAAAAAGCATTTTAAAGGGTTTTATGTGTATTTTTTTGTTTTGAGGGTTTTGGTTTGCATTTGCTTGTTCGTAATAGTAATTGTTGAGAAGTGCAGTGACCTCCTAACTTAAATATGTGTGTTCTATTAATTAATAATTATCAGTAGCATTTTATCTCACATAACATAATTTCAAGAAAAACACTTTATCTCAAAATAAAACAATATTTTCATTCAGAAAAAAATACTAAAATGTTGGAAGTTTTTAGTATTTTAAAAATATTTATGAATATTTTATTTTTGTTTGTACAATTGTATTTCACTCAAATGTTATTTCTGTTAGGGTGGAGTATATCTTTATACTCAAGTAAAATAATTAAAATTTTTCTTTAAGTATCTTCAAATAGTAGATTACAAGTATGTAATTTTTCTGATTTTAAGAGTAACATAAGCCAGGTGTGGTGGTAGGTACCTGTAGTTCCAGCTATTTGGGAGGCTGAGGTGGGAGAATCATTTGAGCTTAGGAGTTTGAGGCCAGACCAGCCTGGGTGATGCAGTGAAACAACATCTCAAGAAAAAAAAGAGAGAGAGACCATCATTATAAAAAATTTAGAAAATTCTGAGAAATATAAAGAAAAGATCATTTATCCGTCAGTGATAACCAATGTTCATATTTGACATATTTCTTTTTTAAATAGTGTTTAGTATTTAAAAATAAAATTATATACCTTATTTTTCATTAGTATTATATTATTTGTATTTTTTAATATTATTTAAAACCCTTTGAAAATCTTTTGATGACCACATAATTTCATCACATAATTATATTATAAATTTTGTAATGTATGTTCCTGATTGTGGATATGCACGGTGTTTTCTCTATGTTGCTGTTGTTTAATACTCTAACAATCTATAAGTAGACTGTTTATAAATATTTATTTTCAGCAATGATTATAGTCCTAGACTAGGTTCTAAGACATTGAATGACAAGTTCAAAAGCTTGTCAAGACCTTGATGGGTCTTAACATGTGTGGCCTCTGTGTTTTCCAGAGTCTGCCAGTTTCTGCTTCCACCAGCACCAAATGAGACCTCCCAGCTCCTAACACCTTCTTCAAAAAGAAACTCATATTCATTTTTTCCTCTGTTAATTTGATAAGGAGAAAGAGATGTCTCATGTTAACTTGACTTTATTATCAACAAGGCTGACTACTTGTATACCTAGCTACCTTCTTCTGCATAATGTTTTTTGCCTGAGGTAGAATATTAGTGTTTTCTAACTGATTTATGTATTTGTGGTATAATAATCATTTATCAATGTTTTACAGATAGTTCCCTCATTCTTTAATTTGCCTTTTAATTTTATAGTGCTTTTATTTTTTTCACTGCTCTTTGCAGTTTTTTCTATTCTGTTGTAATCACTTTTGTATATTTATCTATATTTTTATAGCGTTTAATTTTTATGGTGTTATTTTATATTTGATTGTTTCTTATATCTATAATATAAAATTGAACGTTTTCTCTTTTTTTGAGACAGAGTTCTGCTCTTGTCACCCAGGCTGGAGTGCAGTGGTGCGATCTCTGCTTACTGCAACCTCCGCCTCCAAAGTTCAAGCAATTCTCCTGCCTCCACCTCCTGAGTAGCTGGGATTACAGGTGCCCAGCATCAAGCCTAACTAATTTTTGTTTTCTTGGTAGAGATGGGGTTTCACTATGTTGGCCAGGCTGGTCTCGAACTGCTGGCCTCAGGTGATCCATTGTCTCGGCCTCCCGAAGTGCTGGGATTACAGGCTTGAGCCACCATGCCCGGCCTGAACATTTTCTTGCTCATCATTTTATTTTCTATCTGAAGAGCTTTTCAAGTGTGTCTTTGGTAATTTCTAATACAAGTTCCTACATTGTAAATCCTGTTTTTAAAACTACCTTCCATGCAGCATTTTAATGTAACCATTGCTGTTGAATGAGAAGATAATTGGTTGGGTCACCAATTATTTTTCTAGCCCAACTCCATTGCTGTAGTGGTTCTTTGTCCTGTGCCGTGGTTTTGGTGATGTTTCATCTTTGTTGATTCTTCATAAATATTTATGGAGGGACAAGAAGAGGTTGTATGTTAAGACACATTTTCAGCATAAGATTGGGGCAAAAAAGCTTCCAGTAGTCTCCCGCTGAGCCTTGAAGGACTTGGAGGACAGATGAAATTATCTGGGTAAAAACTGTAATATGGATGCAATAGGAGGGAATGTGTTCCTGGTGGAATAAATGCCACCAACAAAGATTTGGAAACGTGAAATATTGCATAGGATTAGGGATACTGTAAGTAAATTTGATTTAATTCAGTAATTTAATTTATATATTTTTTAAGTACAGTGTTTCTCTTTTCCAGGTTGCTTTTTGACAATGGGATTGGAGGAGCAGGAGAAAAGTCAGGAGATGTTCTAAGATGTTGTTAATAATAGCTCAAGCCAGACGTATTGGTAGCTAAGGCTAGAACAGTGGCATTGGGATGGAGAGAAATGAATGACTCAAAAATGCTTTAGAGATAGAGCCTAGTACTAGATTAGAATATAGAGTTGGACCAGATGTAGGGCATGGAAGAGAGGAACTGTTGAAGAGAGATCATAGGTCCTGGTTTTAGCAAGTTGGTATTTGGTGGCACTATTTGCTGACATGGTAAAAAAATGAAGCAATTTTTTGTAAAGATCAAGAGTGTGATTTGGTCATATTAAATTAGAGTTGCCTGTGAAGTATCTATGTGGGTGTGTCTGATAGAGAATTGGATCAAGTTAATTTTAATGTTCAGAAGAGAAGTCTAGTCTGGAGATAAAAACTGGAAGTCATCAGATATAGATCATATTTGAAGCCATCAGAATGGATGAGGCCGCCAAGAGAGATTATAGAATGAGTAAAAAAAAAAAAGGCCTAGGACTAAACTGTGAGAAACTCTTAACATGTAGGGGTTGAGAAAAAGAGACCCTGTAGGAATAGTCCAAGGATTAAGAGGAAACCCAGGGAGTATGGTACTATAGAATCCAAAGGCAAAGTGTTCTTCAGGAAGAAGAAAGTGGTCAACTGCATTGAATACTGTTGAGAACTCTACTAAGAGGACAAAAGGAATCCTTTAGGTTTTACAAAATGGTGACCTTATCAGATGCTGCTTCAGCAGAATCTTGTATTCAGGAGCCACTCGAGAATGAATGAGAACTGATGGAGTAAATACAGCATGCATAGATAAGTCAAGAACCTTGGCTCTTAAAAAGGAGTGAGACATAGGAATGATCCAACAGGGAGGGAAAGAAGGTGATGCAGGGTCAGAGGCCCAAAGGGAAAGCAAATAACTTGACCACCCAAGTATGGAAAAGCTCAGCATGTGGCAAAGGCCTTTATGCCATTACCCATGGAAGAAAACTGAAGACATTTAAGCAGAGGACTATTTGATTGGACTGTTTCAATAGGTAAATTATTCTGTCATTATGGGAGATGAATGTAGGGACTCAATGAGTGTCTGACAGCACAAAACTCAGCTGGGAAGCCATTGCAGGAATTCGAGTAAAAGGTAACGTGGCCTTGAATAAGGTTGGAGAGGAAAGGAGAGACTGGAGACATAACTGAAAGATAAAATCATAAGGAGGTGGTGACTGGATGTGGAGCAGTAATCAAGGCTGACTCCCATGTTTTTGGGTAACTAGGATGATATATGTGATTCTTAGGATGGTCCAATAGGATGTCTTTATGGATGGTGAATGTCTGTTGTCTACATAGTGGTTGACAAAAATGGAGCAAAGTTTTGGTTTAGTTTCTCTGGAATATAGAATTGGGGCTTGTCTGGGTGATTTTTAAAGAATAATTTAAGCAGGCTGGACATGGTGTCTCACACCTGCAATCCCAGCACTGGTAGGCCGAGGTGGGAGGAACCCAGGACTTTGAGATCAGCCTGGGCAACATAATGAGACCTCATCTCTACTAAAAAAAATTTTTTTTTTAAAGTGCCAGGTATGGCAGCACACACCTGTGGTCCCAGCTTTTTGACAGGCTGTGGTAGGAGGATTGCTTGAACCCAGGAGGTTGAGGCTGCAATGACCTATGTCATGCCACTGCTTTCCAGTGTGGGCCAGAGAGTGAGACCCTGTCTCTAAAATAAATAAGTAAATCTTTTTGAAAGTAGTAGATCTCCAGGCTCAGTGGCGGGGGAAGATGTCTCATTGGCAGCCTTATTTTCTAGAAGGTAATTGCTGGAAAGTTGAATTTCAAATAACTTGTTACCTCTGTCATTTCTTACTAGTTATCTTAAGCTGCTAGCTTTTAAAATAGACTGTAACCATCAGGGTCTCTGTGTTTTTTCCTGCTGACAGAGACAACGTGGTAGTCAGAATCTACCCAGGGACGTCGTTTGCTGTTTCTGGCCTATTCCCGTCTCCTAGAACAAAGTTACTTTCCGTAACACATATGGCCCATATTCCCCAGCCTTGTCGATGTTGCCAGACCTCAGTGGACCTTTCTTAAAAGGTTCTTCCCATATCCTATTGTATTGTCTGGACCATCTCCAAATCCAGTTTTTAATTTCCTATTGGCTAAATTTTATTTTCTTTCTTTAGGCCTCATGCTCATCTTCCGCTTACTGCTGGCTCCCCTCCGATGCTGTGAGAGAGACCTTAATCGCTTTTGGGCCAGCAGCCATGCCATTTTAAAATTCTTTTGGGCAGCAATTCAGCTGGTTTAACATCTTTCAATCCCACTTCTTGGCTGAGATTTACTGTCTCCTAGCCGGCTTCCGTTCCTTTCAGAAAGGAGTGTGAGGGCTGCATTTCCAGTGTAAGCCCCTTTTCTTTGAATCTGTTTTCCTAAGATTCTGGCACCAGATACTTAACCAATTCCAGTTGGTTAGGAAGTTCTGAGCTAAAATAGCAGGCCATTTTCCTCTTATAAAGAGATCTGGGAGCACCAATGCTAGACATGGTCCTGTCTAAGTCCTTGGACCTCCTAAGACTTGTAACCATGGGTGCCTCATGTGTTTTCTTCCAAGGGTTTCCTACAAAAATGCCCTCTTCAAGTATCTAGATTTCAAGTACAATGATAGTTCTTCTTTTGAGGGACAAAGATGCCTCAGTCTTAGTTAAGGACAAGAAGACTTGGTTAAACTAGAAGGCAGTAAGTGATGAGTCAAAGAATAACAGATGGTATACTCTGACCTCCATCTTCATAGTGGACAAACTCCTGTGTGCTTGTTGGGCTTACAATTTGGTGAGTTCTGTTCACCATCTAGGACCAACCTTTTACCACCATCAGAATAAGGAATAAGGAAGAAGAAAGTCAGAGAATAAGGAACAGAATAAGGAAGAAGAAAGATTCAGAAGGTTGTTCTTTGGCCAGGCCCTGTTCCTCGCCAGCTCTCCCACTAACCGACTGTGTAGCCCTGAAGCAAGTCACTTCCCCTCTCTAGCCCTCAGTTTTCTGGTTCTTAAAATGAAGAGGTTGAACTAGATAATCTTCAGGTTTCCTTCAAGTCAAAATAGACCATATGATCCATCTAAAAATGTTCTAAGACAGGAAGGTCATTTCTTCACAACTCTGCAGTAGCTGTGGAGATTTTCCTATGAATTATCCATTACCAAAAAATGACACTCCCATTCTCACTATCCACTTCTCTGGCGCATCCTGGCCGCAGAAGGGAAGCTCATGAGTAAGTTGCTTTCCCAATAGATGAATATTTTTTGCTCAGAATAAGGAAGAAGCAAGTCAACAAAATAAAAGATGTTAAGAAACTAAGAAGTGCTTTCCAAAAAATTCAAAACCAAAAACTGAAGAATGCATCTTAAAAAAAACACACACACCAAATCATTTTACTAATGAAATAGACACAAATACTCCTTTCTCTACAATATACATATTTTCAGATACACATCGACTTTTCTGTATATAAATATAAGACATATAATGGAACCATTGAGATTTGTTATGAATTTTAGTATTGAAGTCTTTGAACAGTTTTAATTTTTTGGTTCTTAAACAAGGTTTACCTGACCCCAACCTCTTTTAGAAAATTATTCCTTCTTTCCATACTTGTACTTTATTTCATAGTTCACTTTACCTAAGTGAGAGGGTGACACACGTATCTAGCCTTACACCTTTATCTGAGAATTCAGGAGTACATGGGTTTGAGCTCAACTCTTGTATGTAGACTCCATGAATGCAATCAGTAGGTTTTGAAAAGCTTTTGATTCGTTGACAAAATGTCTTAAGTAAAAAGCCTATGGACAAGGAAAATTGATCTGCCACATAGACCAATAAAAACCCTCAAAAGTGTGGGTCTGTGAGTCATTGACAACATCGCTACTTTTTAAACGAGCCACTGGTAGTTCCTGTCACCCAGAACTACATTCTATTTTTTTTTCTGACATTTAGGTAATTTTTTTTTGGGAAATTCACATCAGGGATCGTTTCTCCTTGGTTTGTATAATTTCTTGACTTTATTTACATTGAAATATCAATATTTGTAATCTACCTTCTTCAGTAAAGTGTAAATAGCAAACACGTGCCTGATAAATCAGCAATTTTGTAATACCACACCTGGTTTATCTGGATTGACAGTTGAGAGATCACTAGACAAATCATGCCTGTAATCACTAAACCGTTGGATAGTATTACCAGTGATCTCATGCATGACTCTTATAGATCCCTAAGCAAAATTGCTTCAGTAATTTTAACAGAATCACCCTTCATTAAGCAAAAACATATGATATTTGGATTCAAAATGTAGTTTCATCTTCCAAATTCAACTTGAGCAAAAAAAAAAAAAAGGTGGTGGGGGATGGCCTTCACTTGTTTATTTAGTCTTGCTGGGACTTCTACTCTAGTGTGGTAAGTTTTCTTAACATTTTAGCTTTACATCTCTAGAATTACTCTTTAATTGTAGCAGTTTATTTCGTTATATGTATATACAGGACTTACAATGGAAAAATATCTCAGAGAGCTCATGTCATCAAAGAAAATTCTAATGAAATAATGTTTTTTTCTTGTAGAGGTCATTAAAGTAAAACAAATGTTGTCCTCTTATTAAGCTATTACCTCACCTCATTGTTGAAAACATGAAACTGCTGAGAGTTACATTATATCATTTTTATAAAATATTTGTTGCCGAAGAGCTAGTTTCCAGCAAGCATTCCACGTTATTTTTTCCTATTCATTCAAATCCAAAATATTGCTCATCTAAACTTTCTCGGTTAATCACTGTTACAGTAAGTCTGAGACTGCAAGACGCCCAGTAATTCATAACCGGCTTGGGGCTTGTTCACCTTCAGGTCAGTTATTTGGTTCCTGTACACAGTAACAAGAAATCATCATCTGCTATAATTGCATAGGATTAATAAAAAGAAAAGCAAGAGATTTTGCTTCAAGAATCTGGACTGAAAAGCCACCAGGTTTCTGGTACATGCCTTCTCTTTCTCCTCCTTTGCTATCCTCCCACTCATTTTAGTAGGGAAATAAGTGGTTGGTGAGGTTTTAAGCTGAAGGTTCCCCACCGTGAGGAGTCATCCTTGATAAGCACAGCAGTGGTACAAGAGGTTCTGGGAGCGGGGAGGAGAGACCCTGAGATCTGCTCTTGGAGTAGTTAAAGAAGGTGCTGCAGAGGAGGTGTTCCTTGGGCTGACTCCTATAGGTCCAAAAGGCATTTCTGAGGAAGTCCAGGGGAAAGGGGTGTCATGGAGATTCCAGAGACGGATGGAGTAGGCACCAGGTCCTTGAAAAATTAAAGACCATAGGTTTCCAAAGACCTCTAGTATGCTACTTGATCCAGAGTGTAAACTGAGAAGGAGGTTGTCTGGGAACTGTGGCCAGACAAATAGGCAAGAGGCAGATGAGGAAGGGCACTCCATGCCCTGCTAAGGAGTGTGGTTACCCTTTAGTCAAGAAGAGGTTCTGAACACTCTGGGCAAGGGAATGGTACTGGTGAGTTTGCGTTCTTCAGAGAGCGCTTTGGGAGTCTTAGGTGGAGAATGGATAACGGGAGGAAGGCAAGACGAGATGGGAAGACTCACCAAGGGTATGAGGAGTGTCAGGAAAGACAGAAAAGAGAGCATGACAGGGACGGACAGAGAACAGGAGAAAGGGAAGGGTGGCATTAAGGTTTCTGGCTTGGGTGACAGAATGGATTTGCTGATGAAGGAAATAGGAGAAATGGAGTTGACTTAAGGTGAGGAGGGGAGTGATAATAAATTCATTTATTATTAATATATCCAATGGGTATTAGGTAACTGGTTCTAAAGGACAGAGGTCAATCTTGGAGACAGGCTGGGAAATAATCAGTATGTAAGTGGTAATTGAAGCATTTCTGAGTTTCTTTCCAGCCCTTAAATCCTGTGGTTCAGTGAATAACATAAATAATCTCTTTGACATATGCTCATCTCACAAAGTCTAAAATTAGCGGTGGCCTGTGTTAAGTAGTTTGATGACACGATGCAGTTCCTCCTCACAGTTGTAATCAGTAAATAAACCGTGACCTCAGCCTCATGTTGACATTGCAAATCAATCAAAACAGACTTATTGAGTGTCTTTTTTGTGTTTAGTGTTGTAAGGGGGATTCATTTTTTAGATTGGAAAAAATTTCATTGATTTTTCAAGTCACCAAGGTTGGGAAATGAGATTTAGTAGGAAGACAGTGAATACAGCTTTAGGCTTGATAAGTTTGAGTTCATGGCAGAAGATCCAATGAAAATGATTAAGAGGGGAGAAACGCCAGATATAGGTGAAGGGGAGGAAGGCAGTAAATGACACTGCCATGTGTGTACCTATGCAACAATCTTGCATGTTCCTCAAAACAATCTTGCATGTACCTCAAAACCTAAAATGCAATGAAAAATTAAAAAAAAAATGTGCTTGGGAGAAGAATCTTAGGTGGAGAGGAAGATGGAGGATTTATCCCAAGGAGCATGGTCATTGAAACTGGGCGAGTGTGGGAAGGGTGGAGGAGGGAAGTGCTGAGCACACAGCACATTTCAGGGAGGGCCGGAGCCTTGGCAGATACACACCTTCAGGCTGCTGAAGTACAAGGACAAGCCAGAGCAGCTCAAGGTAAAACAAGAATATTCTGTCACTGAACATGGGAAGAGAGTATTCAAGGGGTGGCCATTCAGCCAGACTGAGAGGTCAGGGATCGCTGGCCAAAAGATGATCATGAGATTTAATGATGAGTTGGTCATTGGTGCTTTTTCTTAGAGGATAAAGAGTTAGGAAGTAAGATTGTAGGTCACTGAGGAGAAAGAGGAAAAATTGTAGTAGCAATAATAATAAAATTGATGTGTACTGTGTTGGATGCTTCCCTACATTACATGCCAGGCAGTCTCCAGAGCACTTTGTACATGTTATTTTGTTTAATGCTCACAGTAATTGTAGGAACTTAGCAGTATTATTATTAATATTATTCATATTGATACTGTTATTTCCATTTGCAGATGGACTGTAATAGGAAATAAAGACAATGAATATAGACAATCCTTTGAGGCATTTTGCAGTGATACAAAAAGTTTAATTCCCCCCAAACTAAATTCTGTCAAGTGAAATTGAACTTGTCATTTTCTTTAGCATTTGTTATCTGATTGCATTATTTGAACATGAAAGTACAATGTTCTTCACGTATATTTGGATGCTGTCATTACATTTTCTTAACTGTTTATCCAAAAACTTACATTTTGGGCTGACTGTTAAGTCCAGGGGCAAAGAGAGCAGAGTACCAGGTGATGGGTGGTGTGGGATGTGGCAGTGAGTACCCAAGAAGAAAAGCACAATGGGCGATGATATGATCAGAGGAAAGCTATTTTCAAGCAATTTTAACATTTTTGAAGTCAGTGAGGGTAGGATCCAGGGGAGGAATAACTGGAGATGTTGGAGAAGGATGAACAGGTGGGACCAGGAGGCAGAGACTGGCCGGGATGGGAGAAGGAGCCCCGCCCAGAAAGGAGAAGGGATTGAGTTTTTTTGTTTGTTTGTTCTGAGTTGAGAAAAGAAAGTTTAAGAGAGGAAATGCTCGATTTTATTAATATGAACCCTCCCTAATCTAAATTCTGTCAAGTAAAATTGAACTTGTCATTTTCTTTAACATTTGTTATCTGATTTCATTATTTGAATATAAAATTGCAATCTTCTTCACATATGTTTGGATACTGTTGTTACGTTCTCTTACTTGTTTCTCCAAAAACTTGCATTTGGCGTGACTGTTAAGTCCAGGGCAGAGAGGGCAGAGTACCAGGCAGCTGGTGGTAGTGTAGATACAGCAGTGCCCAAGGAGAACGGGAAGGAGAGAAGGGAGAAGGAAATGAGTAACTGTAAGGATAAAGAATAATTTTATCTAAAAGTCTGTTGTAACTTTACAATTGAGGCATCACTTTTAAAAGAACATTTTTATTAATGAGAAAAAAAGGCACAAGGTCACTCTCATCAGGTTTATGGAGAACAAAATGAATTGGCAAGTCAGCCAATCCACTGGAACAGCCTGGGTGGTTAGGGCCTTGAGTGGCTGTAAATTGGTGGCATAAAATCTTTTCTTATGGGACTGGGACTGACTGGCTACCCTGCTGACTTCATCAGACTCTCTCTTGACTTCATGAGGATGCTGTATAGATCAAGGTTATCCACAAGGTTGAGTCAACCATTGCTCATTTCCTTCTGTAACTGTCAGATGCAAATACTATTAGTATTTACTGCAACTAAAACAAGTGACAATATTTTTACATATTTTCTCTATAGGAGAAAATATAAGCCTCCTTGGAAATAAATAGCTGAAAACATTTAGGTAATACTGGGCATAGCACTTTCAGCAGTCATTTCAGTCTAAAAACATTTCCTAAGGAAAAGTAGTAAATGTTTGTTTCATAGAACCCAGCATTTTGGCTGTTAAACCATTTTCGTCAAAACATTTTATTGATACATAAAATGTTTTAAAAATTGTTTTCTGTGTAAACATGATCATCTCATCATCACACACTAATCAGGATGTGTTGAGTGCCTGTTTATCCATTAATATCTGGTGTTTGTCAGCCCATGTTTGTTTTGTGTCTGATGTTCCATGTCTTTTTTGCAGATATTGATGAATGTGTAAACAACACTGTGTGTGACAGTCACGGGTTTTGTGACAATACACCTGGCTCCTTCCGCTGCCTCTGTTATCAGGGCTTTCAAGCCCCACAGGATGGGCAAGGGTGTGTGGGTGAGTTTTTAGATTTTTTTCCCAGCGTGTTTCACATGTCCCTGTTGAAGAGAAATCACAATGAACAACAGAAGCTTTTAAGCAGGTAATTTGGGTAGAGCTTTATCATAATTTGATTTTGTCATACAGTTTGAAGGTGTGCAAAATTACCCTATGTTGCGGGTGTATGGCTCACACTTTGTAACCCCAACACTTTGGGAGGTCAAGGTTGGAGGTTTGCTTGAGGCCAGGAGTTTGAGACCAGCCTGAATAACATGGTGAGATCTTTTCTCTATGAATAAATTTTTTTTAATAATTATCCAAACTTGATGGTATGGTGCCTGTAGTCACAACTACTTGGGAGGCTGAGGTGGGAGGATCTCTTGTGCCCAGGAGTTTGAGGCTGCAGTAAGCCGTGATCATGCCACATGCCAGCTTGGGCAAGAAAGAAAGACCCTTTCTCAAAAACAAAAACAGAAAATCCTATAGCTTCTGAAATTGTTAGGGACATTAAGAAATATAAAACTATGACTTTACATTTAAATGAATTTTAACAAGAACATCTGTTTAAACTCTTAACTGAGTATGCAAAACTCTAGACTCCCTTCAGCACAGGAAGTAGAGTCTGGTGTGTGGTATAGATTATCTGTCTTTGAAATGTACCCCTTTAGGCAGTGCATTTAAGGCAAAGTGTTGGCTGGAGCTTCAGTGTCCAAGAATGATACCTGTAAAAGGATGCTTTGAATTGTGCAAAGCTGTATTTCCTCAGTCTATTCTGGAATTGACGGGGTGGAAGGAATCTTGAATATCATCAGATGTCCTGGAATATGGTCCAACAAATGCTCCTACAGAAAATAATTTGTATTTCATTATCTGACATGATGGATTTCTTCAGGTCAAACTCATTATGAAACGTATTTGCAATTAGAGCAATTAAATTGGAAAGAGAAGAAAGGTTATCAAATTGAAGACTTTATAGATAGCAAGACTTTTCTTTTTCTTTATTCTTAGAGAAAAATAGCCATATTCATTACATGGCAGATGGAAGTTGAGGAGTCAACACCTATTTGGTTTGAAAATTTGCAATTAAAACATTAGTTCATTTTCCATCCATATTAAACTTGGAAAACAAAACTTTCAAAGTTTAACGATAATGTCACTTGAATAATAACTGCTTTTGTGGAATTATGAAATTCACTTAATTCCCAACCAAAAATTATTTGCAAAGCAATAATGTGGTTTCATGAATAAGTATTAGCTAGTCAAAAACATAGATAATTATTCAAGAATTATTCACAAGACATAGTTATTTAATAATATAGCTAAGACTGTCCTAATCTTAGTTCCCACTCCTCCTTTAGCCACCTTTCCACCAAAATACATTTGTTTGACATTTGCATAATGTTTTCACCAGATGGGTCTTGTGATATGGCCCTACTTTCCACCTTAGCTTCACCACTTCCTTCTTCACCTGTTGGTTCCAACAATGTCAGACTGGTTGTGGTTTCCCACGTCACTATGAAATTATTTGACCGTTGTTCGCTCCTTCTGCTGGGACTATCCTCCTGACCTCTCCTTCCTTGAGTCCCGGATTTTCTCACTCATTCTTGAAGACTGAGGTTCTGTGTCATCTTCCAGACACCATCCCTGCTCTATCCCTCACTCTCAAGCTGAGCTGTGACCTCTGCTTCCAGAGAACCTTCAGCAAATTCTATTATACTTACAACCTTTCAGAGAATAATTTAATAATGGGTATACCACCTGCAGCCCCCTTCTACAAAGCTATAACCTCTACATGATTGAAAACTTTTTTGCCTCTCTCTGGGCAGGGCACGATGCTTGGCTTATTGTAGGTGCTCAGTAAATTTTAACTACTGTTTATATATCAGATGTTGAACCATATCTAGAAACCATATCAGATATCTGGAGTCCACATAGCCCCAGAGCCCCTGCTTAATATTCATTTCTAACCAGCCAGATGAGCACACCAAACCCATGTTGACATTTCAGCTTGGCACACAAAACACCACCCTTAGAGAAGGAATATTTATCATTTTGGTGAACTCAACAAATGTCATTTCATTTGTGTTTGTATTCATTCTTTCAAAAATGTTTACTGAGCGCCTATGACAGGCTCTTCACAATGGGTGTTGTGTAGAGCTACAGGATGAGTCAGCCCTTCCCCTATTATCACTTACTTATCCTTTGGCTATTGACTCCAGTATCATTCCTCTAACCCACCCCTACATTTAAGGTCTGCTGTTCTTGCTTTCACTGAGCTCTGAATTTTTAATCTCCCTAACTTGACTATAAGCTCCATGAAGGCAGGAGTTTGGATTGCTAGCTTATCATGGTTTCCCCACATACAGGCCCTATAGGCCTGCCCCATAGCAGTAAGCTAGGAAATATTTCTTGATTGAGTTAGCACAGTCTGATGGGATAGAGTTCATTAGCCATGTAAATAATACATGCTGGAAAGTACAAAGTTCCACTGGACATTTACCTAAAATTGATAAATGTGAACTGGCAATATCTTACATTTTTCTGGTCTCAATTTGACAGTCTAGGTTGATTAAATATTTCAACTCTGCTTTATGTTATAGTAGTTTTCATAAGTGAAACCAGTTCATTGAATTTATATCTGCTTATATACAAATGAAATGGAAAAGTGAGGTAATTACCCAAGTAAGTCCAGATGTATTTTTGGGTATAACAGGTGAAAGTAGGATTTCTTTCTGGAATGATGTAGATAATTGCTCAAATGTTTAACTTTGTATAAACCATCTCAGGGTATGCTCATGAAAGCTAATGTTTATACATACTGAATGCGTAAGACATGAACATTTCAGACTTTAAGTCGGACACTTTGCTGAACTGGATATTCATGAATAAAATGTAGGAGGAAAGAAGGTAAAAAGTACTACTGGGTAAGATCAAATATAAAATTAGTCTTTCTTAGGGCTGTGTACTTGCAAAATGTTGAATAAAATGTACTTGTCACTGAGATACCTTGAATGTATTTTAATTATGTATATTTAAGTACAGAAGAAAAACATTTAGCAAAATAGAAATTACACAGTGGAACATCAACAGAATTTGAAAAGGCATCATGAGATCAGTGATGAGTTATTGCACCAATTTGTTTTACATGAATGATTAATGTAGCCTGATGAGTATCTCTATCGGGATCTTTCCTTCATTTCTCAAAGGAATGCACAATCTGAATTCTATTGATAATTATGGATGTTTTGGCTACCAGAGAACTGAATTTTCAGACATTAAGTAGATTTTTAAAGTTTTTTTTTTTTTAAATGAACTTAATTCTGTGGTTACTGAAGTGCCAGTGCTTCTAACTTTGCTTGAATCAAGA
Source organism: Saimiri boliviensis (assembly GCF_048565385.1). Classification (NCBI taxonomy): domain Eukaryota; kingdom Metazoa; phylum Chordata; class Mammalia; order Primates; family Cebidae; genus Saimiri; species Saimiri boliviensis. The sequence goes on from NC_133449.1 coordinate 33,034,111, forward strand.
ACTGAGTGTAGGCCGGGCGCAGTGGCTCACACCTGTAATCCCAGCACTTTGGGAGGCCGAGGTGGGCGGATCACTTGAGGTCAGGAGTTCATGACCAGCTTGACCAACATGGCAAAACCCCATCTCCACTAAAAATACAAAAATTAGCTGGGCATGGTGGCGCACGCTTGTAAGACCCAGCCACTCAGGAGGCTGAGGCAGGAGAATCACTGGGAGGTGGAGGTTGCAGTGAGCTGAGATTGTGCCACTGCACTCCAGCCTGGGTGACAGAACAAAATTGTCTCAAAAAAAAAAAAAAAAAGAACTGAAAGTAGAGTGTTAGATCATTTAAGACTTCATTACGTTGAAAAATCAGGAATGATAAAACTATATGGTCAGTGGGCACATACTAGGTTTGCAGTACAATTCCAGGGTGTCCTTTAAAACTAAATTGGGAATTCAGAACTTTCGTCTTCAGTTTTCATGGTCCTTTCATACAGACCAAATCTGACAGCTCTGCCTTGAAGAGCCGCTTCCCTAAAAGAGCAGAAGGGGTTTGCCTGCTCTCTGGGGATCGTCTTCTTTTCAGCAAGACACTATTAGCCCTGGTATAGCTGGTGAAATAGAGAGCTGTCATGAACGAGGCACACATCTCACTTGGTCTGTGCTCCCTTTTCCAGATGTGAATGAATGTGAACTGCTCAGTGGAGTGTGTGGTGAAGCCTTCTGTGAAAACGTGGAAGGGTCCTTCCTGTGCGTGTGTGCTGATGAAAACCAGGAGTACAGCCCCATGACTGGGCAGTGCCGCTCCCTGGCCTCCACAGGTAAGTCCCAGTGACACTGTGCAAGGGGATAACAGGCTCTTCTCAAAGACCTGCACCCACACAGCTTTGGGATAAACACTGGGAGTGAGATAAGAAGAAGCCAGATGTGCTGACATAGGGCTGTCCCTGGAAGCTTCCACGTTCTTCTGTGCCTCCCTTGTCAGTGGAATTAAGATGTGAGTGATGACTCTTTGGGCTAGATGGCCTCTAATGTTCTATCCGAACCAGAGACGCCTCCAGTAATGTAAAGAATCCAAAATGATGACGGCATTTGCTGGGGACTGCTTAAAACTTAGAGAGCTATCAGCTCAGGATTTAATATGGCACCATCTCATTAAGTTGCATAATCCTCCACACGTTCTTGGCCCTTAGAGAAATGTGTCTTGACACTTCTCTAAATTAAAAGCAACACATAGGTCTCTTAGGATCTACAAAGACTTCCACTTGGAATTCTTAAGGTGTTTTTCCAGAATTTGGCCTAGAGAGGGGCTATGTTTGCATTCACTTAACATTTGATTTAGGCTGTGTTGTCACCATGCGAACTGAAATAGTTGGACTGTTTTCCAGATAAATTAATCAACTTCCCAATCGCCCTTTTAGTTTGTGCCATGTAGCTATAGCTTGGTTGTATTTTAGGGAAAGCAAAGGCCCACATGGTCCTTTGAGAGCCAAGTAAAATGAAACATAGACCTTTTCTTTTCTTTCTCAGTCAATTTTATGCGTGCTGCCATAATAGCCTTCACTACTCCTCCGGAGGGTACACTTGTTCCGTGTAAAATAGCTATCTTTGCAAGAAGAGGAAATGAAATATAAAAATATTTTCACCCACACATAATTCCTCAGCTGTTAAATATAGAAGGGTGAAGGGTGCCAAATTAAATGAACAGACTGTAACTAAAAAACCTTGTGAAAGAGAAGAGACAGATTATTACTGGTAAGAGGATTTCTATTCATTCAAGTGGCCATCACAACAATTCATATTCTGTAAAGAAGAGATTTTTCATTTTAATTGTATCTACAGTAGCTAAAAAACAAAAGCATATGGTGGATCAAAAACAGAACTGGTTAAGTAACTGTCTTTTTCTTATTTTTACTTGGTTCCATAGGGTAGCACCTCATCTATAGTGTTATGTTGAATGAATTAATATGTCATAATATTATATAGCCATTAAATGGTCTATATGAAGATTAGATAGTCAGGATAAAGATAAATGTATTTGATACAATGTTAAGTGAAAAAATACAGGATATTCCAATGACCATACTCTGTAGAGGAAGGGAGAGTGAGAATATATACAAAGATAATTATTGGACCCAACCAATAACTAGTTAAGCTTATTCATTTGTGTAGCTCCTGGCAGCTTTGCCTTTTATCACGCCTCAATTTGTATAGTTCTTGGTAAACTTTGACTGATTATATGGAGTCTTAAGACAGTATTATGACAGTCTTCATTTTAAAAAACTTTTCTAGGCCGGGCGCAGTGGCTCAAGCCTGTAATCCCAGCACTTTGGGAGGCCGAGGCGGGTGGATCACGAGGTCAAGAGATCGAGACCATCCTGGTCAACATGGTGAAACCCCGTCTCTACTAAAAAAAAAAAATACAAAAAATTAGCTGGGCATGGTGGTGCGTGCCTGTAATCCTAGCTACTCAGGAGGCTGAGGCAGGAGAATTGCCTGAACCCAGGAGGTGGAGGTTGCGGTGAGCCGAGATCGCTCCATTGCACTCCAGCCTGGGCAACAAGAGCGAAACTCTGTCTCAAAAAAAAAAAAAAAAAAAAAAAACTTTTCTAGCAGTATCCTAAGAGACTGAATTTAGCCATAAACTTCAGCAGAAGCCTTCTGTCTGACTTCATGAGAGCCAATAATTGATCATTTATTTGAAAAAGGTGGTTAAAAACTAGAAATCATAAAAAGATAACACATCTTCTAAATTTAATTTTTAACTCAAAGAGTAAAAATGTGCATTTGGCCAGGCACGCTCATGCCTATAATCCCAGCACTTTGGGAAGCCGAGGCAGGCAGATCACTTTAGGCCAGGAGTTCTAGACCAGCCTGGCCAACAAGGTGAAACCCCATCTCTACTAAAAATACAAAAATTAGCCGGGTGTGATGGCATATGCTTGTAATCAGTAAGGCAGAGACATAGGAATCACTTGAACACACGAGGCAAGGTTGCAATCAGCTGAGATCTTAACACTGCACTCTAGCCTGAGCAACAGAGTGAGATTCTGTCTCAAAAGAAAAAAAAAGTGCGTTCATGTATCAGTCTTCGAAGAGAAAGTATATGGTCTTTTTTTGTGAAGGGGTCCATTTGCGGAGTTTGCTTGGCTATCTTGCATAGACCCCATCTGTTATGTGTTAGGATATGTAGAAGGGAGTAAGAATCTAAAGGCTTTTTCAAAACAAATGAATGTAAAATCCTTCTATATTTTTACAGTTTTTCTCAATTTTTTTACACTTGTCTTGTCCACAACTAATTGGATAGTATTTCTTTTACTGACTCAACTTTATCCAATTTTTCTAAAGCTTTAAGTTACCCTAGAAACAGCTCTTCTAGTCACTTTCATATTTTACTGGTTGATATCATATTTGATTAAATTATGTGAGTACAATAATCAATACGCTGACACAGAATGTTTGAGAATATACCTAGGTAAGTCTTGGTTTGCATACTGTGCAGCCTGTCTAAGCAGAAGTGTGTGGACCTCTGCAAGAGTAGCCGGCTGGCTCTGAGCTTTCTCCCTTCCATGGGCATCAGCAATATTTTACAGAGGGCAAGAAAACACCAGTTAATGCAAATTGTTTAAATGTAGGCCAGTGAAGAAAGTTTGTACCCTGTCCAGTAAAAGAATCTGCTATTCCATAGAACAAAACATTTTAGACCAAATTTAAAGAAAAGTTTTCAGAATAGGATTCAAATTAATTTCATTATAAAGATAATATACTACAGCTGAGTTTTCATCCTTCCTGAAAACTACTTAGGAGGGGGAAGATAAATTCCCAGTATAGGCTATCACATTTTTATTTAGTTGTAAAATTCCCCCAGGACAATCTATATTCCAGCAATGAGCAGCAGCATGATAATTTGATGTGGTAGCATACTGAAGACAAAACTAGGGCTAAGGGGGAGGATATTAGGAAGGCAGATTTCAGGTCAGTATCCAGAAGAGCTTTCCAATAACTAACAAGAGCTAGTCAGCAAAAGAGCTATCTCACAAAATACTGGAGGGCTTTCCCAGAGGCATTCAAGAACAGGTGGGATACCCACTGGCAGAAGAGCACCCATTTCCAGCAGGATATTGTCCCAGATGAGCCTTTAAAGTTTGGAACTCTAGTGTCCTAGGGTTTTTATTTCTAAACTTTCTTGGCTCCCATGTGTATATATATATATATTTTAGGTCTGTCTTAGCATTTTTTACTGCCTGGGCCTTTGGCCACTAATTTACATTGCTGTGCATTGCCTAAAAGCATCTGAAAAAGAAGTAACTAAAAAATGTCCATACCAGGCCACTCATCACATTTAAGAAGGTATGGATATGAAATATAGTCTGATGCTATTATTTCCTTAGTGCCTGTGATAATTGCTCAATAAAAACTTTATGTCTTTGGGCACTGTAAAGGAAGCAGTAAATATTTAATCTTGGCAACTGCAGCCTTCAAACCTTACCCACAAAATGCTGTTCTCTGCCTTGATTGGTGTACAGAGGAAATTCTGTGGTAGGAACAGAATCTTATTCTTAAAACAGAAGGTATAATGAAAATAACACAATGAAAAAAATATATGTAATAATCCATACAGGTATTCTCCACTTTAAGAAAAGCAAACAAACAAAATCAGAAAGTATAAAGCATTTAAGTTGGGCTGATTCTTTGTATTATAAAATAATTCTTCACTTTACTGAACAGTTTATCATAGGGTTTCTTAAAATATCAGTTTTCACTAATACATTTGAGATCTTATTCCCACATCATAAACTATATCCTAGACTTCTGCATTTAGAAACCTCCTTAGTGATTTTCCAGCTCAACTGTTTTATTTATAGGTAAAGACACTGATGCCCAGAGAAACGTCCTAAATGTTATTCTTAAGATTATATAGCTAATGAATGGCAGAACTGGTTCAGGAACCCAACTCAGGGATCTTCCCACATCACCATTGCTACTTTTAGGGCTGAGGACCCCAAGACATCAAATTATTTTCAAAATTGGCTTTTGTCATTTTGTTTTTCATTATTAAGATAATACACATTAATCATAGAAAATTGAGAAATACAAAAATAGATTTAAAAGGAAATCCCCTCCAGTATCACCATTCAGTGTCTGTCACCACATTGACCTCTAGACTCTGAAAGGACATCCATATTCCCCTGCCTCAACAGAGCCATCTTCCATGTGACCTTCAAGGCACTGAGATCAGCCCTCTGACTCTTCATCTAAGTGAGCCGTCAGTGAGCTTCTATACGCTGAACTCTTTAGTCTTATCCCAGACTCTTCTGAAACATTTGACAGTGCTTTTTCATTTTCCCCCTTCTTTGCCTTGTGGTTGATTTCATGACATTACTGTTCCCTGCATCCTCCTGCCTCTTGGACTAGTCTTTCCTGTCTCGTTCTCAGGTTCTTTTCCTGCTCACTCCTTAAATAACAACATCCCAGGTAGTTGCATGCTTAGCTCTCCTCTTACTTTATATTCTTCTCCTGGGATGTTTTCTCTAGTTTGGAGTCAACCATTACTTACATGATGTTGCCTGCTAAGTAAATGTCTTCTGCCCCCACCTCTGTTCTGAGTGCCATGCTCCTATTTCCAGCTGCCTATTGGACTTTTTCTTCCAGGGTGTCATGTAAGCCTCTTTGGCTGACAGTTATTCAATCCCAAATTAATCATCATTTCCTTTCCTTGTGTTGATTTATTAATTGCCAGATATCAGTACTAGAAATTCTGAAGTCATACATTTTTTTCCTCCCCATTCGTCATCCAAGCAGCCCATCATAACAGCCTGCCAGTTTTACCTCCAGGGTGTCCTTCAAATCCCTCCCTGCTCCTGATACTGCTTCCCTGGGTTGGTCTTTCAGCAACACTTACCTGGACCATTGCAGTAGCCTCCTGTCTTCTCTCCCTGCCTTGCTCATCAATTCCTGCTCCACACTGCTGCCAGAGTTAATGTTTTCAAAACATAGATCTGGGTATAAATCATTTTGTCTTTCAGCTGCTTACCACTGCTTTATAGCGTGAAGTCCAAATGCATTAGCAGAGCAACAAGACCCTTTATCCTCAATAACATAACCTGCTTGTTTAGTTTCCTCTGCTACACTCCCCATACCTACATCTAAGCCCATGTCCTACTTATGGCTACCCCAAATAATTATGCTTTCCTAAGATGATGACGTTGCCACTACTAGCTCTTCTGACTGCTGTGCCCTTCCCCTTGTAAGCCTTTCTCTTATTTTGTTTTATTTTGACACAGAGTCTTGCTCCACTGCCCAGGCTGGAGTGCAATGGCACCATCTCAGGTCATCACAACCTCCTCCCACCAGTTCCTGTGCTTCCGCCTCCCCAGTAGCTGGGATTACAGGCCTGTGCCACCACACCCACCTAATTTTTGTACTTTTAGTAGAGACAGGGTTTTGCCATGTTGACCGGGCTGGTCTTGAACTCCTGATCTCAAGTGATATACCCACCTCGTCCTTCCAAAGTGCTGGGATTACAGGCATGAGCCACTGTGCCCGTCCTCTGGGAAGCTTTTCCTTAAATCTCTCTCAAGCCTTTTTAAAAGTCTGCTCGACTGTCAACACGTTGTCACATGTTCCCCAAATCCCCAAGATGGAATTACAGGATTCTGCCTCTCTGCTCTTAACACTCTTTGTTTTCGTGGCTAACAGTGTCTGCGTCTTACTCTCTCTGCATCCACTGCAAAACAGCTCACTGCTTAGCATGATGCCTGAAGGATGGTAGACACTCAGTAACTGTTGAATAAATTGTCTCTCTACATTGGAAGCACATTCCTCTTTCATAACCCACCCATCCCATTCCTAGCTACTTCTACAGAACAAAAATGATTTTTCATTTTTTCAAAGATTTAATTGAGGCACAGTTAAGTGAGGAAATGTCTGTTCACACTTCTGTGTAAGGAGTGCTGCTTCAGATTGCTTAAGTTAAATTAGAAGAGGTTAAATTAAAAGAAAAAAAGAACATCTCCCCACTGTCAAGGAACACAGAATACAACTCACCTTGGTAGTTCTGACAACGGAACCCTCCCAGCATCGCCGTTCCCTTCCTGGAGAGGCACACCACAGGTTTTGTGCGTGTGCACATTTTTTAAAGGCAGGAAACCACACGTAACAATCAGTCAACGGTTACATTTGGCCGTGTCTGTTTTTTAAAATGTGTTTAGTTGACCTGTTAAATAAATTTAACATTGAAAGAGTTTTATAAAAAATTATTTCTGATTGGAAAAAAGACATGTGGTAGGAAAAAGTATTAAAGAAAGTAAGACCACAGTATTTATAATGCAAACATTGTAAAAGGCCATAAAATTCCTGAGGTCGTATTGTGTATTTGTAATGGATGTATACTGTAAATGTAGATAAGGCTGAGGAAGATACATTCACTTGTTTAAAAAACAAAAAGTTTGATTCAAGTTTCTTCCCACATCCAACCATGAGAATGAGAAGGTATCATCTTTTATAAGATTTTCTGTTTGCTATAGCTAGTACCTAAAATCATACCTGAGTTTCTGATAGAGATGTCAGTGTTTGAATGAACTGACATATCAATCAAAGTGACATACTCAAACTGTACACACACATACACACACACACACACACACACACAGGCACACACACAGACACACACACACACACCATTGATCTTCATTTACTTTTATTTTTTGAGATAGGGTCTCACTCTGTTGCCCAGGCTAGAGTGTAATGGTATGATCATGGTTCACTGCAGCTTTGACCTGCTGGGCATAAGTGATCCTCACACCTCAGCCTCCTGAGTAGCTGGGATTACAGCCCCACACCACCACGTGCAACTCATTTTTAAAATTTTTTTGTAGGACGAGGTCTCACTATGTTGCCCAGGCTGGTCTCATTTTATCTTCTTAATACTACAGGATATACCCACACTGTTGCATTAGAAATGCGTTTTGGATCCTAGAACTTGCTATAAATTAGGCCTGAAGAGGAATGGTTTGTACATTTCCTTTTAAACATTTCCAGACACTTGGTGTGTCACTTCGGATTTGCTTTACTCCTGCATTTATCCCCGCAGGCCCTCACGATGCCCGAGTGTCAGGAATGTTACAGGATGCCAATCTGCTCACCCTTCCATCTCCATATGTGCTTCCTATTCTGACTCATCTCAGTGTACTCTTCTCTTGTTTCTCTTTCTCTGCAGTATGGCTGTCCCTCAGTATTTAAGGGGGCTTGGTTCATGGATGCTCAAGTACCTGATAGAACATGGCCTAATAGTTATATATCACCTGTGCACATCTTCCTGTATGCATTGAATCATCTCTAGGTGACTCATAATACCCAATACTATATAAATGACATGTACATGGTTACACTGTACTGTTGTTTTTATTTGTATTGTTTTTGTATGCTTCTTATTTTTTCAAATATTTTTGATCTGCAATTGATTAAATTCACAGATGTGAAACCCACAGATACAGAGGGCTGGGCCCACTGTACTTTATTTTGCTTTCAGAAGCCCCTCCATGTACCCATTTCTGCCCATTTTTCTTCTCCCTACTTTTCCACTCTAGAGTAATATCCCTGATTTTCTCTTCTCCTCACCCTTGTAATATTTCCTTGAAGTAGTACAGTAGAATTCTTTCTCATTAAAAACATTAGTCCCTGTAGCATTTTTAAAATAAAAAATGAAAGTAATTTACTGAACATCATCACATGGAGTTTGATATATTGATCTCTTTTCAAGACTATAGGCAGCTGTCTCTTTGAGGGTGACTGTTTATTCCGTGTTACTCTTGGGTCATTGTAATAATCCTAATCCTAACTGTTCCAAAAAGATACAGAGAGGATTAGCTCATAAAAGCCTTTACAATACATTGTAAATGGAAAGGGAGAGCCCATTTAAAGAGCTCATGTCCACTTTGACCAACTACATGCTATGGATTTTCTCACCCCAACAATAATTCCTAAGATTAGACAGATTTGGGAAAAGGCTAAAGATGGAAACAGCCCTACAAGTGAATGGCCCACACCTTCTTTAGGCTGGTGAACCAAGAGAGAAGGAGCTCCCAGAAAGGGCTCTTTCTAAGTGGTGTCTCCAGCTGAAACCTACTCCTTCCTATTTAGAGGCAGGGGGTAGGATTACACTATTTGTGGCCTTGTTGCCGAACCCCCAGCAGCAGAGATTATCTGCTGCCCTCTTCCCATTTGTCTCAAGAAGAAAAGCAAAAACAGAGAATAAAGGGCAAAGCAGAACAAACCCATGTGAGATGGGATGCTCAGAGCCTAAGCCCCAAAGAAGAGTTCTGGGGAAAGCAGTAGATACAGGACACTTGGAACCGACATGAGTTTTCTCTGCTGGGAAGTGAGGATGCTGTATTTACCAGCACCTTCTATGTCATATAGTTACCCTCCGGATCACATGAAAACGCTCTGTAAAAGTTCCTTCAGAAAAAAGTATATAAAATGTGTGAAACCAGACTTTTTTGTTGTTACTGGCCACGCCTGTAGAATAAAATACACAAAAATTGATCTTTTTATGCAGATATGAAGCCAACCTCTTAATGCAAATTGAAAAATCAAATATGAAAATACTGAAGGAGGAGTCATATATTTTTTAGAATTCTGGGGCATGAAATACGTAGTACAGCTAATCTTAGTCATAATATCTTTAAGAAAAAGAAAATTTATTTTTTAATGTTTGGCACTTTCTATAACCATTGATTTCATCTTTTAAAATTAGTTTCCAACATAGAAACCCTTCACCTCTGGCAGCAATGAACCAAACTCACATAAGAGTTTGTTTAAAAAATTACATGAATGGCCGGGTGCGGTGGTTCACACCTGTAATCCCAGCACTTTGGGAGGCCAAGGCGGGTGGATCATTTGAGGTCAGGAGTTCAATGCCAGCCTGACCAACAAAGTGAAACCCCATCTCTAATAAAAATACAAAATTAGCCAGGCGTGGTGGTGCACACACCTGTAATCCCAACTACTCGAGAGGCTAAGGCAGGAGAATCGCTTGAACCCAGGAGGCAGAGGTTGCAGTTAGCCAAGATGGCTCCACTGTACTCCAGCCTGGGTGACAGAGCAAGACTCTGTCTCACCAAAAAAAAAAGAAAAAAAATTACATTATCACATATTTACTGACCAGAGTTTTATCCCAATGGAAAAATGCTCCAGGAAGTTAATTACTTAAAGATTAGGAAGATAGGGAAATTGTAGCTTTTCCCTGAATGATCTTTATGGACCAATTTTTAAAAAAAGAATTTACATTTCATTTCAAACACAGATGAGGGCCTGCCTAACCCTCAATTTCAGCTGCATAAACATTAAACGTTCAAACGTCTTAGAAAATAAGAGCAAACCTTATAAAAACCAGTGTAAAACCTGAATAATTATATTATTGATTATTTCCCAATCTGTTTCTTTCCCCAAAAAGGCAAAATTGTTTTATTTCTTAGTTTCTGTGATGCGAGTGTAACAAACATTGTAGTAAACACAACAGTGTTTGCCATATATATATTTGTTTCTGTATATATATGTGGGTGTTTAAAATACATAAAATTATATATAAATATATTTCAAGTTTTAAATTTAAATTTATATATTTATAAATTTTGACATGCTTTGACTCAGAGAGAAGCCTATAGTTTCTAATTACCTGTGAACATAATCTTCACTGAGGCCTTATTCCAAAGTATTCCATTTTGTAATAAACACCATGACATGCTTACAACTTTCTAAGATGAGGGGGAAAAAATGGAGCCTGTTATCAGCACAAACTGTAGAATAAACCTGATTAGCAAAACTCTGTTGCTTTTTTTGATTTGTATTTCTCACTATTCTTTATTAATAGCTAGCTACATTTTTTTTTACCAGCTAAGTAAAATAATAGAGCAGAATTGGTAGTAGTAGTAACAGAATAATGATGTATTCATCATGTTGAGGGAGAGGTTATAAAATTTTCTGTGGGGTTCATAATTGATTTAATAACGATTTAAAATACATACTCTTAGTTTTCCCAAGTAATTTCATGTCTAAGAGCTTGGAGGCCCTTCTAACAAAGATCCCTTCCGTTAAGAGTAGGCAAAGTGAATTTCAGCCCTCTGCACTCTTGAAGCAAGCTAGACCAGATGAGGTAAGTGGCAGGTTTCACCCAATTTCACACACAAGGAAGTGATTTAAAACCACTTCATAAACTGCTGCATAGAAATCAACATTTGAGTTTTTTCCTGGACAGTTGTTCTAGGTTTGCTTGTCACCAGCTATTAATGCTAACTTACAGTCCAAGCTGAAATCTCTTAAAGACAAAATAATCAGAGAATTGGCAAGAATCAACTATATGAGGGACCTTTTATATTCTCGCTGATACTCTTGTGTTCTGAGAGAAGTGTATATTTCAGAGGTTTGTTTGCTGCTTTGCTTGCTTTTAATGCTGTAACAGGAATGAAAATGTAGTAGCTTTTCTGATAGAATTTTATGAGTTTTCATTTTAGAAACATGTTTACTATTTGATATATTAATAAAATTTCTGGCCAGGCGTGGTGGTTCATGCCTGTAATCTCAGCATTTTGGGAGGCCAAGGCAGGTGGATCACCTGAAGTTAGGAGTTTCAAGACCAGCCTGGCCAACATGGTGAAACCCCCGTCTCTACTAAAACAAAACACAAAAATTAGCTGGGCGTATGGCAAGCGCCTGTAATTTCAGCTACTCAGGAGGCTGAGGCAGGAGAATTGCTTGAGCCCAGGAAGCAGAGGTTGCAGTGAGCTGAGATGGTGCCTTTGCACTCCTGCCTGGGGGACAAGAGTGAGACTTCTTCTAAAAAAAAAAAAAAAAAATCCATTGTCAACTAGGCCCTGCCAAAATAAACATAAACATATAGGAAGATATTGTAAAAATAATTGATTTAATTTTCCTGCTAATATAATTATCTATTAACTTCTAAACAAAGGTAAATGTAAGTATGTGCTGACATTAAACTCTTATCCTCACCAATAAATGTCTTCCTTTTGACCTTATAGTTTCTTTGAGTCCACGAATCTGGAAACGGTACAGTTCTAGTGACAGTATTTTGTTAATCTAAGTAATGATTACGACAGTAGTCAGCTTCTTATTTGACGTAGCATTAAATAAAAACTGTTAAGAAATTCAAACTGGATCATAGGCAGTAATTTGAACTCTATAGCATACAGGCGAGAAGGGATGTGACTACTTACCAAGTCTAGTCACAAAATAGTGATTATTTTTTAAAAGCACAGACCAAAGACTTGGTATCTGATCGAATTCAATCCATTTCATTATTATCTGAAAGTGGGTGGAGTTTGTTTTTATCATTTGTATTCTTTCATATCGCCTGTTGGTGTTTTATCACACAGAGGGTTAAGCTGAATCTGTTAGAATAATATGTTTTCCTCTAGGACACACTTGAGCTGGAACTAGAACCCAGATTTGAAATTCTGCCCTGAGGGCTTAGCTGGCACTCATTATTTCATCCAAGTCATATATTTGCAACAATTTAAGTAGTTAGATTTTCAGTGATGAAAGATTATTTGATAGGCTCCAGATTCGGGCAATATTTTCCTAGTTATCTTCTTCTGTGTACTCTTCAGAAGAGATTGGGAGCATGGTTGATTCAAATAACCACCTAAGGGTTAAATATTATGTGTGGCCTCAGACCCCTGTTCAAGTGTTGGGGAAAATTTTTATTGATTTAAGTAGGTGTTATAGCTCAGTAACAAATGGCCCTATGTTTGGCAAGAAAAGCAGATATGGAAACTCTACTCACAGCCAAATCTACAAGAATAATATAATTGGTTCACGTAAAAGGAAATGGGTTTGACAGATTTACACTCTTGGGTTATGTTAGAATTCCACCAAAACTCAGGATTCAAGTGCATTTTAATCTCCAAGTAGAAGAATCTGGCACTGAAAGTGGAAAGCATTCTCTGTACAGCAAATGCTATCGACACGGTCACTCTTTGACCTACTGTGTTTTCCACGTGTTATATTATAGGTGTTTCTGATGTTGTCCTATCGTCACTCTTTACTCCATTTAGATTTAGATGTGGATCAACCCAAAGAAGAAAAGAAAGAATGCTACTATAATCTCAATGATGCCAGTCTCTGTGATAATGTGTTGGCCCCCAATGTCACGAAACAAGAATGCTGCTGTACATCGGGTGCGGGATGGGGAGATAACTGCGAAATCTTCCCCTGCCCGGTCTTGGGGACTGGTAAGAATGAATCCGCTAAGTGGTGGAGTCATACTTGTGTTTGGTCATGTGGTGTCCCTGGGCGTTGAAATAACACTCACTCCCACAGGCAACTCAAGGCGACTTACCTTCGAGTGAGTTTCATTCAGGGCTACAGCTGCACCCGAATCCCATCTTAATATGAATCTTTGAACTTCTGTTCATCAGAGTGTATTGTGACAGTCAGGTTCTGTGTGATATTTTGGCAGAAAGTTAATTCGGTTTTATTCCACTTTAAAATCAGTCTTTGTTGCTAACAATGATACAGCATTATTTGTAACTAAAGTTTGTGTATTGAAGCTAAGACTTTGCGCGGTGGCTCAAGCCTGTAATCGCAGCACTTTGGGAGGCCTAGAGGGGTGGATCACAAGGTCAAGAGATCGAGACCATCCTGGTCAACATGGTGAAACCCCGTCTCTACTAAAAATTCTAAAAAAAAAATTAGCTGGGCATGGTGCTGCGTGCCTGTAATCCCAGCTACTCAGGAGGCTGAGGCAGGAGAATTGCCTGAACCCAGGAGGCGGAGGTTGCGGTGAGCCGAGATCGCGCCATTGCAACTCCAGCCTGGGTAACAAGAGCGAAACTCCGTCTCCAAAAAAAAAAAAAAGACTTTGTGTAATTGATTCTTACTAAACCTTTAAGATACTAGACATCACAGTAGTGGAAAAATAATAGTTATAATATCAAGTTAAGCATGAGTAAGAAAATATGAGTGAACTTAAGGTTTTTTTTTTAATTAAAAAGTGTAAGAAGACCTATGAGGTCATTAGATTTATTTGCACTTAATCCACAATTTTTTGAGATTGTACTAAATTTATTTGCTGGAGTTGCCTTAAAGTTACCAAGTCTGAGAAAGCAAAACTGAATTTGAAACATGCATTTGTGGAAGATGAAACATGCATTTGTGGAAGATGAAACATGCATTTGTGGAAGATGAAACATGCATTTGTGGAAGATGAAACATGCATTTGTGGAAGATGTTGACTCTTTTTTTTTTCCCCAACTTACTTCTTTTCTTGGTTTTGTCTTTTCTAAAATCAGCTGAGTTCACTGAAATGTGTCCTAAAGGGAAAGGTTTTGTGCCTGCTGGAGAATCATCTTCTGAAGCTGGTGGCGAGAACTATAAAGGTCAGAATCAAGTGGAAACAAATTCTCAATACATTGCGTACATGTCAGACATTCAAATGAAAGCATGGCTTGGGTTTCACAGAATTCGAGTTCTTTTCAGTCTTGGAAACTGATTACAATGCCCTGAATTCTGCTATTCAAAGAAAGTCCCTATGGACTTGGAGTCAGAACACAAGCTTTATGATGCTGGGAGGTGGACATTGAGAGGTGAACTTCTGAGTTTCTGTCTCTTCATCCCTGAGATAGGAATAATTTCTCAAAGGTTATAATAAGGATTAAATAAGATAATATAACTGAAAGTACTTAACAAATTCTGTACCTAGTAGATACTTACTAAATATATTCTTTTATTCTAGATGTTTAATAGAAATCATTTCAATTATGACCATGTAAATTTGACTGCTATCATGTTTGTCTTTATGGTCATCAACAAAGCTAAGATTCCTGTAATTTTAGACTTTACCCTACCATTATGAGGCCTTTTACCAGTGTCCACAAGTTCATAATGAGAAGTGGAAGAGAAGACAACCAAAGTAGACTTATTTTCTTTATTTAATGCTGCCATTATACAATTCTAAAATAAATGTGCAGCCTTTTAACTTCAGTGAATATCCACATGTATGAATATTTCCTCATTAACCACTCACTTTTGACGTTTTCGTGATAGGGATACTACCTTTTGTATATAAAGTGATTTTTTTTTCCTTTATAGTTTAATATTGAAGACTGCTAAGTAGCTAGAAAACAGACTATAAAATCATTTTTATTGTCCATTTTTGGAAAACTAGTGTTTAAATAATGTGGCATAATTCAGTAGCTGGATAAGAAATTCCATTTGTGTTTTTTTAAATACATCTATAATTTAGTCCAGTTAAATAATGAGACTTGGTTTATGTGTTGAATGGTTTCCAAATTCACAAATATACATTACTGTATTTTTGTAGGGATGTAGTTAAATCTTACTTCATATTAAGGTACAGAGTTCTGATTTCACCATAAAGTCATCTTATCTTTTCTATGAAAATTAATTCGTCCTCCTCCTGTTTTAGCAGTGCTGTAAATGGTTGGAAGAAGACTGAATTCAGATCCAACCAGCATTATGTTCTAGGTTTGGCTTTGCCATTTTCCATCTGTGTAACTTTAAGTAAGTCATCTATGGAGTCTTTAGGTTGTAAAATGAGGAATAGATGACATTAGCTCTAAAATGCTAGAACTGACACTAATAATAGCAGTAAAAGCAATAGATAACACTTTTGAGCAACTACGTATGCCAGAGCATGTACTGAGTCCTATACATGAATTATCTCATTTCATCCTTCCACTCTTATTAGGTAGGTCTTCCTATTGTCTCCAGTTTATCATTGTGTGAACTCTTAGTAGTTATGTTCCTATTGTCTCCAATTTATGATTGAGTAAACTGAGATAGCAAAAGCTGTTCATTTTATGGGGGAATGGGTCTGCTACCCCCTTAGCAACTTCTTCTTTCTTTTATCATCAAGAACGAATTGTGGTCAGACACAGCGGCTCACGCCTGTTATCCCAGCACTTTGGTAGGCTGAAGTGGGTCGATCACGGGGTCAGGAGTTCAAGAACATCCTGGCTAAGATGGTGAAACCCTGGCTCTACTAAAAATACAAAAATTAGCTGGGCATGGTGGCACATGCCTGTAATCCAAGTTACTGAGGAGGCTGAGGCAGGATAATCACTTGAACCCAAGAGGTGAAGGTTGCGGTGAGCCAAGGTCGTGCCACTGTACTCCGGCCTGGTGACAGAGCTAGACTCCCCCCGTGCACGCGCATGCACACACACACACACACACACACACACACACTAAAAAATAAAAGAAGAAAAAGAAAGACTTGCATTCAATTGCATTCAGTTTCCACCAAGCCTTCTTGGAAACTTTGTACATCTCAGCTAGTGCATGGGCCAGAATATACGTTACAGAACACATTTCTTAAAAGGTGTATATCTTTTTACTGATACCACTTTGGAACCATAGACTATTTCATCAAATATGAGGTAGCATCTCAGAAACCATAATTACAAATACACTTCTCCAATAATGTTTTGGCCATTGCTTATTAAATATCACAGACAAACTATATCTGTTTATGTTTCTATGCCTGCCAATTAGGCCTTATTTTAAGAATGTTAAATTGCTGTTTCTGTAGGATTCCTTTGAATATAAATATTATGATATCTAAGTTGAAGCCCCAAATCTGGTTAGACTCTTTTTAATTGAAAGACCAAACCTAACTCCTTTTTGTATTTCTCAATTTTTACCCATAGATGCAGACGAATGCCTACTTTTTGGACAAGAAATCTGCAAAGATGGTTTCTGTTTGAACACTCAGCCTGGGTACGAATGCTACTGTAAGCAAGGGACGTACTATGATCCCGTCAAACTGCAGTGCTTTGGTAAGCTTTAGGGATATAGTATGGTGTACTGTGAAAATATACAGATGGAAAAAAATACGTATGCTGTGTAGTAAAAACAATTTCCTTGAATCTAAATCATATGTTGAAAAGACGTGTAAACGTTATAGGGATCTTTTTCTTAAGCACGATTTAAGAAAATTTTTAAAAAACACCTCTATACTACTGTTTGAATATATTTCAAACAAAGAGTTAATATTTGCTGTCGAATATTCAGGCCACTGGTATAACTGAAGTGTTCTTTTGGTCTGTGGAACCTCCTGTTTCATCACTCATACCGTGCAAGTGAGAGCCATTTTAAATACTGACCCAGACTTTCATGCTTAAGCAGAAAACCATATACACTAGGCAGAAAAACATAGCAAAAGGAAATAATTTTAAAAGTTATCATAAAGCATAAAGCGTATCCTGCTCGTGGATGTTTTCTTTCCTTATTTAATGTCAGCAGCAGCAGCAATATTGTTTTTCTATCAGAGCAGCTTACATTTTCATAGTCAGAGCCACTCTCTTTTAGATGATAATGTGTGGTTAATTAAAAGGTGGCAGCCCCTGGAATCTGGACTGAATATAGCAATGTGTAAAGTTTGGTAAGTGTGTGAGGTACAACTGATGGCTGAATTTCTTTAGTAATATATATATATATATATTTCTTTTTTTTTGTCTTAAGATATGGATGAATGTCAGGACCCAAACAGTTGTATTGATGGCCAGTGTGTTAATACAGAGGGCTCTTATAATTGCTTCTGTACTCATCCCATGGTCCTGGATGCTTCAGAAAAAAGATGTGTACAACCGGCTGAGTCAAACGGTACGTTTCCAGGGCATGCAAACCTGTGTCCACATAAATATCGTAAGGTTTTCCTTTTGACTGAAATGTGAACTGTTGGAAAATAGAGAAAAAAAAAAGGGATTCTCTGGGTATTTTGAAATCACTAAAACAAGATACTTACAGAAATAATAAGATGCCTATCATGAGTATGTGTGAGATTTAATAGCCTGGACATACTCGTTCAGGGCTGAGCAGATGACAGGGTTGTTCCAGGGCTGAGGATTCATCATCCCTAACCTGCAAAGGCAGCTGAGGGAAACGTCATTCCGGGAAAGATAATTAGGTGTGCTCAGCAGAGTGGAGGGTGTGGATAAGGCTGGGCAGAACAGAGGGTGGAGTTCACAGGGTGGTGGAGAGCCCTGAAGTCCACTGATAGAAACTCCTGTGGTCCTTGGTGCTACTGATAATTGGCAAAAAGCCGCTGATAACTGACCTAATCTATCAGTCGCCTCAGGAGACTGCTTTGGATAAAGTCAATTGGAAGGCAGGAATTAAAGACTCTAGGATGAAGTGTTACTTGTCCAGGGCTTTGGCAGATTAAATGGATGAGAAAGCATGAATCCAAGAAGTGTTACATGGAAAGAAATGGTAGGGTCTGACAGGAGTCAGTGAAAAAGTGAAGACTAGAAGAATGAGAAGCCCCTCAGGTGTAAGAAGGACAGGCAAGATAGTGGACATTTTATGTAACAGTAGGAAGCCATACTGGAAAGTGATGTGTTGAGATTGGATGGGCAGGTGGAATTTCAGCTGATGGAATGATACCCTGTTGGAGATGACAGAATTGATCCATTCAAAGACCAGACTGGATTCAGACTTTTACTTGGAAGTCACTCCTTAAAATAGAGAAGGAAACTTGGAGACTTGCTGGCTTCCAACATAGTGTTTATAAATAGGAATAACTGTGCAATTTTCATGGAACTATGTCTTCGTTTTCAGAACACTTGGAAGAAGTTGATGTCCACCAAGATTTGTGCTGGGAACATCTGAATGATGATTACGTATGTGGCCGGCCTCTTGTGGGCAAGCAGACAACGTACACTGAGTGCTGCTGTCTGTACGGAGAGGCCTGGGGCATGCAGTGTGCCCTCTGCCCTATGAAGAACTCAGGTGAGCCCATATCCAGTTCCTTCTGCAGGAGGCCTTTGGGGACAAGTTCATCTCACCTCATTTGCAGCCTGACATTTTTCTTCTGTATTTTCACCTTTACTCCTGATACCTTACTTTCATCACTCTGTGTGTGTGTGTGTGCATGTGTGTGTGTGTGTGTGTGTGTGTGTGTGTGAAGGGCAGGACTGCATAAACATTTGGCTCCTGGTTTACCTCCACTCCAGACCCTGTCATTAATTTTTGAAACCTTCATTCCATTTCCCCATGAATGATAAATGACCCAAAGAAACATAACTTAGCAACCAGTGGCATAGGCTTAGAATTTATATTTCCTGGCAGTTCATTTTTTACTACAATTCTTCTCATTCCTAACAGTTTCTACTTAGAGCAAAACATATATTAGAGACAGGAGAAAATCATTGTAGATCAAAGTCCAAATTTTCATGTCAACCCCTGTATATGGAGATAACAAGAAATGGGTTAGAACAAAAAGGAAGGAGTATAGAAAGTAATTAAAGAAATATTTCAACAAATCTTTCAAGTTCTGGATCTATCTGAGTTGAAACCTTCAACCAAATGGAAAAGATGAGACAGTCTAAGCTCCCACTTCCATCCCGTCCCAGTTTGGAGGAGGCCTGGAAGGTGCTGACTTCGTGCTTCCTGGCTGGGCTGTTTGGTGACTGTTCACTTACGCAGCGATTGCTAATTTTGCTTTTTACCACCATGGCAACTTCTCATTAAAGGAAAGCACTCGAAAGTGTCTGGTATGTCCTTTTGTAAAGTTGACTTGTTTAAGCTAGGAAGACCATGTACAAGTAGAAAGCGAAGGAGTTTATAATGAATATATTCTCAGAACGGTCGAGGGGGGAAAAGTTGTTGGAAAAGAGGAAATGCATTACTTTTTAGTTAATTCAATTAGAATATTTCTTTCAAGCTATTCAATAAATTAGCTTTCCAGCTTAGAAATAACTTAAAACCAATGTAGCATGAAAGAGAAAATAATTGAGAATTCCCATAAGAAGAAAATGAGTAGTCAAGGATAAACAGCAAATACATAAAGCATTAGATGGCAATGATAGCAGCCCAGAATTGGGAAGAGGCCAGAGGGGGCTGAGTCTGGAATCCAGCACTGCCATAGCAGCTGCAGGACAAGGGAAAAATAACTTCACCCTGTACCGCTCATTTGTAAAACGGAGGCAGGCGTCTGCATCTGTCTTGCTGGGTTGTTGAATGGCCGGGAGGAGGTAGGTAGAGCAGGGGGTAATTACTAGCTTTACTGGTTGTTTGGGGCCCTGGAACCAGATGCCACGGGGCGACAAAAGTGAAATCACTAAGATGTGAGTTCACTGAGGCTTTTGAGTCCTTTCCTCACCATGCTATACTACCTCAAATCTTTTTTACTTATGCAGGTTTTTTTGACTATTTTTTTCCAAAAATAACATGTATTCCTCCTAAAGCATTAAAATAATCAAAGGAGTTATATTCCCTCCACCTGCCCCATCGCAATCGAACTCTGCTCCTTAAAAACACTCAATTTGAGAGTTATATTTTTATCATCCTAGCATTTTCCTATACATTAACTATCATTATATATTTATATTAGTTACTGCTGTATTGATATTGATATTCAATAGAATGTTTATAACTGAAGTCCATATCATCAATCTAAGCTATACGTTGTTTTTTATTTTGTACTTCAGCCTCTCTGAGATTGGGGTCGTCTGATAATTATGACATATAACAATGTCCACAGGTAATTCTTTTTTTTTTTTTTTTTTTTTTTTTTTTTTTTTTTTTTTTTTGAGACAGAGTTTCGCTCTTGTTACCCAGGCTGGAGTGCAATGGCGCGATCTCGGCTCACCGCAACCTCTGCCTCCTGGGCTCAGGCAATTCTCCTGCCTCAGCCTCCTAAGTAGCTGGGATTACAGGCACGCGCCACCACGCCCAGCTAGTTTTTTTTTTTTTGTATTTTTAGTAGAGACGGGGTTTCACCATGTTGACCAGGATGGTCTCGATCTTTCGACCTCGTGATCCACCCACCTCGGCCTCCCAAAGTGCTGGGATTACAGGCTTGAGCCACCGCGCCCGGTCCACAGGTAATTCTTTCCCAATTTTTAACATTTGTTATCTCAGGATACATTTTACAATCTAGGATCTCTTAAAATTGATGAAAGTTAATACTTAAACATTTTTCATATTGATATATTTAGGGGTACAAGTGTGGATTTCTTAAATGCATGTATTACATAGTGGTAAATGAAGTCTGTGTTTTTCGTGTACCCGTAACATGAATAGTGAATAGGTAATTTTTCAACCCTTACCCCTCTTTCAGACTCCCATGTTTTGGAGTCTCCAGTGGCTGTTATTCTGCTCCATATGTCCATGCATACCTATTTTTTAGCTACCATTTATAAGTGAGAACATTCAGTATTTCACTTTCTGTTTCTGCGTAATTTCAATTAGGATAGTGACCTCCAGTTTCACCCATGTTGCTGCAAAAGGCACAGTTTTATTCTTGGTTAGGGCTTCGTGATATTCCATCGATAAAGAAATTTTCTTACTGAGACATTCCTGCAGGCGCATACATGAAGGTTCATTGCGATATTGTTAATGAAAGGAAAATCAGGACTGGGGCAAGATGGGACAGGGAAAAGTTCAGGGAGGAAAAAAGCAACTGCTCAGCCCTAGAGATAAATCATGGTACATCTAGAAAACAGATTCCATGCAGCTGTTTAAAAATGACCGTCTTTTGGCCAGGCGCAGTGACTCACAGCTGTAATTCCAGCACTTTGGAAGGCCGAGGCAGGTGGATCATGAGGTCAAGAGATCGAGACCACCCTGCTCAACATGGTGAAACCTTGTCTCTACTAAAAATACAAAAATTAGGTGGACATAGTGGTGCACACCTGGAGTCCGAGCTACTTGGGAGGCTGAGGCAGGAGAATTGCTTGAACCCGGAAGACGGAGATTTCAGTGAGCTGAGATCATGACAGTGCACTCCAGCCTGGCAACGGAGCGAGACTGTCTCAAAAAAAATTTGAATGTAAATTATTACAGCCTTTATGAAAAACAGTATGGAGATTTCTCAAAGAACTAAAAATAGAACTATCCGCCCCCCACCTCCCCTGCCACCCCCGCAATCCCACTAACTGGATACCTACCCAAAGGGAATTTCTTTATCCATTCCTCCATTGATGGACACTTAGGTTGATTGTCTCTTTGCCATTGCGAATAGTGCTGCAGTAAACACACAAATGCAGGTATCTTTTTGGTATAACGATTTCATTCCCTTTGGGTAGGTACCCGCTAGCTACCTGGGAGGCTGAGATGGGAAGATGGCTTCAGCCCAGGAAGCAGAGGTTGCAGTGGGCCAAGATCACACCACTGCACTCCATCTGGGTAGCAAATGTCTCAAATAGATAAATAAAATTATTTTATTCCCCCGAAATACTGTAAAAATTTATACTCAATTTAATTGACTAGGTTTAAAAACCTTCAAGTATTTTGTGATAAGAAATGAATTTTTGAATAATGTAGCAATATTCTAAAAAATGAATCTTACTTTAAATCTATTCTAAAACTATGGATTTCAGAATATTGCATAAATTGTTTTCAACTAAGATTTTCAAAACCACTTTAAAAAGTAAATTTGAACAAATGCATATGAAGAAGTATATGTTATATAATATTTTTGGAAGAATACAGAGTATCGAGAAAAAATGGTGCCATTTGCCAAATTAAAAAAAAAAAAAAAGATTAGCATCATTGCTGTACTATTTCTAGTTTCTATATGCACAGTTATTATGATAAAATGTCCAAAAACAATCTCTACTGTTCATGGTCAGCCAAACCAAAATCAGTGATTTCCAATCCATTACTTTTTAAAACAATGGTAGTGTTTCTTGTTAACTGTATTATCATTTTAACCTCCAGCATACAAATTCATTGACATTAAAGATGCTGGGTGGGCTGGTTGGCAAAAACAACTACTTAGGCTCTTGAGGCACCTGTGAAGGACCCCAGGATTCCAGGAAATGCATGTTGAAAATTGCTTTTGAGACATATCTGTTGGCCTATAGGAATTAGTGAGGCAGTCCCAAAGGAACTTTTTGTGTGTCTGCGTGTGTGACATAGTCTCGCTGTGTCACTCAGGCTGAAGTGCAGTGGTGCAGTCTCGGCCCAGTGCAATCTTCACTTCCCAGGTTCAAGCAATTCTCCCACCTCAGCCACCCAAGTAGCTGGAATTACAGGCTCGCAACACCGCGCCCAGCTAATTTTTTGTATTTGGTAGAGACAGGGGAACTTTTATACTACCAAAATTAGGGGCCTGGAACTAGGCTATGGATCACCTATTCTGAATCCAGAGAGAAGTATACAGTAAAATTAAACTTTTCCACGGGTCCTGTGATTAGTTGGCATTCACTTTTTTGGCACCTAGTCGTGTAGTCACATTTACATGAAACCATCTCTTGTTGCAAAGCACATGTTTGCTGGAGTGGCGTGAGATAAGAGGAACCCCAGGGCATCAGGGTGCGCACATGTGCTCTAGAACCAGGTAGCCTGGCTTTTGCATCCTGGTTTGTAACTTCTTATCTCCATGACCTTGTTAATTTTCTCTCTATATACCTCAGTTCCTCATGTGAAAATAATGTCTGCCTTACAGGATGGTTGTGAGAATTAAATAATACTTGAATATTTCAAATAGCGTTTGGCACATGGTATGTTTTCAGAATATACGAACGACTATGGCTGCTACTACTAGGTGTCTCAGATCAAATGCATTTTCAAATGTAATTAAAATCCAGAGGATCTTATAAAATATATAATTATCCAATAGCATGTGAACACAAATTAAGCATAGACAAATGCAAAAATAATTGTTCTTAATATAAGACTTGCTGTTTTAAACCACTGCTTCATAAACATTTATGGGCATGTCAGTCACCTGGGGGGGGCTTCTCAAAAAAACGGATTCCGGCTTCTCTCTTGCGAAAGATGGGGCAGGGTGCAGGACACAGGATTCCGCATTTCTGATAAGCCCCAAGCTGCTGCTGCTTCCTCCACAGAGTGGACTAGCAAAGTTCTAGAACATCTAATAGCATCTGACTTTATTTTGTTAAAACCTGCTTTACTGCTGATAGTTATTTTTCATAAAGGGAGCAAAGAATATGTGGATTTTAAAACTAGTTTGTTCATAGTTTCTGCCATGGAACCTTTTAAATACACTGTTCCTGGATACCTTGATCGTTGAGAAGGACCACGTTGTCTATCTTTTCATCTAAGCACTGGACTAATCCCAGCCTGTCAGACATCAAACATCCTAGTTTCCTGAGGAGTGCAGTACCGCTTTGGGGAACAATTAGTTACTGATGGAATCAGTGCTGGAGGAATATAAGGAATAAATCGCACCACTTGTCATCAGCTTTAAGCATTAAAGTGCAGTGTAAAGTAAAGCTTTGGCTCCGGAGTGAGCTTTCACACTTCTGGTCCAATAGGTCACGGGCACTAATTCTTGCTAAAGCAGCAACTACATCAGAGAATACTGGTAGGTGGAGGAGATAGGAGTGGCTGCTTAAGTAGTGTTTTCTGAAGTTAGATGGCTTCTTGCATATTGGTACCACATGCAGGGGAAATTAGGGTGATGTATTGTGTCAGGGTAGCTTTACATAAGGCGAATTGCATTAATTGTAGAATTCATACATTTCTGGGGCTGCTTAGGATCCCATTTCAATGCTCAGCTAAAGTCTTGGAGGCCGGACGGCAGACTGCACTAGGAGGAAGTTCCTGATTTCTCCTTCACCATGGATGTGTCATGGACTGACAGCCTCCCCATTCAGACCTCTGGAGGCCTTCCTTGCCCCATTCCAGCCCCTGACTCCTCTTCTCCTTCCCCTTTCCCAATATCTGCTGATTCTGCCCACTCTTAAAATGATTTTGGTGGCTCACTATTTTAGGGAGGATCCAAGGATCCTCAAGTTTGTGGTCCTTTCTTTTTCTTTTCTTTTCTCTTTTTTTTTTTTTTTTTTTGAGATGGAGTCTTACTGTCTTGCCCAGCCTGGAATGCAGTATCAATAATCTCGGCTCACTGCAACCTCCACCTCCTGGGTTTAAGCAATTCTCCTACCTCCCCAGTAGCCGGGATTACAGGTACCCGCCACCACACCTGGCTAATTTTTGTATTTTTTTTTTAGTAGATACGGGGTTTCACCGTGTTAGGCAAGCTGACTTCAAAACTCCTGACCTCAGGCAATCCACCCGCCTTGGCCTCCCAAAGTGCTGGGATTACAGATGTGAGCCACTGTGCCCAGCCAAATTTATGGTCTTTATTGTGATGTCATGCCAGCCTCTGAGAGACAAGGCTGTTTGGGAAACAAAGTCAGGAAAAACAAGCCACTATACCCATTTTATAAATGAAGACAGGGTGGTCATTGTTTGATCTTGCTAGAAATTTTTAGTGCTATGTGAAAAGAAAGTCACAGAGTTATCAGAACTTTGAGGCCTTTGGTTGGATATGGAGTTTATTGGAATATGGATTTTCTGTTGCTTGTTTTTCGGAATCTGAGTGATAATAAAAATGATAACTAACATACATATGGCACAGTGCCAGGCACTATTCAACATGTTTTCCATCTATTGAGGTATTTAACATGCCAAGCCATCTTAGGTATATGGTTACAGTAGTCCTCCGCCTTATCTGGTTTCAGTTACCCACAGTCAACCACGGTCCGAAATATTAAGGTAGAAATTTCCAAAAATAAACAGTAAGTTTTAAATTGCATGCCGTTCTGAATGGTGTGATGAAATCTGGGGGTGTCCCACCCAGCATGGGGACCAACCCTTTGTCCGTGCTGTCCATGCTGTGTATGCTACTTGCCCATTAGTCACTTCGTAGCATCTCCGTTATCTGATCGAAACCAGTCGTATATATGAGGTTCAGTACTGCCTGCGGTTTAAGGCATTCACTGGGGTCTTGGAACATATCCCCAGTGGATAAGAGAGAATACTGTCCCTCCTTTTTCTAGCAGAGGATCTGAGGCACGGTAAGGTTAAGCTGCCTATCAGTGGTCATATACCAGTAAGTGAAAGATTCTAACAAGGCACCCTGGTTCCAGAATCTGCGTTCTAACCTCTTCAGTGTTACTGGAGTCTCTTTCTCTTCAAGATCCCAGAGCACATCTTAAATAGTCTGCCTTAGAATATAAACAAAACAAAGTGAAGAATTAAAGCTCAGATTTTAAAATTGCCTTACACATTGTGTGCTAAAACAAAACAAAACTGACTTTAGAGCTAATAGGAAGCATAACAAATTAGAGGCAGTGTGTCATCAAATCTGTAGCCCCAGACACATTGGCAGGCATAATAAACAACTATATATTCAATGGACTAATGAACTAAAGCAAGTCAACAGTTCTCAGTAAATAAAACTTTTAGTTGTGCCTAGCACTTAATCTAAAATGAATTTTTAATGTTTTCATGTTTTGCTACTCTTAAAAGTATAAGCTTAATAGCTGGGTGTGGTGGTTCACACCTATAATCCCACTACTTTGGGAGGCAGAGGCGGGCAGATCACTTGAGGTCAAGAGTTTGAGGCCAGCCTGGCCAACATTGTGAAACCCCGACTCTACTCAATTAGCCAGGCATGGTGGCACACGCCTGTAATCACAGCTACTCAGGACGCTGAGGCACGAGAATCACTTGAACCCAGGAGGCGGAGGTTGCAGTGAGCAACCTCGTGCCACTACACTCCAGCCTGGGCAACAGTGTGAGACTTCATGAAAAAAAAATAATAATACATAAGCTTAAATATTCTGGAAAATGTACATATGAATCACAAGATAAGAGGGTGCCATTATCTCATGGAAATCATAACCTGTTGATCTGCAAATGAAGGAAAATTACACATATTTGAACACTTGAATCTGAAGTACCCAAGGATCCCAGTGTCTTTTTATATTGTTAAAATAATTAGATTTCTGATAAGCAAATTGTTAAAGTAATTAAACATTGGAAGTAAACTGAACACAGACTTGATAAATGAAACTAGTGTGTTGGGAGAGTGCCACCTATGGGCAATGTCACGTATTACAGCACAGGTAACCTCTGATGTACTCAGGTGTAGAAAGATGAGAGTGGTTTTAAAAAACAGTTCCCAAAGGAAACAGAAGATGCCACAAAAGAAACTGAAAAACGTTAACAAAGTTTAATGAAACACTAATATTGATCAAAATACAGAGGCATGGTCCTCTCAGTGTTGCTAAGAGAGCAGTTTAAAGAGACAGACTTACACATCTGAATCAAAAATTCTAGTTCTGGGACTGATAAAAGAACAAATCGATTTTTTTAAATGCCTCTTGAATAAAAGAATAAAGAGCAAAGGCATGATATGAATAGGCACTTAGGAGCTGTTGAATCAAAGCAGTATCAGTATTTATCCAACTTCCTTTGAGAAAGGTAGACTGTGCTATAGGGGAATAGAAGATATTTGTCAGAATTATTCATACTCCTTTAAATAATGCTAAGAAGACTGTTTATTGCTGTATTTAAATTATATACAGCTTGTGATTTATAAGAAGTAAGTAGGCTGGGTGCAGTAGCTCACACCTCTAATCCCAGCACTTTGGGAGGCCGAGGCAGGTAGATCACGAGATCAGGAGTTCAAGATCAGCCTGGCCAAGATGGTGAAACCTGTCTCTACTACAGACACAAAAATTAGCAAGGTGCAGTGGTGGGCGCCTGTAATCCCAGCTACTCAGGAGGCTGAGGCAGGAGAATTGCTTGAATCCAGAAGGCGGGGAGGTTGCAGTGAGCCGAGATTGCACACCTCTGCCACTGCACTCCAGCCTGGGCAATAGAGTCAGACTCCATCTCAAAAGAAAAAAAGAAATATTAAAGATGAGTAAATGATCTGAAATGAAATCTAAATTATTTATAACTTACCTCTGTTCAGTTTTAGTTAAATTACGTACATGTTCTTTATTTTATTATTTAGTGAATACCTACTGTATACTAGGCAAACAATTCTAGAACGGATATAAAGTTGTATTTAATGAAACGCGTAAGTAGTATAAATTATTCCTAATTATTATGTCTTTTAAATGTGCAAATGATACCTTAATAAATTCACCATCTGCTATGACAGAAATTTTTTTAATCCTTCCTAACATCTAACCTACCCAGTTTTTCATATCATTTTGTAAAAGTAAAGAATTTGGAATATCTTAAAACAATTCAGCTAGTGATTTCTTCCATACCCATGTGTGGCTCTTTCATGTTCCCGAAGATCTCAGGGTAAAAATTTTCACAATGTGCTTGAAGGTGTGAAGGAAGACAGGGATTTGACTCATGAACTAAACTTGCAAAAATATTGTAACTGAGCCATAGTTGCAAAAGGCCTGTCAGCAGTCTTGGTATAAAGGCTTTTCCAAGAAATATGTTTCCAAAGAATGTTAATAATTGCTTTGGAACATCCTACTTGTGAAGCAATGAGTGGTCTCTGCCTTTGGTTTAGGCAATCCAGGGAACTCTTTCTGCTTTTAGTCCTGGCTCTGTGACACTGCACTGGACACATTACTTCATTTAACCTCCTTGATCCAAAGTTGAGACCTCTTTGTGAGGTTATGGTAATTAATACAATGAGCTTGAAAGCATTTATCCTTTCAATCACAGATCCTGAGCATTATAATTAAAGACACAGTAACCGTTAGTCACTTACAATGGAAAATTAAAAGCAAACTAAAAAGATATAAAAGGCCTCCAAAATCGAGTGGCCATAATGCGTGCACCCAGAATATCTATCCAAGCAAGTAAGTGTTACAGTCTTCTGGGACTGAACTCTTGGTATCCATGGAACTGTATTGAATGGATATTATATGAAATGGCCGGTAAGCCAGTTATATTCTTCCTCATTGAAAGGATTCTTTCATTTATTTAGAAAGCTTTCTCTCACCCCTCCTAAAGAAAGGTTGAAAATACTTCTACTACTTTCAAAGGATTATTACAAAATAAAATTCAGTAGTGAATTCAAATTCAAAGTAGCTCTTTGATGTAATATGATCCTTATGTTCATTTCCTCATTTGAAATCCTAGTAGTTTCTTCCGTATCCATCATAGCTCTTACATGTTCATGAGGGTTAAATGTGGTAATGCATGAGAGAGGCTTGGCCTACAGTAAATGCACCATAGCCAAAGGCATTAGCAATTATTATGAATCAAATCCTGTTCTAGGAAATGAGTCAGTGTTTATCGTGCACTGCTCCCTGGTTATCTAGTGCTAGAAGTCTCTTTGAAAGGGGCCAAGAATCAAAGACAATGACAGATAGGGGGTGTTCATGGAATACCGCAGACCCAAATACCTCTGTGTACTTGCAGAGAAGTTCCACCTGTGCCCGGCCAGGCTCCTAAACTGCCTGTGTAAGTTAGGAAGTCGGAGAGAGGCTTTATGCACAGAAAGGACCATTTCTGTTGGGTTTTAATGACCATTCAATGTACTCAATTTTTAAATGTTAAAACCTAGATATTGCTAAGAATTTGATTTCAGCTTTCACATTTTATCATCCTGTTTAAAAGTCCAATAACCTTCTATAAAATAAGATCAATTTTTATTTGTCGATTGTATGTATGTCTTAAAGAGTGGATTAAACTTAAAAGTTCTTTCTACAGGCCAGGTGCTGTGGCTCACACCTGTAATTCCCAGCACTTTGAGAGGCTGAGGTGGACAGATCACAAGGTTGGGAGTTCAAGACCAGGCTGACCAGTTTGGTGAAACTCCGTCTCTACTAAAAATACAAAAATTAGCCAGGCATAGAGAATCGCCTGAACCCGGGAGGTGGAGGTTGCAGTGAGCCAAGATCGTACCACTGTACTCCAGCCTGGGTGACACAGCAAGACTCCATCTCAAAAAAACAGTTATTTCTACATAAAAATTCTATTAATTAAAATTTTGAAAACCTTGGTCTCCATCTCAGAATCCTAATAAGCATTTAATTAGCTCTTAAATATTTAATTAGCTCTTACAAATCTAATAAACCAACTTAAAATACAACAAATTGAATTCCCTTATAAATTTAAATGTTTACCAACCTAATCAAATTCTCCTAATCCTCATTCTTTTGTTATTATTATTTTTACTTTATTTTTACATCCTTTGAAACTAATCCTCATTCTTAAAATCCAAAATCTAAATTCAGTTTTTAGTTGAAATTGCAAGGCCTGTCAGGTTCTCTGATTATTTGATTATCTTAGGCACTAACACATATACAATAATAAGAATAAAAAGGCCCTCACCCTAAGATGTGTCACAGAAAGTGTTAACATTCTAAGCTTAACTTCATTATTTCTGTAGCAGGATTGCCATGTTAGGCCAACTGAGGTTAGTGGGTAAAGAAACTCAGGACCCCGATTGCCAGTTGTCAAAGAGAGAATGAAAACCAGGCAGTGGGACCTGCCTCCTACAGTAATGAGTCTTCCCTGCCCACTGTGGAATGCTGAGCACCTTCTTCCTGCTTCCATGCTAACAGGGGACCCCACATGTTCCTCATGTATGCTGTTTTTATAATCAGTATATTCCATTGCAGTGACTTTCAAGGGAATAATAAGACAGAACAAATAAATAGGACCTTTTATCCAACCATACATGCCCTCTTGTAGGAATCAGATACCTTCTCCTAAAAGGATATGCTCACGCCACTGAGATTCCCTACCAGATCAATGGCTGCCAACAGGACAGGGCTTTTATGGCTGGTCAGGGCCTCTTTTACTAAACTGGGGAGGAGACACTGGATTTGAAAGGGCTAGATAAACAGGAATGAATGACAGAGAAACCAGGTACAAAAAGCAGGGACAATGCATAAAAGGAAAAATACTAGAGGCTAAAATGTGGGTTTTTAAAAATATAAGCATGTTTGGGCAGGTGCATTGGAAGGAAAGAAAGCAACGGGCAAGGAAGTCACATTCCGGTTATGATCCGGTCATTGAAAACAGAAGAAAAGTAAATATGCTTGCCTCAATGTGAGGACAGTTTAAAAAAAAAAAAAAAACCCTGATAGAGGGGGAAACTTACTCCTTCATTTCTTGCTAAACTGCTGAAGACAGAACTCTGGAGGAGTGTCCTGGAACAAGCTGCAGTTCCCAAACCCCAATTCCCTGGATTAGAGGTGAGTCAGCAAGCATCTGGAATGGCGGCCAGGGAGGACCAGTGGACCTTGCTAGACTGCACTGTAGCATGAACTCTCTATTTTGAAAACTGATTGAAGCTAGTGTCTCAACCATTAGAGAACAGTTCAAAACGAGAGGAGTTTAACAGATTACTCTCTGTTAATCTCTGTTATTTACTCTGTTAATTACTCTCTGATGGTGACGTGAGCAGTTCTGAAATTTACTTCTTGTACAGCTTGAGCCTTGGGAGTGTCAGTTGTACCTCATGGCATTTTTCTAAGAGCTGTTCTGCATGGAAGTGCTAGGAAAGTATTTGGCCACTCTCTGTTATAAAAAATACCCTGAATAGAAAATGAATTTCATGATGATAATATCACTGATGTCCTATTCAAATCTTTCTAGTTTGATCCAAAGGAGAGAAATTAAGGCATGCATGTAAAGAATCTGATCCTAAAAAGCAACACTTACTTTTAGTTAACAAGTGTATCAGCCTGTTTTCACTGCTATAAAGATACTACCTGAGACTGGGTGATTTATAAAGAATGAGGTTTAATTCACTCACAGTTCTTCATATCTGGGGAGGCCTCAGGAGACTTATAATCATGGCAGCAGGTGAAGGGGAAGCCAGGCACTTCTTACCTGGTGACAGAGCAGAAAGAGAAAGAGTGGGGAAATACCACACTTGAAGCCATCAGCTCTCCTGAGAACTCCCTCACTATCATGAGAACAGCATGGGGCAAACTGCCCCTGTGATCCAGTCCCCTCCCACGAGGCCCGTTCCTCAGCATGTGGGGATTACAATGGAGATGAGATTTGGGTGGGGACACAAAAGTCTAACCATATCAACAAGCAATCAAATTTATCTCAAAAGTAAAAGACTTAGCAGTTCAAACTTTCTTCTTTGAAATCAGAGATTATGAATAAGTGCTCAGCTTTCTAGAATCACCCTTTCAGTATGATACTAAATGATTTGTTCCAGTGAACATTTTACTTTCACTTTTTTTTTTTTTTTGAGATGGAGTCTCACTCTGTCACCCAGGCTGGAGTGCAGTGGTGCAATCTTGACTCACTCCAACTTCCACCTCCTGGGTTCAAGCTATTCTCCTGCCACAGCCTCCCAAGTAGCTGGGACTGCAGGCGCACACGACCATGCCCAGCTAAATTTTTTTATTTTTTATATTTTAGTAGAGATGGGGTTTCACTGTGTTGCCCAGGCTAGTCTCGAACTCCTGAGCTCAGGCAATCTGCCCGGCTCTGCCTCCCAAAGTGCTAGGATTACAGGCGTGAGCTACCATGCCTAGCCTACTTTCACATATTTTAAATAAAATTTGCTCTTATTTTTTTCTCTTTGAAAATAGGGCTAGTTGAAGTATCCTCTAAGAAGAATGAACTGTGATGAGTCTGACTTTGAGAAAATCACTGTACATAATTGCTTAAGCACTGTTCTCAGTTTTAGATTTTGAATTCAGCTAATATTTGAATTTCTTTTGACTTTTTCTTAATGAACCTTATAATACAACTATGGCTAGAACAAAGCTGCTGGCTGCCCATGTCTTTTTTTTTTTTTTTTTTTTTGAGACGGAGTTTCGCTCTTGTTACCCAGGCTGGAGTGCAATGGCGCAATCTCGGCTCACCGCAACCTCCGCCTCCTGGGTTCAAGCAATTCTCCTGCCTCAGCCTCCTGAGTAGCTGGGATTACAGGCACACGCCACCATGCGCAGCTAATTTTTTGTATTTTTAGTAGAGACGGGGTTTCACCATTTTGACCAGGATGGTCTCGATCTCTTGACCTCGTGATCCACCCGTCTCGGCCTCCCAAAGTGCTGGGATCACAGGCCTTTTAAACAGTAACCTCGTGGCCAGAGCAGGCAAGCCGGGTGGAGGAGGGGTGAGGGAAATTTTATTCTTTTATGCTGCAGACAGATTGTGCCCCTTATGATTGGGAGAAAAAACATCTAGAAAGTTCTTAGAATGACCAGGTTCTTGTGTTTACAAATCTGCAGGAAGCAGAAGCTGGGAAGTAATTGTTTTGCTCAGCATCAGTAGCCACGACCTCAAGAAAGAAACAAATGACAAAACACTAGCTCATGGGGAGGGCTTCTGACACAACGAAGCCTTCTTTATGCTTCCTTCTGTGCCTCAAGTCTCAGTGGCAGGCTGAGTCGCTGTAAACCATTGTGCACTGCTCAATTCTAGAAGATAGTAGTTTAGTGCAAAGGTAATTGCGGTTTTTGCCGTTATTTTTAATAGCATTCATGTGGTAATCTGTGAGCCCCTTCCAAAGAAATCACTGCCAGAAGCAAGAGTTACTAGGACTGTATCTGACAGTGAACAGACCCAGAGGGGAAGGAGGAGGGTCATCTCTGATGGAGGTCAATGGCAGAAAAAATCATAAAACAGAATCAGGATTTCAAAGTAGTCCCTCTTTTACTTTGCAGTGATGTCTTACTTCCTGTTATTGAATGGAATACATTTTCATAACTAGTTATTGACTATGTTTACTGTTATTTTCATATTACATTAATTATCTAGAACTTGCTTTTCCAACAATGAAGTGGATAGTGGTATATCTTTGTTATTTTTCAGAACCTTGAGATATGTACTTTGAAGAATGAGGTTTAATGAATGAGATATGTACTTATAAAGAATGAGTTATAAGCTTTGCTATAAAGCTTTAAAACATAAATAAGATTAAAATATGTTAAAACACAACTTTATAATTTAATAACTTACTACCTTTAGTAAAAGAAAAAATGTATCCTGGCCTGACCTTTGGAATATCATAAAATTTCTGTAAACTTCAGTTTCCTCAGCAAACGTGTACATAGGAAAGTTAGACTGTCCACACTTAAGTTTGTTAAATTACATGTTTGTCAATATTCTGAAAAGATCTAGATGGGCACCACCTGAAGATAACAGCGTCATCTAGTGATGATTACCTTATATTACAGTCACAAGTTTCCATGACAAATTGTCCAAGATTTTTGCAGCCTATGATAAGAATGTTTTCTTGCCGGGCGCGGTGGCTCAAGCCTGTAATCCCAGCACTTTGGGAGGCCGAGACGGGTGATTCACAAGGTCGAGAGATCGAGACCATCCTGGTCAACATGGTGAAACCCCGTCTCTACTAAAAATACAAAAAATTAGCTGGGCATGGTGGTGCACGCCTGTAATCCCAGCTACTCGGAAGGCTGAGGCAGGAGAATTGCCTGAACCCAGGAGGCGGAGGTTGCGGTGAGCCGAGATCGCGCCACTGCACTCCAGCCTGGGTAACGAGAGTGGAACTCCATCTCAAAAAAAAAAAAAGAATGTTTTCTGTTCAAAATCATAGGATTTGCAAGCTAGAAAGGACCTTCAAGAACACCTAGTCTTACTGCCTCACTTTGCCAGTGAGATGAATTCCAGAGTTAACATATTAAATACATTTTCCCCTCCTGTATTTTTTGTTTCTCTTGACTTTTTAAAAATTGCAGTGAACTACACAAAATATGAAATTAAGCACTCTAAAGTGAGCAGTTTAGTGACATTTACTGCATTGACAATGTACACAATAAACAAAGAGGCAAATGAAAGAAAGCTCAACATGTTAAATTTCCAAACTGATCTACCTCATATTTTTTCACAATGTAATGCAACCTCCATTTTATTCTTAAGCACATGCTTAGCTCCTGTTTTTAAATAATTCTTTATTGGTTAATGGAAAAAAGATCCTTTGTATAATTATTTTTTTGTTTGGCTTGTCAGATTGTTGCTTCAGAGTGGTATTCACAGAGCAGGAAAGGGGAAATAAAATGGTTTACCTGTCCTTGCAGTTGAAAAAATAGGAAGTATATCAGTTTGGAAAATTAATGTATTGAGCTTTTCCATTTGCCTCTTTGTTTATTGTGTTGTTCAGTCTTGTCTCTTACCAGTTTTAGAAGCCTCATTCCTGATTTCCCCTGAAATTGCCTGGACATAAGACTTAATTATTTCCCATGTCCCAGATGCATTAGCAATCATTATCTTAAGGTTATTGTGTGTGGCATAATTTAATACTATTACAATAGTATAAATGTGTGAATCTAGGGTTTTTTGTTTTGCTTTGTTTTTGGGTTTTTTTGTTTGTTTGTTTGTTTTTGTTTTGAGACGGAGTTTCGCTCTTGTTACCCAGGCTGGAGTGCAATGGCACGATCTCGGCTCACTGCAACCTCTGCCTCCCAGGTTCAAGCAATTCTCCTGCCTCAGCCCTCCGAGTAACTGGGATTACAGGCATGCACCACACGCCCAGCTAATTTTTGTATTTTTAGTAGAGATAGGCTTTCACCATGTTGGCCAGGCTGGTCTAGAACTCCTGACCTTGTGATCTGCCTGCCTCGGACTCCCCAAGTGCTGGGATTACAAGCATGAGCCACCACACACAGCCAAATCCATGTTTAAAATGCAAAGGGGGAACCACTATGTTTTTGGCATTTCTACCCAACAGATCTCTTTCTTCATTTTGTCTTGCTAAATAAACAGCAGTCTGTTGGGAAACTCTGGGAGTGACTAAAATGAGAAGGGTAACGTTAGGTGAAGGTTGGGAGTGGGGAGGATGTGGTTGGTCTATGGCCCGTGAATCTCCTTAGAGTATTAACATTTACAGGAGTCACACAGAATATAAACCTTGCCAGAACTTTAGACTTCATTACTTCCCTGTCCTCGACAAGTACAATTTAATTGAACATTAAGCAATTTGATCTCTTTCACCTAATAAATCGAGCAAATTCAATAAACATAAATCCTGCTAATGATAGAGCCGCCCCTGGTGGAGCTGAGCTCATCAGCATTCATGGTTATTACTCTCCCTGGAATTTTAGTCACAAATGCTTATTGCTGAACTAAGGGCTTACCTGATGGTTAAGGTCTAAGGAGTGTATTTAATAATTTTTTTCCCAGGGTTTCAGAAGGGCAGCTGGGGAGTAGAAAGAACATGGTTTGGCAAATAGACCACTTTAGGTTCAAATCCCTCACCTGACCTTGAGCAAGGCAAGTTACACTATTAAAAAGTGTAGTTTTCAGCCGGGCGCAGTAGCTCATGCCTGTAATTCCATCACTTTGGGAGACCAGGGTGGGCAGATCGCAAGGTCAAGAGGTTGAGATCATCCTGGTCAACATAGTGAAACCCCATCTCTACTAAAAATACAGAGATTAGCTGGACGTGGTGGCACATGCCTGTAATCCCAGCTATTTGGGAGGCTGAGGCAGGAGAATTGCTTGAACCCCTGGGAGGTGGAGGTTACCATGAACCAAGATTGTGCCATTGCATTCCAACCTGGGTGACGGGGTGAGACTCTGTCTCAAAAAAAAAAAAAAAAAAAAAGAGTAGTTTTTTATTGGAAACAAAAGGAGCTAATTACAATTATTTCATAGAGTTCTGAGTTTTAAATGAAATAGGGTATGCAAAAGAACTACTGTCTGGTGCATAGAAACTTAATAATGAATGTTAGCTAACTCTTCTCTTTTCAGTTGTTCTGTGGATCTACAGTAGTTAATGTTGCATGGCATATTCGCTCCCCTAATGCTTGCTTGCTTGCTTTTTTAAATTATTTTTTTTTTATTTTTTGAGATGGAGTCTTGCTCTGTCACTCAGGCTGGAGTGCAGTGGCATGATCTCGGTTCATTGCAACCTCTGCCTCCCAGGTTCAAGTGATTCTCCTGCCTTAACCTCCTGGGTAGCTGGGACTACACGTGCATGCCACCATGCCTGGCTAATTTTTGTATTTTTAGTAGAGATAGGATTTTACCATATTGGTCAGGCTGGTTTTGAATTCCTGACCTCAGGTGATCCACCCATCTCAGCAAAAGTGCTGAGATTACAGGTGTGAGCCATGGTGCCCAGCCTAGCTTCCCTAATGCTTTCATGTCTATTATATGTGCCTATGACTCTCTCTGAGTTACCTTTCTTCCTCCTCTACCTGGGGTTAACCTCCTGGCTGCAGATGGTCTTTTCAAGCTGAAGCCTTTCTCCGATCTTGCAGGATGACTTTAGTCATTGCCTCCATGATCCTGATAAGTTATTGCATGTGCCCTGATTAACTATTGTCACATCTTTCCACACTTCCAAGCCCCACCCTGTCCATAATATTCTCAGCCTCTGGTTATAGAAATGAATCAGCCAGTCCGTCGCCGAATGAAGCAATGAATGAATCACTGTTAACACAGCTAAGGCAAAGCATACTATAATCCTTTGCAATAAATGGAGAAACTAAGTCTCAAAGAAACGTGTCCAGACCAAGGAACTAGGAAGTAGAGAAACAAAGACTAGAACCCAAGTGTTTTGATTCTGAGTCTTTGCAATGTATCCAAGCTCAGGTCACAAAGCCACATATTTTAATTTCAGGGAAGGAACGTTGCTGCCTATTCACCAGGGACTGTAAGCAACAATGTATTCTGGGATAAAGAGCAAGACAGACAGACAAACATCCAGTCCCACAGTGTTGTAGCAATACCAACGGAGGTCTCTCTTCCACTGTTCTTTACTGGTATAGAGTGGAATGTTCTGTAAATGGTCAACGTTTTTAAAAATTTCATAGCTTTTGCTAATTTCTTTTTTTTTTTTTTTTTTTTTTTTTTTTTTTTTTTTTTAAGAATAAAGAAGAGGAAGAAAGAGAAAGAGGAAGAGGGAGAGAGGATGGGGGTATTGCTTTATTGCCCGGGCTAGAATGCAGTCTAAATATGGGTATGCCTATAATTGTCCTTAATAATGGAGACATGAAAGAAAATGAGGGAAGAGAATAGCAAACAAGGAGCCAACCAAGATTTCTTTTAAACTTCTAAATTGATATGATGTGGTACTGATAAGAGTGTATATTTTGTATATTTAAAGTGGAGAGTTCTATAAATGTTAATTACATTTACTTGTTCCAGATCTGAGTTCAAGTCCTGAATATCGTTGTTAATTTTCTGTCTCATTGATCTGTCTAATATTAATGTTGAAGTCTCCCACTATTATTATGTGGGAGTCTAAGTCTCTTTATAAGTCTTGTATGTCTGCATATTCCTGTATTGGGTGCGTATATATTTAGAATCTTTAGCTCTTCTTGTTGTTGCATTGATCCTTTTATCATTATATAATGTCCTTCTTTGCTTCTTTTGATCTTTGTTGCTTAATTGTAACTTCTGCTTTTTATTTATTTATTTTAGCTCTCTGTTTGGTTGGTAAATCTTTCTCCATCCCTTGTTTGGAGTCTTTGTGTATCCTCGAATGTGAGATGGATCTGGATGCAGCATACTGATGGGTTTTAGATTTTTATTCAAATTGCCTGTCTTTGGATTGGGGGATTTAGTCAATTTAAATTTAGAATTAATAATAATATATGTGAGTTTAATACTGCCATTAGCTGGCTATTTTGTCCATTAGTTGATGTAAATTCTTCATTATATTGATGCTCTTTTTGATAATTTTTTTAGAAAGGCTGATACTGTTTGTTCCTTTCATATGTGTAGTGGTTCTTTCAGAAGCTCTTGTAAAGCAGGCCTGGTGGTGATGAAATCTCTGAGTGCTTGCTTATTCACAAAAAACTTTATTTTTCCTTCACATGTGAAGCTTAGTTTGGCTGGATGTGAAATTCTGGGTTGAAAGTTCTTTTCTTTTAGGATGTTGAATATTGGCCCCCACTCTCTTCTGGCTTGTAGGGTTTCTGCTGAGAGATCTGCTGTAAGTCTGATAGGCTTCCCTTTGTGGGTAACCTGACCTTTCTCTCTGGCTGCCCTTAGTATTTTCTCCTTCATTTCAACCCTGGTGAATCTGACGATTATGTGCCTTGGAGTTGCTCTTCTTGAGGAATATCTCTGTGGTGTTCTCTGTATTACCTGGAGTTGAATATTATCCTGCCTTACTAGGCTGGGAAAATTTTCCTGAATAATGTCCTGAAGCGTATTTTCCAGCTTGGATTCATTCTCTTCGTCACATTCAGGTACACCTATCAAGCGTAGATTAGGTCTTTTCACATAGTCCCATATTTCTTGGAGACTTTGCTCGTTCCTTTTTATCCTTTTTTCTCTAATCTTGTCTTCTTGTTTTATTTCATTGAGTTGGTCTTCGACCTCTGATATCCTCTCTTCTGCTTGATCAATTCGGCTGTTAAAACTTGTGCATACTTCACGAAGTTCTCCTATTGTGTTTTTCAGCTCCATCAATTCACTTATATTCCTCTCTAAATTGTGTATTCTTGTTAACATTTCGTCAAATCTTTTTTCAAAGTTCTTAGTTGCTTTAGATTGGGTTAAAACAAGTTCTTTTAATTCACAGAAGTTTCTCATTATCCACATTTTGAAGCCTGCTTCTGTAATTGGAACACACTCGTTCTCCATCAAGCCTTGTTCCGTTGCTGATGAGGAACTGTGATCCCCCGCTGAGGGAGAGGCGTTCTGATCTTGGGCATTCTCAGCCTTTTTTGGCCGTTTTCCTCCCTTCGTTATAAATTTATCCATCTGTGGTCTTTGAATTCACCGTCTTTGTAATTAGGTTTCTGAGTGGACGTCCGACTTACTGATTCTCAGCGCCGAAATCTGAGCAACCCACTGCACCGACCAAATCAGCGGCATTAAGATTAATGGTGCTTTTCCGACTCTGCACCAAGAACCGTCGCTCCAAGGCGGCGGCAAAACCGCCTCGCCGGTCACAAGAGTCGCGCTGGCGACCCGTGGGGCTCCTCCGCTGGGAATCTCCTGGTGCGTGAGCAACAAGAATTCATGTGAAGGTGTGGCGTCCTCTCATTCTTTGAGCTTTCAGTGGGAGCTACAATCCCGAGCTGTTAGTGATCAGCCATCTTGGATCTCTCTCCTGGAGAATCTTGCTAATTTCATTTATAGAAAACTATTGGCCGGGTGCCGTGGCTCACACCTGTAATCCCAACAGTATGGGAGGCTGAGGTGGGTGGATCCTGAGGTCCGGAGTTCAAGCCCAGCCTATCCAACATAGTGAAACCCCAACTCTACTAAAAATAAAAAAATTAGCCAGGCATGGTGGCACCTGCCTGTACTCCCAGCTATTCAGGAGGCTGAGATAGGAATCACTTGAACCTGTGAGGTGGGGGTTGCAGTGAGCCAAGACCATGCCACTGCACTCCAACCTGGATGACCGAGCCAGACTCCATCTGGTGGGGCGAGGGAAGGTGCCTATTATAATGCTGGCTTATGAGTCCACTGGAGGAGGCAGCCATTCCATTCCATTCTCTATCTCCTCCCTCTGTTTCCTAGTTGTGTGTTTTAAACACCACTGTCAATAATCTATATTTAAACCTGTAAAAAAAAAAACCTGGTCTAGAAATTTTAGTAGAATGTAACCCACTTTTCTGTTTCTTTTTCTTTTTCTTTTTCTTTTTCCATATTTTTTTCTTTTTTTTTTTTTTTTTAGATAGGGTCTCCCTCTGTTGCTCAGGCTGGCGTGCAGTGGCACGATCACAGCTCACTGCAGCCCAGACCTAGGGCTCCGATGATCCTGTGGCCTCAGCTTGCCACCATGTCTGGCTAAGTTAGAATTTTTTTTGTAGAGAAAGGTTTTCACCATGTTGCCCAGGCTGGTCTCAAACTGCTGGGCTCAAGTGATCCACCACCTCATCCTCCCAAAGTACTGGGATTACAGGTGTGAGCCACCACGCCCGGCCCCGTCCTGTTTTTCTTGAAGCATGATAATTGGTTTTTGTTTCTCTTATGTTTGAAAAATACACAGTTCAAACTTCAGAGCATTGCATGTTTATCCCTGATGTGTGCAAAACAAAATTGCAGCCTCTCTACCATTTCTAAAAACAGCTGAATTTCATTTGCCTCAGTCAGAACTAAGACTTTACCTCCTGGTCTGCTCACATGCCAGGGTAGCATGGTGACATGTGACTGTCCAGACTGCCCTGCACATGTGTCTGTCATAAAGAATGGAGATTTCCTATAGTAAGGATGTGGTACTGTCCCTCCCATTGCTGCCAAAAGCAGGGGCCCCACGCCCACAGGCTCCAGGGGGTAATTTTTAAACCTTTTCTTTTTTCAATTTAAGATGAAAAGCAACAGCATTTGTCATATGAATCAGCCATGCCAGGGAAATGAGTGTGATCAGTGGCCTGGATCTTGTTTAAACCACGTAGTGACAGTGTCCCATAGCATCCCTTGTGTATCTTTCAAAGCTGTGATCAAGAGCTAAGCATTTGTGCTTGGGGCATGGGGAAGGCAGTGGGTGGGGGAGGCTCTTTGAGGTGTGACGTTTTCCATTTCCTTTTCATGTCACATTGCTATTTGGCTACATTCCAGGTGGACACATCGTATGGGGTCTCAAATGGGATTGCCTCCAACGTGTCCCTCCCAGGGCAAGCCCTGCTAAGCAAACTGTTCCTCCACACCAAGCCCCAGACAAGGAGGTGACTAATTGTTGATGTACATAAGTAAAGGGTGTTTTGGAGAAAGAAAAAGATTCTAAGGACAAAAAATGTGTTCGTCTCCACATGAGGAGCTGGATGAAGTAGCAGCCAAGAGTTTCTTGTGGGTTCTTGTGGGAAGTTATGGAGATAGTTCAGGGATCTGCTATTCTTGGGCTCTGTGCCCTCAACCAGCCACAACTCATGCAGTTCCCCAAGCTAGACTCTAGCAGTGACCTAGTCATGGAGATAGCCAATGCCAAGCACCTCCGAGCTAGAATGGGTTCTGCTGGTGGCTTGGGGTGCTCAGAGGCCCAGCACATGTTAGAAATTTGCCTGTACCGAGATCCTAAAGAGGATGTCTTTCCCAAGACATTAAAATACTACATGATATTCCCATTGCTTTCCTGAAAGATGGTGAAATCCACTTCTATAAACCTACTCTGTTCTATTAACTTACTCTCTATCTAAGACATTTCTGACTGATTAAGGCCTATACAAAAATTTTTGGACATCAGTTTTTCCCCTGTACTTTGAGTTCTGATGATCTAATGTTAAAATGTGTTATTGTTCATACTTTTCACTGTCCAACCAAGTAATTACATTTACCGAGGCAGTCAACAATTTCGTGCCTTGTTTTAGAGGGAGTCTAAGAAGACTTCTCTGTCTACTAAGCTAGTTTCCCTCTACCTATTTAAAAACTCCAAATAGTTTTGAAACAAGATCTAAAAACACCTGTGGACCATTCTTCCATTGCTCTTAATTAACGGCACAGTTATTTGTCCATTGATCACTGCTTTTAAGTTTCATTAACATTAAAATGTAAATCACTCAGTCTAATACTGTCTTCAAAAAAAAATCTTTAATTATTTCCAAATATTCGTTAGGAACTTAGTGATGTCACCCAGAAGAAAAGAATTGGATTATCCGTTTTCATGGTGCTTCAAATTTTTTAAATAGTTTCACAAAATTATCTCATTTTTTTACATGTTAGGAACACAGATGCAGACAAACAAGAATTCTTGTCCCTGTGTTACAGATGTGGAAACTGAGGCTTGCCCAGAACTGCTAAGCTGGGAAGTAAGTGGTGCAGTCAGGACTTGAGCCCAGTTTCCACCTCTGAAGCTCATGTTCTTCCCATTACCCCACAATTCTGGCCAAGTATTAGGGCAGATGTGTACGGTGGGAAGGGCGGCATGGATGGATTAGGACAGACAGATGCAGGCTCCCAGAAAAATAACTCAAAATACATTTCCTGGTGATGACGGGACTCTAGCATCACCTAGCACATCTTCAAATACAAAAGAGAGGACATGTGGTGCAGAAATGATGTTTTGATCACTGACCAAAACTGTCTTGGAGCTTGGAATGTGTATGTATTAGAGTAAAGTGAAGCAGCAAAGGGCAACACATTCTAGCATTTTAAGAGGAAAAATACAGCCAGGCACAGTGGCTCATGCCTGTAATCCCAGCACTTTGGGAGGCCGAGGCAGGTTGATCACCTGAGGTCAGGAGTTCGAGACCAGCCAGACCAACACAGAGAAACCCTGTCTCTACTAAACATATAAAAATTAGCTGGGTGTTGTGGTACATGCCTGTAATCCCAGCTACTCGAGAGGCTGAAGCAGGAGAATCTCTTGAACCCAGGAGGCAGAGGTTGTGGTGAGCTGAGATCACATCCTTACACTCCACCCTGGGCAACAAGAGCAAAACTCTGTCTCCAAAAAAAAAAAAAAAAAAAAAAAAGGAAAAACCACATGGCAGGGAAGAAAGGTAAAGAAGGAGGATGTGGAATATCCCAGAAGTACCTCCCCAACCCATTACCCTGCACTGCCCCCTTCCCTAGCTGGGTCTAGTCAGAGGACTTCCTTAGGAAGTATTTGGTAGTCTCAAAAACAACTTAGTGTTTTTTCTTGATGTCTTTCGGTATGTGCTTTTAAAAATTAATCCTAGGGCGCGGTGGCTCAAGCCTGTCATCCCAGCACTTTGGGAGGCCAAGGCGGGTGGATCACGAGGTCGAGAGATCGAGACCATCCTGGTCAACATGGTGAAACCCCGTCTCTATTAAAAATACAAAAAAATTAGCTGGGCATGGTGGCGCGTGCCTGTAATCCCAGCTACTCCGGAAGCTGAGGCAGGAGAATTGCTTGAACCCAGGAGGCGGAGGTTGCGGTGAGCCGAGATCGCGCCATTGCACTCCAGCCTGGGTAACAAGAGCGAAACTCCGTCTCAAAGAAAAAAAAAAAAAAATTAATCCTAAATACCTTTTTCTGTGACATAATTCCTTTTGACCTCGTTAGTTTCAGTTCAGGTCCACCTTTTGCAGGGAGCTGGTCCTGAACATCGCATAGGAGCAGGAGCCTGCCCTTCCTCTGTACTCTCACCTTCAGTCCTTTCCTCTGGCGTTGCTGTAGAGTGACAGCTTAGAGACTCAAGGCCATCTCATTTCTTTGGTGGAGGAAGCATGTCTAGGGGAGTGCACTGGATTGAAGGTGGCTGGCCACCTTCATGTCATTCGACATCCCTGGACCTCATATCCCAGCAAGGCTTCTCTGACAGCCAGCCGGCATCCAAGAGGATGCTCAGCCACCTCTGGATTTCGCTTTATAAAATAAATACCTTGGCAAAGCACAGCAGCTTACACCTGTAATCCCAGCACTTCAGAAGGCTGAAGTGGTAGAATCTCTGGAGTCAAGTCGAGACCAGCCCAGGCAACATAGTGAGACCCTGTCTCTACGAAATTACAAAAATTAGCCAGGTTTGGTGGCTCATGCCTGTCGTTCCAGCTATTCAGGCAGCTGAGGTAGAAGGAACACTTGAGCCCAGGAGTTTGAGGCTACAGTGAACCACGATGGTGCCACTGCATTCTAGTGTGGGTAGCGGAGTGAGACCCTTTCTTTAAATAATAATAATAATAAAATTCTGTTAAAAAATAAGTACCAGAGGCCAGGCATGGTGGCTCAAGCCTATATTCCCAGCACTTTGGGAGGCCTAGGCGAATGGATCACCTGAGGTCAGGAGTTTGAGACCAGCCTGGCCAACATGGCGAAACCTCTTCTCTACTAAAAAATACAAAAATTAGCTGGGTGCAGTGACAGGCACCTGTACTTGGGAAGCTGAGGCAGGAGAATCCCACTGCTTGGGAAGCTGAGGCAGGAGAATCTCTTGAACCCAGGAGGCAGAGGTTGTAGTGAGCTGAGATTATACCAGTGCACTCCAGCCTGGGAGACGGAGCAAGACTCCATCTCAAAAAAAAAAAAAAAAAAAAAAAAGTACCAGAATTAATTCATTTTTAATATTTCCTCTAGATCACAACTGTGACTTGAATATAAAATATGGAACAAGTCTCCCTTTCAGATGTACAACAAATGTATATAAAAAGTCATGGGAAAAGATGACCTCAGCTCTTGAAACTTGTAAACATTTCAACAATCTTGCTCTCGCAAAGAAATCCTTAATTCTGCTTTTTCAAACTTTAAGCAGAACTGACAGCCATTTGTGCTCGCTCTGTTTGAAGTAGTTCTGTTCTTTTGAGTCAAGAATCTTTTTTCAGGTT
This sequence comes from Saimiri boliviensis, assembly GCF_048565385.1. Taxonomy (NCBI): domain Eukaryota; kingdom Metazoa; phylum Chordata; class Mammalia; order Primates; family Cebidae; genus Saimiri; species Saimiri boliviensis. The sequence goes on from NC_133449.1 coordinate 33,078,937, forward strand.
CGGCTATTTCCTTAATGAAATTAATATTTCACACAGAATGGTTTCATGCAAAAGTGCTGGGACGTCTGGAGTCTGGATGTTGTTCCTGGAATGCTTCCACATAAGGAGAAATTTAGGCAGAGGCAGCCAGAATCCTACCCTAGCCAGTGGTTCAAGGTCTTTTCTGGCCTTACACTTGCTTTGGGCAATTCTCAGAATGTGTGTGTGCATGTGTGCACATGCATACACACACACCTTTGATTCCTGACCCTCATTCTTCCAGTCCTTTAAGTACGGGCCGATAAAAGAAAGCCTTCAGAGTTCACAGTATTGCCTTAGTGGTTTTTTATTTTTGTATGGTACAAGAATAAACACAATAGAGGAAAATTCCAGACAAATGTGGCCATTGCCTTGCTCGACTGCCCGGGCATGCCCACCTGGTCCTGGGGCCTATAGCCCTACCTTCGCTTCACCGTCCTAACAGAGCTGTTGGCATCCGTGGACCCCCAGAATTTCACTGCTAGATGTATCTTTAGAGAGTGTATTTTCTGGAACATACTCAGAACATGAAGCTGTCCTTTCTACAGCTTTCCTCCCTAGACATTCTCAATAACTCTGTTCTTAAATGTAGGCAAGAGCCTGGGATCATGGAAAGCATTGAAATCTCAGTAAACCCAGGACAAATGGAGACCCAAAATCCCATGCACTGGTGGGTCCTAGAGAGAGGAGTAAAGGGGAGTGTAGGAGTCAGATGGCCATGGGCTCACCCAGCATGGAACAGCAATGTGGCCTCAGGAAGTGGAAACCACAGAGGAGTCTAGCTGGGGCACAGAGACAGAAATTCCAAAGAAGCTGAGATTGTTGCAGGAAAGCCAAATGTAAAAAATGTGCACTCTGGAGCTTCATTTCTGACTTAAAGGCAGGTGCTGCCACATGGCAGCTCTAACCTCTCTGCTTTTATTTCCTCACTGGTAAAATGGAGATGATAGAACGTCTTCATAGGATGGCGTGAGTGTTTCAGTGCATTGATGTGTATTAAGTGCTTCAAACAGTATCTGGAACAGAGCAAGTATTATATGACTGGTTGCTGCTGTTATTACTACCACTGCTATTATTATTATTGTGATTATTATGACTCTCGGCATTGCTATAATACCATCCTTAGGGACTACAGAGTTATAATAGTGTCTGCTAAATTTAGGCAGGGTAACTAACAGGGTCTTTGCCTGGTGCTGTATCATTTTTGGACACCAGATATACATTTTTCCTGTCTCTAGAGAATGAAAAAGCACCTCTCTGTAAGAATGACTACTTTCTACTTTAAAAATGTTTTTGGTGATAACTCTTTATGGGTTTAGGTAAAGCCATCTTTCCAGAAAGCCTGAAGCACTCTCAAATGGCTCCGTTTTTCAGCCCCTTACTGCTCTGGGATGTGGTCTACCAACTGTCAAGCTAATATTTTTGATCTTCAATTTGGAACCTTAATTATGCTCTACAGCAGTCATTGCACGTGGATGTACAGAATTCCCATCAAAAGATATTCAGACACTTTCTAGGCTCAGTGGTGCACAGGGGAGGCACACGTGGAAGGGTGCACTGGCAGATTCTCATCGCTACGAGCTGTGAAGGGGTGTGGGCTGGTGTGAGCTAACAGCGACGGCACCTCACACTGCTTGTTCACTCCTTAGATGACTATGCTCAGCTGTGTAACATCCCTGTGACGGGACGCCGGCAGCCATACGGACGAGACGCCTTGGTTGACTTCAGTGAACAGTATGGTCCGGAAGCCGATCCCTACTTCATCCAAGACCGTAAGCAAAATCACCCCATTCCTTTGATACTAAGTTGTGGTTGGAGATTAATCAGTGGTCCTTAAAATATAATGGCAACTTGTGAGCAATGCAGCTTTTCTGATCCCACACCAGACCCGCTCGCTGGTCAGAAAGTCTAGGGTGGGACCCAGCTGTGTGTGTTTCACAGGGGCAGTCCTTCTGCACAGGTGAGTCTGAAAATCACTGCATCGTTTATGAGCCAAGATCACACCACTGCACTCTGGCCTGGACAACAGAGCGAGACCCTATCTCAAAACAAAACAAACAAAAGGAATCATTGCATTCAATGAAAAGTCTTGCTGGTAGGGATACTGTTATATTTATTTTTCTTAAAGAAAACTATCTTATAGTTATAATTGCTGTAACAAAATCATTTCTTTGGTGGACTAGTTTGAGGGCCAAGGTTTCCATGAGAGCTCAGTTGTATTGTAGCCTTTTTTTCCTACGGGGAAGTGACAAGTGTTAACTGTACAAGTTGATCATTATTATAAGTGTTTTAGAGTAGGAGGTAAGAAAAGAATTGCCCTCTTGGTCAGAAATGATTGTTTTACATACATTGGTGCGAGGATTTATGGAGTAAGAAATAATGTGTGCCAGCTTTTCCTGGATTAGTGAGCACCGCCTTCATGGGGGAGGTGGGAGTGTGTATCTGCAAATCGTGATCCCCTTTAGAACATAAGTGCGTGTGAAGAAGCCTACAGACACACAAGCTCAAATCGGACAATTTGAAATCTGAAAAAGCGGGAGGTTCACATGAAATCTTAGTGGTAGTAGGTTGTCTCACTTCAAGTACAAGAACAGGGAAACACCCATTTTGGGAGCCTCGTCCACAGCTCACAGAGAGGCCATCCTCTTATGCGCAGCTTCACCCCAATTTTTTTTTTTCTTTTTGAAACAGGGTCTTGCTCTGTTACCCATGCTGGAGTACAGTGGCATGATCACAGCTCACTGCAACTCTGCCTCCTGGGCTCAAGCGATCCTCCCACCTCAGTCTCCCAAGTAGCTGAGACTACAGGCGTGTGCCACCACCCCTGGCTAATTTTTGTATTTTTTCTGTATAGACGGGGTTTCATCATGTTGTCTAGGTTGTCCAGGATGGTCTCAAACTCCTGGACTCAAGCGATTGACCCACCTCAGCCTCCCAAAGTGCTTACAGGTGTGAGCCACCATGCCTGGCCTGCACCATGTTTCTAAGATAGGTAATGGCTGCTGACCAAGGAATTTGACTTAGGACTTGAGGGGAAAATGCAGTGAACTTTTTTTCTGTCCTGAGCCCTGTCACCTGTGCACATAGCATGCTAGCCAGCACCCAGTTACGGGCAGCAGCATGAGATTTCTAGTTGAATTTAGGAGCTATTTCAGTTCTGTATCAAGAGCTTTTTTTTCTCCTTCCCTTCTCTTTCTTTTTCCCCTTCTCTCCCTTCTTCATTCCCTCCTTGTCCTCCCTTTCCCTTTTTTTCTGAAGGATGTAGTATATTGATCATCTAGTAGAATTAAGAATGCTTTAAAATGTCCATGATAAGAATAGTCTGTTAATCCAGCTCAGCTGATGAACATACACCTGTGTAACTCTCACCCGGGTCAGGAGCAGTGCCAGCCTCCAGACGGCCCCTGGTGCCCTTGCCCACCCCGTCCCAAGGGCAACCACTATCCTGACTTCTAACACCATAGATTAACAACACTCTTTCTTTTCATCAACAACGCATCACCATGCAGTACTTTATGAAATGGACCAGAAGGCACTCACAGCTATAAGACTGTGCGCTCTTAGGGTTTGTACGCTTCTCTGTATATGTTAGGGGTCAGTAAACATTTATTTAAGAAAAAAGGAAGGGGGAAGAAAGATTAAGGTTGAAAGAAAGCCCAGCTTGCCCCATACATCAGGAATACCAGGTGAAGTCTGTATGTGACTCTGACACAATCCTGTGGCTTACAGCTTTCCGCCTCAATAACTCCGTTCTTAAATGTAGGCAAGAGCCTGGGATCGTGAAAAGCATTGAAACCTCAGTAACCCCAGGACAAATGGAAAACCAAAATCCCATGCACTGGTGGGTCCTGGGGGAAGACCAAAGAGGAGTCTGGGAGTCAGAACCCTCTATGGCATTACAGTTTGGATTCCAGGAATTTTCATGTTGAAATGTCTGGCTTATGTATCTTCTTTTTCATGCTGGCATTGATTTAAAGCTCTTTTTTAAATTTACTACAAATGTTAAGAAATAAACATGTTGGTGTCACATCAATTTCTTATTTAGCAACATAGGAAGTTGAGATGCAGTTCCAAGACCTCCAGCTTGGACAACGTAATGGCCTTTACATTTCTTAGAAGTTGCAGGGAAATATTTCCCACTTCCCAGCCAGTTTTCTGACCACCAGCAAGAGCTTTTGGGCCGTGCTGTGAAAGTGATTGTGTTGGGTACATAGGAACACAGATGGAGGCTGAGTGAGGTTTCTTAACACCTTTATGGTTCACCATCTCTGTTACCTTTAGGGAGCAGTATTTCTAAAATTGGAATTTACTAGAGCAGAGAATAGGCATACATTTTTTCTATAAAGGGCCAGAGAGTAATTTTTTTTTTTCTTTTTTGAGACAGAGTCTTGCTCTGTTGCTTTGGCTGAAGTGCAGTGGCGCAATCTTAACTCACTGCAACCTCCACCTCCCTGGTTCAAGTGATTCTCCTGCCTCAGCCTCCCAAGTAGCTAGGATTATAGGCATGTACCACCATGCCCGGCTAATTTTTGTATTTTTAGTAGAGATAGGGTTTTACCATGTTGCCCAGGCTGGTCCTGAACTCCTAACTTTGTAATTTGCCTGCCTTGGCCTCCCAAAGTGCTGGGATTACATGCATGAGCCACCACACCCAGCCCAAATAGTAAAACTTTTAGGCTTTGCAGGCAATGTGGTTTCTGTTTAGGTATTCAACTCTGCTGTAATTTCACAAAAGCAGCCATATGGACATCAGCAAATGGGCATCACTGCGTTTACTGACAAAAGTAGGTAGCGGCCAGATTTGGACCAGGGGCCATAGTGTCCTGATCTGTTTTATAGTCCTGAAAAAGTATTTTGGGGGGCCTGCCGGATATGTGTGGGGTAGTTTCAAGTTTTACTTTTTATGTTTTAATTTCTATAATAATAAAAAAAATATATTAGCTATGAAGTAAAAATGATTTTACTGTGATACATGGGATCTGAAAATACTGTCATAGAGTAAGTATTTTTTGTAAGCGTTTTTTGACTGGCTTTGGGTATGTGCTGTCACTTTTTTTTTTTTTTTTTTTTTTTTTTTTTTTTTTTTTTGAGAATTGGAGTCCCACTGTATTGTCCAGGTTGGTCTTGACCTCACTTCATGGGCTCAAGAGATTCTTCTGCCTCAGCCTCCTGAGTAGCTGGGATTCTTTTTCTCCTTTAAAGTTTTAAAGTGGCCGTGTCATGGATACACTACTCGATTTTTTTGCGGTATAAATTTTTTAACTTTTATTTTAGGTTCAGGGTACACGTAAAGGTTTGTTACATAGGTAAAATGTCACAGAGGTTTGTTGTACAGATTATTGCATCACCAAGGTATGAAGCCCAGTACCCAGTAGTTACCTTTTCTGCTCCTCTCCTTCCTCCCACTCTCCACACGCTAATGTCTGTTGTTTCCTTCTTTGTGCCCATAAGTTCTTATCACTTAGCTGCCACTTACAAGTGAAAACATACGGTATTTTGTTTTCTAATCCTGCGTTAGTTTGCTGAGGATAATAGCCTTCAGCTCCATCTGTGTTCCTGCAAAAGACATCTCCTTTTTTATGGCTATATAGTATTCCATGGTGTATATGTACTGTTTTTTTTTCTCCCAGACTTATGCCAAATCTCATTAATCTTCACAAGGTAGGAAAGTGTTCATTCATTACAAAATACTTTGTATTGAGCGCCAGGCATTGTGTTCAATGTTGGGTCTGCCATTCTAGATAGCATCATTTCTCTATTTTTAAATGAGAAACCTGGTTTCAGCAAAATAAAATGACTTGGCCAAAGTCACAGGCATGAGTAGAAGGCCCAGTTCCTCTGATTCAAATCCCATGTTCTTTTCCACAAAATAAACCTGTAACTGAGTGGGGCTTTAGAAATCATAAAGTTCAGTGCTTTTACTTCATATGTGAGAAAAATAAGCTTTCTGCCCAGGTTTATAATGTACACATAGTGAAATGGGGTTGGGAAGTCAAGCCCCCCAACACCGATTGTATTGTTCTTACCCAAACAGGTCATTTCAGATTCACTTATTGGATATTTTTAGGTCATCTCTAAAACCCACTTTCTTCTCTGAAGGGCATGCTCTAAAAATTTCTTCTTCACCTACCTTCCTTCAGGGCACCGAATCTTAGACTATAAGGGAAACTCTGAACAAATTTGTCTCCATGTTGACCTCAGGTACTTTAGTTATTGTTGAAACTTTTTTTTTTTTTAAGAGAAGTAAGAAGTAAGTCTTTCTTTCCTTGTTTTGGGGGGAGAAAACCTGGCTCAGTTGGCTGCTTTTTGCTGATCAGCGAGACCGAACTCCAGATCCTTGTGCAATTCCTCCCAGTTAGACCCTATTGCCCTCCATGAGCAATGATACTTTGCTGCCCCCTGCGGTTCCACTGGAGAATTACTTCGAAGGCCAGATAGTTCAGGCCATGTATGTGTGTGTGTATATATATATATATATATATATATACTTTTTTTTTTTGAAGCTACTTTGTGGTAGTGTTGGGAAGAGAGAGGAGATGAGAGGCCACATGACAGTGTGTTGGGTCACTGTGGATTTATGTTTAGAACTTTCCTCTGCAAAATGAGAGCTAAACACTCTTGAGGCCTGACTGAATTGTTTTTGTATCATGAAAACTCTGAAATCTAGCTGAATTGGCTTCAAGAGATATAAACAATAAAAAGAGCTAAACAAGAGTCTCTGTTTCCTTAAAATAAGACTTTTGGTGGTTTTGTTTTTTTTTTTTTTGAGACGGAGTTTCGCTCTTGTTACCCAGGCTGGAGTGCAATGGCGTGATCTCGGCTCACTGCAACCTCCGCCTCCTGGGTTCAGGCAATTCTCCTGCCTCAGCCTCCTGAGTAGCTGGGATTACAGGCACGTGCCACCATGCCCAGCTGTTGTATTTTTTTAGTAGAGATGGGGTTTCACCATGTTGACCAGGATGGTCTCGATCTCTTGACCTCGTGTTCCACCCACCTCAGCCTCCCAAAGTTCTGAGATTACAGGCTTGAGCCACTGCACCCGGCTCAGTCTTAATTTTTTTTGTTTGTTTGTTTTTGTTTTTGTTTTTGTTTTTGTTTTTGTTTTTGTTTTGAGAAGGAGTTTCGCTCTTGTTACCCAGGCTGGAGTGTAATGGCGCGATCTCGGCTCACTGCAACCTCTGCCTCCTGGGTTCAGGCAATTCTCCTGCCTCAGCCTCCTGAGTAGCTGGGATTATAGGCACGCACCACCATGCCCAGCTAATTTTTTGTATTTTTTTAGTAGAGATGGGGTTTCACCATGTTGACCAGGATGGTCTCGATCTCTTGACCTCGTGCTCCACCCACCTCAGCCTCCCAAAGTGCTGGGATTACAGGCTTGAGCCACTGCACCCGGCTCAGTCTTAATTTTTTTTGTTTGTTTTTGTTTTTGTTTTTGTTTTGTTTTGAGAAGGAGTTTCGCTCTTGTTACCCAGGCTGGAGTGCAATAACGCGATCTCGGCTCACCACAACCTCCGCCTCCTGGATCAGGCAATTCTCCTGCTTCAGCCTCCTGAGTAGCTGGGATTACAGGCATGCGCCACCATGCCCAGCTAATTTTTTGTATTTTTAGTAGAGACGGGGTTTCACCATGTTGACCGGGATGGTCTCGATCTCTTGACCTCATGATCCACCCGCCTCGGCCTCCCAAAGTGCTGGGATTACAGGCGTGAGCCACCGCGCCCAGCCTCAGTCTTAATTTTTAATGCTGACTAAGGTGTCTGAAATATATATGGATAAATATATGTGTCTATTTAGAAAATGAACCATAATCTTAGTATCATTTAAAAAATGGTATAGGAGGTTGAAAATGTCTAACTGAGCTTCTGCCCTTTCCTTTCCAGGTTTTCTAAATAGCTTTGAGGAGTTACAGGCTGAGGAATGCGGCATCCTCAATGGATGTGAAAATGGTCGCTGTGTGAGGGTCCAGGAAGGTTACACCTGTGATTGCTTTGATGGGTATCACTTGGATACGGCCAAGATGACCTGTGTCGGTAAGAATGATGTGTGTTTTATGGGACATTAATTTCTTTCCCATACCCTGTGTCCATAACTCAGTCAGTTGAGAACATTTAAGATGGATTTGTTGAGTTTCAGTTTGGGAAGATGAGAAAAATTCTGGAGCTATACATTAATGCCACTGGACTATATACTTAAAATTGGTTAAAATGGTAAATGTGTTTTGTATACTTTTACCACAGTTTTTTTTTCTTTTTTTAGACTGAGTTTTGTTCTTGTTACCCAGGCTGGAGTGCAGTGGGTGATCTCAACTCACTGAAACTTCTGCTTCCCAGGTTCAAGCAGTTCTCCTGCCTCATCCTCCCAAGTAGCTGGATTACAGGAGTGTTCCACCATACCCGACTAATTTTGTATTTTTAGTAGAGATGGGATTTCACCATCCTGGCCAGGCTGGTCTTGAACTCGTGACCTCAGGTGATCCACCCATCTTGGCCTCTCAAAGTCCTGGGATCACAGGCATGAGCTACCACACACCAGCCTACCGCAATTCTTTTTAAAAATAAAGAGTTGGCATTTAATTTAGGAATCCATTTATCAATGAGGATTGGAAAAAAAAAAAAAGAATCCAAATAGTGGTAAATATTGGAGGAAAGGCCAGAATATCCCAGTTAATTACTTTGACTCTTAAATTTAGCTTCTGAGGCCAGATGCGGTGGCTCACGCCTATAATCCCAGAACTTTGGGAGGCTGAGACAAGTGGATGACCTGAGATCAGGAGTTTGAGACCAGCCCTACCAACATGGAGAACCGCTGTCTCTACTAAAAATACAAAATTAGCCACTCGTGGTGGTGCACGTCTGTAATTCCAGCTACCTGGGAGGCTGAGGCAGCAGAATTGCTTTAACCTGGGAGGCAGAGGTTTTGGTAAGCTGAGATCATGCCATTGCACTGGAGCCTGGCCAACAAGAGCGAAACTCCATCTCGAAAAAAAAAATAGCTTTTGACTGCTGCAAGTAATGATTTCCTTGAATACTTGACACTAGCATAAGGGAATGTAGACATCTGCAAAAAATGCAAATTCCTAGTAATCATTTGAATAAAACTCCTCCTAAAACTGTCATGTAGCCCTCCCTCTTACACTGAAAAGAACTGGAAACATACATTTAACCTTCCCTTTGTGACTTAGTGTTGTCTTTCAGGGCCTGTTTGCCACTTTGCTAAAAGACTCTTGACTTTTTTTTTAAGTTTTTCGTTTATTTTTCTTCTCCCTCTTGAAGCAGACTTTTGCCCACTTTGCTTTTGTTAGTTTTAATCCGTGGTGTGTCTGTAAACTAGGTAAACTAGGTTTTGTTCTGTTTATTTATTTATTTTTTTCTCGTTTTATTTTGAGACAGAGTCTCACTCTGTCGCCTAGGCTGGAGTGCAGTGGTATGATCTCACTGCAACCTGTGCCTCCCGGGTTCAAGTGATTCTCCTACCTCAGCCTCCTGAGCAACTGGGACCACAGGCATGCGCCACCATGCCCAGCTAATTTCTGCATTTTTTAATAGAGATGGGGTTTTACCATATTGGTCAGGCTGATCTCAAACTCTTGACCTCGTGATCTGCCCGCCTCAGCCTCCCAGAGTGCTGGGATTACTGGTGTGGGCCACCACTCCCAGCCTGGTGGTAACCTAGGTTCTTAACAGATGTTTCAAGTGAGTGAGAGCCCAAATGGATCTCATGTAGAAAGAATTCTACAAATGTTACTGAAAGCTTTAGAGAGACTGTGTAAGAGAAAGCTCTCTGCTTACCTATCTGGTTCCTCTTGACAAATCTAGCAGTTCCTCCATACCTATGGGAAGGAATTTGGAGATAATACAGTTCCTTTAACTTTCTTGAAGTTCTACTAGAAAATGGCAAGCTCACAAAATGCTCATGTCGTGCTAAATAACAGGGAAAGAAATTCTAGAACTTCCGTGATAATCTACCTCTTTAAGATCTAAAAAATCACCTTTATCTTGTTCTTGATTGAAGCAACAATGGGAAAGCTTACTTGGGATAAGCTTGGGGTGGTCAGGGGAAGGGCAGCATTTAGACTGCCTCAGATGAGCCTCAGGTAGGTTATGAGTCCTCACAGAGCAATGTTGGAGATTGTTTACCTGCATGGTTTGACTTATTGCAGATGTAAATGAATGCAATGAGTTGAACAACCGGATGTCTCTCTGCAAGAATGCCAAGTGCATTAACACCGAAGGTTCCTACAAGTGTTTGTGTCTGCCAGGCTATGTACCTTCTGACAAGCCGAACTACTGCACTCCGTTGAATACCGCCTTGAATTTAGAGAAAGACAGTGACCTGGATTGAAAGAGATTCTACATAACCTAAGCCCATATACTCTGCACTGTGTAAAGGTAAAGGGAGAAATGTATTATACTTGAGACATTACACCTAACCCAGAAGGTTGGAAATACAGAAACAGCATGGAGTTGCAAGTCCTCTGAAGACAATGAGAGGATTTAGGATGAGCCTGACAGGTGGCAGACCAAATGGACATTTCTCTGAAAAACCAGTATATATAGTCTGTTCATATGTAAAATTCAGTGGTAAAGAGGTAGAACAGTGCTGTTATTTTAAACAGAAGGTTGTATTATTATGTCGTTTTGGTTTTTTATTATTGCTTGATTAAATTTGGCATTTAAATAGTGGTGGAAATATTTTATCTAATTTTCATTATTTTGGTTGTGCAGTTCCTTAGCTACTGTTTTCCTTTTACTTCAGTTTTTTAAAATCTCAAATGAAAAAGTCTTCAATAAAATATTGTTAAGCTGTATTTTAAGTATTGTCACACAGGGTTGTGAGATTCCTGGCCTGGAACATTTTTGAAATTCAAATTGTCCTGTGGAGCAGGCAGTGATTTTGTTTCAAAACTTGTATACACATTTAGAGAAAAGTACTTTATATTTTCAGTGTTTTGTCTGATTGTAATGTCCTTTTCAGCCAGGCTGCTAGCAGGTGTCACTGGGATCCCTTTCCTTCACTGAAATGGAAGAGTTTATAAGCTTACGTTAGTATTGTAATATGTAAAGTAAGCCCAACAAAATTTTTTTTAAATTTGATGATCCCCGATATATCTATCATTGTATGTTAAAGTGAAATAAATCACCATTTTTGTAGAAAAAATTCTACCTGAGAGTAATTGTCAATGAGTCCATGTGTAAAAGTTGTATCCCACTCTCCCCACTTTTATTTTTACCAGTGGTCTTCTGTGGATGTAGTCTTTTTTTTTTTTTAGGCGGAGTTTCGCTCTTGTTACCCAGGCTGGAGTGCAATGGCGCGATCTCGGCTCACCGCAACCTCCACCTCCTGGGTTCAGGCAATTTTCCTGCCTCAGCCTCCTGAGTAGCTGGGATTACAGGCACGCACCACCATGCCCAGCTAATTTTTGTATTTTTAGTAGAGACGGGGTTTCACCATGTTGACCAGGATGGTCTCGATCTCTCGACCTCGTGATCCACCCGCCTCGGCCTCCCAAAGTGCTGGGATTACAAGCTTGAGCCACCGCGCCCGGCGGATGTAGTCTTTTACAAGTTAATCATTAAATTTGTTAGATCTTGTTATGGGCTAAATTGTTTCCCCTAACATCCATATGTTGGAATTTTAACCTCTAATACTTCAGAAAATGACTCTATTTGGAGATCAGATCTTTAATGAGGTAATTAAGGGTAATGAGGTCATCGGGGTGGCCCTTACCAATATGGCTGCTGTCCTTGTGCTACCCGTAGAAGGTACCGCAGTTACTGGTGGTGAACCCGTATAGGTCTGCAGCAACCTCAGTTCTTGCCTCCTCAGAAGACAGAATTTGACTGAGGGGCATAAGGCAGAAAAAGAGATGAGGCAGATTTCAGAGCAGAAATGGAAGTTTATTTACAGGTTTTAGAACAGGAAAGAAAGGAAAGTTCACTTGGAAGAGACCCAAGTGGGCACCTGAAGGTCAAGTGTGGTGTTTAACCTTGAACCTAGGACTTCCTTTTTTTTTGAGACAGAGTCTTGCTCTGCTGCCCAGGCTGGAGTGCGGTGGTGTCATCTCGGCTCTCTGCAAACTCCGACCCCCACGTTCAAGCAATTCTCCTGCCTCAGCCTCCTGAGTAGCTGGGATTACAGGCATGCGCCACCATGCCCAGCTAATTTTTGTATTTTTAGTAGACACGGGGTTTTACCATATTGACCAGGCTGATCTCAAACTCCTGACCTCGTGATCCACCCTCCTCAGCCTCCCAAAGTGCTGGGATTACAGGCTTGAGCCACTGCGCCTGGCCCCTGCTCTTTTTGTTTGTTTGTTTTGTTGTTTTCTTGAGACAGAGTCTTGCTCTGTCACCCAGGCTGGAGCGCAGTGGTGCAGTCTCCGCTCACTGCAACCTCCGCCTCCCAGGTTTCAACAATCCTTCTGCCTCAGCCTCCCGAGTAACTGGGACTACAGATGTGTGCCACCATGCCCAGGTAAGTTTTTGTGTTTTTAGTAGAGACAGAGTTTCACCATGTTAGCCAGGATGGTCTCCATCTCCTGACCTCGTGATCCGCCCGCCTCAGCCTCCCAAAGTGCTGGCTCCCTCGTGAGCCACCGCACCTGGCCGAACCTAGGACTTTGTAGGCTGGCCCCTTTCCCATGATTCTTTCCATAAAGTGTGCTGCCTGCACACATAGCGCTCTCCTTACACTTGGGAAATGAGCACACACCGTGTTTAGGAAGCTGTCCACATGCTCATCTGAGGCATTCTTCCCTTTTCTGGTACTCTGCCCCTGGAAAGCCATACTCCACCATTTTATCCTTCATGCAAACGCCCAAGAAGTTGCATCTCTTTGGCTCCTGCATTCAGTTCACACCTCAGTGCAACAGGTGTGGACCATGGGGAAATGGCCTTCCCTGGCCCCTGCAGCCAGTTGACCACTTTTAGAAAGCCAGTGTGATCATTGCTGAACAGTCACCTGACATTCCTAGTGGGTGGGGGAAGAACCCTCTCCTGCCCTGCTCATGCATGTCTAACTACCTTATAAGAAGAGGTTAGGACACAGATACACGGGAAAGACACCGTGAAGACAGGGAGACAGTGGCCATCGACAAGCCCAGAAGACAGGCCTCAGAAGAAATCAACACTGCCGAAACTTTGAACTCAAACCGCTAGCCTCCAGATTTGAGAGAAAACGCTTTTCTGTGGTTTAAGCCACCCAGTTTCTGGTACTTTGTTATGGCAGCCCTAGCAAACTAATACAAATATATATCACAGGAAAAATGAATAACAGCTTTCACAGTTCCAGTCCCTGCTTACACAACCACAGTATGCCATTGTTTCATAACTTTAGCTGAAATTCACTTTTACTTGAAAAAGCATCTGAGTTTTTAAAAACCAACTATAGGCTCAGCGCAGTGGCTCGCGCCTGTAATCCCAGCACTTTGGGAGGCTGAGGTGAGCGGATCACGGGGTCAGATGATCGAGACCAGCCTGGCTAACACGGTGAAACCCTGTCCCTACTAAAAGTACCAAAAAATTAGCCAGACGTGGTGGCATGCACCTGTAGTCCCAGCTATTTAGGAGGCTGAGGCAGGAGAATCGCTTGAACTTGGGAAGCAAAGGTTGCAGTTAGCCAAGATGGTGCCACTGCACTCCAGCTTGGGCAACAGAGTGAGACTCCGTCTCAAAAAAATAATAATAATAAACATCAGTTCTATGGGATAATTGGGCCGTTTTAGTATCAACTTCCAACCTATAGAACTGAAGATAACAAATGTATATTGTTTGAAGCCACTGAATTTGCAGTGACAGAAAGCTAATACAATATCAGAGCTTCATATCTTACCTGTCTCTTGCAATGTCTTGTAGCTGATGTTTGTGTAAGAGAATTATGTGACCAGTTTCCAGCTGTTTCCAGTTCCCAGCATGTGCTCTTAATGCATTTTCACAGTGCCTTTCCCGTCTAGACCTTGTTTTCATCTAGTGTTGTGCAAGTCCCAAAAACGTACAGCAAGTGTCTAAAACTGTACAGAAGAAAGCCAGGTGAGTATGCGTGAGAAAAACAAACGTGGAAGAGAAGATACTACTGCACACAAAGCAACTTTGATCACCAAGAGATGTTTTAAGCCTTTTACATTCTAACCTAAGAATGTCATTGTGTTTCCATTGTCTTTGAAGGAAATTAAGGGATTTGACTGAGATGTATCATGAATTCTATTAGCATTTTCACACAGCACATTTTCATTTTTACAGATTACTGATATTAAGCAGGAGATGTCTGTACATAATGAAAACACATGGCTTGCTTTATTTATTTTATTTTTTGGAGACAGAGTCTCGCTCTGTTGCCCAGGCTGGAGGGCAGTGGCATGATCTCCGCTTACTGCAACCTCTGCCTCCCAGGTTCAAGTGATTCTCCCACCTCAGCCTCTTGAGTAGCTGGAATTACAGGCATGAGCCACCACCCCCAGCTGATTATTATATTTTTAGTAGAGATGGGATTTTACCATATTGGCCAGGCTGGTCTCGAACTCCTAACTGCAAGTGATGCATCACCTCCCCCCACCCCCACCGGCCTCCCAAAGTGCTGGGATTGCAGGAGTGAGCCGCCATGCCTAGCTGAAAATACATAGCGTTAAGTGTGACTTTTTAAGTGAGTTTTGTTGCATAAAGTTTCACAGTCCTCTTTTTGTGATATATAAGATTCTTTTAGCTCCTTTCAGAAGTTACTGGAATTTAACGCTTAATGCTGGTTGCCCTCACACGAGGTTTGGGATTCTTTGGCAGTGGTCCCAGTTCATTGGTCATAAGGAGACAGGCACATGGTAAGATTATAGTCTAGTCATTCATTTGACATGTATTTTCCAGCTGCACTTAAGCATCTTACACCCAGGTAAGATAGGAGCCATTTCTCTTCCTCTGCCCACCCACGGAACTGGTCTCCGTACCTTAAAGTACTATCAGTAATATTTTATTCATTTGTCATAAAATCAAATGTCCTTCCAAAAAAAACTAAATCTGGCCATCTGATTTAAACCTAAGTAGTTTGAAGCTATGTTCTTGAGATTTGCAATGCTAGTCAAAATGAGCACCAAGTACTAATCTAACAAACGAAACCCTTAAATGTATCAAAGTTCTTCTGTACAACTGCTATTTCCATTTTTAAAAGTTTATAGATACAAAAGCATAGTATATAGTATTTTCACATAGAGACTTTCTTACTCTAAAGTTGTACTTTAATTCTGGTAAATCTGAATGTCTCCTTTTGCCAGAAATATGCATAAGAAATGAGGTTCATGAATATTTCATCTGAGTCAACAGCCTTAGTTTCATGTACTACATCTAAGTCAGTGTTTCATGTACTACTTTGTGGAGGCAACCTGTAGCCGACCAGAGTATGCTACTCTAAATATGCTTTTTTGGTACAGTAATTATTTTCAAAAACAGCAGACAGTAGAGGCTCTGAAAACAGCATAAGATACTTTTTTTTTTTTTTTTGAGACAGAGTTTTGCTCTGTCGCCCAGGCTGGAGTGCAGTGGTGAGATCTCAGCTCACTGCAACCTCTGCCTCCTGGGTTCAAGTGATTCTCCTGCCTTAGCCTCCCAAGCAGCTTGGACTATAGCATGTGCCACTCTGCTAACTTCATGTATTTTTTGTAAAGATGGGGTTTCACCATGTTGGCCAAGCTGGTCTCAAACTCCTGACCTCGTGATCCACCCACCTTGGCCTCGCAAAGCGCTGGGATTATAGGCATGAGCCACCACGCCAGGCCCAAGATACTTTTTTCTATAAGGAAAATTTATAAAGGAAATTTCCATTTGTGAGGGTATTTTCCTCCCTGTACCAGAAAGATGATGGTCCCGGGACTTAAACTTTCATCATAAGCCAGACTGTTTCGTCTTCTCGTAACCTGCCTCCTCCATAGCTTTCTCCCTTTATTTTAGCTGAAGATGACATTTAATTAAGCCCAAATTCTAAGTCTTCCATGTACATATGAGGTACACATGTTAATATACTTCTATTTATTTTTCACTTTTAAATCTGTCTTTTCTTACACGGGCCCCAGTGGAGAATTTAGAAGGGCAGAGGAACAGGAATTTCCCCGCCTCATCTACAAGACCATAACCATAGATTTATGAATTGCTCTAATTACTTACAGCACTAAAATTTTATAATGCTACTCTCTCCAGCTTTCAAAGAAAAATGAGATAAATATGTCCTAGAGCACCTATTATTTGCTGCTCAAAATCTTTGACAAGAAGAAGAAAATAGAGATGGTTGCCAAAGATCAATATCAAAGTGATGGGTAATTGCAATTATGAGAAAAAGGGAATACCTTCCTTAAGGTATCACCTGCAAAGTGCAGGGATAAATCACATTCTGATAAGAAAGAAATAAATGCTCCCTGAGTTAGGATAAAACATTTACAGTCATCATAGGAATGTGAGGGTCCTTGGGCCAGCTTTCACTTCCTTTAAGAGTATGGTTTGGGCCGGGCATGGTGGCTCACGCCTGAAATCCTAGCACTTTGGGAGGCCAAGGCAGGCAGATCGCAAGGTCAGCAGTTCAAGACAGCCTGACCAACATAGTGAAACCCCATCTCTACTAAAAATACAAAAATTAGCCGGGTATGGTGCACCTGTAATCCCAGCTACTCAGAAGGCTGAGGCAGGAAAATCACTTGAACCTGGGAGGCGGAGGTTGCAGTCAGCCGAGATCACACCACTGCACTCCAGCCTGGGCGACAGAGCCAGATTCCATCTCAAAAAAAAAAAAAGAAAAAAAAGAGTATGGTTTGGCCGTTACCAAAAGAAGAGGTGAGACTGTCTGGGAAACTTCAGTGCCAGCAAAATCAGTGTGGCTGGAGCAGAAAGAGAACCTGGTGGGAGTGGTAAGTTATGCTCTCAAAGAAAGCTTACTATGTGATGTTTATGGGTGAGGGCCTACTAAGATGTCTTTAAAGTTCCCCTTCAACCTTTAGTCATCTCAACTTTTTCAGCCCCATTCCCAGACATTTCTTTGAATGATGAATATTTTTTCTGCTGTCAGTAAGCAAACTTCTGTCTTCCTCTCCATAGGAATTGTCCCCCCTGGTTCCTTTCCTTGTGGCGTTAATAGTTCTTCTCTGCAGGTTACCTTAAACTATTAAAATCCCAGACCCTTCTAAGGCACATAAAGAACAGGATGTCATGTTGCTCCTAAGCCCCGCCTGGAATGTCCTGCTCTTAGAAGAGAAAACAGCCCTTTTCCTCTCACCATTGCAGAGGCCCAAAGAGCAAAAGGAAAAAAAAGGATAAGAGATATTTCTAAGGAAATGGGGAGGGCTTTGGGAAATCTGCCCAGCTGGGTTCAATTTCAGCATCCTTCCTTTAAGACCAAGAAATTCGCAGCAGGTGGGCTCCTGGGGGCGTTGCATACTCACTAAGGTGCACAGCCACCCAAGGATAGAGAGGAAACAGAGAAGGAAGAAGCTGAAAAGGGGAAAATGGTTCATACAGAATTTTCCCCCGTAGGAGAACTGGGTAGGCACTAATTTGCCTCTGCTAAGGTTTTAATAGTGAAAAGGAGTTGCTGTTATTTCATTTATTCTCTAAGCATTTGTTAAATGCTTATTTTGTACCAGGCATTGTGCTAGCCCCTGGGGCTATGGAAATGAATAACTAGTCATCTTTAACCCCATGGCTAGCTCAGAAGATAGATGGGAGCCCAACTAACCATAAGGCAATAAGGTAAGTACAGGAATTAACAGAACTTAGAATTCAGTGTTATGGGAACAAAGCGGAACCAACTGATTCTACCCTGCGGGCAGGAGGAGGGCGTGGAGCTCGGGGAATGTAGAAGTCTTAAGGAGAAGATGAAGTAATTGGAATTGTATGGGCTTAAAGTTCAGTAGGAGAAAGAACCACACAGCCACTTCACCTGCCCCTTCCTTTTGTATCGGAGAATATATGTCTGGTCTTCCAGAAATAGCACTGGACTTGCTCAAAGCACCTACCTGGGTCCTAATTTCTTTTTATTTCTTCTTTTTTTTTTTTTTTTTTTTTTTTGAGACAGTTTCACTCTTGTCACCTAGGCTGGAGTGCAGTGGCACAATCTCAGCTTACTGCAACCTCTGCCTCCCGGATTCAAGAAGATTCCCCTGCCTCAGCCTCCCGAGTAGCTGGGATTACAGGCATGCACCACCACACCCAGCTAATTTTTTATATTTTTAGTAGAGATGGGTTTCTCCATGTTGGTGAGGCTGGTCTCGAACTCCCAACCTCAGGTGATCTGCCGCCACAGCCTCCCAAAGTGCTGCAATTACAGGCATGAGCCACCGCGCCCAGCGGGGCACTAATTTCTCCCTCTGCCATGGCCAGCTATATAACCTCGAACAAGTCTCTTTTTATCTTGTCAGTTTTTTTTTTTTTTCAGTCAGTAATGTGAACTCAAATCTCTACTGTGTCAAAAATCATCAAATTATTTTTCTTTTTATCTAATAATCTTTCCAAACCTGTTTTCTTAACCCTAGTTAACCATGATCACATTAACCAACCATTTGCTGTCTTAGAATGGCTTAAGGAAACCCTTGAGCTATAGCCATTCTCTGCAGAGCTGGGTGTTCCAAATGGACATTCCATAGCTGCATAAAAACAGGTGGTAGCTGCTGGAACAATGCAGGGGCATTCTGTGAATTACAGCTTCAACATTCGAAAGACTTGACATGAAAAAGATAGACTGGATTCTTAATCCACTGGTATTTTGACAAGAATTTTCAACTTTTGCCAATGTAAAAAAAAAAAAAAGCTTCTTTAAATGCAGTTTTAAATGTCTTAAGTTTCTGAGTGATTTTTTTAAATATTCAGAAATTTTAGCTATCCATTTGTGCAGATTTTTCACTGTTGGTGACTATTAGCAATCCGAGAGATTAAATCAAAAGTCTTGATCAGGAGCTGCAGGTAGTCATTTCAAAGATAAAACTTATTTAAAAGTTTGTAGATGGAACCTCAAGTTTCTCAGTAACACTTTAAAAATACTTTTTAAGGAAGTGTTATAAATTTCCCAATATTTAATTTTATACCTACTGTATAATCTTAATTTTTTAAAGTATTATATAAAGAAAATTTAGTTTTTTTTTTAACCAAGCTCCGCTTAAAGGCCTCAAATCCCCTCCCATTAATCCCAGTCTGCCAGATAGACATCCCATGAAACGGATGTTTTGCCAACCTGTGAACAACGCTGGGAAGCATTATTTTAGGGTGGATACCTATGGGTGGAACAGATCATTTAATTCCGTAGTCATCCTTTCCCTTTCTGATCTGCAGAGACAGCTGTGCTATAGATAAATTTTCATCCGTGCCTAGGTCTGTTTCTGAGCTCTGTGTTCAATTCCGTCACTTTTCTTCTCTCTGTGCATCAATGCTATACTCTTTTCGTTATTGTGGCTTTTTTATAAGTCTTCATTTTTGATAAGGCAAATTCCTCTACCTTTTTTAGGAGTGTGCACACTGTTTGATTTTTAAATAATTAATTAGCAGACTATATTTCTTGAGCAGTTTTACACGCATAGAAAAATTGAAGGGAAGGTATAGGTGGTTCTCGTATAGCCAGCCCCTCGCCCCCACTGCCACCTCCAGGTTCCCTCATATCTTACATTAGTGTAACACATTTGTTGCAATGGATGAGCCTCTGTTGATACTAAAGTTTATAATTTACACTAAGGTTCTTTGCGTTCTACATCGATGGGTTTTGACAAATGTGTAATTACATGTATTCACCAATACATCACACACAGTAGTTTCCCTGCCCTCAAATCCCCTGTGCTCCACCTATTCATCTGACCCACCCTCACGTCCCCACCACCCAAACTCCTGGCAACCACTGATCTTTTTACTGTCTCCATAGTCTTGTCCAAAAAATGTGGTTGGAATCAAACAGTATGCAGTCTTTTCAGATTGGCTTTTTTCACTTAACAATATGCACTTAAGCTTCCTCCACTTCTTTTCGTGGCTTAATAGATCGTTTCTTTTTAGGCTGAAATTATTCAGGATTTTATAGATGTATCACAGTTTATCCACTCACCTATTAAAGAACATCTTGATTGCTTCAAAGTTTTGGCAATTAGGAATCAGGTTATTCACAACACCTGCATGCAGGTTCTTGTGTAGATGTAAGTTTCCAGCTTATTTTGGTAAACACTAAGGAGTACGTATGGTTGCTGGCTGTGTAATAAGAATATGCTTAGTTATGTAAGAAGCTGCTAAAATGTCTTTCAGAGTAGCTGTACCATTTTGCATTCCCACTAAGAATGAATGAGCATTCCTGTTGCTCCCTACCTTTGTCAGAATTTGGTGGTGTCAGTGTTTTGGATTTTAGCCATTCTAATAGGTGTGTTGTGGTATCTTGTTGTTTTAATTTGCAACTCCCTAATGATGTATGATACAGAACACCTTTTCATCACTTCTTTGCCATCTATGTATCTTCCTTGGTAAAGTACTGTTATCTTTTCAGGTCTTTTGTCCATTTTTTAATTGGGTTGTTCATTTTCTTATTGTTGGGTTTTAGGAGTTCCCTGTATATTTTGGATATATCTTTTACCAGATATGTTTTACAGAGATTTTCTCCCAGTCTGTGGCTTGTCTTTTTATGCTCTTAAACCCATTGCTTTTTTATAAATTTAGGATCTGTTGGTTAAGTTTAAAAAAAAAAAACCCGTTGGGGTTTTTATTAGAATGACATTGATTCTATAGATAGATAGTTTTGGGGAAAATAACATCTTTATAATATTGAGCCTTCTGGTCCATGACATTTATTTAGATTTCATTTAATAGTTGTCATAAATATTTATAATTTTCTTCATAGAGGTTTTTACTAATATTTTAGTAGATTTATTCTAAGTATAATATTTTGTTTTATAGTCAGTGTCAAAAGTCACAGATACTTAAATTTTATTTGTTTTTATTTTTTGGGGATGAGTCTTATTCTGTCACCCAGACTGGAGTACAGTGGTGTGATCTCAGCTTCCTGCAACCTCCACCTCCTAGGGTTAAGTGATTCTCCTGCCTTAGTCTCCCAAGTAGCTGGGATTACAGGTGTGCGTCACCACACCCCACTAATTTTTGTACTTTTAGTAGAGATGGGTTTTCACCATGTTGGCCAGGCTGGTCTCGAACTTCTGACCTCAGGTGATCTGCTCGCCTCAACCTCCCAAAGTGTTGGGATTACTGGTGTGAGCCACTGCGCCCGGCAGAAATATTTCTTTTTAACCATGTGATATTATTCATTTTTAGAATTAGTAGAATATCGTTGCATAACCATAACCAGTGGTTTTCATCTCGACACCCACATATAGTATACTGTATCTATAGAATCATTTTAAAAACTGTTTAAAACAAGTGGAAAGAAAACTATTTCAATTTTTCCCCCAGAATTTCCTTGTAAAACTGGCATGCCCTATATTTCAGTAAATAAGTAAATATAAATATAGATTAAATATAGATATTGACCTTTTATTGGATGCCAACTGTGTGCCTTTGTCTTCACATTCTTACGAATTATATGTAGAGTTTGCACAGCATTCTCTGGAAGTTATTATTATTTTTTTGTTTTGTTTTGTTTTGTTTTGGTCTGGGCCAGTCCCTGGGAACCAGCTGCTTAAGCCAGTGGGTACAAGCAAAACTCTGTGGTCTCTGTGCCCTTACCCATTGGCACTGCTTCAAAGGACTACAAACCTGCAGGAGAAAGCAAACAGAGATCTGGATGGTGTTTGTTTTTAGTGTCAAGGAATGAGGTCACTGCCTGAGACTATGACTTTGAGTAAATCGGTGGATGGGCACAGAAAAGTCAAACCCTGGTTAAGAGGCCACATCATTAGCACACAGAGAACCGTATATGTGTATTTCAAAAGCGGGAAACTTTGGCCGGGATGGTGGCTCATGCTGGTAATCCCAGCACTTTGGGAGGCCAAGGTGGGCAGATCACGAGGTCAAGAGATCAAGACCATCCTGGCCAACATGTTGAAACCTCATCTCTACTAAAAATACAAAAATTAGCCGGGCGTGGTGGCACGCACCTTTAGTCCCAGCTACTCCGGAGCCTGAGGCAGGAGAATCATTTGAACCTGAGAGGTGGAGATTGCAGTGAGACCAGGTTGCGCCACTGTACTCCAGGCTGGCGACAGAGCAAGACTCTGTCTCAGAGAAAAACACCACACACAAAGGTAGGAAACATTAATGCTTTTATGGGCTTTGGGTAAACTGGATGGTGTTTGTCAAGGCCAAAAAGAGAACTTTGTAAAACATGCATGCTAGGCTTGGGCTGATTACTTTTCTTTGAGACTAAATCTGGTGATAACAGTTCTATTTTTTTCTCCAGTGGGTTGGCAAAGGCGCTTGCTTGTTGAATATCAGTGAGTTAGGGTTCCTCCGTTCCTTTTTTGTTTGTTTGTGGCCAGTTGGGACTTAAAGGTGAATGTGAGGTTCACTCTTCACAGGGTGTGAATATGCAACAGGCTTGGGAAAGCAAGGCAGGGCTTGAGCGTACAGCCACACAAGGGCGTTAATGAGTCAGATTCTCCCCTCATCAAGTAACTCTTAAAATGACTGCTTATGAAAGCCTATGATCTTCAGGATCACAAGAGGACCAATTGAAGTTATTACTTTCAAAAATCAAGAAGACATAATACAAACTTGTATGGTAAACTAGCATTGCAGGTGAGTCACTGAGCTTGAATGAATGCATTTGGGACTTGGCAGTAGAAAACATAAAGACTGACTGCGGATTTTGTATCATACTTGCCTGAGAGCTCCACCACTGGATGGCAGTAAACATCTTTGGATTCCTGTGTATTCTTTCATTTTCCTTCTACTCATTAACTAGCCCTTTTTGTCCATTTAAAAGTGTCATACTTTTACGGTTAACTTTGACTAGAACACCTTAATGTGATATGCATCTGATATGTTAGGCTCAAGTTCCATAATTAAAAAATAAGAAAAAAAAGACAATTATATACATTGTGGGAATTATATACAAGATAAGGGAATTTGGATAATCACAAGAGTCAGGCAGTTTCTCCATAGATTAAGATCAATACTTGGTCACTCATAGGTCTTATGGGGACTTCAACCTTCTAAATGCAGGGGGAGAATAATGGTCTCAAAATAAGGACACAGGAGTTATTTTTTCACTGGTTATCTTCAGAATTAAACAAAAGGTTATATAATCCCCAGAGTACACTTTCAAAAGAGGACCCACAGGCCCTCAAAATTCTCTGTGCCCAAAAGTGAAAGCAGACTGTGAGATGGAGATTAGCACATAGGAATCAAATAAGGGAGTATTCTTGGGAACGATACCCCTAGAAGAGAAGAGAAAGAAATCAGTATTGGGTAGAAGAAGGATTATGATGTAATCTCAAAAGACTTTCCATTTCATTATAACCTTGTAAAGTTCTGCTGCTTAAAGGTTTCTGTTGAAATTAATCGTATTGTTGATATCATGGGTATCAAGTACATTCCAGCATCACTTTCTTGGTGCATTCGCTCCCCAGTGAATGATACACTGGATGAACACCACTGAGATGAACAGCTCTGCCAAGGTTTCCGGAAATCTTTTTGTCTCTCTGAAGGAATGCCTTTTATTCTTATAAATTCAGTGGTTATACATTAAAAGTTTTCCCATAAAATATTGTTTTTTAAAAGAATTGTTTATCATTGAGATATTCTTTTTTTTTTCTTTTTCTTTTTCTTTTTTTTTTTCTTT
Organism: Saimiri boliviensis; assembly: GCF_048565385.1. Classification (NCBI taxonomy): domain Eukaryota; kingdom Metazoa; phylum Chordata; class Mammalia; order Primates; family Cebidae; genus Saimiri; species Saimiri boliviensis. The sequence goes on from NC_133449.1 coordinate 33,102,676, forward strand.
TTGAGATAGAGTCTCGCTCTGTTGCCCAGGCTGGAGTGCAGTGGCATGATCTCGGCTCACTGCAACCTCCACCTCCTGGGTTCTTGCATTTCTCCTGCCTCAGCCTCCCAAGTAGCTGGGACTATAGGCACACACCACCACACCCATCTAATTTTTTATATTTTAATAGAGATGGGGTTTCACTGTATTGCCCAGGCTGGTCTCAAACTTCTGAGCTCAGGCAATCCACCCTCCTCGGCCTTCCAAAGTGCTGGAATTACAGGCGTGAGCCACTGCACTCGACCATTAAGATATTCTTTAGTCTGATTTTCCAGTATGATTTTTTTTTTCTTTAAAGTGCTTCATTAAAAAGCAGTTCTTCAAGAATGTAACTATTGAAATAGAATCTAACAAATGCCGTAAGCTGAGACATGGTAGAAATATCTATACTTTCACCCATAAATGCATGGCCAGTACTGAGTTGTTTATTCATATCTTCAACAATGTTTACTCTGTGACTTCCCAAAAAAACTTGCTGACGAAAAAGTGAATTTTAGTTTTTGGCCTTTTGTTTTAGTTATTTTAACATTTTTTGTTGTGGCAGGAAAATCCAGAGACCCTGATGGTTTGTGGCTTTTGTTTCTTAACTGCATAATAAAAAACCTCAAAAGAAGTTTCTGAGCAATTATTAGTAGGTTTTACGAAATTTCTCAAAAACTGGGTTGGTCCACATAACCTTAAGCATCTGAAAAACTGCTGAAATTTTTCTTCCATTTTGAACATTTGGCTTTAAAATATCTTGTTAATCATTATAACTTTATATTATTACTAGTTAACATCTCAAGACATAATATGCTAGCCAAATGGGAAGAATTTTATTGTTTGTTTTTTTTTTTTTTGTTTTTGTTTTTTGAGACGGAGTTTCGCTCTTGTTACCCAGGCTGGAGTGCAATGGCATGATCTCGGCTCACCGCAACCTCCACCTCCTGGGTTCAGGCAATTCTCCTGCCTCAGCCTCCTGAGTAGCTGGGATTACAGGCACGCACCACCATGCCCAGCTAATTTTTTTTTTAGAATTTTTAGTAGAGACGGGGTTTCACCATGTTGACCAGGATGGTCTCGATCTCTTGACCTCGTGATCCACCCGCCTCGGCCTCCCAAAGTGCTGGGGTTACAGGCTTGAGCCACCGCGCCTGGCCAAGAATTTTATTGTTAATGGAAGTGGATATAAATTCATAATTCACATGGTCTTGATAACTTTGGATTTGAAGGGACTACTTGCTGTTCTAATTATCCTATCATTCTTTCTTTTTTTAACCTTATATTGTGGCTGATGTGGAATTTATTTCAGAATAGAAGGGTTAGCTCTGCCATTTTCTTTAGGTTTATTTTGTTGTTATCCTTCTTTTGCCTGTAATTTTTACAGAAATATTTTTAAAGCCATTTGTCCAGTATGAGTGTTAAAGTAATTGAAATCAGATAACATTATATAAAAATCCCTTTACTGGACACATATTAATGGAAATGTCTTAAGTCTGATGGGAAGCAATCAACTAGCCAGCACTGTTTTCCCTTCCACGATTTTTTTGAGACAGAACCTCACTTTGACACCCAGGCTGGAGTGCAGTGGCACAATCATAGCTCACTGTAGCCTTGACCTCCCATGCTCAGGTGATCCTTTCGCCTCAGCCTCCCGAGTAGCTGAGACTACAGTTACACACCACTATGCCTGGCTGATTTATTTTTACTTTTAATAGAGGCAAGGTCTCGCTCTGTTGCCCAGGTTGGTCTTGAACTCCTGGCTCAAGTGAACTGTCCATCTTGGCCTCCCAAACTGCTGAGATTTCAGGAATAAGCCACTGTGCCTGGCCCCTTCCACGCTTTGTTTTTTTCACAGGATATCTTGAAATTGCTGAGACGTGGGCATTGTAATTACAGCAGTTAGCATACCCTCATTGAGAGAACATCAAGAACAAGCTGGAAAAGTGTGGGGTCCTGTTCAGGCACATCTCCCCCATTCTACACTTCTACAAGAGGCTTTTTGAACCTCAGTGGAAAATTTCACCTTTGCTCCTATTAATCTTCTCTTCTCTTGTTGGTCACTTACTATAGCCTGTTAAGATCTTTTGTGATTCTGATTGTGACATCCAGTATGGTTGCTGTCTCTTCCAAGTTGGTATATACCGCATTGCTATTCAAGACATTAAGGTAACTACTAAGAAGGGTATCTCTTTAAGACGGAAAAAAAGTGCAATACAAAAAAACAACTTCCTTTTGCTGAGTTGCTGAGCCCCTTGTGAGGCTGACAATGGCAGGATGGTTTAGTCTGTTGTCTCCAGAGGGTTTCCTGCCAGGGGACTTCTGGATTTCAGGATCGGGCAGCATGAGTCGAAGAGCTCTTGGAGCTCTTTATTCTCAAACCCTCCCTCAACGTCAGAGCTGGAGATTTCAGAATTCCCTCCTCATGTTCCTCATCACCAGTACCACCCTCTATTCTCTCAATTTTTCATGACTCCCTTCAAAGAGAGATATATAAATAAAAAGTCTTTCCCAGATTTACCTTTTGCTGATTTTCCATTTTTCCCAACTAGTCAACAGGACTTAATTTTGTCAACTGTTGTGTCACACAGAGTACTCAGTTTAAAGCCAGAAGAAGCAAGAGAAGATGCTTAGAGGCCACCAGGGCCAGGTACGGTGGCTCGTGTCTGTAATCCCAGCACTTTGGGAGGCTGAGACAGGCACATCACTTGAGGTCAGGAGTTCAAGACCAGCCTGGCCAACATAGGAAACCCCATTTCTATTAAAAATACAAAAATTAGCCAGGCATGGTGGCAGGCACCCATAATCCCAGGTACTCAGGAGGCTGAGGCAGGAGAATCACCTGAATCCGGAGGCCGAGTTTGCAGTGAGCCGAGATGCACCACTACACTCCAGCCTGGGTGATGAAGTGAGACTCTGTCTCAAAAAAAAAAAAAAAAAAGGCCACCAGGTTTCTGTTTCGGGGGGTTATATTGAAGAAATCTAGCATCTCCTACCTACTTTCCATGGGGAAAAGAAATGGAATGAAGAAAGATTAGATCCATCCTTGAGCATGGTGTGTTTGAGGTGCCTGGAAACATCCACATGGAGATGCTGAAAGTCCATGAAATTGACTCCTCTGGAGCTGAGAAGCCAACTGGCTTAGTGCTCTGCAATGTGCAGATAGAATATCTTTGGATATACTGAGTAAGGCCTCTCAGTGTTGGCCTCAAGGCAATCCTGGCCCTTAGAGTAAGTATGAAAAGAAGCACAAGGCCCTCTTTCTTTCCATAGCTATCTGACTCTATGATCATAGACAACACATGTCAAGAATCACAAGCTGTTCTTAGAACTCACCAATCCCGGCCAGGCATGGTGGCTCATGCCTGTAGTCCCAGCACTTTGGGAGGTTGAGGCGGGTAGATCACGAGTTCAGGAGTTCAAGACCAGCCTGGCCAAGATGGTGAAACCCCATCTGTACTAAAAATACAAAAAATTAGCTGGGCATAGTGGCGGGCGCCTGTAATCCCAGCCTGTAATCTCAGGAGGCTGAGGCAAAGAATTGCTTGAACCCGGGAGGCAGAGGTTGCAGTGAACCTAGATTGCGCCACTGCACTCCAGCCTGGGTGACAGAGTGAGACTCTGTCTCAAAAAAAAAGAAAAAAGAAAAAAGAAAAAAAGAACTCACCAATCCCCTTTGGGAGGCTGAGAAAGGAGAATCACTTTAGTTCAGAAGTTCAAGACCAGCCTCAGCAACATAGCAAGACCCCATCTCTACAAAAAGTTTTAAAAAATTAGCCAGACATGATGGCATGTGCCTGTCATCTCAGTTACCCAGGAGGCTGAGGTGCGAGGATCACCTAAACCCAGGACAGTGAGGCTGCAGTGAGCAGAGATCACACCACTGCACTCCAGCCTGGGTGACAAACCAAGAGGTTGTCCCAAAAAAAAAAAACAAAAGTAACTACCCCCCTCCAGTAAAAAACCCTCACCAACCCCAAATCTGAACAACAAATGTCCACTTTTGCCTGAGATTTTTAAGCCCTCTTTCCCACCCTTCTGACTGAGGGAAGGTAGAGGTAGGTGGATGGGTTGATAATTACCACCTTCATAGCAATCACCCTAAGTCTTCTATCATGTTCCAGTCCTACTCTTATTTTGCTTGTTTCTGCCCAGCTTTAACCTCCTAACTTTGTGGTCACTATTTCAAATTCTGTCTGTGGTCTTTGCATTTGGTATTTGAACTTGGTCTCCTTGCTATTTGAACCTTCAGTTACCCCCAACCTGAGTTACCATCACAGATTTTTCTTTGGAAGAAATTCCTTTGTATTAGTCAGGATCCATACCAGATAAAGGAACAGGAAAATTTTAATATGAAGAATTGCAACTAGGTAAAAAGCCATTAGCTAGGTAAATGAGAAGGGAAAAAGAGATCCTGAAGGTATCACAGAGGTAGGTAGCCACTGCAGTAATCAGCTACCACCCCTTCAACTGAGAAAGAAGAGAGAAGAGATTGAAATGATTAAACTTGGAAACATAGAGTAGGAGTCTTGGAGAACTGAAAGTCAAGTTTTCTGAGGAGGTGGTACTGGCCCGCTAGGGCCAGTGTCTCTAAGTGGGTACAAAGAAAGGAGCTTGTTTTGTAAATGGGATAAAATTGAAAGGTAGGTTCAGCTGCTTCTGTGAGAAGTCAGTGCCTCTGCCCATAGGAAGAAGCTTTGTTCAGGTGACATCACAGGAATAGGAAGTAGACAGGACACAGCAAATCTCCCTTCTTCCTCCAGCCTTGCAGGCTCCCTCTAACACACCCTAAAGAGCCTTAATGGTATCTAGCTGGAAAAATAGAAACGCCCTTTGCAGTTTCTGCCCCAGCAACCCAAAGCAAGGTATAGAAGGGGATTTGAATTCAAAAGACAGTAATGCCATATAGCCTCATTCTTATTCTGGCCCACTGTCACCCAGTTCTGATCCTGACCTTAGCCAGCTCCCACTCGTCCCCAGTTAATTACTTCCCACTGCTGCCTCCAGTAGAGAATGACATATTCACCATCCATTTCCCACTGTAGTTCTCCAAGTCTCTGCCCTTGCCCTGGCAACTGGAAGCAAATTGTTACTATCACTTTCCATTCCCGATTCCACATTATTGCCCGAGTAAATTACAGTGCTCAGCAAGCAGGAGTCCCCCTTGCTATTCCAGCATGGTGAGGACAGATGATCTGCCTTCCAAGCAGCTAGCTGCAGAATCTTTTCCTCACCTCGACTCCTTTCTTCAGAGAAATTTAGAAGTAATTCCAAGTTTCTCCTGGGCTCTCTTGAGCAGTTTCACTTACTCAGGCTCTGGCCTGGTTATCAAATGATGCATAACAAATCACCCTAAATCTTTTTTTTTTTTTTTTTTTTTTTTTTTGAGACGGAGTTTCGCTCTTGTTACCCAGGCTGGAGTGCAATGGCGCGGTAGGCTTGAAATGAGAACAAGCATTTGTTGCCTTTCACGGTTTCAGGGCATCAGAAATTAGGAAGCCGGTTGGCTGAGCTGGATTGAGGTCTCTCAAGAGGCTGCAGTCACGTGGTGCATGAGGCTGGGATCGTCTTGAAATCTCTGGCACCTGGGCTGGGAAGACACAAGAAGCTAGGGATAGGAAAAACTGAGGCTCCTTAGATATCTCTCAGTCTATTTATTTAGACTCTCCAAGTGGTCCTTTTCAGAGTATCTTGATTTGTACATGGAAGCCCATGCTTCCCAGAGCAGTTCTCCCCAAAGAAGCCGGGAGAAGCTGTATGTCTTTTTAACTTCACTCGTAATCCTTCAATCCTCACTTCTGCCGTGTTCTGTTCATCGAGGCAGTTACAAAAGACCACCCAAGTTCAAGAGGAGGGAACTAAACTCTACCATTTGATGGGAAGAGTGTCAAAGAATTTGCAAGCACTTTGAAAACCACAAGTGGCACCTCTGGCTTAGGGTTTGTGGGAACCATTGTTCTGAACCATTGTTTTCCTCATATCTAGAATTACACCCTTTCCAACAGGCAGGATTCCTGACTGTACTATGTGGCATGCTCTACTGCCTACACATGAGTATGCAAAACGACAGAAAGGAGGGACATACAGCCTGGACACTACGATCCTCATGCTGGTCCAGGATCAGAGAGAGAATCATTGGTGCTTCCTGCCTGGTCCCAGGAAGACCTTTCAGGATTGATGCCTGAAGAGTTAATTTCCATGTAAAATCTACAAAGCTCCGGGGTAGACTGCAAGCCACTGCAGCTGGTTACAGTCACCGCTCTCTGCTGGCACATCCAGGAGGGCACACAACTGTCCATGTTTTGCGCTGGGGCATATCACGTCAAATACGGGGTCTGGCCTGAGCAGTAAACATCCACTGCTGGGAAAAGGAGGCTGGTCAGGCTCCACCCACGAAGATCAGAGCAATTGGTGCCCTCCTACAGGTTTGAACCATAATAGAATTAGAGGCATGAATGGTAGCCCCAGATTTGTGTATATGGCTTAAGGGTAACAGTTGTGTTGGGAAGAGGAGCTAGGGAGTTTGCCTAGAAGCTGCTTTTGCAAAACACGAAATTTATTTTCCTTCAATTGTGTGTTTATTTGGAATAACTTCAGGGGTGAAGGCTAGTGGATGTCATGGGCACTAAAGGCCTACTTAGGTCACTCATTGGTGCCATTATTTGGGCCACTATGATATTTTAAAAATCAAGCTATGACTAAGGAAGCCCAATAACCAATTGGCAAACTTACCGACTTCAGACTGCCATATACCTCCCTACCTTTCCTGCTCCATGTCAACCTTGAGATCCTTACCACATCTAATTATTTCCAGGAGGCTTTCACCATGGAGATGATATGCACCAGGAGAGCATCCTCACAATGCACAACATTTAGGATTCATGTTTTTGCTGAATGGGTGTGCTTGATTTTTGAGCCTGAGACTTCCACTACTCCATTGACACAACTCGTGTTGACTGTTCATAAGACTCTGCACCTCCCCAGTGGAAGAACCCATGTTCTTTAAAATGAACAAGAACACCAACTCTTCCCAACCAACCACTGCACCTTAGAGAATTCCTCTCCACACTGCATCCATTGTCTTGTCCCTGATGCCTATAACTACTCTTTGGCACCTGGTCCAAAGATACATGATACAGTATTGTATCTTTACAAGGCAGGAGCATTGTTTAGATCTTGAGGTCACCTATGGTCTGAATGTTTGTGTCTCCCTCAGATTCATATGTTGAAACCTAATCACCAAAGTGACGGTATTAGAAGGCAGGGCTTTTGGGATGTGATGAGGTCATGAAGGCTCTACCCTCATGAATGGGATCAGTGCCTTTATAAAAGAGTCCCCGAGAAGCTGCCTTGTCCCTTCCACCATGTGAAGAGGCAGCCAGAAGGTGCCATCTATGAGAAAGCAGGCCCTCACCACACACCAAATATGTAGGCATCTGTTCTTGGACTTCCCAGCCTCTAGGAGTGTGAGAAATTTGTGTTTTTTATAAGTTACCCAGATTGTGATATTTTATAACAGCAGCCTGAACAAAGGCAGAAGCAATAAATGAAAAGCCACATTGCAGGTATATCTCTGTCTCTGATAATGACTGTGGCCTTTGCATTGTCCCAGCAGTTTCGTAAATGACAGTAAGTGGCATACTGTGAAAACTCATGGACTTGCATGACACCATGCCTGCAGAGAAGTATTGTGTGGAGCTTCCAAACACTTTTCACATGCTCGTATATTTAAAAATAAATACAATAATAGACTTGTAGCCTACTGCATAAAAAGAAGATTCTGCTTGACTGGGAGTCAACTGATCCTAAACCCTACCCTGCTTTGCACAGAGCTGAGGGCATCTTTCTTGGCAACTTGTAAACCTTGAACGTGCAGTCGTTAGGAACCACCATAGGGCTAGGAGAGTGGTAACAAATGACCACAAACTGGATGCCTTAAGTCAGCAGAACTGGGTTCTCGTGGTGTTGAAGGTTAGAAGTCTGAAATCAAGGTGTTGGCAGGGCTGTGCTCCCTTTGAAGGTCCTACAAGGAAGGAGAATCTTCCTTGCCTCTTTCTAGCTTGTGGCGGTTCCAGGTATTCCTTGATGTTCTTTGAATTGTAGCCACAGCAGTCCAGTCTCAGCCTTCATCTTCACACGGCCTTCTTTTCTGTGTGTCCTCTCCTCTTCTCATAAGAACACCAGTAATTGGATTTTGGTCCCACCTTAAATCCAATGTAACTTCACCTTCGGATCCTCAAACATTACATCTCCAAAGATCCCATTCATGAATTTTGGGGGCACCATTGTCATCCCACTACAAACATTCAGCCTAAAAATTCTCCTTGTGTCTCCCCAGTGCTGAACGATTCCTTTTTATTGTGTTACTTACATATTCAAACATAAAACAGAACTCCTTGTGTTTACAGTTCCTTTGCAAGGACAAACCCAAACAAATACCAATTATATGCAAACAAAACAGTGAAATAAATGTGTTTAAATGATTAGCATTAATGTAATGTGGCAGATGACATTTTTTAAGAAAAACTGTACTTTGCTCACATGAGCTGCTCTGTCTGCTGTGGTGTGCTTTCTTCAAAGTCTGTCTTGCCAAAGTTACCATCAGTTTCTTTCATCACTTTTCTCTCCTCTAAATATTGTATATTTTGGTTCATACAGTTCTCTACCAATTCATTTTCTGGGTACAAATGTGTCCTCTACTTATTGACTTATATAAATTTATCAAATCACATGACAACATTTAGTTAAAAGGTGATCACGTGATCCAAATATTTGTATATTAATTCTTCATAAAGACTATTGTCATTTAAATCAAATCCAAAATTAAATATTTTTTTCTAGAGAATATGGGCATCTACATGTTGCCCCTGTTTTGAGAAAACTGGAGTTTGGCCCTAAATCATATGAACTCTTGGCATGAGTGTTCTCCATCCAATTTCCAATAGCATCTTCCCCAGACTAACCCTGGAAAATATCATTTTAGAAAAACAGAAATGGAATACCTGAGCTAATTTATGTTTAGCAATGGAAGCTCGAGATTCTAGCCTTGGTATCCCCAGGTCTGAAGCAGAAGCTCCCCATTTGTCATCAGCTAATTCCTGAGGTTTGCTAGGCCCAGAACTTTGGTGATGATTTCCCACTTTTCATGTCCTGCCAACCACACTTTAAAGGAAGAAGAGCAATCTTTGGCTAAGCACCAGACCAGAATTCTGAGAACTGTTAGGTTCTTCTCCTCCTTCTCCTTCTCCTTCTCCTTCTCCTTCTCCTTCTCCTTCTCCTTCTTCTTCTTCTTCTTCCTCTTCTTCCTCTTCCTCTTCCTCTTCTTCTTTCTTCTTCTTCTTTTCTTCTTCTTCTTTCTTCTTTTTTGAGACGGAGTCTTACTCTGTCATCAGACTAGAGTGCAGTGGTGCAATCTCAGTTCACTGCAACCTCCGCCTCCCATGTTCAAGCAAATCCCCTGCCTCACCCTCCCCAGTAGCTGGGACTACAGGCACGTGCCACCATGGCCAGCTAATCTTTGTACTTTTAGTAGAGACAGGGTTTCTCCATGGTGGCTAGGATTGTCTCCATCTCTTGACCTTGTGATCTGCCCACCTCGGCCTCCCAAAGTGTTGGGATTATAGGCATGAGCCATTGCGCCTGGCCGTTCTTCATCTTTATTTTGGCTTACCTTGATCTAGGCTTTCCCCTCATCTTTGGAACCAATGCCTTTGGTATCTGGGTGGGAATGGGAAGCACCTTCTGGATCTCCATTGCTTTGTCTGTCCAGATACCTTCCCACCTTCCACTCCAAAACGCAGCCTCTATGACTTTGGCCGTGGTCGTGAGATGTGGGCTGGGCCAGTTGTATTGCATCTGGTCACAGTGATTGTTATAAGAGGTGGGCATATACCCAACCCAATCTGAGTCCTGCCTTGAGCGTTTTCTCACTGGAGGTGGAATGAAAGGGCTCCTTTCCTCTCTGTGAACGCTATGTGGTTGTGAGTGCAGAAGAGACCCATTTCTAGTCTCATGGAGAATCCAGTCTGAGTTTGAAGTAGAGATGAAAGCCAGAAGAAACGAGTCATGATGGTGCTCCCTGTTGGCTCGAGAGGTCCTCATGCTCCTGCACTTTTGTTCTCCTAAAGTTTAATTAGTTCATAAAATTCCTGTTTCTCATGTAAGCCAGTTAATTTAGGATGTCTTGTTCCTTACGGCCATAAATTGTGACTGATTCATTTCATTTAAAAAAACTACCTTGGGGCCGGGCGCGGTGGCTCAAGCCTGTAATCCCAGCACTTTGGGAGGCCAAGGCGGGTGGATCACGAGGTCAAGAGATCGAGACCATCCTGGTCAACATTGTGAAACCCCGTCTCTACTAGAAATACAAAAAATTAGCTGGGCATGGTGGCGCGTGCCTATAATCCCAGCTGCTCAGGAAGCTGAGGCAGGAGAATTGCCTGAACCGAGGAGGCGGAGGTTGCGGTGAGCCGAGATTGTGCCATTGCACTCCAGCCTTGGTAACAAGAGTGAAACTCCGTCTAAAAAAAACAAAAACAAAAACAAAAAAAACTACCTTGCTGTTGACATCTAACTCTCTGTCTACTGCTAAAACAAGCTGATCCTTGATCATGTCAGTTATCTTGAATCACATTAAGGTCTTCATTATAATTTTGCCTGGGTAAGGACAGGTTCTGGGAATTTGGTTTCCCAGAAGTAAAAACCTCACTACCTTTTGCACTAATTCCCTTCATTCTGGGGAACCACGATGCTCTTTTGAGGCATAGAACATAAGGCAATATTATCTATTGTTCTGTGAGCAGAACTGTGCAGCATCTCAAGTCTGCAACAGTTGCAATATCAGAAGCAGCAAGGGATCATCAACTGAGCTATGAGGATTTCACTCCTCTCTCATTTTCAGTCCTCCTGCCCTGGACACCTGCCAGAATTCCTTCTCAACTCTTGACTCCAGCAGTGAAGCACGCGGCCCAGCCTAAGTAAATCAGAACTTAATCCAGTCAAAGCCAGTGAGACTTTGGCTGGCGCTTCTGGAAAAGTGGTGTTCTCTCTTCAACACTAGATTTGAATGTGAGAGGATGATTGGTTGGAGCTGCCTTAACCATCTCTTGACTATGAACGGAGCCAGCCTGAGAATAACTAACATCATTGGACCTGTTGCCTCAAGCCACACCTAAAGTTTTTGTTTTAATTTGTAAGGGCACATTAAATAATAATACCATAGATTTAATTAAACAAGATAATAGTTGAAACCATGTTGAAGGTACAAATATATCACTTCAAAGGACCAGATTCCTTATGATGACTTAGTCGGCATCATTTAACAAAGAGCAGAAATAAACCTAACCTCAACCGCCATCTTTGAATTCCACATACATTGTGGGCTAGATAGATAAAATAGCTGAAAAAGTCTCCTGCCCTGCACATCAGAATAACAGAGTGTGGTAGGAACCACTTGGCATGCAATCCTGACAACAAGAGCAGGGAGACCAAGTGTCATCATCACAGAAGTTATAACAATTACAACCACTTACTGACAGCTCTTGGACGGGGAATTATGCTGGCATATTGAATAGTCACCTTTAAGGCTAAAACATTGGTACTGTTTTAATTTGTGGTATAGATGAGGAAATTCATATAATATTAAGATGGTTTAAAGGTCATCCGGATGGTAAGAGACAATTTAGTTTGAAGCCAGGTTTGACTCCAAAACGTATGTTCTTTCTACTTTTTCCATGCTTCCTTTACTTCTTGCAGGATTTGGCTGAGGTTCAGAGCCACCCTACAACACACAGTAAAAGAGGTGTCTTTAGGAGGCTGAGGTAGGAGAATCACTTGAACCCAGGAGGCAGAGGTTGCAGTAAGACGAGATCACACCGCTGCACTCCAGCCTGGCAACAGAGTGAGACTCCATCTCAAAAAAAAAGGTATCTTGTCCACCAGATTGCTTAGATTGATGCCTTGGGAGACACCTTCATCAAAGTTCTTGAACTCTTTCAGGCATCTCCCCAATCCTGTTGGGTCACTGTGGCCTATCCAAAGCATTAACCATGGCCCTCCAGAACTTCCAATGGCTCTGCATTTGGCATGATGCCTTTTGATACCTAATATTTATGATATCTGTGCCCAAATCCACAATGCCCAAAGGGCTGCCTTAACCAATCCCATCCTAGTGAACTATCACCATGGGTGGATCAAAGGTACACCCACCTCCCAAATCAGCAACACATTTTGGTGGTGGTAAATACCTTTTATAATCCCCAATCTCTATCCCCTGACCTACTTCCCATCTACTTTAATCACAATCATTTATTCATCAAAGATACAGGAATTTGATCTGATATCTGATAGTGACCTATAGTTCATATTCTGGCTTCAGAAAACATACCTACATGATACCTGCTTCCCATAGCCAGATGATCAAACTGTGTCAACTCATTTCTGAAAAACACCCCTACTTATCCATCCAGGTGTCTGCTTTATACTTTTCTGCTTTATAATCTCATTTCTTAAACCAAACCCCTGATTTTGATGTTTAGACTCAGTTCTTCTTCCTTTTTCTCATATCTGACATTTTGTCATGCATTGGGTTTTAAAAATGGGGCATTCATCATAGAAACAAAACGTAGAATGGTAGTTGTCAGCAGATACAGAAAGGGAGAAAGGGCGAATTGTTGTTTTCAAGGATATTGAGTTTCAGATTTGCAAGATGAAAAAAGTAGCCCTAGAGATCTGCTTCACAACAATGTCAACATACTTAACACTACTGAACTGTATACTTAGAAATGATTGAGATCGTAAATTTAATGATAGGTGTATTTTACCACAATTTTTAAAATGCAAAATAAATAAATAAATAAAGGTTAATGCACCTAGGAAGAGAAATGGTCCCTCCATTCAGAACTTTTCTAGGAAATTCAAAATAAATATGCTACTATTAGTACAAATTAGAACTGACTTCTAAGAAAGTTTACACCATAACACATATTCCAATATGGAACCTTGATGTTGGCTATGGCTATAATCAGAATTCACTCAGTACTTGCAGAACCTTTGGGTACTCTCTTGTATTAGTTTAAAAGGTGTGTTTTGACCTCTGGGCCACCCCAATGACACCTGTATCATTGGCTCTCGAACTTCAGTGTACAATAAGAATCACAGGCTTACTACGAATGCGTATTCCAAAGCTTACCCTAGACTGACTAAACTAGCCATCTACTGGGGCAGAGGCCCAGAAATCTGCACGTTCAATAAACTCTCTTCATTATTCTTATGTAGGCTGTCTCCAACCATGACTTGAGAAATTCTTTTTAGAAAATATACTTTTTTTAGGGAAAAGGCCAAATATTTAATTTTATTTCTTCTCTTACAGCTCAAGCTCAGAGCTTTGTAGTTAGTAGGGACTTACATTGGGTTGAAAAAATACAATTTACAAAAAAAGTTTGCTGGCCTCATTGTCCAAATAAAATACAATTTGTAGCATGTGGTTTCTTTCGGAATTAACTGCACATTAATACTTGATATTTGAGCAAGCTGTATATTAAGGAGCTATAACATGATGCCAGTTCCAAGAATGTGACTTCAGTGCTTAGTGTTTTAAATCTAGACTCTTAGATGCTCTGATCTCATATAGCTCTAAAAAGTCATTTCCTTCTTAAACTTTTCATTCCTCTTCAGCCTCTAAATGGAAATGAAACATTCCTAGTTTCAACCTGATTTACAGCTTTTAATCTGTGTTCTTAATGAGTTATTAGAGAACATTTATAATGTCATAGTGTGGTCTGTACACAGAAGAATAACTGTGAATATGTGTTTAAAATTCCATATCCTTTAGAACTTAATGTTTGTCTGAAGAAAAAATTCACTGATCTAGTGTGCAAGCAATTTGGATTTACCTTATTTAGATTAGATTCATAATTTTGTTTTTAATAGTCATTTACATTTATGACGTTACAAGGAAGTATGACAGTCTATCAGTTTCTACTTAAAAATAATAAGATAATTTGTTCTTCGTGTTCTGGAAGATATTTGCCCATCAGATGAGTGGCTAAAAAGTTGACTGTGAAAGCCCTTTCTAACCCTGAGGGTATGAGTTTATACTGCCAAAGTAAATTCTTGATGTACTCAATATTACTTGGATGTGAAATGTAGTTTGCTCCCTACCGAACACATAATTTTTAGCCCCAAATTTGCCTGTAAAAAGTGAAGTTTATAACGGATTTGTCTCTGTGTATTTTTTATATGACATCATGCTTTAGAAGGATAAACAGTCAAATGGAAAATCAAAAATTGGATCAGAGGGTAACACCCTAATAGATTTGACTTTTAACTTCTCTAGGGGACTGAGCTATTATGTATTTTCCTTCTCCCCTGTATTGTTATATTAAGATGTCAACAGTGACACACGGATTATCACAGCACTTTGTATGAATAGAGCCAGGATTGTGGCATTCCAAAATGTCTTGAGATGCTTGTAAGGGAACGTTTGAAGTCACAGAAGCTTAGCACTGAAAAGACCTCAAAGATACAGCATAAGGACATTTAGGTCCCTGAGTTGCTGAAGTGTGCTTAATGATAGAAGATGCTCTGATCTTTCTCAAGGCAGTGCACTTACTGCTGGTTTGAAACAGGAAAAATTAAGTTGTTTTGTCTTTTTACCTTTGGGTAGCACTGTCCCTAACTGTCCTTTGGCGTATGATGTCTACTTTCTTCTTCCTTCTAGGTCAGTCATCCATTGTGGCAGACAGACAACGGGGGCCCTCATGATCCCACTATTGATAGTCACATCCTTGATCCCTCACCCAATCATAGGAAGGACCTATGACTTGCTTCTAGCCAGCTCAATGCAGCAAAAGTGACAGGCATGTCCGAGATCACATATACGTGATTTCCGTATATAAGACTGCAGATCACCTTGATAGGAGCTCCTCTCCTATAGCTGGCTTAGCCAGACATGGATTAGCTGGGTCACTGCTTCATAGTCTTAAAAGACTGCAAGAAGGTATCAGCTGGAACTTTGGTCATCTGAGGCTCGACTGGGGAAGGATCTGCTTCCAAGCTCATGTGTTTTTTTGTTTTGTTTTGTTTTGTTTTTTTATTTTTTTTTATTGCATTTTAGGTTTGGGGGTACATGTGAAGAACATGCAAGATTGTGGCATAGGTACACACGTGGCAGTGTGATTTGCTGCCTTCCTCCCCATCATCTATATCTGGCATTTCTCCCCATGCTATCTTTCCCCAACTCCCCACCCCCTCATGTTTTTACTGGCAACAGTCAGTTTCTTACAGGCTGTCAAACTGATGACTTCAGTTTCTTGCTGGCTGTTGGAGGGAAGCGACCCTCAGTTCCTTACCATGTGATCTTCTCCCTAGGTAGCTGGCTTCTTCAATGCCAGCAAGGAAGACAGAGGTTTTCTTGATCATTCTGAACGCTCAGTTATTTTTAATTTGCTTCATCAAATCAACATGAATTTGCACTCCATAATTTGTTAGAATGGTAATGCTGATGTTTTGTGTTCACCTTGCCAAACTTAATATAAACTCAGTTGTATAATTATGTGTCAGGGGATCATGGAGTATATTGATCCCATTGTGAATTCAAACTAATCTACTGTATAAGCAAGGAACCTGTATAGACTATTATTTCAGTCATCAACTTACTGCTTGGCTTTTTACTAGACTGCAGTGACTGCCAAAACAATAAAGTTTAATTGTTGTTGGATAGATCGGTTCCACTGCCCTGCTCTCTTCCCTCCTTTCTTCCCTCCCTCCTTCCAAATACTGCACACAGTCAGGTAATATTTAGGCGTGGGTGCTCTCGGCACCCATGGCAGTCTCCCTTTGCCTTCAGATGTGTGCCGTGAGGTGTCTCTCCTATAGCTGGCTCAGCCAGACATGGATTAGCTGGGTCACTGCTTCATAGTCAAAACAGAGGTGCTCTGTTTTGTTTCCTGTGTATTTTACTTCCGGTGATGGTTTTGCTGCTTCTTTGCCTCCACCAGTAATTAGCTTCACAACCTTAGAGTTGAGTCCAAAGGCGTTTCCCAAAGGAACACAGAACTAGCAGAAACAATGAACTGACTGTCCATTTCTCAGAATCAATAGGAAAACTTTTACCACGACACCAAGTAGAATTTCCTCTAGTTATTATGACATCAAATTTTAACTTCAACAAAACTGAACGAACTCTAGACTTTATTATTGGGGAGTCTCAATTTGTCTTTGTTGTTTTGTTGTTGTTGTTGTTGTTGCACAAAAACTCGTCCTGTTTTATTTTAGGTGCATGGCAGAGTGACGGAATACCAATAGAAACCAAAGCCAAGTGTGGGGAAGGCAGTCTGGTTTAGATTTTCTAACTGAACTTTACCAAGGCTGGGCTTCTCTTGGGAGACATTGTGCACTGTTTTATTTGTGCCAAGATTTTTGTAATTTGCAAGGTAACTTTAACATTATGTTTACTGAGAATCCGTCTATATAAACTAATGAATACAAATCAACTTTAATTAAATGAATGGAAAAGCTTTGTTTCTATCCTACAAAGTCTTCAGATCTTTCAAAGAGTTAGTAACTCTTACATTTTATTTTTGAGATGTAGAAGTCCTTCCTAACTTTCAACTACTTTTTCATTATTCCTGCTGTGATTGAGAGACCCATCCTTAACCTGTGTTCTTTTGAGTGGTTATTCTAGCAGTTTTGATTTATTTTCATTAGTATGATACAACAATTCAAGTCAAAGGAACACAGTTCATAGGCCACAATTTGATCATAATCTAGAGCTTCTGCACTTTGGGGACAAAGATAAGCTATTATTAAAAATACCCGTGAGACATAAAGGCTTAGATACACAAATGCATCCATCTCAGTTGAGCAATAATATGCACTCTTTTTAACTTTTTCTTTGAGGGCTTTTGCTTAGGTTTCCTCTAGATTGTCTATTTTGAAAACTTTTTAAGTGACTTCAGTTAAAAAAAAAAAGTATTTTCCTCCATTGACAGAATCGAAACAATTGAAAAATGTCATACATCATCTTTCCTAACAAGGCCTTTGACTTTTCCCCACTCTGCCTTTTGAGAGAGTCTGTCATTAATTTCAGATTAAGAATACAGAGCCTTGCTGTTCCTGCAGACGTTTTAATGATTCATTTCTAGAGATGGGCAATACAGGGAGTTCTGTGAGGTTGTTCTTTTTGACAAGTAAAATATTTCCCCACAAAAATAGAAGGAAGGTTTCCAGAGGACAATGAAAGAAGCCTGGTAAATGTACTTGGAGTTTCTTAGAAGCATTCATTCTTCTCACATGGGAGCACAGTTTGCTCCCAAAAACATATTACCCCATTGCCAGCCATTTTCTTGCCAAAGTCAACTCATGTACTTTCTAGCTCTTGCAATACACTGCAGCTGTTATATCCTGACCACCATGGACTTCCTTCTTCTTTTCTGCTGTTACAAGGAAGTCATTCACCTCTCTTTTTTCTTTCTCTCTCTTTTTTCTTTCTCCCCCTCTCTTTGTCTCTCTTTCTCTCTGAAGAAACCTTTTCCTCCCAATCTGTACTTAGGATGTGGACACCCCTACTTTTTTCTTACCAGGTCTGGCTTGAGCTCATTGTTCAACCTATCGCTTCTATTACACAGGGCCTAGTATGAAAGCCAAGTGTGGACAAGGAAATGCCTGGATCTCCAAACGATAATCAAATCACTGAACAAAAATAGGGGCTGGGACATTTTATTTCCATTAGAAACTTCCTTTCTTCACTGTTTACTTTGGTTTTGTCTTATTTCAGACAACTTATAATTTTCAGATATACGTGTTGGTAAAACTTTGAATTTATCTATGTGCATGATGACTATTCACAACGTGGGAGTGCTGTTGCCGCTCTCTTAAATATCATCCTTTTATTCTTTCCGCTGCTTTTGCCTCACGTTAGGGAGCTTCTCCAAGTAATTGGGAAATTAGTGTGTCTTCTTAACACCAGATCTAAAAACTCTTCTAGTCATCCAGATGGAAGTTACCAGCATAAAAAGCATTTAAATTATTTTCTGATTCTTACATTAAAAAAAAATCTGTCTGAAATTCCTTTTTGAAGGGATACTAATAAACATACACACAAAGAAATTCCTCTTTAGTGCGCATCAGAATCACCTGAAATTCATCACCTGAGCCCCAGCCCCAGGGATTCTGATCCAGGGCTACTGATGCTACTTGTCCTTGGACCATTTGTGCTGCTTCTCAAAGTGTTACCCCACGTAAAGAGCAGCTGTTGACCAATAGTAAGTGGAGAATGACACAATGAGAGAGGAAGGTGACAGATAAATAGATGACTGTTAGTTAATAAATAAATAAATACACAGACATCTAATAGAATCACGTGAAGGACCTTAAGTAATACCAGTTTTAAAAATTGTCTCTAAAATCAATGTTTTCAAAGCATGACATATACAGTATAATATTTGAAAGACCAAAAGAAATGTATGTCACAAACTAAACTGCCCCTTTATTCCAGACCCACATTCCCACTTTGTAGAATCAACCATATTTAAGTATCTATAAGATATGACATCTTCAAGTAAAACTTGAGACTATAGGAAATTAAAATGTTGACTATGGTGCATAGACCAAAGCCGAATTATTTGAGGCCAAATTTTCTTTTGTGTATTTGTTGGTATTCATTTAAAAGAAACACGCAGGCACTCATACACCTAGGACTGCTTTCTGAAATCAAATACATTTCCTGCCTTCTTTCCTCAGTACTCTTACAACCAGCCTATTTATAGCCCAGGAAAGGAAAAAGCTGCCCTGGAGGCAGGAAAACTAAGTTGGGAAAGAATAGGAGGAAGTCTGCCTGCTATTTAGCCAAACAACCTTTAATTCATTGAGCTCAAAGCTTAGCGGCTTCAATGTTGCTATTAGGCGTAAACAGCTTGCAAATTTCAGTTTTTTTTTCTTTCTCCACTTTTGAACTGGATTTGGGCAATGGAGATGATGACAGCATTTTAGAAGAGAGAACAGGAATTCTAGGTGTTTCGGCACATTGAAGAGAAACTTGCTAGAGGTGATGAAGCATAAAGAAAAAGATGATTCACTAAAGGGATGAGCTTTATGGCAGTTCTGCAAATTAAGGTAAGTGTCCTTTAAAATTCTATCTGTTGTTGTGTCTTAATGCATTTCAGAAACTATGGATATTAGCCAGAGACAATGGATACAATTTGAGGTCAGATTCTCATGTAACTCTTCAATATGCTTTGCTTTTATCTCTGAAGAAATGTAGAAATCTGCCTCAGTTATGACACCTTCAGTTTTTACAATAAATAATATATATATATATTTTTCAAAATTTTTATTATTATTTTTTATTATACTTTAGGTTCTTGGGTACATGTGCGGATCATGCGAGATTGTTGCATAGGTATACACATGGCAATGTGGTTTGCTGCCTCCATCCCCCCGTCACCTACATCTGGCATTTCTCCCCGTGTTATCCCTCCCTGACCTCCCCACCCCCAACTGCTGTCCCTCCCTTGGCACCCTCCCAACAGACCCCAGTGTGTTATGTTCCCTTCCCTGTGTCCATGTGTTCTCATTTGTTCAATACCTGCCTGTGAGTGAGAACATGCAGTGTTTGATTTTCTGTTCTTGTGTCAGTTTGCTGAGAATGATGGTTTCCAGATTCATCCATGTCCCTACAAAGGATATGAACTCATCGTTTTTTATGGTTGCATAGTATTCCATGGTGTATATGTGCCACATTTTCCTTGTCCAGTCTATCATCAATGAGCATTTGGGTTGGTTCCAGGTCTTTGCTATTGTAAACAGTGTCACTATGAACATACATGTGCATGTGTCTTTATAATAGAATAATTTAAAATCCTTTGGGTATATACCCAGCAATGGGATTGCTGGGTGAAATGGAATTTCTATTTCTAGGTCCTTGAGGAAGCAGTTTTTCACAATGGTTGAACTAGTTTACACTCCCACCAACAGTGTAAAAGTGTTCCTGTCTCTCCACATCCTCTCCAGCATCTGTTGTCTCCAGATTTTTTAATGATCGCCATCCTAACTGCTGGTTTTGATTTGCATTTCTCTAATAATCAGTGAAGATGAGCATTTTTTCGTTTGTGGGCCTCATATATGTCTTCTTTTGAAAAGTATTCATGTTCTCCCACTTTTGGACAGATTTGTTTGTTTTTTTCTTGTAAATCTGTTTTTTTTTTTTTTTGAGACGAAGTTTCGCTCTTGTTACCCAGGCTGGAGTGCAATGGCGCGATCTCGGCTCACCGCAACCTCTGCCTCCTGGGTTCAGGCAGTTCTCCTGCCTCAGCCTCCTGAGTAGCTGGGATTACAGGCACGTGCCACCATGCCCAGCTAATTTTTTGTATTTTTAGTAGAGACGGAGTTTCACCATGTTGACCAGGATGGTCTCGATCTTTCGACCTCGAGATCCACCTGCCTTGGCCTCCCAAAGTGCTGGGATTACAGGCTTGAGCCACCGCGCCCGGCCGTAAATCTGTTTTAGTTCTTTGTAGATTCTGAATATTAGCCCTTTGTCAGATGGGTAGATTGCAAAAATTTTTTCCCATTTGGTTGGTTCCCAGTTCACTCTTATGATTATTTCTTTTGCTGTACAGAAGCTCTGGAGTTTAATTATGTCCCATTTGTCTATTTTGGCTTCTGTTGCCATTGCTTTTGCTGTTTTGGTTGTGAAGTCCTTGTCTATGCCTGTGTTCTGAATGGTTTTGTCTAGGTTTTCTTCTAGGGTTTTTATGGTGCTAGGTCTTACGTTTAAGTCTTTAATCCATCTGGAGTTAATTTTAGTGTAAGGTGGCAGGAAGGGGTCCAGTTTCTGCTTTCTGCACACTGCTAGCCAGTTTCCCCAGTATCATTTATTAAATAGGGAATCCTTTCCCCATTGCTTGTTTTTGTCAGGTTTGTCAAAAATCAGATTGTTGTAGGTGTGTGGCATTGCCTCTAAGGCCTCTGTTCTGTTCCATTGGTCTACGTCTCTGTTCTGGTACCAGTACCATGCTGTTTTGATTACTGTAGCTTTGTACTATAGTTTGAAATCAGGTAGCATGATGCTTTCGGCTGTGTTCTTTTTGCTTAGGATTGTCTTGGCTATGCAGGCTCTCTTTTGGTTCAATATGAAGTTAAACGTGTTTTTTTCCAGTTCTGTGAAGAAGGTCATTGGTAGCATTGAATCTATAAATTACTTTGGGCAGTATGGCCATTTTCACGATATTGATTCTTCCTAACCATGAGCATGAAATGTTTCTCCATTTGTTTGTCTCCTCTCTTATTTCATTGAGCAGTAGTTTGTAGTTCTCCTTGAAGAGGTCTTTTACATCCTTTGTTAGTTGTATTCCTAGGTATTTTATTCTCTTTGTAACAATTGTGAATGGGAGTTCACTCATTATTTGGTTCTCTGTTGGTCTGTTATTGGTGTACAGGAATGCTTGTGATTTCTGCACATTGATTTTGTATCCTGAGACTTTGCTGTAGTTGCTTATCAGTTTAAGGAGATTTTGGGCTGAGATGATAGGGTCTTTTAAATATACAATCATGTTGTCTGCAAGTAGAGACAATTTGACTTCCTCCTTTCCTAAATGAATACCCTTTATTTCTTTTTCTTGCCTGATTGCTCTGGCTAGAACTTCCAATACTATATTGAATAGGAGTGGTGAGAGAGGGCATCCTTGTCTAGTGCCTGATTTGAAAGGAAACGCTTCCAGTTTTTGCCCATTTGGTATGATATCGACTGTAGGTTTTTCATAAATAGCTTTTATTATTTTGAGATATGTTCCTTCAATACCTAGTTTATTGAGAGTTTCTAGCATAAAGGGCTGTTGAATTTTGTTGAAGGCCTTCTCTGTATCTATTGAGATAATTATGTGGCTTTTGTCTTTGGTTCTGTTTATGTGGTGAATTACGTTTATAGACTTGCGTATGTTGAACCAGCCTTGCATCCCCAGGATGAAGCCTACTTGATCGTGATGGATGAGCTTTTTGATGTGCTGTTGCAATCAGTTTGCCAGTATTTTATTGAAGATTTTTGCATCTATGTTTATAATGGATATTGGCCTAAAGTTTTCTTTTCTTGTTGAGTCTCTGCTGGGTTTTGGTATCAGGATGATGCTGGTCTCATAAAATGATTTGGGAAGGATTTCCTGTTTTTGAATTGTTTGGAATAGTTTCAGAAGGAATGGTACCAGCTCCTCTTTGCACACCTGGTAGAATTCAGCTGTGAACCCGTCTGGACCTGGACTTTTTTTGGTTGGTAGGCTATTAATTGCTGCCTCAACTTCAGCCCTTGCTATTGGTCTGTTCAAAGTTTCAACTTCTTCCTGGTTTAGGTTTGGGAGGGTGCAAGTGTCCAGGAATTTATCAGTTTCTTCCAGGTTTACTGGTTTATGTCCATAGAGTTGTTTATAGTAATCTCTGATTGTAGTTTGTATTTCTGTCGAGTAAGTGGTGATATCCCCTTTATCATTTTTTATTGCATCTATTTGATTTTTCTCTCTTTTCTTTTTTATTAATCTGGCTCGTGGTCTATTTTGTTGATCTTTTCCAAAAACCAGCTCCTGGATTCATTGATTTTTGGAAGGATTTTTTGTGTCTCTATTTCCTAAAGTTCTGCTCTAATCTTAGTTATTTCTTGTCTTCTGCTAGCTATTGAGTTTTTTTTTTTTAAAACTCTTGCTCCTCTAGCTCTTTCAAAATTGATGATAGTGTCAATTTTAGATTTTTCCTCACTTCTCTGGTGGGCATTTATTGCTGTAAATTTCCCTCTAGACACTGCTTTCAGTGTGTCCCAGAAATTCTGGTACATTGTCTCTTCATTCTTGTTGGTTTCAAAGAACATCTTTATTTCCGCCTTCATTTCATTGTTTATCTAGTCAACTTTCAGGAGCCAGTTTTTCAGTTTCCATGAAGTTGTGCGGTTCTGAGTTAGTTTCTTAATTCTGAGTTCTAATTTGATTGCACTGTGGTCTGAGAGATGGTTTGTTAGGATTTCCATTATTTTGCCTTTGCTGAGAAGTGATTTACTTCCAATTATGTGGTCAGTTTTAGAGTAGGTGCCATGTGATGCTGAGAAGAATGTATATGTTGTGGATTTGGAGTGGAGAGTTCTGTAGATGTTTATTAGGTCCGCTTGGGCCAGATCTGAGTTCAAGTCCTGGATATCCTTGTTAATTTTCTTTCTTGTTGATCTGCCTAATATTGACAGTGGAGTGTTAAAGCCTCCCACAATTATTGTATGGGAGTCTGTCTCTTTGTAGGTTGTTAAGAACTTGCTTTATATACCTGGGTGCTCCTGTATGAGGTGCATATATATTTAGGATCATTAGGTCTTCTTAATGCATTGATCCTTTTACCATTAAGTAATGTCCTTCTTTGTCTCTTTTGATCTTTCTTGGTTTAAAGTCCATTTTATCAGACACTGTGATTGCAACTCCTACTTTTTTTGCTCTCCATTTACTTGATAAATCTTCCTCCATGCCTTTACTTTTAGCCCATATGTGTCCTTGCATGTGAGATGGGTTTCTGGAATACAGCATACTGATGGGTTCTGGCTTTTTATCCAATTTGCCAGTCTGTGTCTTTCCATTTACATTTAAGGTTAATATTGTTATGTGTGAATTTGATCCTGCCATTTTGATGCTAGCTGGATGTTTTGCCCTTTGTTGACACATTTTTTTCATTGTGTCAATGCTCTTTACCATTTGGTATGTTTTTGGAGTGACTGGTTCTGGTTGTTACTTTCCTTGTTTAGTACTTCTTTCAGGAGCTCTAGTAAGGCAGGCCTGGTGGTGATGAAATCTCTGAGCCATTGCTTGTCCATAAAAGGTTTTGTTTCTCCTTCACTTATGAAGCTTAGTCTGGCTGGATATGAAATTCTAGATTGAAAGTTCTTTCCTTTAAGGATGTTGAATATTGGCTCCCACTCTCTTCTGGCTTGTAGGGTTTCTGCTGAGAGATCCACTTGAGTCTGGTGGCCTTCCCTTTGTGGGTTACCCGACCTTTCTCTCTGGCTTCCCTTAGCATTTTTTCCTTCATTTCCACCCTAGAGAATCTGATGATTATGTGCCTTGGGGTTCCTCTCTTGAAGAATATATTTGTGGTATCCTCTGTATTTCCTGGACTTGAATGTTGGCCTGCCTTGCTGGGTTGGGGAAGTTCTCCTGGATATTATTCTGAAGATTGTTTTTCAGCTTGAATTTATTCTCTCCGTCACATTCAGGTATACCTATCAAAGGTCGATTAGGTCTTTTCACATAATCCCATATTTCTTGGATGCTTTGCTCATTTCTTTTCACTCTTCTTTTCTAATCTTGCCTTCTTGTTTTATTTCATTGAGGTGATCTTCAATCTCTGATATCCTTTCTTCTGCTTGGTCAATTCAGCTAATGAAACTTGTGTATGCTTCACAAAGTTCTTCTGCTGGGTTTTTCAGCTCCATCAAGTTGTTTATATTCTTCTCTAAGCTGTTTATTCTAGTTAGCTTCTCATCTAACCTTTTTTCTAGGTTCTTAGTTTCTTTGCATTGTGTTAGCACATGTTCTTTTAGCTCTGAGAAGTTTGTTATTACTCACCTTCTGAAGCCTGCTTCTGTCAGTTCATCAGATTCATTCTCCATCCATCTTTGGTCGCCAGCTGCTGAGGAGCTGTGATCTCTTGGAGGAGGAGAGGCGTTCTCGTTTTTGGTGTTTTCATCCTTTTTGTGCTGGTTTCTTCCCATTTTAGTGGCTTTATCTACCTATGGTCTTTGTAGTTGGTGACTTTCAGATGGGGTCTCTGAGCAGACATCCTTTTTGTTGATTTTGAAGCTATTTCTTTCTGCTTCTTAGTTTTCCTTGTAATGGTCAGGCCCCTCTGCTGCAGGACTGCTGGAGGTCCACTCCAGACCCTGCTTTCCTGGGGATCACCTGTGGGGGCTGCAGAACAGCAATGGTTGCCACCGGTTTCTTCCTCTGCTGTCCTCATCCCAGAAGGGTACACACCTGATGTCGGCCTGAGCTCTCCTTTATGAGGTGTCTCTTTGGGTATACAGGGGTCAGGGAGTTACTTGAGGAGACAGTCCGTCCCTTATAGGAGCTCAAGTGCTGTGCTGGGAGCTCCATTGTTCCATGCAGAGCTGCTGGGCGGGTACCTTTAAGTTTGCTAAGGCTGAACTCATAACTGCCTCTTTTCCAAGGTGCTCTGTCCTAGGAAGGTCGGCTTTATTTATAAGTTCCTGTCATGCTGCTGCCTTTTTCCATAGATGCCTTGCCCTGCACAGAGTAGTCTAGTTACAGTCTGCCAGCAGAAGTGTTGCTGAGCTGCTGCAGGCTCTGCCCAGCTGCTGTGTGAACTGCCTCAGTAGTGGCAGACTGGACTGCCTCTCCCCTCACTGAGCTGGACCATCCTGGGTCCAGCTGCACTTGCTGCAAAACTCTCAATCCAGAATATTTCAGATTGATTGTTTTGTGGGGGTGGTACCCACCGAGCCAGATCCGCCTGGCTCCCTGTCTCAGGCCCCTCGCTTTCAGTTGAATGGGCGGCTCTGTCTCCCAGGTGTTCCAGGCATCAGTGGAAACGGCCACCCAGACTTGTGTGAGTTTCTGTGTGCTGATGCAGCACCAGCTGAAATCGCCACTCTGAAAACTCCTGGCGCTTTTCAGCCCAGGAATCTCCTGGTCTACGGGCAGTGAAACTTGTTTGGAAATGGGGTGAGCACTCACCCTCTGTGCTGTTCTCGCTGGGAACTGTGCTCCGGAGCTATTCCTATTTGACCGTCTCAGATCATGATCCGCAATAAATATTTTTTTAAATTTTATTTTGAAAAAATATTTAACATGCACACAAAATTAATAATAAAAATTTATTTTTAAAGATACATATATTTTTTAAATTTTTGTTTCTTGACAATAACTTTATGAACTTTCTTCAGTTTCATTGTTATCAGGCATTTAGGTAGCATAAATAATTTCATTGATGATCACCTTTAAAATATATATATTTGATATTTGTCTACTTGTCTGCCCTTTTCAAATTGCCAATTAATAATCCACCTACAATTTCTTTGATCAATACTAGTTTAGAATACCTTTATTAAATAGGACTTCAAGCAGAAATGGACAATTGTATAAAAGTTATTTCAACTAAAATTTAAAATTTGTATAAAATTAAGCAAAGATAAAAAAATTTTAATACAGGTTTTTTTTCTTGAACATTCATTTTTCAGGCAATGGAAAATCGTCTAGCACCACAAAAAACAGCACTGAATAGTTTCCAGTGATAGAAAGTGTTCATAGTAATTCTTATTTAAATTATTATTTCAAAATATTCGTTCATTATATTTTGAGTGCCTTGAAAAATGTCACTCGGTTTGGAAATGGTAAGGTCGAATCCAAGAACAGTTGATGCTGCCCACAAAAACTTGGAAAGCTCCTAGGGACATTCCAAGTTCTTTTAACATTCCTTGCCATTAAGCAAACACATTTGTTTAAGTGATGAGCCACATTTGCATCCACTGCTGATAATAACCACATTTCTGTCTTGGAGTAACTTGATTGATGTTACCACAATGACTAACAAAGGAATAAGGTTCTGGTGGATTATTGAAAAGGAAGAGTAGAAGGAAATGTGTTGCTGTTATTTCACCCTATCCCTGTTTGAGACTGGGATGTTTAGAATCTGTCCCAAGAAGATAGCAAAGCTGGAAGCCAGAAAAGCAGAGCCAGCCAGAACCTACGCAGGAGGCCAGGACTCGGCTCTGGCTTGGTGTGGATCCCACTGGGCATCTTCTTTTCTGGGAGAATTTAATGGTTATTTTTTACTGATTAGAAAATTATAATTCCATGGAAACTGTTAGAAAGTGTACTATGTTTGAATAGAAAGAGCATGATTTCTTAGTTGAACTTAAGTGGTTAGAAAAAAAAAGAGAGGGAAATGAAATTAACCTGAATAATGTGATAGATCTGAAGAAACAAACCCTCAGCATTTATCTTCAGAACATTCCAGTACTGTGAAGTTAGTTTTGAGTCCACTTTAGGTCTTCCACAGAGTGAACGCTAAGGTGACTTAATTAATTGCTACTCCACGTGGCCCTAATGACAGCAATGTTGCTTATAGCAATCCTGATTTCTGATCATGTTGAACTCATTTCCCTTAGAGTTTCAAAACAACGTTCACATTTGACACGTTCACGTGTTTATGTTATGAGAACAAAAATGTTTTAATTGTATGTAAGGTTTAAGAAATACAAAATTATGACTTAGATATACTATTCCAAGAATATACTTTTTCACTTGTAAGAGACTGATTGCTGGTCATTGGTTTCCAGATGATTGTAGATTGATAAATGTACTCATGAAATGACAGGTATTTAAAATACAGTTCTTAGAAATTGCCTAATAGTTCTACAGGAATGTTTTGATGTATCTACAAGCTGCTGAGAACATTTTAAGTTAGAGTTCTCTAATTTTGACAAAACTTATATTTTTTTTGCTTTTCTATAAATTAGATAGAAACGTATTGCCTCCTTTCCAGAGTAACTCCTACAATCACTATGTGTTTACAGTTTACGTAATAGAGCCAACCCTCGTCTTCACATTAAATACAAGTAAAATCAGGTTACTGAAGAGACCACGTGAAGCAGCAAGAAATTTAGATTTCATTAAATACAATCTGCAGCTTGGGGGAGGTGCTGAAGAGGGGTGTGGGGAGAAGCGTGCCAAGGTCGGCTTCTTCAGATGGGAAACGACACCCATCTGCCCTCTGGCCTGATGCTGGATGGAAGAGAGGGGGTGTTGCGTGTTGATTCTTGTGTATTTTACAGGCACCTTCAATTCAGACAATTGGCTTTTGGAGATGACCTTTCTGCTAATGTTTCATCTATATTACAGTTTTACAAGTAGCGCCACACCATGAAAGCCTATTAACTTTTCTAACTTATAATTTCTATCCTTGATAAACTCAGTGTTTAAGTTGGAAAAAGGGAAATACATAGGACACAAGGCATCCTATATGTGGAGCCAAATTAATGACGTAGGTAATGAGTACCACCTAAGGAAGACCTGATCCGGATGGGCTTCATGCAGCTCTGAGGCTGAGCTGGGCCTTGGAGAGCGGGAGGACATCTGATAGATACACAGGGAGACAAGGGCATCTAAGATAAGAATGGAGCTGTGAGCATGAGCAGAGGCAGGAATGGACTTGCGGCACCCAAAGAATAGGGTTACCAGATAAAATACAGGATGTCCAGTTCAATGTGAATTTCAAATAAACAACCAACACTGGTTTAGTATAAGCGTGCCCTACTCCACGACCGTATGAGACCTAGTGCGTGGGACCTACTTATACGAAAATATTACTTGTTGTTTATTGGAAATTCACACTTAGCTGGTGGCCCTGCATTCTTATTTCCTAAATCTGGCAACTCTTCAAGAGAACCGAGAGTCAGCCAGCTTGACAACAACAGGGAATGAGCCTAGTGAGCAAGAAGGAAGTGCCTGGAGGAGGATGGGTTCAGGCTGTGGCGGGACTGCGATGCTGGACTAAGGAGTCAAGAATGTAAAGACACCAGGAGCCAGTGACAGTTTCTGAAAAGGGAAACGGCATGGATAAGATCTACCTATTGGAGGCAGAACTTGCTGGGGCAGAAATCAGGGCACCGAGGCCTGGGTTCTGATGAAAACAAAGAAGCCAAATGGAGACACATTTGAGAACAAATTGACCTGTTCTGTAAACTCATTGAGTATGGTTATAGGAAGAGAGAATGTGTTCAAGAGGATGTTATGTTTTATGACTCCATTCAAAGAAATGGCCAAAGAGACAGCAGCAGATCAGGGAGTTAGAGGGTTGAGGACTTTGGTTTCAAACATATGAAATTTGAGGGAATGATGGAATAGTCAGATAGAAACAGTAAGTGAACAGCTGGGAACGGAAAGCAGTTTAGGCGGGAAATGAGAACTGGAAATAAAAACAGCCAACATTTATTGAGCACTTACTCTATGTCAAGCCTTTTACTTGCATTATCTTTTTTTGTTTCTGCAACCAACTGTCAGCAGGTTCCATTGCCAGCCGCATTTTGTAGTTGAGAAAAGCGCGGTTAGAGAGGTTAAGTAACGTGTCCATGATCAATCACATCATTGGTGAGAGGCAATGGAAAATGGAACCACTGTGTGTAGGAAGCCAAAGCCCTCATAACTGCCGACTCCTTTACAGAACATTGAGCATCTGGCCCTAGATTCACTTTCTCCATCTGCAAAGAGCCAAGGGCGCCAATTGCTCATGCTAGAAGCCGTTTTTTAACCAGGGTCCAGGTCTTCTATGGTTCCTGACTTTGGTGGCCCTTGTAGAATTCTCCATCTTTTGGTTACTGTCTCTGAGAAAATGGACATGATTTATACCCAGAGGTTTTCCTTATTTATTAATCTTCTAAATTGTTTTTCCCCTTAGTGGCTCATTTAAAATTTCCCCTTGGTTGTCAGGTGAAATAAAGATTATAATGAAGAATCTATAACCTCATATAGTGCCTTTTTGGGTGACATGGGTGGCTAAAATATACTTACTTTACAAAAATCCCTAATACAATACAATTTTATTAACTTTCATCCTGAAGTTGGACATTAGATCTACAAACTAGTCTTTTTTTTTTTTTTCAAGACAGGGTCTCCTGTCACCCAGGCTGGAGTACAGTGGCACACTCTCAGCTCATTGCAGTCTCCACTTCCAGGGTTCAAGTGATCCTCAGCGTCAGCCTCCTGAATAGCTAGGACTACAGGAACGCGCCACTGCACCCACTAAATTTGTACTTTTTAGTAGAGACGGGGTTTCGCCATGTTGGCCAAGCTGGCCTTGAACTCCTGACCTCAAGTGATTCACCTGCCTCGGCCTCCCAAAGTGCTGGGATTATAGGTGTAAACCATGTGAACCAACCTCCAAACGTGTTCTTTAGTGTCTGCTATTTTGTATCCTTTGACCTGTATGTCCTCATTTCCCTTTCCCCCCTACTCCCACCCTTAGTGACCACTATTTCATTCTGTATCTCTGTATCTGAGGGTTTAAAAATATTCCACATATAAATGAGATCGTGCAATTTTTTAAAAAAAGGTCATGCCTAAGAGAAAAATCAGACTAGCGTGTCAACCTCCTTTCCTTGTCCCTGGCTGCCCTCTAGTGGCAATACCAGATAACAACGTTCAGCGCAGAGACCGCAGAGCCAGGCCCTAGAAGCAAGCTCCTTAGGAACTTCTAAACAGCATAATCAAGAGTTTACAAAATCGCCACAGAATCATCTGTGGGCTCTTAAATGGGTTGAAGGCTAGTTGTGCTAGGAAATTCTGGAAAAGGGCTTCATGGAATTACCTACAGCCTTACAGATGGTTGACCTGAAAGGCATTTTGAATAGACCAGTTTTAGATTTATCTTAAACTTTCTAATTATTAAAAGTATTTCACCTGTTTACCATTTTAGGCAGGCACATATATCATGTTTGGCTACTAAACTTTCAATGCACATACATGCCTTTATTGTTACGATATCCTAGACCTTTGATTCTAAATATTTACTTCAAAATATGCAATATAATTTTTAGTAAAAAGCAAACAGTCTATCTTTTAGGGATCCATTCTTAAGAACATCATAAATTCAGACAATAATGTATGTAAAAGAATCTTTATTTATTACAACAGATACATTTTGTAACCTAAATTTAAAGGGAATTATTAAATAATATTCCACAATATGAAATTTTACACAGCCATTAAATTACATTATAATATTTGATGGCATTGGCAACTGCTCATTGTAAATGTTGAGTGAACATTTATACTTACATTCAGTGAAGGTAAGAAGTCTGCAAAATTATATATACGCTGTGACCCCATTTGCTTAAAATATATATATGTACATATGAAAACTAAGACTAAAAAGTCATACACCAAATGTTAACCATAGAGATTTCTGGTTGGTGGGGTAATGGTGATTTTGATTTTCTGCTTTGTCTACTCCAGTCTAATAATGTACTACTTTTATAATCGGAAACAAAATCCAGTATGTTTTCAAAAAGTGCAGAAGTAAGTCTCTGTTCTGATTTCTTGCTGTCGTGGCTGACAGTATGTTTGTGCTAATTCAGTGCCATTGAAGGCCTCTGCCAGGTAACGGGTTATATCCTGTTTGTGACAGCATAATCCATTGTAATGGAACAGATTATGATGCACTGGCCTGGTCTATGACTTCACTGCATTCATCAGCAACAGGAAACAAAGACATGCACTTTTTTCATAATTGTTTTAGTAATAATTGACAATTGGAGGAAATGAATGTCAAAAAAACAATTATAGGCAGACAAGATGGTCAGCAAATCAAACTGGGAAATGCAGGGGAGCCAGTCTCAGCTTCATTCACGCAGCGATTTCAGAACATTACAAAGATATTATTGTTTTGTTCTCAGTCTTACTCCTGAATCGCTATTGTTTTTTGTTTGTTTGTTTTTGTTTTTTGTTTTTCTTACCAGCAGTTACACAATTCTTTGCTGGCAGCAGTGACCTCCAATGTGTTTTTAATTCGATAATCCAGTAATCCCACATCAGGGATTTGGTGCTGAACTTTTTCTGTTTATTAGTATTTAGGGTCAGTGTGAACACCTCCCTGTGCACATAGCCCGTGAAGTTGCATGGCGATATTTCTGTAACTTTCCTTGCCTCTGAATAACTGCCTGTTGCCCAAACATAGAATCTTACAAGTGTTACTTTCCATTAAATTTATAAATAGCAAATTCATGTTTCTATGTTTTAAATTGTCCCTAGTCTTCATTTTAATAGCAACAGGCAGGAGAATAAAACAAGAAAATATCAAAACAAGTGAATTAATGATTCAAGATCTAGTTTCTATGCCATGAAATGGGCACGAGTAATAATCCCTTAGATGAAATGAGGGATGTGTTATCAGTTAGGAAACAGTTCAATAAGGTAGATATTGTACTACAGTAACATTTATTTATTTCTCCTAGTGGCCTGTGTTCATAGTTGTCTTGTTGGGTACTACTTAAATTCTTTGGATGGGGAAACTAAACATGTGTGGGCTGTTATAACCATCACTCCAAGTCATACTCTCCTCTGGTTAGCCTGATGTGGAGTAAAATTCAGCAGCAGTTCTGACTTCCAGTCTTAAAGACTACTTATTAGTCTTACTATGTATTATGGGAGATGCTATACCAGCACTGTCCTATAGATATATATACACCTCTAATCCCAACAGTTCAGGTGGCAGAGGCTGGAAGATCACTTGAACCCAGGTGATCAGCCTGGGCTACATAGTGCGATCCTGTCTCTACAAAAGAAAAAAAAAAATTACCTGAGCATGGTGGTACGTGCTTGTAGTCCTTGATATTCAGGAAGCTGAGCTGGCAGGCTCATTTGAGCCCAGTTGTTCAAGTTACAGTGAGCTATGATCACACTTGCACTCCAGCCAGAGTGACAGAGTGTCTCTCACAAAATAAAAAAATAAAAAAAAAATAGGAATATAATGTGAGCCACTAATGTGACCTACATAGTTCATATTACATTTTCTAGTGACCACATTTTAAAAAATGAAACAGATAAAATGAATTTCAATATCATAGTTTAAGGAGTGAGATATAGTGTCTCACACCTGTATTCCCAGTGCTTTGGGAGGCAAAGGTGAGAGGATTGTTTGAGGTCAGGATTTCAAGAGCAGCCTGGGCATCATAGTGAGACCTTGTCTCTACAAAAAAAAATGTTTTTTAATTATCTGGGCATGGTGGTGCATGCCTGTAGTCCTAGCTACTCAGAGGACTGAGGTGACAGGATTGCTTGAGTCCAAAAGTTCGAGGATGCAGTGAACTATGATTGTATCATTGCACTCCAGCATGGGCAACAGAGCAAGACCCTTTCTAAAATAATAATAATATAGTTGATTTAGCCAAATATGTTCAAGTTATCATTTCAACATGAACTCAATATAAAAAACCACTAATAAAACATTTTATATTCCCTTTTTGTAATCAAAGTCTTTGAAACCCAGTGTGTGTTTTATTGCATATCTCAAGTCAGACTAGCCTCATTTCAAGTGCTCGATAGCTTCAGGTGTCTAGGGGCTACTGTATAAGATAGTGCAAATCTAAACTGAAGAGCTACGGTGCCACCCACAGCTACATAAGTAATGTGAAATTGAGACTGTGAGATAGTGCCACCTTTTCTGTACTCAGTCATCTCCATTCTGATACACTGAGCTGAACGTTCTATGTAAAGTAAAACTGAATAGTTGAATAGCAAGCCAAGGACTGGCAGTTTTTGAGATTTGGCTTATTAGAATAATTAAGCTGTTCACTTGGGCTGGGTAACTATGGATTTCTCAGTTGAGAATTACAACTATAGAAGTTTTTAAAAAAATTATCCAAATTTAAAATCTGGATTATATGGTTGTAAAAGACTTTATCATAACATTTTCAGGTGAATTTAGGTATGGGGTAGATTCAATTACACAGCTTAAAATTGAGTTCCCAAAACCATTATAGACATTATGTACCTAATAGTGCCTACAACTTAGTACAAAGAAATAAATCTTTAGCAATTAAAACGCGCAGGAGCGCACATGCACACACACACATACTTCCAACATTGTGACCACTTGCTGATGTCTTCTCTGCATTTTGCATTGTCTTATTTGAAGGATAGGAAGTATGCTATAATAATCTTCTATAACTACTCTGCCTTGGGGACTCTCATGCCAGTCAGCTGGGGTGATAAAGATAGCCTCTGTGTACTAAATATGGAGATACAAAAATAGAACTGGTGGAAGTGGATAAAATCAGAAGACACTGTAGGTTCGTATAGCCCCACCAATGGCAGAGACCTGAAAACCGGTCTCTGAAATCCTTGCAATAAGTTGCAGCCAACTGGAACGATCGTATTTTGGGTTCATTTCTTATTCCATGAAGGTTTGGTTATAAAGCTAGAGTTTAACCAGTCAGAAATTTCTGTAATCAAAATAAAAGTTAAAGACATATAAAATATAAATAATGACCATTTGTTGCATGATTTACAAATTGGTAATGCTCCAAAAGTTTGTTTTTAAGAATTTTCTTGGCCCTCTGAATTCACTTTACATTTTCCCCATAGAAACAAAGTTATAAATAGCAACCACATACTGTACCTAAAATGCCACGTATCTACCATGAAATTATTACAATGTATTTATAATATATTATTTATTCTAAATATATATGCATGTTTAAATCATTAATGAAGTCTAATTATTAATATATTTCTACATTAATACATTATGTCATATATTAATATGCTAATAATTAAATCACAATATAATATCTAATCAAAACAGAAAATGTATATACTGCATCAACAAAACCACCTTGCATTCAAAGCAACAAACACGAATAAAGAATCCAGGAAGTACCAGGTGCTATTCTAGGGTTGGGGAAAAGCATAAGAGACAAATAATATTTATCTTGTTTCTTAATGTTGGAGGAAAAGCAAAGTTACTAAAAAAAAAAAAATGAGGAAATAGATGGAATTTTTTTTAAAAGGGACTGCCTTATCTAAGTGACTCTTAGGTAGAGAGATCTTTTATAGGCTTTTATGTCTAAACTTTGAACTTGCCTTTTCCTGAAGGATGAAGTACCTCTGCTGTTAATGGATAGCCTGCCTTTTTTTTTTTTTTTGGTTCCCAAATAGGGTGAGATTTTTCTGAAGTAATTCCTGGCTAAGCAGTAGAAGACAGGAAGGTGAAGAGAATGGAGAATGGTTAGGATTAAATATGCAGGCACATGAGAATTGTACCAGATTGTTCAGTTCGGCTAGGAGACAGGGTGAGGAAGACTAGAGGCCTGAGCCTCAAGAAACGATCCTCAACAGCCTCTAGGGAAAAGGAAGGGAGGGAAAGCATGCAATCAGCCTTTACACACGAATTTCTGAGTCTGCTAAAGAAAATCTCTTGCTGAGTGCTATTAACTGTTGCATCCTGCAGAGACTACCATTTAAAAAATACGTCACTAGAAAATGAGGAAGGAGTGACCAAGTAAGGCATGAGTAGGCCTTCAGGCAAGGTCAAGAAATCTGGGTTGAGGGTCCCACTCATTGATTTCACCAAACAGCAAGAGAATCAGGGACCTACAAGTGAGTCGAGATTATGTTTGTAACCCAAAGAACAGGAGGCTGGGCCAGGGGGACAGACTGTTCTGGAACATTCTCTTAGTTCTTCCCCTGGAAACTCGGGCTGTTTCTCTGGTAATGGAGGTCTTCTGACAAAGACAAAGCATGGGGTGGCTGTCCCTCATGCTTCTCAAAGAGATGCCTCTGCCTCGGAGTGTGCACATTTTTTTTTTTTTTTTTTTTTTTTTTGAGACAGAGTTTCGCTCCGTCACCCAGGCTGGAGTGCAGTGGCCCAGTCTTGGCTCACTGCAACCTCCGCCTCCTGAATTCAAGCCATTCTCCTGTCTCAGCCTCCCCAGTAACTGGGATTACAGGTGCGTGCCACCATGCTCGGCTAATATTTTGTATTCTTAGTAGAGATGGTGTTTTGCAATATTAGCCTTGGACTCTTGACCTCAAGTGATCTGACTGCCGTGGCCTCCCAAAATGCTGGGATTACAGGCCAGTTTTCTATCTGAAACTGTCTCCACCCCTTCTGGGCAATGAATACATCCTTCCTCAATGTCTTCTCTCAATTTATTTTGTTTCTAGGATATTTTCTTTTAAAACATCCATATCTCTTTGCATGGAAACTACACCTGATCTACCTGAACCTGCGGCACCCCTCTGGTTACCCATTTGGATTCTCTGATTTCACTGCCAAAATTCTCAATGAGTATTTTATCACACACCACCTTTATTTTCTCAGTTCTCTTTCATATTTTAAATACGTAAAATCTGATGGTCTGTCCTCAACCCGACTGAAACTGTGATACCAGAAACTTTCTAAATGATAAAGAGAACAACCTTTTTCTTCTGCCCCCTTTGATGAAGCCCTCACTAGTCTTGAGTGAGTTTGCCCTCTTCAGAAATTCTGTAACATTTACATACTGTAATATTATATCAATACTGTTTTATATATTTAATCCCATGTCTGGTGATGTTTCTTTAATTTATTCAACTACTATTTGCCTCTACGGTTAATTTTCCAAGAGTTTCTTCTCTCAACAACCTAATTATAAATTCCTTCATTCCTGGCCCTTATTTTGTGCTTTAAAAAAAATCTCAGCTGGGCGCGCTGGCTCACACCTGTAATCCCAGCACTTTGGGAGGCCGAGGCGGGTGGATCACAAGGTCAAGAGATCGAGACCATCCTGGTCAACATAGTGAAACCCTGTCTCTACTAAAAATACAAAAAATTAGCTGGGCATGGTGGCACATGCCTGTAATCCCAGCTACTCAGGAGGCTGAGGCAGGAGAATTGCCTGAACCCGGGAGGCGGAGGTTGCGGTGAGCCGAGATGGCGCCATTGCACTCCAGCCTGGGTAACAAGAGCAAAACTCCGTCTCAAAAAAAAAAAAAATCTCTCTCTGGTACACCAATGTTCATAGCAGCATTATTTATAATAGCTTTAAGACAGACACAACCCAAATATCTATCAATAGATGAATAGACAAACAAAATGTGGCATACCCATGAAATGGGAAATTAATCAGCCACCAAAAGGAATGTTCTCATATATGCTGCAGTATGAATGTACCTTGAAAACATCATACTAAGTGAAATAATCCAGACACAAGAGAACAAATATTATATGATTCCATTTATGGGAAATACCTACGACATGCAGATTCATAAAAACAGAAGGATTAGAGGTGGCTGGGGTGAGGGAGAAGGGAGAATACAGAATTATTTCTTAACAGTTGTAAAGTTTCTGTTTGGTGTGATAAAAACGTTTTGCAAATAATGGTGATGATTGCACAACACTGTGAATTAATAGTGTAATTAATACCACTGAATAATACACATAAAAATGGTCAAAATAGTAAATTTACAATTTTGAAAATTAACAATATGATATAGCAAAACCCAGTGAATTATATGGTATGTGAGTTATGTTTCAATAAACCTATCTTTTTTTTTTTTTTTTTTGAGACAGAGTCTTACTGTGTCACCCAGGCTAAAGTGGAATGGCGCCATCTCAGCCCACTGCACTCCAGCCTAAGTGACCAAGTGAAACTCTGTCTCAAAAAGAAAGGTGCACACTCTGAGGCAACCTCGGCTCACTGCAGCCTCCGCCTCCTGGGTTCAAGCAATTCTCCTGCCTCAGCCTCTCCAGTAGCTGGGACTACTGGCGCTGGGTCTACAGGCGCCAGCTACCATGTCTGGCTGATATTTTGTATTTTAGTAGAGACAGGGTTTCACTGTGTTGCCCAGGCTGGTCGCAAACTCCTGAGCTTAGGCAATCCTGCCCACTTTGAAAGCCTACCAAAGTGCTGGGATTACAGGCATGAGCCACCATGCTCGGCCTCAATCAAACTATTTTAAAGACATCCCTTTGGGAACCAGATATAACCTTACATATAATAAATGTTTAAGTAATATTTATTGTATCTTTTGTTGTAATGAGATTCATTAGGGCATAAATTTATATGTGGTAGAAATTAGACATGTTTTTCAAAGTATGCATACCGGACATAGCATGATTACTCTTTGGGGCTTAGGCAGGTTTAGACAAAAGCCAAGTGCTAAGCAAGTGTGAATTGAGATCTTAAAAAAGATTAATCATTTTTACCTCTTCTAGATTACTGGATGTAAAATCAGGTGTGTGACTCATACCAACTTCCTAATCTTAAATTTGGTGAATAAATGAATAAAAGTATTAAGAAAGTATACAAATTTGCTTCACATATAGATGCATATATGTTTGTTCTTGACCAACCTTTCATCATTACAGTTGAGACATTTTTTCAGACATCTACTTTTAAGACATAATACATTATACTATGTAGATAACATAGAATATTGTGTAGCAATCTAGAAAAAATTGTTTTAGGAAGAATATTTGATGACATTAGAATATTTAAGAATATTTAAGCCAGTGCGGTAGCTCACACCTGTAATCCCAGCACTTTGGGAGGCCCAGGCGGATGGGTCATGTGGTCAGGAGATCGAGACAATTCTGGCCAACATGGTGAAACTCCATCTCTACTATAAATACAAAAATTAGCTGAGTCTGGTGGTGTGTGCCTGTTAATCCCAGCTATTCAGGAGACTGAGTCAGAAGAATTGCTTGAACCTAGGAGGCAGAGGTTGCAGTGAGCCAAGATTGCATCACTGCATTCCAGCTTGGCAACAGAGAGGGACTCTGTCTCAAAAAAAAAAAAAAAAAAAAGAATATTTATTACAATAGAAATATTTATGATATATAGTAAATACAAAATGCAAACTTTTATATGTATGCCCATTATGCATTTTAGTGAAGACGAGAAAGGTATTTTATTAGTTACATATTTCTGTGTAGCAAATCATTCCAAAACTAAGTAATTCGTTCTTTAACAACAGTAACTATTTATTACCTCTCATGATTTCTGTGAACCAGGAATTCAGGGGAAGGTCAGATTAAAAAGTGCCATTTGTGAGGCTGTAGTCAGATGTCACTTGGGACTAGTCTTCAGAAGACTTAGTGGGGACTAGAGATTTACTTTTCTTTTTCTTCTTTATTTTCAACGCCCAAGCTTTTTATTAAGATAACAAACTAAAATTGAATGTATTTATGATGTAAAACATGATGTTTTGATATATGTATACATTATGAAAGGATCAAATCAGCTATTTAACGTATTTATCACCTCATATACTGATCATTATTTTTGTGGTGAGAACATTTAGGATATAACCTCTTAGCAATTTTAAAGTATGCAATACAATATTATTAGTTATATTCACCATGCCGTACAGTGGAACTCATACATCTTGTCAAACTGAAATTTTGTACCCTTTGATCAAAACCTCCTTGTTGTCAACACTCCCCAACCTCATGAAACCCTCATTCTGCTCTAGTTTCTGAACTCAACTTTTTTAGATTTCACATTAAAATGACATCTTGCAGAACTTGTCTTTCTGTGTCTGGGTTATTTCATTTAGCATAATATTTTCCAGGTTTATTCATATTGTTGCAAATTACAGAATTTTCTTATTCTTTAAGGCTGAAGAGCATCCCATTGCATATAACACATTTTCTTCATCCATTCATCTGTCAGTGGATGCTTGGGTTGATACTACAGCTTGGCTATTGTAAATAATGTCACAATGAACGTGAAGTGTAAGTATCTCTTTGATATGCTGATTTCATTTTCTTTGGATAAATACTCAGAAGTGGTATTGCTGAATTATATGATAGTTCTATTTTTAATTGTTTTTTTTTTTTCTTTTTAAGATGGAGTCGCTCTGTTGCCCAGGCTGGAATGCAGTGGCACAATCTTGGCTCACTGCAGCTTCTGCCTCCTGGGTTCAAGTGATTCTTCTGTCTCAGCCTCCTACTTAGCTGGGATTCCAGGCACATGCCACCACCCCTGGCTAAGTTTTGTATTTTTAGTAGAGACAGGGTGACCTCAGGTGATCTGCCAGCCTCAGCCTCCCAAAGTGCTGGGATTAAAGGCATGAGCCACCGTGCTTGGCCTATTTTTAGTTTTTTGAAGAAACTCCATGCTGTTTTTCATAATGGCTGTACTAATGAGATTCTCACCAACAGTGTACAAGGATTTTCTTTTTGTCACATCTTCACCAACACTTCTTCTTTTTTGTCTTTTTTGATAATGGCCATTCTAGTAGGTGTGAGGTGATATTTCCTTTTAGTTTGAGTTTGCATTTGCCTGGTGATTAGTGCTGTTGAGCATTTTTCATATACCTATTGGCCATTTGTTCAGGTTCTTTACCCATTTTAAAAATTGAGTTATTTGTTTTATTGCTATTGAGTTGCTTTGAATTTCTTACATATTTTGGATATTGGTCCCTTATCAGATACAATATATATGTTTTGCAAATATTTTCTCCCATTCCTTAGGCTGCCTCTACATTCTGTTGATTATTTCCTTTGCTCTGCAGAAGCGTTTTTGTTTGATGCAATCCCAACTGTTTATGCTTACTTTTGTTGCCTGTGTTTTTGGAGTCAGATCCAAGAAATTATTGCCCAGACCAATGTCAAGATTTTTCCCTATGTTTTCTTGTAGTAGTTTTATGGTTTCAGGTGTTAAGTTTAAGTTTTTAATCTATTTTGAGTTCATTTTCATATGTGACATAAGGGTTTATTGCTGCTTTCAAAGTTTTTTCTTTGTTTTTTGAGAATTTGATTGTAATGTTTCTTGGTGAAGATCTCTTTATATTTAATCTGCCTGGGGTTATTTGGGATTCATAGATCTGGATGCTCACTTGCCTCTCCAGATTTGGGGAGTTTCCTATTTTAATTATTTTTTAACATAAGTGTTCTCTTCTTTCTTTCTCTGCTACTTTTGTGAATACCCTAATGTATATGATGGATTGCTTGATGTTGTCTCATAAATCCTGTAGGCTTTTTTCACTCTTATTCTTTGTTGTTGTTGTTTCTCTGGCTAAATATTTTAAATGATCTGTCTTTGAGCTCACTGATTCTTTTTTCTGCTTGATTGAGGCTACTGTTGAAGCTCTCTATGGAATTTTCAGTTCAATCACTATGTTCTTTAGATCCAAAATATCTGCCCTGTTCTTTTCTATGGTTTCCCTACCCTCACTGAATCCCCCATTTTGCTTTTGTATTGTTTTCATTATTTGATTTAGTTATCTGTGTTCTCTTATAGCTCACTAAGCTCTGTTGATTATTTTGAACTCTTGGACAGGCAGTTCATAGATCTCCATTTCTTTAGGGTCAGTTACTTAATTTTGTTGTTTGGTGGTGGTATTTCCCTTATTATTCACTTACTATCTTTGTGGCTATAGGTTGATATCTGTGCATATGAAGAAGTAGGAACCTATTCCACATTTTACATTTTGGCTTTGGGAGGGAAAGCTCTCACCAGTCAGTCTGTCCAGAGATTCTGGGTGGGCTCTCTGGTGGAGTCTGAGGGCAGGCTTGCTCCTGCATTCCCAGGAAAGTTGCCCTGGTGCCTGAATCAGCAGGCAGGCAGGCTGATGGTGGACCTAGATTCTGGGTTCATAGGAGTGAATCTGGCTCTTGTGTTTGCATGGGTTGGCCTGAAATCTGGGTTTGTGGGGGCCAACCTGTCCCTAAGATGGGCCTTGAGCCTGAGTTCATGGAGGCCCACTTGGTGCTAAGATGGGCCTGGAGCCTGAGTTCACCCAAGGCTAGCCTGGTTACTGGGACTTTCCTGAAGCCTGTGTCTGCAGGGTTTGGCCTAGGGGGTTGAGCTGCTGGGACAGACATGGCTCCAGAGTGGATGTAGAGCATAGGGATGTTGAGTTGGTGTGGTGCTTGAATGAAGCTGAAACCTGAGGCTATAGAGGCCTGCTTGCAGCCTGGGGCCATACGGTCTGGTCCAGCATTAGGGTGGCCCTGCATGCTCTTATCCACAGGTGTTAACCTAGAGCCTGTGATCACAAGGGCTGTTCTGGCACTGGATTTCATGGAACTAGGCCTGATGCTGGGGTCCATAGCAAAGTATGGGGCTCAGTTCACTCTCCTTCCCCCACAGGGAGGGTATCTTTTTCTGTGCTGCGCACCCCTTGGGGGAGGAGTGATATGAGTAATATGGGACTCCTTCTCACCCTCTTCAATGTGCCTTTTCTTATTTCTGTGCTACACCCTAGTTATGTAATCTCTCACTGGAATTCTTTAGTTCTTGAGAAGGTACGTTCATGCATGGATAGTTGTTCAAATTGATGTTTCTGCAAGAGGTTATGTGCTAGAAAATACTATTCCGCCATCTTGCTGAGGTCTGCCTTTGAGGTCACTCACTCACATAGCTGACATGTTGGTGCCGGCTGTTAGCTGGGGACTTCAGTTCCTTTCTTTGTGGATTTCTTCATGGGGCTTATTGAATGCCCTTATAAGATGGCATCTGACTGGCTTCTTTGAGAGTGAAACTAAGATGAAAGATAAAAGGCATTCTATGACCTTGCCTTGGAAGTCATATATCATCACTTTTCATATATCCTATTGGTCACACAGGGTCAGCCCAATTCAGCATGTGCAAGGACTACACAAGGAAGCATAAGGATCATGAGAAGCTATCTGCAAATTACCACACATAGATATCAAAATAATATAAAAGGTGTAATTAAAATTGATCTTATTTTTCTTCTTTTTACTTTTCTATACTTTAAAAATTTTTTATAATAAACATGATTTTGAAATTACACACATACAAATCAACAAAAGTTTTTTTTTTTCTTAAACAAGAGAAATTTATGTTTCACTATCATGGAGGCTGAAGTTCAAGATCAAGGTGTCAACAGGTTTGGTTTCTCTTGAAGCTGTCTCTGTGGATTGAGATGTTTGTGTTTTCACTGTCATCATCTTCTTTTTAAGTAAAGGTTATTTTTTTTAAAGCTATACATAGTCCAGAGAAGGTGAGTCAATTGTTGTTACTTTGATGTAACATTGATGCCAAGCTCAAGATCAAGGTGTCAGCAGGTTTGGTTTCTCTTGGAAGTGTCTCTGTGGATTGAGATGGCTGTGTTTTCACTGTCATCTTCTCCTACTTTTTAAGTAAAAGTTATTTTTTAAAATGTGACTAAGTATGAGTAAGCCATACATAGTCCAGAGAGGAATGAGTCAATTCCCGTTACTTTGGTATGACATCGATGCATCTTTGCTTTTCTCTGTTTAATGTAACCCTGTAACTGAGGAAGGAGAATTTGTATGGGAGGAGGGAGAGTTTTAAATATAGAGCAGAAGACTAGTAAGAGGTAGCCCACGGTAGAGAGTCTGGGGTAGGCATGGCAGTATTTGGGCCCCAAGGGCTAGAGACATCAAAATGGATTAAGAATATTATAAAAAGCAATGAGTGTATTATAAGGATTTTGAGCTTCTAGCTGAAGACAGGCTTAATACATACCTTATCTACCTTTGTTTCATTTTGAAACCCCATTAAAATGAGATCAAAGGGATTTTGCACAAGTGGGAGACAATCTATCTCTCATCATAGCAGAAGGCTGGAAGTTTATTCTCTCAAGAGGGTAAAATATGGGATGTTTAGGCTGGGGGACCCTGGTCTCTGGACCAGGCCCACCTAAAGGTAAACATACTACACTTGAAACTGGAATATTAACTGAAAAGTTCTCTGTCTCACCTATAGACAAGGCAGAAAATATAACTGCTGATAGATTCTAGGTTTTAGACCTTGTAACTTGGCCACAGAAAAAGGATTTTCTGGTTCTATGTCCTAAAAATTTGTGAAGCGAGTCATTTGGTTAGGGAATCATCCACCTGAATCACATGTTTACTTCTGGAATACTCAAATGTGGCCAAAAAAGAAAGGGACTATGATTGGCTAAGTTTGAGTCACATGTCCATCTGGGCCTGGGTAGGTGGGGCAGATGGGGTGGTTGAAGGTAATGATGAAGAGTGGAAATGTCAGGCAGACGGTGTCTTAGATATCGACTATAGCTTCTCACCCTCTTCTATAGGAGATGATGTCATGTAGGCAAAGGTCCATGAAGCTTGAAACAGTCTTATGAATGTAAGAAAAAAGTCTACTTTACCACAATTATGGTTTTTCAAAGAGCATTTTTCTATATTATTTCAATTCTTCTTTAAAAATTCATGAAACAAATATTGCCATTGTCATCTTGTTGCCTGATCATTGAGGTGAACTCA
The DNA here is from genome assembly GCF_048565385.1 of Saimiri boliviensis. Lineage (NCBI taxonomy): Eukaryota > Metazoa > Chordata > Mammalia > Primates > Cebidae > Saimiri > Saimiri boliviensis. The sequence goes on from NC_133449.1 coordinate 33,146,431, forward strand.
TAATGGTAATGTGCTAGACTCAGTCATTGTCCCTTGAGAGGATTAAATCATTGCTGGGATGAGAAGCCATGTTTTTTGATTCCTAGTCCTGTGCAATTTTTATTTTATCATCCCAGTGATCAGGATGGGATCACAAATTTGTAAATAATTGGACTGGGAAGGATATCTGGAGAGATACTGCTTATGGGGAATGAACTGCATTTATGTCCATAGTTTCCTAGTATCTCACCCACAATTCCCTCAACGTCAACCCCAACACGTGTAAAATCGATAGAGACTGGGAAAGCGCTGCCAAATGCAGACCGCCTGAGGAGCCGTGTGACCTACTTTTGGAATAAGACTGAAGGATTAACTTCTGGGAAGGACTTTCCATCTGTTTTCCTGATAAGATTGATTAAAACCATCTAACCAAGTTTTGCACTATATGAAAGAACTGATGAATTGTATCGTCTGGCTTGGTTAAGTTTAGTTCAAATTCCTTAGAGGAGTTCTACCTCCACTATTCAGGAAAGGAATCTTCACCATAAGACTTCCTGAGGGGAAAAGCAGCTAGGAGGGCCCAGAGGTTAGCCCCACCCCGCCCCAAATGTCTCATTTTAGGTAGCAAGTGGTGCATCATTCTCAGTAAACCAGCTGGATATCAGTTAGACCATTTAACATGTATTTAATTTACCCTTTTGCTGAAATTTTAGCATGGAAACATTATTTTTCTTTGCCAGTTCCCTTGGTCTCCTTTCCATTTCTCCCACCCTCTCCTCTTCCCACCAAAGTTACTTTCCTTTGTTATTTTTGGTATAAAGAATTTTCCTTCAATTAATTTCAAGGCTTCAGAAAAGCAGTTAAAAGAACTTGTGTTGGAGAGAGGTATCAGATCCTCTTATTACACACATACAACCCTATACCTGTGGAATTGAACTGAGTAAAAGTGAATCTATCTTTTTGTTTGTTATGTAATGATCGTCTTTACTTTTTTTTTTTTTTGAGACAAAGTCTAATGTTAGTATATTCAGTGTCCTGGATAATGTACAGACCTTAGGAACTTTAAATTCTGATCTCAGTCTTCCATCTTACTCCTGTTGAAAATTTTAGTTCCACTCTTTTTTCTAAACAGCTTTGTTAAGGTGTAATTGACATATGGTAATAATCTACACATATTTTAAGTATACAGTTTGATGTCTTGACATATTTATATACCAATGAGACAATCACCACAATTTTTAAAATTTATTTTCCTAAAAATAATTAATCTAATTCACATTCAGACATAACTGGTTGCATGTTACCAATGTCTGCTAGTTTTATGTAAACTTGTTTTACTTAAATGAGTTCTGTAGCTTCTGCACAACAGTAACTATGATAATTACCATTCATCAAAATCTACTAGGCATTGTGCGAAGTGCTTTCATTTATTTATTTATTTATTTATTTGAGATGGAATCTTGCTCTGTTGCCCAGGCTGGAGTGCAGTGGTGCTGTCTTGGCTCACTGCAACCTCTGCCTCCGGGGTTCAAGCAATTCTTGTGCCTCAGCCTCTGGTATAGCTGGGATTACAGCCACAGGTAGAGATGGGGTTTCCCCATGTTGGCCAGGCTGGTCTCAAACTCCTGGCCTCAAATGTTCTGCCCACCTTGGCCTCCCGAAGTACTGGGATTACAAATTGAGCCGCCATGGCCGGCCACTAAGTGCTTTCTTTACACTAATTATTTCCCATTGTTTTTTTGTTTTTAATTATAAAAGTAATACAAATTTGTTATAAATGAAAGTACTCAACTACAATTAGTCATATTTTTTTTTAAAAAAGACCTGGAACCCTCTTTTTTTCTTCAGAGTGGATATATGTCTGTTGTCACTGCGGATATTTTCGGTACATTTGAAAACATGTATCATTGTAATAAAAATGGGGCTAAATCCGCAGTGTTTTTTTTTCAGCTCACTTTTTAAACTTACTACATCAAGACCTTCTTTCCATTTCATCCTCCTCATGGCTACATGACGTATACAGCTTTGAATGAATGCGTTGGGAACATTTTGATGAATCGCCTCTTATTTTTAGGTTCTTTTCTTCCTTTTTTTTTTTTGATATTACAAATGTCACATTATTTTTATTGGATAAAATCCTCATGGGGAATGCATTACTTCCAACCCTCATTGCCACCATTTGAGTTGGGTATGATCATTTCCTGTTCACAAAGGAGGAATTTTACACTTAAAGCCTTAAGTGACTTACTCAGCTCTTAAGTGACTGAGTGGGGAACGAGATTGCTGGTTTCCTGTTCCTGGTGGGCAGCATTCTTGCCCTCACCACACTGCCTCTCCTACTAGTGTGGAAAATGGTTTAAAAAAATTTTTAAGTTTATTTATAGTGAAATCGTCAGGAGGATTACTGGGAATTTTCAGCAAATAGTAGCCTATGGAATTAGAATGCAGGGGACAATATTTCAGGCAATTTATATTTTTACCTGGCCCTTCAGCTGAGGACTCTGATGTGAGAGCTGAGGAGTTATTTATAGCAGGTGACTTTTGAGCACTCTGGGGAGATTGTGAAATAGCTGTCTATCACAGGCAGCTAGGAACTGCTTGCCCACTTTTTTGTTGTTGTTGTTCTGAAAGAAAGGATACAGACCATCTGGGCCAGTAATTTGGGTCCAAAATCGGACTTATGTTTATTTTAGTTAATAAATGTGTTTTTGAATGGTATGAATTGAATTTTGGTTGGTTGAATGCCATCTTTAGTGCACCAGGGGTACACACATTTCTTGTAATCTTTTAATGAGTAGCTTTCTGAAACAAAGAATGCTTTGGTAATGTGAATAAATTTCCCTTAATTTATATTGAATATAATTTACTATTTGTTCTGTGAAGCAGGGAATGTTGTGCTCAGTTGTTTGTGTTTTAGAATGTGTTGGCTGGTGTGGCCATATCGGTTAACACTGTCATGGAATGTATATGCTATTAAAAATATAGACAGATATATTTCAACTTCTCACTACAAAGTCGCAAATCAACTATGTGGTGAAGCCATGTAATTCAGAAGAGGGGGTATAGATAAAATTCCATGCCAGGAGGTGTATAGCTGGAGACACTGGGTGCCTCTTGTCCTGTTTAGATAGTGGGCCCTATTCCTTCCTCAAATGGTACATGGAAGAGCTGGCTTTTCAGTTACCAAGGCCACAGTGCAGAAAATAAGGTAGAAACAAGTGAGAAACTGATGGACCCTTTTTTTCACCAGCATCATGGCATGCTGTGAAAGTATGATAAAATGTTTTTAGTTCAACCTTAACATTTTGTTCTTAAGAGCACATCAGTTCACATTTGCTTATTAAAAAAAATGTTTTTACCCAATCAGCAATTGATTCCATGGCTTCAATGATCTTTAGAGATTATGGAAATCTTTAGAGTTCCATTGCTTCCATGGCTTCAGTGATCTTTAGAGTTCATCAAAATTGTGGTGTGTGCAGAAAATAAGGACTGACTGGGGGCAAATAGACTCTAACTTTTAACTTTGACTAATTTTAATCAGTTGAATGTAAGATACTTTGTTTTTCTTTTTTAAGCAAATAATGATTCTACATGGAAAAAAGCTAACATTTTTGACATAAATGATTTCATAAATATGCCTGGTGGGATATATAATGCTAAAATAAAGTTTAATGCCTCTCATAGTATAATCTTGACCCTCAAAGTGAACATTTCTCAGACTTTTTAAGTTCCTAACTTTGCAATGCTTTTAGGTCATTTTTGGAAAAATAACTGGAAATACAGAGCATTAAAGGTAAACAAAGCCAGACACCAATTAAAGTGGTAAGGACAGATTTTAATCAGTTATAACTATATAATGGGGAAAACAGTCCAGGATGAACTGAGCTCAAGTTTGAGTTGTACAGAAGTGACTAGGCATTTTTAAGGGAGAACAAGGGAGTGGGGACGAGACAAGGAGGGCCTCGGCAGAGTCAGGAAAGTGAAAAATTCCAAAGAGTTGGTCAGTGTAAATGCAATTAAGCCAGCTGTGTCTGCTGACTGGAAATTACTGAAATTAGGATTCTGTCTTTCCAGAGAGACTGGGGAGCAGAAGCTTTATCCTCTGGTGTTAGCTGGAACAAAAAATAAATTTTTTTGGCAGCCTTGAGATCTCTCCAGCAGGCACTTTAAGTGGGACTAGAGTCATCTTAGGATGTGGCCTTGAGCTGTTCAAAACTGTATTAGAGTTTGTTCAAGTCTTTATAGGACAGGATTGAGGCCTAGTTGAAAAGAGAGCTCAGAGGAGCCTGGCTAGAGTTTGGTCAAGGAAAGAATCTTTTGTCAATTGTAAATGAATAACTTTGCAATCCCAATACTCCCAATTTTGGAAATTTATACAATGGAAAGAAAAGCACTAGCAACTAAAGATACATGTACCAGGACGTTTAGTGCACTGTTGATAGAAGCAAAAACTAGGAACATTTTGAATATTCAGATAATGAGTAAACTATGATATAACTATACTGCAGAGTAGAATGCAACTATTAAAAAGAATAAATCAAATCTATATGATTGATTTTGGAGCCAATATAAATGACCATAGTACATTATTAAGGGAAAAATCAATTTATAGAGTAATGAGGTTTTGAAAGCTATATGTGGAAGTAGAATCCCATACATATATATATGTGGGAGATACTTTTTTCTATCCCATATTGCATTTTGATACAGGATAGAGAAAGATGTGTGTTATCTCAGTGAAGTAAGAATGGTTGGGAAAGAGGGTTCTTACAATTTTCTTTGTGTATATGTCTGTACTCTTCAGCTTGCCACAGTGGTCATGCATTGTTTTTTAGATTTAAATATCTTATAAAACACACAGGAGTTCCTGCTTGTCTTATTTATAAAAGGAAACAAGACTGTGATTCAATGTGATAAGTGAGTATTCTGGCCAGTAGTATATAAGTCTAAAAGGATTTACAGGAATTCAAATACCCCTCAAACTTCAATGTTTAGGTTGATAATTTTCAATTGTGGCAGTCCATGCTCCTCTGCATTGGTTTCTCACTGCCCTGTGTTTATTTCCATCAAACAAGAAGATTTATTGAGCTTTACACCGCTTATGGTCTATATTAAAAAAATCAATAACCACCCCTCAATTCCAATCCCTCGTGTCTCCATTTGAGAAGTTTTACCCCAACCTAAATTGATCTATTACTTTTTACTACCGAGAGTGGCAATCACAGAGATGAGCTTTGAGAAATCTCCTTTTTTAATTAAAAACATTAGGAAAAACTGGAAATTTCCCTACGACTTACTTACTTATTTATTTGAGGCACAGTCTCACTCTGTCGCCCAGGCTGAAGTGCAGTGGCACAATCTCAGCTCATTGTGACTTCCACATCCTGGGTTCAAGTGATTCTCCTCTCCTCAGCCACGAGAGTAGCTGGGATTACAGGTGCCCACCACCATACTTGGCTATTTTTTGTATTTTTAGTAGAGGCAGGGTTTCACCATGTTAGCCAGGCTGGTCTCAAACTCGTGAGCTCAAGTGATCCACCCGCCTTGGCCTCCCAACGTGCTGGGATTATAGGCGTGAGTCACCACGCCCAGCCCCTACCACTTTTTAAAATGTGTTTCTGAAGGTGCTTTCTTAGTTTATACCTTACGATCTACAAATAAGAAATCCTGGAGCAATAATGTTCGATCCTCATTTCTCAGCAGATTCTTAACTCTGCTGTGGATTTCCAGGAAGTCCTAAGTATTTTATCCAAAGATTTTCTACACACAAAGTTACAAGTAATACTGAGACTGCAGCCAAAAGGTTGAGCAAATACAGTGTAAGTAAGTCATGGTGCTATTTAAGAAATGTATGACAAAGGGAGTGATACTTCAGAAAAGGACATGGAAAAATGGAAATGAGGTTGAAAGGCCAGGTCTCATGGAGTTATAACCGAGAGGCTGTGATGGTTGAATTAAAACCTGAGCAAGGAGTTTGGCACTAAGGCTGGAAAATAGGACTTGCAGTTAGCCAGCTGGGTTTGGATAATCTGGTAATTAAAGTGAAGAGCAAAAGCGATTAACTGGAACACGGACATTGTTTAGAATTATGCACAACATTGAGCAGATGGATTTGGTATCAAGTTAACGTGGCTATTTTATAATAACAGCCATCAGGTAAAAATTCATTCATTTGGAAAGAGAAAGAAAAAAAGAAAGGAAGAAAGAAAGTGAGCATCATTTTCCAGCCAGGGCTAGTGGGCTGCCATGGGAACCCAGGGCAGCTCAGTGGACTCAAAAGGAGACCTGTGTTGACTGTTGATTAAAAGTGAGGCTCTGATGCAAAGATGAGGAGAAGAGGCAGAAGAAGCCTAGAGTTTGCATTTGAGAGCAAGAGGATGTAGAGGTTTTACTTTTTCTTTTTCTTCTTTTTTTTTTTTTGAGACAGAGTCTTGGTCTTTCTCCCAGGCTGGAGTGCAGTGACGCAACCGGCTCACTGCACACATGCCTCCCAGGTTCAGGTGATTCTCATGTCTCAGCCTCCCAATTAGCTGGAACTACATACGGGCACCACCACAGCCCGGCTAATTTTTGTGTTTTTAGTAGAGACGGGGTTTCACCATATTGGTCAGGCTGGTCTCAAACTCCTGACCTCAGGTGATTCACCGCCTCAGCCTCCCAAATTTCTGGGATCACAGGCATAAGCCACCATGCCCGGCCAGATGTGGAGTTTCTAACTGCACTTTTCCTGTGATTCTTATGAGGATCAAACTGTGCCCCCACCTCATACATTAAGCTATCACACATTTTTAAGGAAAAGAATTTAAATATTTACTTTGTGTCATTTATTCCTGAATCAGTTTTATATTTCTGCTTTGAAAGAGCAGCTATGCTGATGCTTGAATAGAAAGGAAATCATAAATCTGAAAATTGCCCTTATAGTATTCTCTGCACACTAAAATGATTCTCAGAAAAATCACACAGAGGATTTTTATTTATTTATTTATTTTACTATAAGAAACTCTTCAAGAATGAAAAGAATCCCAGAATCAACAGTGGCATTTCAAATGAGAACACATGGACACAAGGAGGGGAGCACTACACACTGGGGTCTGTTGAGGGGAAGTGGGGGGCGGACAGCGGGGGGTGGGGAGGTGGGGAGAGAGAGCATGGGGAGAAATGACAGATATAGGTGAAGGGGAGGAAGGCGGCAAATCACACTGCCACGTGTGTACCTATGCAACAATCTTGCATGTTCTTCACATGTACCCCAAAACCTAAAATGCAATTTTAAAAAAAATCTAGATTCAGGTTAACTTGACCACTCATCTGCAGTTTATAGGGGTGAGATCCTCAAAAATGAGTGAAAGTTGCTGTCAAATCAAGGTTTTGAAATAAAAATAATCAGAAGAAAGTTTAATGTAAGTAATTATGCTAAACAAGGTATTTTGTGGCATGAATGCTAAATTTTCCTTCTTATCTTTTACCGAATCCAGCTTCAGCTAGCAATCTAGGCCAGTTTAAGAAGAGCGTTAGATGGACGGAAAGTGCTAAGAGAAAAACACTGCCATAAAAGTAAATTTAAGTGAATTATAGTAAATAAATGAGATTATACTAAAGCTAGCATGTTTTAAAAAGTGAACGAATTTTAATAGAAAGAAAAGAGATAAAAGACAGGGAAAGGAACAGAACTGAAAGGGGAAGACTACTGTTAATCTGGACCAATTTGTCTGGAAATGTAGGAGTTTCTGCAGGATGCTGAAGAAGGGGGCCCAGAGAGGCTGGGGTGTAGAGGTGCCTTCTGTGGACCCTCCTCTGGTAGAGGCTGTCTGCTCCTTCCTTCTTTTTGTTCGTACATGTGCACACCTCATTTTACTGTGCTGTGCTCTATTATGCTTCACAGATACTATGTTTTTTACAAATTGAAAGTTTACAGCAACCCTGCATCAAGCAAGCCTATTAGGGCCATTTTTCCATTAGCATGCGTTCACTTAATTTCTCTTGTCACATTTTAGTAATTCTTGCAATATTAAAACTTTTACATTATTATTACTTAGATAGAGTCTCACTCTGTTACCCAGGCTGGAGTGCAGTGGTGTGATCTCAGCTCACTGCAACCTCTGCCTCCAGGGTTGAAGTGATTCTCCTGTCTCAGCCTCCAGAGTATCTGGGATTATAGGCCTATGCTGCCATGCCTGGCTATTTTTTTGTATTTTAGTAGCGACGAGGTTTCACTGTGTTGCCCAGGCTGGTCTTGAATTCCTGAGCTTAGACAATCTACCTGCTTCAGCCTCCCAAAGTGATGGGATTATAGGCGTGAGCCACCTCTCCTGGCCTTAAATTATTATTATATCTATTTTGGTGATCTGTGATCAGTAATTTTTTTTTTTAAGACAGGGTCTCACTCTTTCACCCAGGCTGGAGTGCAGTGGCCAATCACAGCTCACTGCAGCCTTGACTTCCCCTGTTCAATTGATCCTCCCACCTCAGCTACCTGAGTAGCTGGGATTATAGGGACGCGCCACCACACCCAGCTGATTTCTTTTCTTGCATTTTGAAAAGATGGGGTTTCACTGTGTTGCCCAGGTTAGTCTTGAACTCCTGGGCCCTAGCAGTTCTTCTGCCTCTCAAAGTATTACACATGTGAGTCACCATAGCCAGTCTGTGATCAGTTACTTTGATGTTACTATAGTAATTGTTTTGGGGTACCCCCAAACCACACCCATATAAAGCGGCAAACTTAATAAAAGCAGTGGGTGTCTGACTGCTCTACCAACTGGCCATTTCCCCAACTCTCTTCCTCTCCTCTGGCCTCCCTATTCCCTGAGACACAACAATATTAAAATTAGGCCAATTAATAACCCTACAATGGCATCTAAGTGTTCAAGTGAAAGAGTCACAATTTCCTCACTTTAGATCAAAATCTGGACATGATGAAGCTTAGTGAGCAAGGCACGGTGAAAGCCAAGTCTCTTGTGCCAAACAGCCAAACTGTGACTACAAAGGAGAAGTTATTTAAGGAAATTAAAAAGACGACTCCAGTGAATGCATGGATGACAGGAAAGCAAACAGCCTTATTGCTGATGCAAAGAAAGTGTTAGTGGCCTGGACAGAAGATCAAACTAGCCACAATATTCCCTTCAGCCAAAGCTTAATCCAGAGCAAAGTCCTAATTCTTTTCAATTCTTGGAAGGCTGAGAGAGGGGAGGAAGCCACAGATGAAAAGGTTAAAGCTGGCAGAAGATTGGTTGATAAGGCTTAAGGAATGACACCATCTTTCTAACATAAAAGTACAAGGTGGAAGGCTGAAGTAGGAGGATCGCTTGAGCCCAGGAGTTTGAGGCTACAGTGAGCTATGATCACACCACTGCACTCCAGCCTGGGCAACAGAGCAAGACCCTGTGTCAAAAATGAATAAATAACCATGTTAATAAGTAAAGTACAAGATGAAACAGTAAGTGCTGATGGAGAAACTGCAGCAAGTTATCCACAAGTGCTAGCTAAGATCATTGGTGAAGGTGGCTACACTAGACAACAGGTTTTCCATGTAGATGAACAATCCTTAATCGGAAGAAGATGCCATCTTGGACCTTCATAGCCAGAAATAAGTCAGTGTCTCGCTTCAAAGCATCATATGACAGGCTGACTCTTGTTAGGGGCTAATGCAGCTGGTGACTTCAAGTTGAACCCAATACTCATTTGCCAATCTGAAAATCCTAGGGCCCTTAAGAATCATGCTAAATCTATTCTGCTTTTGCTCTATAAATGGAACAACAAAGCCTAGATAACAGCACATTTGTCTATAGCATGGTGTACCGAATATTTTAACCCCATTGCTGAGGTTTACTGCTTAAAAAAAAAAAAAAAAAAAAGGATTCCTTCTTACTGCTCATTGACATTGCAGCTGGTCATGCCAAGAGCTCTAATGTAGGTGTGAAAAGAGATGAATGTTGTTTTTATTCCTGCTAACACAACATTCATTCTGCAGCTCATGGATCAAGGAGTAATTCTAACTTTCAAGTCTTATTATTTAAGAGATACGTTTCATAAGGCTATAGGCACCCTAGACAGTGATTCCTCTGATGGATGTGAGCGGAGTACATTGAAAGGCGCAGAAGAAATAGAAACCCTTCTGGAAAGGATTTACTATTCTAGGTGCCATCAAGAACATTTGTGATTCATGGGAGGAGATCCCTTTATTGACATTAACAGGAGTTTGAAAGAAGTTGATCCCAACTGTCATGCCTGTAATCCCAGCACTTTGGGAGGCCAAGACGGGCAGATCACCTGAGGTCAGGAATTTGAGACCAGCCTGGCCAACATGGCAAAATCCTATTTCTACTAAAAATATAAAAATTAGCCTGGCATGATGGTGGGTGCCTATAGTCCCAGCTACTTGGGAGGCTGAGGGAGAAGAAACACTTGAATCCAGGAGACAGAGGTTGCAGTGAGCTGAGATTGTACCACTGCACTCCAGCCTGGGTGGCAGAGCGAGACTCCATCTCAGAAAAAAAAAGATTTCCATGGAGGAAGTAACTGCAGATGTGGGGGAAACAAACATAATGCTATTGCACACTTCACAGACTACAGTATACTGTAAACATACTTTTATACTGGGAAATAAAAAAATTTGTGTGACCCGGGTTTAATTAGAAAAGGATGAGCAAGTCTAGGAAAACTTTTATGGCTGCTGACTTATTCTGGGGAGGTAAATGCTCAGGGTTTAAAGTCAGACAGACCTGGGTTTACGTCTCTCTTTGCTGCTCACTCGTTGCTGGCAGGCTAGTTAACCTCACAAAAAGTCATCTAGGGGTAATAATAGCGTCTCTCTAGATCATTACTGTGAGAATAAATGAGTGTTTTACACAGATGTTAGCTTGTTATAAGTAACATACTAACTATATATATATTAATAAATTCTACTTGGTATTATACATAATAAATACGATTACTTATATATGCCTTTCTACATGTTTCTGTTTCCTCCCAGAGAGATTGAGAGCAGAGATTTTTGTTAGGTAGTTTGATAAATCCCAAAATGCAATGCACATTGAACACAGGCAGTATATTTTTTTCAGTTACCAACACTGATTTGTTTCATTCAGGAGCTTTAGAGGTTACAAACTCTTCTCTCTGATGCTTTCAAAAATTTTTCTTTTTGTTGCAATTAACTGACTGTGACTGGGTGCTTATTCCGGCCTAAACATAGTTGAAAGGGAAGAAAGAGGGAGGAACAAGAAGGGTAGAGAAAACTCGCCGTGATTTTTTAGACAAGTGTTGTAAAAAAAAGAAGCAGAAAAGGTATCAAAAAAGTGTATGTGTCTGAAAAAGAGATTGCACGAGGTGGAATTTACTGAGCTGGAGGAATATGAGAGAATGTTGCATACAAAGTCTCCTGAAAAGAAAGGAAGGGAGAGATGGGATGAGAAACGTTAACAGCAGGTTTCGCGTCCCCAGCTTGAGGCAGCTTGTGTGGAATTTGGCATAGGGCAAATGGACCCGCAGCTTCAGGAGGGAGCTGCTAGCAGGGAAAGTTGTACTATCTGACAGTGCGTGTATCTTTTGGGAATTTCTGCCTAAGGGCGTGGCTCAGAAAGGCACAAAGGCCCATTGGGACCTCCCTGAGAAACAGAATAAGAGGTGCTCAGGCTCTTCCCCATCTTCCTGTATGCTTGGAACCTTTCAGAGATTTGCTGTCAAATATTGGGTCCAGGACCAGAAAGTTAAAGAAGCAGGACTTGGGAAGAAGTGACTGGTTTTGCTAATGAATGATGAAGCTTTTTTTTTTCTTTCTTTCTCAGTGTAGATGATTTGGTTTTTTCCTTGTGTAGAGGATTAAAGCACTTAAGTGTCTTCCTAAGTCCAGTATCTCTTTTCTTATTTTAAAAGATCTTCTTAAAAAAAGAACTCATACGGCCGGGCGCGGTGGCTCAAGCCTGTAATCCCAGCACTTTGGGAGGCCGAGGTGGGTGGATCACGAGGTCAAGAGATCGAGACCATCCTGGTCAACATGGTGAAACCCTGTCTCTACTAAAAATACAAAAAATTAGCTGGGCATGGTGGTGCGTGCCTGTAATCCCAGCTACTCAGGAGGCTGAGGCAGGAGAATTGCCTGAACCCAGGAGGTGGAGGTTGTGGTGAGCCGAGATCGCGCCATTGCACTCCAGCCTGGGTAACAAGAGCGAAACTCCATCTCAAAAAAAAACAAAAACAAAAAACAAACAAACAAACAAAAAAACACACAAAAAACCTCATACATATTTATTATAGAAACAGCAGATAAATGGTGATGAGCATAAAGAAGGAGGAAATCTATATGACCCCCAACTCCCAGAAATAACTACTATCAAAAATTCGATGCATAGTGTTTCAGATTTTTAATATATTCACATATTTTCTTGGAAAAATGGGATTGTACTGAATAAACATTTGTAACTTGTATTTCTCACTTAATTGATGCTGAATAGTTTTCCATGTTACTAATATGCTTCAACATTATTATCATATTTTGAGACAGAGTCTCGCTCTGTTACCCAGGCTGGAGTGCAGTGGTGAAATAGCTCACAGCAACCTCTGCCTTTCAGGTTCAAGTGATTCTCCTGCCTCAGCCTCCTGAGTAGTTGGGATGACAGGCGCATGCCACCATGCCCAGCTAATTTTTGTATTTGTTTTTTTGTAATTTTTGTATTTTTAGTAGAGACGGGGTTTCACCATGTTGGCCAGGATGGTCTTGATCTCCTGACCTCGTGATCCACCCACCTCGGCCTCTGACGCTGCTGAGATTACAGGCATAAGCCACTGCGCCCAGTCACTTCATCATTATTTTATAATGATTGCATAGTGCTACATCTTATGAATAGGTTTTAATTTATTCAACTAGTTTGGGCACATAGATTGTTTCTAATTTTTTCCTGGTATAAATAATGCTGTATGAAATATCCTTATACATATGCAATCCATATTCTTTTCTTGGAATATATTTCTAGAACAGGAACTGCTGAGTTAAAAAGCTTTTGATATACATTACAAAATTATCTTCCTCCCATGTTGTTTGATTTATACTCTTAGCAGTAGAGTATGAAGGTGGCATTTTCCAAACCTCCTGCCAACATTTGGAATTTTCATTTGTTCATCTTTGTCAAGTTTATAGATAATAAATGGTATCTTATCATTGTTTAATTTGTACTTCTTTTTAGGGAAGCTGAATTTCTCATGTGTATATTTCTTCCCTTATAAACTAGTTAATATCCAGTTGTTAATTCTGAGTGCTATTTATATGTTAAGCCTATTAACCCTTTACTGTATGTATTTCAATTTTTTTTTTTTTTTGAGACAGAGTCTCTGTCACCCAGGCTATAGTGCAGTGGTGTGATCTCGGCTCACTGCAACCTCTGCCTCCCAGGTTCAAGTGATTCTTCTGCCTCAGCCTCCGGAGTAGCTGGGACTACAGGTGTGCCCCACCATGCCTGGCTAATTTTTGTATTTTTAGGTAGAGATGAGGTTTCACCATATTGGACAGGCTGGTCTCGAACTCCTGACCTCATGATCCATCCACCTTGGCCTCCCAAAGTGCTGGGATTACAGGTGTGAGCCACCGTGCCCAGCTGTATTTCACTTTTTTTTTTTTTTTTTTTTTTTTTTTGAGACAGAGTTTCCCTCTTGTTACCCAGGCTGGAGTGTAATGGCGCGATCTCGGCTCACTGCAACCTCCGCCTCCTGTGTTCAAGCAATTCTCCTGCCTCAGCCTCCTGAGTAGCTGGGATTACAGGCACGCACAACCATGTCTAGCTAATTTTTTGTATTTTTAGTACAGACGGGGTTTCACCAAGTTGACCAGGATGGTCAATCTCTTGACCTCGTGATCTGCCCGCCTCGGCCTCCCAAAGTGCTGGGATTACAGGCTTGAGCCATTGCGCCCGGCCCCGTATTTCACTTTTTAATCTCATTTTGTTATTTGTAAATTAATTTTGTTTATAGTTAGTTATATTTTACATATATGTTTTATATTTTACGGTTTAAATATTGAACTTTTTTCTTTATAGTTCCTTCTGTTGTGATTGTGATTAAAACATTTTCATGATAAAAGTATTTAATCATGATCAAAATAATTTTAAGATTATAAAACCAATAGAATGATTTTCTTCAAGCTTGTATGTAATTTTTTTTTTTTTTTGAGATGGAGTCTCATTCTTTCACCCAGGCTGAGTGCAGTGGCGCAATCTCAGCTCACTGCAACCTCTGCCTCCTGCGCTCAAGTGATTCTCCTGTTTCACCTTCGCAAGTAGCTGGGACTATAGGCGCTCGCCACCACATCCAGCTAATTTTTTATATTTTTGATAGAGAAGGGGGTTTCACCATGTTGGCCAGGCTGGTCTTGAACTCCTGACCTCAGGTGATCAGCCCACTTCAGCCTTCCAAAGCACTAGGATTACAGGCATGAGCCACCAAGCTGTCTGTATGTTGTTTCTACATTTAACTCTTTAGCCCTCCATGCTTTTACTTTGTGTATGGCATGAAGTAATGATTGCATCTTTATTTTTCCTAATAGTTAATGATTTCATCTGTTATTGAATGGTTCATTCTTTTCACACTGGGTTTAAATACCATACTTAACAAATACAATAAACATTTACTGTAGTATTTCTATGTGTATTTCTGGGCTTTTGGCTCTTTTCCATTGCTCTACTGGTTTTGGCACCAGTAACAAACTTTAAATTCTCATTATTTTGAGCCTATTTCGTACCTAATATCTCCCTTATATATATTTTTTAATTTTCTTTACCATTCTCAGTTTTTTATTCTTTTAAATAAACTTTAGGATTTGTTTTTTGACCTGTTTGAGAAATTTCTTTGGGATTTTAAGCAAAATTTGATTATATTTATAAATTAATTTGGGGGAGAATTAATGTATTTACAATGTTAAGTTTTCCAATACAGAAAAATTATATAACTTCTCATTTATCAAAGTGATTTTCTATTTTCTCAGTAAATTGTATTTATATTTTATATGGGTTATTCACTTTTTTAAGAAATATATTTTAAATATTCAGCTAGGTGCAGGTGGGCTGAGGCTGACAGGGATGTCAGTCGGTTATTCACTTTTTTTATTCCTAGAAATGTTGTTGTTGCTATTAGAAATAATAATATAAATAAGAATTATTTTCTATTTTATTTTCCAAGTTTTAGGTAGTTCTATGGAAAATTTCATATAATTCCATATAATTGTTCTGTGGCCAAAACAATTAATTTTGTATACTTATTTTATATATTTTTTGTATATTCATAACTGTTCACCTCACTTTTTAATTACTTACAAGCAAATTTTTGTTTGTTCTGATAAAATGAACATTACTCAATATGCAGGTTGAATATTTTTGTCTCCATTTTTCTCATAAAATTCTTCTTTAGTTTCTTTTTCTTGCATGGTTGTAGTGGCTCAAATGTCTAGAACAGTGCTAAATGGATGGTAGTGATAACGAGCATCCTTTTCTTGTTTCTGATTTTAGCATGAATACTTCTAGTTGTTTATCATTAAGTATGATGCCTGTGTGTGATTTGAGATGGAGTATCATGTAAAAAACAAGTCTTTTAACTTTGTTTTACTAACTAAAAAATTGTTGTTGAATTTTGTCAAATGACTTTTCAAGATTATTGTGGCAATCGAAAAGTTATTCTCTGTTGCCC
Organism: Saimiri boliviensis; assembly: GCF_048565385.1. Lineage (NCBI taxonomy): Eukaryota > Metazoa > Chordata > Mammalia > Primates > Cebidae > Saimiri > Saimiri boliviensis. Next base: position 33,162,073 of record NC_133449.1, read on the forward strand.
AGGCTGGAGTGCAGTGGTGTGACCATAGCTCACTGTGGCTTTGAATCCCTGGGCTCAAGCAATTCTCCTGCCTTAGCCTCCCAAGTTGGTAGGACTGCAGGCATCTGCCATCGCACTGGGCTTTTTTTTTTTTTTTATGATACAGATGGGGTCTTGCTATGTTGCCCCTGCTGATCTCAAACTCCTGGCTTCAAGTGATCCTGCCATTTTGGCTTCCCAAAGCACTGGAATTACAGGGGTGAGCCACTATGCCCAGCCTGATTTTTTACATCTTTAGAGTAACTATGTTTACATATGAAGTTAGTCTGTGGTTTTCTTTATTATGCTTTATCATTTTTTTTACGTTGGGGTATTATGTTAGCTTTCTGTGACTTTTGTCCACTTGAACACTTCATATACCAAGGGAATTCATTGTGCTTGAAGCTCAGAGAGAACTTGATTGTGTAAGTAATCTGGACTAAAAGCTTTATTTGGAAATAACTTCATATTAACTTTTACATTTTTCCATGGTTACTGATTTGTGTTTTGACTTCTTCTTGGGTCAGTTTGCTTCTAATTATTATTTTGGCTATGTCTCCCAATATTTGACATGTGGTATTCCCATCATTGAAACCTTCTAAGCATTCATTCTGTAGTTGTGGTTTTAATTTATTCTCCAATCAATGATTTAATGTACAGTTTTATTACAGTGTGATCATAGAATATGGCCAATTTCTTTTGGAAAGAAATTACTTGAATTTTTGGGTAGCCTAATATAGAATCAAGTTTTGCAAATTTTTCTTATTTTTTTCTTAATGGGCCTGACAGAAGATCCTTCTCTTTAATTATTCATTTATTCATTGAGCATTGTTTCCACCACGTGTCTCATACATGCCAGGCATTGTATTAGGCATTGTAGGATATATAATGAATAAGTCATAAGCTTTCTCTTAGGTTGATAAAGTTTGGGTGGAACATAGACAAATGTAGACCTAATTATAATACAGAAAGAAATGCAACCTCAGCGAAATGTACAAAAGCAGCAGGTAGCTAGAGTGGGAGTCAAGCCCTATGGTAGGTTCTGGGAATACAAACTTGCCTAAGATAACCCCAAGAGGCTTTCAGTCCTAAAGTGTAAGACATACGTTGAGAGCAGAGACAGGCTTTTTGGAGGCAAGGTGATGAATTAGGAAATCACGGTGGCCCTTCAGTAATAAATCAGAACATATGAGGGATGTTAAGAGTGCAAGATGAGAAGAGAAGATTTTTACCCTTAAGGGGCAGATAGCAGAAGAGAAGTCCAGACCAGAGGATAAAGGAGATATAGTAAAATTGTATAGAAACCATGGGAGAGCTTTGCAAGTGGTGCTTGGTCAGTTGGGTAAAATAGAGCCAAAAGGTCAAGTAGGATAAAAGCAAGAACGTGTCAGTTGCCCTTGGTCTTTGGGGACTTGGGAAGAGCAGTTTCAGTGAAGTGGGGGACAAAAAGCCAAGCCACAAGCAGGTTGAGACCAAATGGGATGTGAGATACTGGAGATAATGTATTTTTTCAGGAGCTTAGTTGTGGAGGAAATGCAGGAGTTAGGGCAGTAATTAAAAGAGCAAAAGATCGAAAAGATCGTTGTTAAGATACAAAGACAGTGTGAGAACATTAGAGTGTTTAGCTAATGAGGAGTGTGAGCTGAGAGGGAGAAAAGGCAGGGTTATTGCTGAGAGTCCTAAATGGGTGGGAGGCGCAGGGTGAGACACAAAGCCCAGGCGGGAAGTGGCCTCTTGACAGGAAGAGGGAACCTCTTCTTGAGTCAAAGGCAATGCTTGGAGCTGGTGGGGAGTATGGACAGAAAGATGGGATCTCCCCATTTCTTTGCAAGCCTGTGTCATTGTAGAACCTTTAGTCAAACTCCTGGACTCTGACTGAAAGGGTCCTGGGTCTTGGCCTCTGTATTAACAGTTTGCTTCATAGGAAGGGTTTAGGATCCATCCCTTACTCTCCTGGCTATAGAACTAGAAAAGAGCTGGGCATGGTGGCTCATGCCTATAATCCCAGCATTTTGTGAGGCCAAGGCAGATGGATCACAAGGTCAGGAGATCAAGACCACCCTGGCTAAACATAGTGAAACCCTATCTCTACTAAAAAAAAAAAAAATTAGCTGCACATGGTGTCATGTGCCTGTAATTCCAGCTACTCAAGAGGCTGAGGCAGAAGAATCACTTGAACCCAGGAGGTAGAGGTTGCAGTGAGCCAAGATCACACCACTGCACTCCAGTCTGGGGCGACAGAGTGAGACATTCCATCTCAAAAAAAAAAAAACCACAAAAAAACAAAACAAAAAAAGAACTAGAAAAGAATCTTTACACCAGTGGTCCCCAACCTATTTGGCACCAGGGATAGGAGACAATTTTTCCACAGACTGGGAGATGGGGATGGTTTCAGGATGAAACTGTTCCACCTCAGATCATCAGGCATTAGACTCTCACAAGGAGCATGCAGTCTAGATCCCTCACATGCACAGTTCACAACAGGGCTCATGTTCCTATGGGACTCTAATGCCACAGCTGTTCTGATAGGAGGCAGGGCTCAGGTGGTCGTGCTCACTTGCTTGCTGCTCACCTCGTACTGTGTGGCCTGGCCCCTTCACAGACCAGAGACAGGTACCTGTCTATGGCATGGGGGTTGGGGAGTCCTGCTCTATGCTTATGACATAGTTTGGATGTTGTCCCCACCCAAATCTCATGTTGAGATGTAATCCCCAATGTTGGAGGTAGGGTCCGGTGGGAGGTGATTGGATCATGGGGTCAGATTTCTCATTAATGGTTTGGTACCATCCTCTTGGTGCTGTTCTCATGACAGTGAGTGAGTTTTTTTGTTTTTTATTTGTTTGTTTTGAGACAGAGTCTCATTCTGTTGCTCAGGCTGGAGTGCAGTGGTACCATTGCAGCTCACTGCAACCTCTGCCTCCCAGGTTCAAGTGATTCTCAGCCTCCTGAGTAGCTGGGATTACATGCCACCATGCTTGGCTAATTTTTGTATTTTTAGTAGAGACAGGGCTTCACCGTGTTGGCCAGGCTGGTCTTGAACTCCTGACTTCAGGTGATCCACCGGTCTTGGCCTCCCAAAGTACTGGGATTATAGGCTTAAGACACACTCTCCCCCCACCAAGCCAATAGTGAATTCTGGCAAGTATTGGTCATTTCAGAGAGCCCCTCTCTGTCTTGCTCTTGCTCCAGCCATGTGACACATCTCCCCTTTTTCCTTCCACCATGATTGTAAATTTCATGAGGCCTCCCCAGAAGCCAAGGAGATGCCAGTATCATGCTTCCTGTACAGCCTGCAGAACCGTGAGCCAATTAAACCTCTTTTCTTTATATAAATTACCCAGTCTCAAGTATTCATAGCAATGTGAGGATGGACTAATGCAACTTACCTTTCCTGAGGCTGCTGTCTCTGTTGGGCATTGAAGAGCTTCTCTAAGTCTCTCTTAATGTGTCATGCAATGGATCATTAGAATCATTAACCCAGTCAATTGTAAATAAAGTGACTGATGGATGCCATCAGATCACAAAAGTTCACATTACTGTAAATACAAGGGGGTAAGCAAATCAAAATAATGTTTCAAATCCTCAATAGGCCTCTTTTTCTGTTTCTGATTGAAGATTGTCACATCAACACATAAGCAAAAATGCTTGTGAAGGTAACGCGTATTGTAGTGCATTGCATTTTTATATCTGAAGTTTACTTCTGTTACTAACTTCAAATGCTGAGAAAGGGATATGTTTTGGTGCTTACAAAATTTTCCTTTTGTAAGCTTTTTCCTGCTCTTTGGGCTCTCACAAGTTGACAACAAATTACTCCCCTGATAGTATGGTGAGGCTGAGGGTTTTTTGTCTTTTTCTGTTATTCTAGAAAACACTGTATCTTCTGTAAGGGGGGAAACTTCTGGTTTGATTAACACTGTAATTATGAGACAAAGCCTAAATATAAAAGATTACTCACACTTGCGCTTATGTTGAGTAAGCTATTGCATATTAAAAATCAGGGTCGATAGTTCAACAGGCTCATGGTTCAGAAATCCCCTGGGGGACTTTAACCATCTTTTTTAGGTGTTCACTTTACCAAATAGGCTGCCTCTGTGTCATATCTCTACCTGAAGGGTTGGCTCAGACACTGATTTGGGGAAGCGTCACCCTTACTATACCAAGAAGTCAGATACCTAAGGTCGGACACTATGCAAAGTCAGATACTCCAAGGGCTTTCCTGGGAAGGGAGGATGAAAAGGAAGGGTGCGAACACCAGCTCGGGGGAGACATCTGAATCCAACCAAACGTCAGGGATGGTTTGCCACGTTTGTGAGCAGGACAGAAAACGGCCGCCTGGTCCAAGTTCCCAGCACACCAAAGGGGGCAGCAGCGCGCGTCTGTAAAGTGCGTTGTAAACTTGGTGATAATTTCTCTTTGCACTCACACTCGCTGATAATCTCAGCTGCTTGACGCAATCCAACAGATAGCCATGCGGAAGTGCGGTCTTAAACTAGCTGAAATCACTTCCACGAACTCTTTAGATAAAGCTGCCTTCGATAGTCTTCATTAACCCCTCCCATATTTGCCCCTCAGCGTCCCCTGGCTCAGGAGCCCCGGACTTGGAAATCTAACCTAAGCATTCTCAGATGGTGAGAGTCTGCCTGCCCCAGTCCCAGCCACTTAGTCAGGCTTGCAGCTCATCTAACAAACTGGAGCCTGGGATTCCGAGAAAACGAAACCAAGCAGTTGTGCTCCGGGGTCACCTGGAACACAGAACAACTTCCACCTGCGGTCCGAGTTCCAGATCCTTCCTCTTGCTGTTCGAGAGCCCCAGTGAAAACCTGAGTGAGAGGAGAGAGCGTGGAGCCCGCCGGTCTCCCCAGCTCCCCTGCACACACACACGTTTAACTTTCCACTTGTAGTGACCTGCCCTCCCTCCAGTGTGACTTATCAGCTGTTTGGCTTTTGTCACTGAAGGAACACAAATTGTGGAATGTCCTGCTCTGCAGGCTCATGAGATGGCTGAGCCAACTCAGGGGTTATGAGGCGGCTTGTGAGTGAGGAGAAGAATGATCTTCAGTTTCTGACCTCCTGGCACGGTGGCAGGCGGTATTTATCAGGAGGTGCATGTGACTGGTTAAGACTCCGAGCCCCAGCCTGAAGGAAACAGCTGCTCTCGGCGTGCTCCGGCACTTGGCAGCTGGACAGGCAGAGTGCTGATGTGAAAAATACCGCGACAAAACCACCCCAGTAAGTAACTGGAGAACTTTCCTCTCTCTCTCTCTCTTTCATTCTCTCTCCGTGTGTGTGTGTGTGTGTGTGTGTGTGTGTGTGGCAAGCCACCAACAACTTTTGATTTTGATTTTGGTTTCCCTCTGGCATGATAGAAGGAGATATTTTATTTGTACCTGTTAGCAGCCATTGGTGTTTTTACAGCCCTTTTTTAGAACCTGTTATTTTCGGCAATGGTGTCATAACTTTGAGGATGAACGGGGCATATGGGTTCATTCCTGTCTAGGAAACAGCAAGTTTGTTTCCCAGTGTTAAAGATTTTTCTGGTCCATGGTGTTTAGATTCAGAGCCAAGATTCAGGTTATGAAGTAGTGACTTCATTGAAGTGAGTTGATGACTAGATTTGATTTTAATCTGTTTCTACCACGGAAACCTGAAAACATAGTTGTTTAAAATGACTTGTCAATTTATTGTATGGTTGACCTGACTTTTCCTATTCAGTTTTTGAGAATATCTCATTTAACTATGTAGAACTATCTGCAATATAGAAAATTGACAAAATAATATTTATATTCACATTAGGAATTATATTTAAATTTCTTGCCTGCTTTCCAAGTAATTGAAAGCTGTATTTTATAGCTACTTTCCCGTGGCCCTCCCCACCCCCACCCCCCACCCACACCTCCACCCCCACCCCACACAATCTAATTCACCTTCATTACTTGAAAACTAAAATGTTCAGCTGCTCCTGATCTTCCTTGTTTTAGTGTTTTCATGATGCTCGGGCTGTTTCTTCCTTGTTTCTGACCTGGCTGGGGAAAGCATTGCCTGCAGCTGATGATTAACTCTGGGAAGACCCGCTCTTCCTCAGGCTCATTCAGCAGTAATGGTGCTTGCTCTTGGGAGAGCAGCAAACCAACACCATGGTTGTTCAGTGACTTTTGTCCTTCCTTGGTAGTCACCAGACAGAATGCTTCAGAGGATAGGCAAAAGGGGAAAAGAGAGAGGGCAGAGCTCTAAACTGATGACGTAAACCTCTGAAAGTGACAGGTCTTTGAATCAGAGGCTGCAGGGAGATACCAAACAGGTTCCTGTTTCTGGAAATTGCATGGACCTCAAGGAGGGTGAGCAGAGAGAGACTGTTTTTATTTGCAGTCTTACCAAATCATTGTTTTGCTTCTGATAAGCCTGGGACAACCCTGGAGTGCGCTCACACTTACTTCCTTGTGTGACAAATGGATTCCCCTACAGGCTCAAGTTATACAATTTTCTTTCACCCTCTACCTCCTACCGTAAGGGAACACCGTTCTCTCTCCACCTTCACCACCCCCTGTTGTTTGTGGAGAATGGATTAAAAATGACCCGGGGCACACCACTTCTGCGGTCAAGTTTCCCTCAACACAGTGGGTCTTGAGTACTGCAGCAACCAATGTCATCTGATGGAAGCAGCTTCCGATGCCCTGTTTAAACAAATGGCTAGTTTGACATTGAGAAGTTCTCCACCGTCTTTTCCTTGAAATGTAGAGAAATCCACAAAACCTGGAGTGACCAATGAGGAAAAATAGTCCCATTTCTCTGTTCCTCGTTATGGCATTTGTGCGAGGTTCTTGGGTCAGGCCTTGGCCATGTGGTCTGTGACTTCCCTGTCTGACTGCTGGAAGCTGGCGGTCCTCCTGGGTCATTCTTTAGGGAGTTGGTTTCTGGTATAGTTTCAGTTTTTCCATAGGTTGGTAGTGGAAAAGAATTCTCTGATGAAATTGTGTCTCTGGAATCATCGAGCCTCCCATAACAGAAGGGAATGTCTAAATGGGAGTCAGTGATTCTTTGAATTATCCAACTCCTGTATTTTTTGAAAGCCAATAGACTATTTCAAAAATCCATGATACGCTGACTTTTCAAAATAGTAATAGCAAAATAATAAAAAGTAATTATTTTACTTGCAGATGGTACATCCACTGAGTCAAAAACTTTTTGACCTGGATAGGAATGATAGAAGGTGCAATTTAACTGTCATTTCAAAGATGAGGAAACTGTAGCAAATTTATCAGAGTCACAGTGCAGAGCCAAAAGAGAGAGCTCAAGGCTTTTGCTATTATTACCATCATAATTTTCATGCTAATAACAGTCCCTTACATTTATTGTGCACTTACTATGCCAAATGATGTGCTAAGCCAGGGTGTTTATTTTCAGTATCCTCACAATAACTCTGTATTATATGTTATTCCAGAGGTTCAGAAACCCTTTAGTCACTTGACCATACGTGACACAGACAGGAGGGACACCTAGATCTGACTTTAGAACCTGTACACACTAAAAAATAAAAGTGGAATCCCACCCATTTAAATCCAAAAACTCACAACATGCAAATGAGAGTATTTCCAGCACAATATGATTACACACACAATGTGTATTATGGCCTTTTTGAGCTCTCCATTGCAGGAAGGGCTGGGTTTCCCCCTGTGACAATCCAAGCCCAGACTCTATAGGATCACTGGCTGGTGGCATGTTCTTCTCTTTGAAAATAGTTCAGTGATGGTCCTCATGTTGGTAAGAACAGCAACTGGAACTTTGTTATTAACCTCCAGCACATGGCTCCCACTCCCCTTCTGGCCTTTCCCTCCATTTTTCCTGTCACTCCTTTCCTTTGGAGGACAGCCACTCCACCCATGCCCCACCCCAAATAGCTGGCTTAGTGTTGATAAAGCTATTATCAGACCCGTTTCCTGTGGCTCAGCCTGGAAGGCTGGTTGTCTGAGTAGCTTGTTGATGAATAGAAACCATGCACTCTGCCACTGTGCTCCTTTAGTTGAGCTGTGGCTGTAGGGAGTGGGTCACAGGGCAGGGGACGAGCTGGCAATGGAGAAGGAGGAGAGGTGTGCTTTTCTCTGCTGCCCACACCTGCCATTCGCCCTTAGTCACACTTCTCTGCACACCACTTGCATGTCTAAAACACTGACCGTCTCATCAGTGGGCCGTGAACCTGTGGATTTTCTGGGTCATCAGACACACAGAACCCTTACAGAAACCTGCCTCCTGAATCCTTTTAAGAATGTCATTTAGCTGTCCACGTTCCTCCACTTCAGGTTAAGTTTCAAAATTTGGGCTGGAGATAAGGAGAAAGAGCACCAGGTAGTACATAATCAGCAGGGGACCTTTGATAATCAGGAGGAAAATCAAGCACTTACGCCACGTGTAGATACCTCTGAGAAAGTTATCAATGTTTCTGCAAGGTCGTGCTGACAAGATTACACATTTTGAAGATCAAGCTATTTCTAGCATGAAAAAAGAATTTTTAATCTTTAATCCCACCTGCCTGCTACTTCTAATGCTAAGCCCAAATCAATAGTAATCTAAGTGAAGTGGTATGCTAGACCACAACCACTGGGAATTGCCTCTAGTTCTTGCTAGGAATCGCTCATTTCCGTAGAAGTTGGCATTGTACAGAGGGTGTTATATGGGGACACGTGAAGTGGACACAGAATCATGACAGAGTCCACAAGTCGTACTCCGGAGCTGGTTTGAAAGAAAATAAAATGCTTGATTGGTTCTGGGCAGGGGCTGGGGGTGGGGGTGTCTTTTACAATAAGGAAACAAATTCTGGTATACAATACCTATTTTGTTTCTTCATGTTTGCCCAGTTGTTTGTTTCAAAGACATCTGCTTCCAAAAAGTTACGTTTCTTGGCTCCTCCTTTCCCTTGGTATTGGTGGGTCACTTATAGCCCTTGGAGTTAAGAGCTTCAGTGTCATGTCCCTACTGCTCTGTGACATTTGAGGTCTTTGGGGTTTTTGCTGTTTCAAGTGATTATTATAGCTTCAGAGTCTGTGGTGTGTAGAGACACTGTGCTTCAATCTTTGAGCGCATTTTTGGTATTGAGAAGACAAACCCCTGCATTGATATATGTTGGCATAAAGCACTTGCTTGCACTTTGCTGCAATCCCATGAAAGAGGGAGGATACCATCACCATTGTTTTCAAAGAGGAAACAGAGGGCGAGAGAAAATGAATGACTTGTCTATGGCCATGGGAAAAGTAACTGTCAGAGCTCCGTTATACCTCCTGTCTACTGACTCCAAGTGCCAGGCTTTTTCTATTATTTGTGCTATCTTTCAGAGAAAGATCAATTTCAACTATTTCATGACCATGCACTTATCTGTGGAATTATCGTTGGTGATAAAAAGTTCTATAATTTGTATTCTCTTTTGATAGGCAAAGAGTGAACAGATAACTGATTTGTGGCATGCCACTCATGATATTCCCAAAGCCTGTGGATGTCTGACTTTGGAAACAGGGTCAGCTTAGTCTGCAGACACAGTATTTGCTTAGGGTAATTTTTTTTTTTTTTGAGACGGGGTTCCACTCTGTTACCCAGGGTGGAGTGCAAAGGCGTGATCTTGGCTCACTGCAACCTCTGCCTCCGAGATTCAAGCGATTCTCTTGCTTCAGCCTCCTAAGTAGCTGGGACTACAGGCATGTGCCACCCACGCTTAGCTAATTTTTGTAATTTTAGTAGAGATGAGGTTTCACCATGTTGGCTAGACTGGTCTTGAACTCCTGACCTCAGGTGATCTACCCGCCTCAGATTCTCAAAGTGCTGGGATTATAGGTGTGAGCCACTGCACCTAGCCATCTTAGGGTAATATTTTTAAAGAAACTTAAGTGATCACTTTTCTCCCTTGAAGGACTCATGTGGTCAAGTTGGGGTTATACCAACATGGCATGATGTAACATTCAGCTTTTAGAGACCATGTGGTTGTTTCCTGAGATATGAAAACTGCAGTCTGCTCTTCAGCCTGCACACTCCTTGCCCAACAAAACCATTGGCATTCTTGAAAGTTCTGCCTGGGTACAGCACCTGTATTCCTATGGTGGTATAGCACACTCTAGCCACCATGAATCATGTCCACTGTGATCATTTCCCTCTGCACAATTATCTGCCCACAACTGAGAGAGTCTTAACTTGCTAGAATAATGGAGACTCTTCAGTATCTGTCAATTTCCCCATGTGGCAATTCAGTTCATTGCATGACAGCATCATCAGAGTGTTGTCAAGGGCATAAAAATGGCAGTGCATGTTGCCTGATGTTTTTACAGTGTGTATTGTAATGGCCAGGGCTTAGAGGTAGGGGAAAAACATGTGAACAGCTTTGTGACAAGAGTTGCTATTATAGTGTTTCTTTCTAAAGCAACTTCTGAGTATGAATGTGAAAGGTAGCCTAAACCATTTAATTTCTGAGCTGACTCAAAGAGCATTTTTCTTTAATGATGAATGTAATCATCAGGACTTTCTTCACTTTTGAGGACAGAGGGGAAATATTATTTAAAAAAAAAAGAAATAGCAAGTTAAAAATATACCTTCCTGGATTATGGTCTGTAGAATTTGCAGTAATAGAAAGCTTAATGCCTCTATTGTAAGTGGAGATTCGACTCAATGTGTAAATGATTTCTGTGGCTGCAGATATCCCATCTTTTCAGTTTCTATTTGGATAGATTGGTAATTTTATTTTCTGAAGTCTCTATTTGCCAAATGCTGCCCTATCTTTACACTTAACTTAGTGTTGGTTTAGGTACATTGATCTCTACCCCACAATAGGTTCTAAGTCCCTTGCCAAGATCATTATGCCACTGATTTGCTAAAGTATTGTAAGTGTTCTTAGAGTTTCAGCTCTGAGCATGTTCCAGGTGCAACTTTGACAGAGAACTAGTAATGTGAAACTAGTAATGAGAACTAGTAATGTGAAAAATAATATGTAAAAAAATAAATTCATATCTAATCCAAGAAGCATGTTTTACTTACTTTTTGTTTTTGTTTTTGAGATGGATTCTCACTCTGTCACCCAGGCTGGACTGGTGTGGTGCAATCTCGGCTCATTGCAGCCTCCACCTCCTGGGTTCAAGCGATTCTCCTGCCTCAGCCTCCTGAGTAGCTTTGACTATAGGCACTCACCACCACGCCCAGCTAATTTGTGTATTTTTAGTAGAGGTGGGGTTTCGCCATGTTGGCCAGGCTGATCTTGAACTCCTGACCTCAAGTGATGCACCCACCTTGGCCTCCCAAAGTGCTGGAATTACAGGCGTGAACCACCACACCCCACCTAGTCACTACTTTTCTGTTGCTTAGTTGTCTCAAAAATCACAGACAGGGCTGGATGTGGTGGCTCACGCCTGCAATCCCAGGACTTTTAGAGGCCAAGGGGGGCAGATCATGAGGTCAGGAGTTCAAGACCAGCCTAGCCAACATGGCGAAACCTTATCTCTACTAAAAATACAAAAATTAGCTGGGTGTGGTGGCATGCGCCTGTAATCCCAGCTTCTTGGGAGGCTGAGGCAGGAGAATCGCTTGAACCCAGGAGGTGGAGGCTGCAATAAGCCAAGATTGCACTCCAGCCTGGGTGACAAGAGCAACACTTTGTCTCAAAAAAAAAAAAAAAAAAATCACAAGTAACTGATTTGATTGTGTGTATGTGGTTTTAATTGCTTGTTCTTTTCCCATCTGGGGTGTTTGTACTATGGTAGAGACCTTAATAATTAATAAATTGACCAAAAGGAGAGGTAACAAGCTGCAGAATAACTCAGGCAAAGAGGTGATCAATCTGTGATGGAACCAGACTCCATTAAAAAAAAATTGGCAGGCCGGGCGCGGTAGCTCAAGCCTGTAATCCCAGCACTTTGGGAGGCCGAGGTGGGTGGATCACAAGGTCAAGAGATCGAGACCATCCTGGTCAACAAGGTGAAAACCCGTCACTACTAAAAATACAAAAAATTAGCTGGGCATGGTGGCGCGTGCCTGTAATTCCAGCTACTCAGGAGGCTGAGGCAGGAGAATTGCCTGAACCCAGGAGGTGGAGGTTGCGGTGAGCCGAGATCGCGCCATTGCACTCCAGCCTGGGTAACAAGAGCGAAACTCCGTCTAAAAAAAAAAAAAATTGACTCAGTCACTTCTCTGTTTTGTTTTGAGAAAGTAAAGTTTCCCCTCCATCCAACAATTCAAATTTGGCTGAAGCAAGTTTCCTTGGAGTCTTTTATGTAAACTAACATTGGGAAGGTAACAGGAGGATTCTTTCCTAGGAATTGGCACACATGGGTTGGTTCTACAGAACTCCCTAGACCTAGAATGAAAGGAGTAAAGAAGAAATGTCCTTTTCTGGCCACACTTTAGCAACTTGCTTGTGACTATCAGGGATGAATCTCTTCAAGTCTTGAGTTAATACAGATTTCTGGAGCTCATAAACTACTCAAGAATTTTAAACAGTTTTAAATTGGAGAATTGGGTAAAATCTCCATATTTGGTTCTGGAAAACTCATATCATGAGTTTTATTTGACTAAACTTTGGACTCTGCTCAGCTTTCAGTTCTGTTTTTTAAAAGTAGAAAATATTCCACTTATGCATGGAATGCTTGCCATTCAAAATCATATGAGTTGACAGGATGTTTTAAAGATCGTTATTTTTTTATGGCAAGGACAGTGTCCAGTCTGAATGATGATGCTGGAGAGATTTCTCTGTATTCCATTTCTCTCCCCAGTCACTCTTGATTCTGAATCTGTCTCTTTCTACTTTCCTTCTCTTGTGTCTGCTATTGAGAGAGGAAATAACATAACATTTATTTTCATATCACTCAGAGGTAGACATCATTAGCACTCTTGCAGAAAAGAAAAATAAATTTTAGAGAAGTCATATACCTTGCAGAAGGTCACAAGCCAGTAAGAGTCTAGCCCTAGTCTGCCTGGAAACAAAGTAGATGCCTTTTTCACCCAATCACACTGTCTCTCACTATGTCTATGTTAAAACTGATGATGCCCTCTTGAAAGGGGAAGCATTCTGTGGAGTTGGGATTCTGTTGTCCTTGTCATGCAATTGACATTATGTCATGACATGCCTAATACATACTCATTTCTATTAAAAGTATACTGCAGGACAAAGAAATATCCTAGGACTCTGCGGATTTGTGGTTGTACCCTGCAGTCTCTCTTTAGCTTCTGCCCAGAACACATTCGGTTTTTATTATTGAGGTGTTCTCTCATCTGTGCTGCTCTGCGTCTTTGGCAGGGTGCTTCTGCAGAGCTAAGCCTCTGGCAATGCTCAAAAATCATTATACTATCTCAGATGGTGACAGGTATGAAAAAGATCATGACTGTTGGACTAGCTGATTAACTAGCAGTGACAGTTTGCTTTAAAATATATTTGGTTTTTATAAGAACTGACATGATATTGGCACCAAGAGGGACAATCATATTCATTCCTATAAAATGTTTCTTAGGGCCATGATTACAGATAGATAAAAGGGCCAAGCAGACCTTGAAGCAGAACCAGTGTAAAATATCGCATGCTATTTTAATTCTTTATGTTTTTAGAAGAAATACTGCTTTCAACCTCTCTTTGGAAGTTGCGGGAACTTTGGTTGACTTAAGCCAGTGATGGTGGATTTATTATGTAAGAATTGAAGGTTTGTCTTTTTCAGCTACAAAGATGATGGAGACATGTGTCATGCATAAAATTCTGCAACTATATGGAACACCATCACGTATCTAACTTGTAGATGAGAGGCTACATATTTGGAAAATTGTTTTGAGCTTTAGTCACTAGTTTTAAAAAAATTTTCCTCAACCAAAATTTCAGGAAGTACAGTCTAGTAGGAGCCAGGATTTACATTTAGGTAACAAAAGTCAAGGGACGAAATTCAGAATATATTTTCATACAAGAAGATTCACTTGGTATTTCTTTTTTCTTTCTTTCTTTTTTTTTTTGAAAGTCTCACTGCGTTACTCAGTCTGGGGTGTAGTGGCACAATCTCAGCTTACTGCAACCTCTGCCTCCTAGTTCAAGCAATTCTCCTGCCTCAGCCTCCTGAGTAGCTGGGATTATAGGCACTCCAATTCTCCTGCCTCAGCCTCCCGAGTAGCTAGGATTATAGGCACCCACCACCACGCCCAGCTAAGTTCTGTATTTTTTTTTTCAGTAGAGACAAGATTTCACTATGTTGGCCGGGGTGGTCTTGAACTCCTGCCCTCAAATGATCTGCCCGCTTTGGCCTTCCAAAGTGTTGGGATTATAGGTGTGAGCCACTGTGCCTGGCCTCACTTGGTATTTCTAAACATATGCTTTTGTGCTGTGTATTGCACAAACATGAAGAATATGGAATTTATCCCATAGGATTTTACTGTTTAACAGATCAATATTTTTAAAAGGTTATAGTAACCATCTTACCCATAAATGTGTATTTCGTATAAGAGGATGTTCCCAAAATGTTCTGTGGGAATTCAGAGAAAGGAGATAGCTAACTGTATTGGGATGAGTCAGGAAAAGATTCCCTAGGGTTGGTCGTATTGAAGCTGGATATGAAAGGATACAAAGTCATTGTTCAAGAAGAAAACGGGTATATTTGAAAGAGTACATTCCAGGAATAACATGTAACTTGATAGAGCTGAATCATGGGGTACATGTTGGAGGAGGGAGAGGAGAAAAGGAGCAAAGATAAGATGGTTCCAAGAGGTTAACAGTAGTGTTTACCCTTCTGAAGCATATACATATTTTTGATAACTGTTTAGAATCAAAAGAATCCTTTTTGTAATGGAAAATTTCAACCATATACAAAAATAGGCAAAATAGTATAATGAACCCCCATTTATTATCTAACTGTAACAATTTTCAATTCATGGTCACTTATTTAATTTATATCCCTACGCATGTTCTCCTCTTCCCATATTAGCTTGGAAGTAAACCCCAGATATTTCATCATTCCATCCGTAAATATCTTAGTATGTGTTTCTAAAACGTAAGTTCTCCTAAAAAGTTCACGATGTTGGCAGGGCGCGGTGGCTCATGCCTGTAATCCTAGCACTTTGGGAGGCTGAGGTGGGCAGATCACGAGGACAGAGATCAAAACCATCCTGGCCAACGTGGTGAAGCCCCGTCTCTACTAAGAATACAAAAATTAGCTGACCGTGGTGATGCACGCCTGTAGTCCCAGCTAATTGTGAAGCAGAGGCAAGAGAATCACTTGAACCCAGGAGGCGGAGGTTGCAGTGAGCCAAGATCATGCCACTGCACTGCAGCCTGGGCAACAGAGCGAGTTTCCATCTCAAAAAAAAAAAAAAAGAAAAGGACGACATGAATCCATTTGCATTCTGGGGAAAAAAGTCTCTGAAAGCAATGAGGAGGACAAATTAGAGAGAGTAAAATATTGAAGACCAAAAGAAGACTCCAAAGATAGCTGTGAATCAAGACAATGATAATAGAGAGGATGTAAACATTTTCAAAATATTTAAAAGGTAAGGTTGATTGTTCTTGAGATTAATTGTATATCGGTATATAGGAAAGGAGGGAGTTAAAGAAATTTTGGATGTTTCAGTTTGAATAATCAGTGTATGAGTATGCCATTAGCCTATATAAGGTAGGGATTCCTTAAAAAGCAGTTAGCCTGGTTCAGCATTATACAGAGACTATTGGAAACAAATTAAAAAAAAAATAACTTCTTATTACCCTTAAACACAACTTTGAGATTTTCACCTGTAGTCCCAGCTACTCAGAAGGCTGAGGCAGGAGGATTGCTGGAGCCCAGAAGTTTGGAATCAGTTTGGGCAACATAGTGAGATCCCATCTCAGGAAAATAATAACAAAACTTTGAGACTTGGAGTATTTGGAATAATTCTGATTGTTTCACCTTAAGAAATCCATTAATGCCAGCCATGGTGCTTCATGCTTGTAATTCTAGCACTTTGAGAGCCTGAAGCAGGAGGATCACAGAAGCTCAGGAATTCGAGACCAGCCTGGGCAACATAGGGAGACCCAGTTTATTAGGCTGTTCTTGTATTGCTATAAAGAAATACCTGAGACTGGGTAATTTGTAAGAAAAGAGGTTTTATTGGCTCACAGTTCTGCAGGCTGCACAGGAAGCATAGTGGCATCTGCTTCTGAGGAGGCATCTGGAAGCTTACAATCATGGCAGAAGGCCAAGTGGGAGCTTGCACATCCATCACATGGCAAAAGCAGGAGAAACAGAGAGAGGTGGGAGGAGCCACACACTTTTAAATGACCAGATCTTGTGACAACTACTATTGTGAGAACAGTGCCAAAGGGATGCATAAGAAATCCACCTCATGATCCAGTCACCTCCCACCAAGCTCTACCTCCAACACAGGATGGCAATTCAACATGAGATTTGGGTGGGAACACAGGTCCAAACCATATCATCTGCCTCTACAAAAATTAAAATATTAGTCATGATGGTGCATGCATGCCGGCAGTCCTGACTACTCAGGAGGCTGAGGTGGGAGGATCGCTTGAGCCCAGGAGGCAGAGGTTGCAGTGAGCCAAGATCACACCACTGCACTCGAACCTGGCAACAGAGTGAGACTCTGCCTAGAGAAGAAAAAAAAAAGAAAAGAAAAAAGGAAAGAAGGAAAGAAATCCATTATCCATTAACAAAACTTTTGAAACATACAGAGAATAGCATCTAAAATGTTCAAAGGGACAGGGGAGCCACTTAGACTTAAAACGGAGACTTTTTTAGTTTATGTGATTAATAGTTATACAGCCATAAGGCCAGTGAACATGACTTGTTCACCAAATCCCAAACAACTAGATGTTTGAAAGAGACAAATTAAGAATAATGTGAGGAATTCCCTCCCCCCATTTTATGACAATGTTCAAACCAAAAATTTGAAAGAATTTTACAGTTAATACCCATATACCACCAATTCAATTCAACAGTTAAAAATGTACTACATTTGCTTTTTAACACATCTATCCATTTATCTGTTCATTGGTCTTATTTTTTCTTTTTCAAAATCCATTGCAGTACCAAGCATGGTGGCCCATGCCTGTAATCCCATTGCTTTGGGAGGCTAAGGTGGGAGGATACCTTGAGGCAAGGAGTTTGAGACCAGCCTGGACAATATAGCAAAAACCCATCTCTGAAAAAAAAAAAAAAAAGCCAGGAGTGGTGGTGTGTGCTTGTAGTGTCAGCTACTGGGAAGCTGAGGCCGGAAGATCACACCTGAGCTCAGGAGTTCAAGGTTACAGTGAGCTATGATAACAACACTGCACTCCAGCCTGGGTGACACAGCAAGACCCTATCTCTAAAATTTAAAAAAAAAAAAAATTAGTTGCAGACGGCAGTACACTTCATTTGTAAACATGTTATCGTGTATATTACCAACTAGAGTTCAATATTCGTTATTGCAGAATTAATATTTTACACGAGAGATTAAACTTATACATTTATTTTCTCAAAGGTAAAGGCTGTGATTCAAGAAGGATTAACACAATTCACGGCTGATTCTTACTCGATTATTTATGAAAGCAAAAACTGAGAACCTCTTGATTCTCAAAAGTTGTTGCCATCCAGAGCAGCCGCACTCTACTGCAGAATAGCCTTTGAGGAACTATCAAGTATTGTCCTGGCAGAGCCACGCTCCTCTCAGTGAATGTTAACTGAATTTTAATATAAAGAAACTGACACCTAGAAATGTAAGCTTTTTGCAAGTAACTGACAGAGCTGGTTCTAGGACAAATTACATCTAATAGTTTCTCATTGAGCATCACTCCTTACCTCTAACAACTCCGAATAGCAATAATGCAACACAGAAGATGACTTACTCGTAAAAAGGTAAAGCCTTCTACGTCAAGTCACTATGAGGTTGCTCAAGGCTCAATGGGACTGGGTAGCTGGGCAGTAGGAAGAGAGGTAAAATGAGCTCACTCACGCTCTCTCTCTCTCTCTCTCTCTCTCTCTCTGTCTCTCTCTCACACACACACACAGAGAACTCTTTATACACGATGGAAAAAAAAATGCCTGTGTTCATATTTACCCATTGACTTCCTCCAGAAGAGGATTAAACTGAAAATGATTAATACAGTAATAAAACAAAGGCTAAAATCCACCAGTTAGTCAGGTGGGGCATAAGTTTGGACCTAGAAAGCTTTAAAATGTTCTCCATTATGTCAAATTCTGACATGTTAAATCTTGCTGATTGGTTCAAGAATTAAAAATCAGGTTGAGATGATTTCTAAAACATAGGTTCATTCAACTGTTTTTTGTTGATAAAGATATTGAGTATTCATTTGGAAACTGAAAAACTTGGTCACATGGCCAGGCATTTGCCTATACAAGAAACTGACATTCTGATACTAGAAAAGATTTTAGGGGTTTGATTGCTTTTTTTGGTTTCCATTTTGATGTTATGGCATCAGTCTGTATCAGTGGTTCTCAACTGAGAGTAATTTTGCCTTCCGAAAGACATTTGGCAATGTCGGGGAATATTTTTGGTAGGCTCACTGGAAGTGGTGGAGTATTACTGGCATCTAGTGGGTAGAGACCAAGGATGCTGCTAAACATCCTAAAATGCTCATGACAGCCCTGCATAACAATGAATTATCCAACCAAAAATGTCTATAGTACCAACATTGAGAAATTCTGATCTATGTGAAACAATTGAAAATCTCACTCTAACATACCTTCAAAGACACTTTAGATGAGTTACATGCAACATTTTTGATTGTCTGCTGCTAAGCACTAAGTGGTATGGCTTAATACACTTGCAGAAATACTGCTGCTTCGGCATCAGAGTGGAAATGAGACGTCAAACGGCCAGTCCTTCAGAATGCAAAGCCAAGTTGGGTGGTTCCCAACACAGGCTGACAGGACTCTTTGGTGTCCAAAAGATCAAATGCTGGCAGGCAAGGATACTGATACTTAGCAGGAAAATATTCAAAGCAATGAGGGATACGTCATCGTTGCTGGGTTTTTGTTTTTTTTTTTTTTTTCCCCCCCAAGGTCTAGCTCTATTGCCCAGGCTGGAGTGCAGTGGTGCAATCTCTGCTTACTGCAACCTCCATCTCCCGAGTAGCTGGGACTACAGGCAGCACCACCCACCTGGCTAATTTTTGTATCTTTTGCAGAGAAGGGAATTTCACTGTGTTGGCCAGACTGGTCTTGAACTCGTGAGCTCAAGCAGTCCTCCTGTCTCAGCCTCCCAAAGTGCTGGGATTACAGGTGTGAGCCACTGCTCCCAGCTGATACATTGCTGATTAGAACAGAACAAAGGATCTTTAGGTTGTAAGTTATGGGACAGTTGATCCTGGGACTTGAGGAGTTCATTTCTCTGCTTCTAGCTTTTTTCATCTTCAAAAACTCAGGAAAGAGAACTTAGGGCGTCAGAGCAGGCTGATTTGATATACTCTTGCTGTCAATCTGATGACTGCATATCTCTGATATATGTGATTCTTATTCATGTTCCCCTTGCTAATTATAACTATTATCCATGTTCGTAACCACGTTCTTCTTCCTTCTTTCATATTACAACTGGAACCCATCTGCTTCCCTTTGGTTATCTTCTCTTCCTTCTGAGTTTTCAGCTTCCCCTACTAGATTATCCTCAGCAGTGTATATGTGTGCTTCAGTAACTCTCACCTTAAAAAATATCCTTTGCTTGCCACAACCTCTGCCAATTTCTCTTCACTGCAATTCTAAATGAACTTGTTAAGCTCATATTCTACACACGTTACTTTGTTCCTTTACCTCTCATTTACTCTTGCACTCACACCAACCTAGCCTGTACCCACAGTTCCATGAAACTACCTTTGTCAAGGTCACCAGTGACTTCCTTGTGTGAAATTTTTATAAAGCAGATGGTTTCCCTTTCTCTTCTTTTTTTTTTTTTTTTTGAGACGGAGTTTCGCTCTTGTTACCCAGGCTGGAGTGCAATGGCGCGATCTCGGCTCACCGCAACCTCCGCCTCCTGGGTTCAGGCAATTCTCCTGCCTCAGCCCCCTGAGTAGCTGGGATTACAGGCACGAGCCACCATGCCCAGCTAATTTTTTTGTATTTTTAGTAGAGACGGGGTTTCACCATGTTGACCAGGATGGTCTCGATCTCTCGACCTCGTGATCCACCCGCCTCGGCCTCCCAAAGTGCTGGGATTACAGGCTTGAGCCACCGCGCCCGGCTTCTCTTCTTATTTAACTTCTCAGTAGCATTCAACATGATTGACAACCTCAGCCTCCATTCTATTCCTGGCCTCATGGCACAGCATGCTTTTCAGTTTTCCTTCTTTCTCTCTGACAGGAGCTCCTTAAGATGCTTGGCTCCTCCTCCTCCTCTCTCTGACCTCTAGATGTAGGAAAGCCCAAGGCTTAGAAGTGGGTCCTCTTGTCCTGCCTCTATATACTTTCTTCCTGAGCCATCTGAACCATTGCTCACCTGGTGATAAAATCCCAGATGTTTCCTGGGAGCTCCAATTTGTATACATAACTGCAACTCGAGATCTACACATAGGAGTTTCTCACCTGGCCTGTTTAGTTCACACCCAGATACCCAGACCTTGGCATAATGTCTGGAAGGCAGAGACATATTTGTTGAGTCAGTAAAGAACTATTTGGATACCGGGCCTAAAACAGACACATTTTTTTCTGTGACAAGGTAAGAGTTAGCTGCTTTTGCTGTCAGTTACACTTTTATTAGATTAAAAGATAACATTTAGGCCAGGCACGATGATTCATGCCTGTAATCCCAGCACTTTGGGAGGCTGAGGCGGGTGGATTGCTTGAGGCCAGGAGTTTGAGACCAGCCTGGCCAACATGGGGAAAACTTGTCTCTAGTAAAAATACAAAAATTAGATGGGCATGGTGGTGCATGCCTATATTCCTAGCTATTTGGGAGGCTGAGACAGGAGAATCATTTGAACCTGGGAGGCAGAGGTTGCAGTGAGCTAAGATCGCTTTACTGCACTCGAGCCTGGGTGATAGAGCGAGACTCTGTCTCAAAAAACAAACACTTAAGCGTCATCCAGAAATAAAAAAAAGAAACAAGATACTATTTAATAACTGCTTATTGGTTGATGGATAGATTGAGGATTGAGTAATCAATTGGAAATGTATTAATGCATAATCTTTTTAAATTCTGATTTATTTATAACATAGAAATAATGCTATTATTTGTCAAATCATTTTAAAAGACACAGATAATAGTTTTTTAATATTCTGTGGAGAAAGACATTTACTACAGACAAAATCACACACAAGATGGTGTAGAGATTACATGTATTAGCAATTTCCGTAGTCTAAGGACTGCATTGCACTTGTGCCTGAACTCTTGTGGTTTGTGAGCCACAAAATATCATCAGTCCTCATTGTTATAAGTCTTATTTGAAAAGCTACCATTCGATAGTGTTTCTGTGATGTGGCTAGAATTATATAATTGTGCAGCCTTGCAGCCATCTGTACTGAGAGGTGCCGGGTCAGGCTGGTGGACAGCATAGCACAGTAGCCCCCGGCTGAGGCCTAGGCTAGAGCACAACAGACTTTCTGGCATCTGGCCAAGGTGCTGAAGGCTAACAGATGAACAAAGTGGAGAAGGAAGCAGCTTCATGGGCAGGAGTAAGGAGTAGTAGATCGAGACTTCGACAGGGTCATAGGTACTTCTGCAAAAGAGAAAACCTTCTGTTTTCAGAGTTGAATGCTTAGTCTGAGGTTGCTCATGGAATCTGGGGAGGAGATTAAAATTTCAGTACCTTAAATTTTTGTGACTCCAGACAGCTGATGGTGAGAATAAGGAAGTGAAGTGACTGTTTTTCTCCCCTTTTGCATTGGGCAAGTCCATTTACTTTAAGGTAATAAAAAATGACATTGAGTGGTAGAACCTCAGGAATATCGATTTCCCTTTGTCTTCTTCAGAAATCCTCTGGGGCAATTGGCCTTTGTGTGTTTGAGTAGAGGTCATGAAACTTTTATTACAGACCCCCTTCAAGCCCCCAAGGAAAGCTATGGGCCTTTACCCTACAAAGAAGCCCACGGGCACAAATACAGGAAATTCTGCATATGATTTCAGGGTTATATAGATCTCCAATCCTTGGTTGACGGCCTAGCTGTGGACAGAATGTTGTACCCCCTTCATATGCTGAAGCTTTAACCCCCTAATGTGACTATGTTTGGAAACAGAGCCTGTAAGGAGGTAATTATGGTTAAACAGGGTCAAAGAGTGGGGCTCTAATCTCTGATAGGGCTGGTGTCCTTATAAGAGGAGGGGATTACCCGACTTCTCTCTCTCTTCCATGTGAGAGAGAGAAGGCAGAAGAAAGAGGAATGTGGTGTAACTCACCGTTTGCACTTAGGCAAATCACCACAGGAAGAAGGTGGCCATCTGCAGGCCAGAAAGAGAGTCCTCACCAGGGACTTAGCCTCCAGAGCTGTGAGAAATCAGTTTCTGTTGTTTAAGCCATCCAGTCTATGGTGTTTCGTTATAGCAGCTTGGGCTAAGACAGGCCTCTTACCCTGGAAGCTGCTCTGGCCCGTACGGTAGCTGTGCTCATGCTTACTGATCCAAGGAGGGACCAGGATGAGGAGGGGAATGTTCTAGTGAGCAAATGTTCCGGGGCGGTGTATGGGAGCCTTGGAGCACTGAAGCAGGTCAGCCAGTTGTACCACACCTGGCTCGCTCTTCCCCCGGCTTCATGAGTCCCCAGAGACAGAGTGAAGTATGAAGGTCACCCAGAAGGACGATGTGCTGTCATGCCAAGTGTGTACCTCTTCTTTAGGAGTTCGTTTCACTGGGCAGGCTGTCTACCAGAAGCAAGGGGCCTCTTTGAATTTTCTTTCAGGCGTTTAATAAGAGGCATGTATCCTCCTAGACACAGTCATCCCATTTTGTAAAGAAGAGAAGTATCTCCCCATAGTTAAGGCTGGAGCCACCAGAGCCCTAAACAAACAACTGCCAATGTGGGAAGTATATTTTCCAGACAAATCCGCTCACCCCATCCTTTCCCCTTTTGAGAAAGCCGCCATTGTCCGACGCGGGTAGAATTTGGGAATAAGGACAATAGGAGCTGCGGTATGCAGGCTGGCTAGTCTGATACCTGGAGAGCAGGGGCAGAGTCCTTATTGGTGCTGTCAGAGTGAGTTTGGACTGGGCAGAGGAGTGCTTGAAAGTCTTTTCTGGAAGAGTTAAAAAGAGAAGCCAAGGTTTGAGTGGCTAAAAGTCACCAGCAAAATCTGGGATTCAATGTGACATGAGTAACTGAACAGTGTCAGGACCCAAGTGTTGGAGCCAGAGAATCAATGGTTTGTGCCAAGACCCATTTACAGTTCCCAGACTCTGCCTTCTCAAGCTCACTTCCATCAACTCGCCTTCACCCGTCTCAGACATCCAGACCTGGTTCAGACGTGCAGCACCCAACAGCCAGGGATTATAGCTTTTTATTGAAATCCCTGCTACCATTTTAGACCAGACTGCTGAAAGAAAAAAAAAAAAGTGTGTTGACAAGGAGAGATGACCAGATTGGAATAATCTTTACAAAATTAAAGAAAAAATCGATTTCCTTGAAATCAGACCAGTGAGCAGAAATTCCATGACTGATGATAGCATATAGCTGCTTCATTTCTCCAAATCAAAATGGCCAAAGGGTGACTTCGTGTCAGAAAACCTAGATGTTTTTAAAGCAAGTGCATTAGTTCAAAATCAGCCTACTGCCTCATATACTTTTTATGTCCCAGGGACCCTGGTATGAGTCTGGATTCTATAGAAACTCACTATGATGAAATATTTTCCTTTCTTCTACTAACTCACCATTTGCACTTAGGCAAATACCTTATCATTTTGGCCTTGGGGCTCTCCTTTATAGAATGAGGTAGTTAAACCCGCAACTAAGTAAAACATCCCATTGAAAAGTGGAAATATGTCACCTACTAGTATAACATCTTTCTCTACTGGAACTATAGCTTTTCTCTGAATAGACTAAAAACACTGTCAGAAGACGTGAATGACCAAGCTGATGAAACCAGGTGCTTAGAGACCAAGGCTTACAGCTGCACTGACCAGTTAATAACCCTTCCCTGGCCTCTGGTTTTTCTTTTTAGAGTAATAAACAATAACAAAAGTAGAACAGCAGTTCAACTTATATAGTCACTAATTATATAAGTGAGCCATTCTAAGGGCTAGAAATGATCCTAAAGGAGATTATCCTGAAGGGTCTACAGTGATAAATATCTATGATTTACTTGAGTCTGACATAGAAAAGTAAGCTGTGACTAGTTGTAATCAACAAATCCAAAACAACCTAGAGAGGAAGTGGGAGAGAGTGAAACTAGATACTCCCTGTAGTGTGTGGAATCTGAAAATATTTGCCTTTAAACATGAATAGGTACACTTTGTTTTTTTCAGGTAGCCCAGTGTGCATTCTAGTTTCTCTAAATTTTTACAAAGTAAGGTATTGAGGGGGCATTGGCACCCAGTCCCATGCTCTTCAGAAATCATTAATGGCTACCTATTTTGTTGATTATGAGAACTTTTTTATTAATATGAAGAATAAACCAGAAATCTGAGGAAACTCTAAAACTTGGAGGCGATCTAGACATTTAAATGATATTATAAGTAGAAATAAATAATAACGTGTTAGACTAACCAAGCTTGACAAATGCTGTAGATATCTCCAGATGTACTTTCTTGCTCAGACAAGAGGTGACATTTGTCTTGCAATTTGAAATTATGTTTTGAGTAAACGTATGTCAGAGGCTTAAGTAAGCAAAGTGACTGTCTTGTCATTCTCCCTTGGTCCAGTCCACAACAGTGACATTCCGAGGATCTGCACATTGAAAGGTCCTCCTTAGCTTTTGCAGCTGGGGGGTTAGTAGGTAGCCCAATGAGTCGGAGGTAGGGCCTTGCAATCCCTAATCTTTTTGGCACAAGGGACAGGTTTCGTGGAAGACTATTTTTCCACGGACAGGGCAGGGGGTGGGGTGGGGGTTGGGGAGATGCTTTTGAGGTGAAACTGTTGCACCTCAGATCCTCAGGCAGTCATTAGATTTTCATAAGGAGCATACAACTGACATCCCTCGTATGTGTAGTTCACAATAGGGTTTGTGGTCCTATGAGAGTCTAATGCCGCAGGTCATCTGACAGGAGGGGGAGCTCAGGCAGTAATGTTCCCTCACCCGCATGCACCTTCTGCTGTGCAACCGGTTCCTAACAGGACATGGCCCAAGGCTTGGGCACCCCTTGTTTACAGGACCAGGAAGATATTATAATGATGTAATGAGTGAAATGAATTAGAAAGAAGAAAAATTCTGGACGAGGCATGATGCCTCATGTTCATAATCCCAGCACTTTGGGAGGCTGAGGCAGAAGGATTGCTTGAGTCCAGGAGTTTGAGACCAGTCTGGAAAACATAATGAGACCTTGTCCCTTAAAAAAAGAAAACAGTTCTTTCTCTGTTTGGGACAAGTGATAGTTCACTTTCCTCTTAAACCTACTAAGAGATAAAAGGCACATAGTGGGATGGTAAATGGTAATGTCACTTGGTCTCAATTTGGGGAGACAGCAGCAGGTAGTAGAGGCTTTGGGGAACTGAGAGTCAGTCAGTTGCTTCTCAGCTCCATCCAAATGTTGCTTCATGGGAATGCAGCCCTAAAATTAGCAGAACTGATTTTTCCACAAGAATCTAGAAAACTGGATTTTTTTTTTTTTTGAGACGGGGTTTCGCTCTTGTTACCCAGGCTGGAGTGCAATGGCACAATCTCGGCTCACCGCAACCTCCGCTTCCTGGGTTCAAGCAATTCTCCTGCCTCAGCCTCCCTAGTAGCTGGGACTACAGGCGTGCGCCACCATGCCAAGCTAATTTTTGTATTTTTAGTAGAGACAGGATTTCACCATGTTGACCAGGATGGTCTTGATCTCTTGACCTCGTGATCCACCCACCTCGGCCTCCCAAAGTGCTGGGATTACAGGCTTGAGCCACCGCGCCCGGCCGAAAACTGGATTTTTAAAGTAAAAGTTCAGATTTGTAAATTTTCACAATTAATTCAAAAGTTTTGAAAGTTTGTTAGAGCCAGTCCTGTGTGGACCTAAAAATATATATATATGCATCTAGGAGCCAAATCTGTTTATAAGCTGTAGATGCCGAGTGAAGTAGAACTTACCAGCTTGCACCGTCCTCAATTTGTAGAAAAGACGAAGACTCTTGGTTCATTATTTATAAGTCTTTAAACAGGCTTTATCAGATCTCTTTTTATCAAAAGAGAAAAACATTTAAAAAGAAAGGCATTTGAGAACAATATTTATAGTGTGTGACTAGAAATCGTACTCTTGCATTTCATTCCTATAGCATCACAGCCAGAGTCCTTGGGTTAATATGGAATGCATGATTTTATTTTAGGATCCACAAGGACATTGACGTGAGCTATGGCTGATGTCAGGCTTATGGCATCTGTAGTCATCTTGCTGTGAATATGGCCCTTAATAAAGACTTCATTAGAATGATTCAGATAGGGCCTTTGTTATAACAAAGATACGGGGATTTGGATATATGTAGATGACATATAGAATTTTCTAGTTATCAAAAAATAAATGTTTGGGCCGGGCACAGTGGCTCACACCTGTAATCTGAGTACTTTGGGAGGCTGAGGGGTGGGTGGATCACTTGAGGTCAGGAGTTCGAGAACAGCCAACATAGTGAAACTGGCCAACATAGTGAAACCCTGTCTCTACCAAGAAATACAAAAATTAGCAATGTGTGGTGGCACACGCGTGTAGTCCCAGCTACTCAGGAGACTGAGATGGGAGAATCACTTGAATCCAGGAGGCAGATGTTGCAGTGAGCCAAGATTGTACCACTTCACTCCAGCCTGGGTGAGAGAGTCAGACCCTGCTTCAAAAACAAAACAAAACAAATGAAAAACAAACCT
This sequence comes from Saimiri boliviensis, assembly GCF_048565385.1. Lineage (NCBI taxonomy): Eukaryota > Metazoa > Chordata > Mammalia > Primates > Cebidae > Saimiri > Saimiri boliviensis. Next base: position 33,188,975 of record NC_133449.1, read on the forward strand.
GTACTCCCATCATATTGCTTTAAATGCATAAAAGCAATACGTTTTGGGTCTTGAGTATTTCTTGACGTTTCAAGTATAGATACAGCTTTAGATATTTCGGCATTTTTTTCCCTACTCGTTGATTTTTTTTTTTTAATGGTAGCTTTTTGTCTTTTCTCCCAATTCAAGTATATAGCAATAAGTTAAGCTGAGATTTATAAATTTTCATTTCTATTTTTTCTGTTTTAATATAATAAAATAATTTGTGTTGCATTTAGTAATATAGAAGTATCTTTTTACCTAAATGCTTGCTGAATACTTTCGAGTTTTGCATGATTAATAGTTAAAGGGTGCTAAGATAATTAAATAAATATATACATGCTCGGTTTCATGAACTAGAAATTAGAAACAAAGTTTGAGAAGAAGCCGCTAGAAATGAGATATTGCGGTGAGATAAAGATTGACAAGGGTCTAAAACTGTGAACTTGCAGACTTGTGAAGTCCCCACGAGTGACCACAGAAGCTGATGAGGTTCTCTCTTTCACTTTAGCCCCAGCTTGGTTTCACTTACTATTTCAACTCTTGGCTATCCTTATTATGACTAGTCGATATGTTAGCAAAACTTTTGGTGGAAATGTTTTTATATAATATCCACTCCTCAAAATGGTTTTAGGGACATTAATAACCTGACATGCATTTATTTTCATTCCACAGAAGAGTAAATGCAATGTCCAGACTTGGATTCCATTTCAAGATCCATTGGTACACTTGATATTACTGACATTTCTAAATGTATCTACTGAAATCTCCCGTTCTTTTTTTAAGTATATGTGCTGCCGAAGCAAGTACAGAAATCTCCCGTTATTTAACCTCTTTGTGGGGAGATAGGCATCTTTGTATTCCCTGGGTACTTCTTGTGTGTGCTTAATAAATACTTCTTAAAAATTAGACTGTAATCAATAAAGATATTATTGAATGGTTTGGGTGGTAGGCCCAGAGATAGGTAGTTTTTAACCTACCAAAATAATGAATAATACAGAGTAAGAAGCATATTATAGAATTTTCACTTACCAAAGGATGTACTAAGTCATAGTAGAAATGAGATTTAAACTAGTTCTAATTTCATGACATAAATCTCTAGCCTACGCTGCCTTTTCCACCTTCCTTTCTCCAACCCTTCTTTCCTCTCTTCTTCTCTTTCCTTCCTTTCTTTGCAAAATGGGTATATGTAGGTAAAATATATGTGGCTTACAAATTTGAGAGTGACAGAAATAGAAATCATTGCATCCCTACGTAGAGGGCACTTTTTGGTCCCTTACCAAGAAAATATTAACAGCAGCTAACACTCATTGAGGATGTACCATGTGCCAGTCAATAAGCCCTTTCCCTGTAATTAACTCATTTAGTTCTCATAACAACCCTACAACACAGACATTATTATTATTCTATCATATATATAAAGATACAGACACACAGTAAATTAACTTGCCCCAAATCACACAGTTAGAAAGTTTAAGAATCGATTTTGATCCCAGTGGTCTGGCTCTAGAGTCCAGGCCCTTAACCACTGTACTCAGAAAAGAATTCATTAAAGAATGAGTAAAATAGGAGCCGCAGTGGCTCAGGCCAGTTGTCCTGGTGCTTGAGCAGGCGAGGCTGTGCTTTCAAGGCCAACCTGGGCAACATAAGAACCTCTCATTCATTAAAAAAAAATTTTTTTTATAAAGAATGAGTAAAATGTGTAAGGCCCACAAGAAAGTACTACATTGGGTTATGTCACATGGCTTTCACAGAATCTTTAGTTACGATATACAGAACATAATAGTCCCTCTCTCCCCTTCAAAATGTTTTTGAGTGAAAGAATGAACAAATACATACTTTAATCCCAGCTTTAGGACCTCACCATGCTTGTGAGCATTCCTGCTTTTCTACGCCTCCCTGCCTTCAGTGCTGTGTTCTCCTCCTTCTCTCTGACCAATGTGTCCCTGCTTGTGCATAGCTCGGTTCTATGAGTCACCTTGCTTTTACCTCTCAACTCTTTCATGCTGCCCCATGTTGTAACTTCTGTCCATGTGTGCCCACCTCTCTAGATCCTCAAGCCTCCGAGATCACAATCTGTGCCTGACATGTACTTGTACCTCTGCCATGATGTTAATCATAGCGTCTGGCACAGAAATAAGTGTTTATTCAACAGATGAGAAAGTGACTGAAGAAGTATTCACTGTAATTTTATCCTCTTGAATAATCTATAATACTAAAAATTGGGAAGCATATCTTGAAATTCCATTATGGGCCTGCTAATATAAAAGGAATAAAATTATTCAATAATCAAAAGAGAAACATCAAGACAAGAATAAGGTTAGACCCATCCCCAGCCCCCCTCCCATTTCTGACCTCTGTCTGGTCCTCTCCTAAGATTCATCCCGTCCCTGGTCCTAGTCCCATCCTGGACAGTGAACCCCTCCCTAAGGCGAGCCACCTATCTCCCTGGCCTTGTCCAGACACCTAATCCTCACTCTATATAGTAATTAAAACCCTAGTTTTTGGCCAGACATAGTAGCTCAATCTCAGCACTTTCGGAGGCCTAGATGGGTGGATTGCCTGAGCTCAGGAGTTCAAGACCAGTCTGAGCAACATGATGAAACCCCATCTCTACCAAAAATACAAAAATTAGCTGGGTGTGGTGGTGTACATGTGTGGTCCCAACTATCCTGGAAGGTGTGGGAGAATTGCTTGAACCTGGGAGATGGAGGGTGCAGTGAGCTGAGATCATGCCACTGCATTCCAGCCTGGGCAATGGAGTGAGACACTGTCTCAAAATAAATAAATAAACAAGCAGACAAACCCACCCCTCAGTTTTGGGTGTGTCAATGCACAATGTTAATTTATAGCGAAATCTTGGCATTTTAAAAAATCTGAAATATTTACATAAATGATTTGACCCAAATCACTTGTAAGGGTCAACTGATCAACTGATTTGATCACCTATGTCTTGAACTATACTCAGAGAATTACAGCTGCATTAAGATATCAAATCCGAAAAAAAAGGATAAGATTAGAGAAGAAAATTAAAGAAGAAACCAATTTGAAATTTAGAGACCATGTCAGAAGAATACGATAGCAGAGAATGGTAGTCATGTAAAGTTATTAGGCAGGCTGGGCATGGTCAGGAGATTGAGAGCATCCTGGCTAACACAATGAAACCCCATCTCTACTAAAAATACAAAAAAATTAGCCAGGAGTGGTGGTGTGCACCTGTAGTCCCAGCTACTCCAGAGTTTGAGGCAGGAGAATCGTTTGAACCCAGGAGGCAGAGGTTGCGGCGAGCCAGGATCACACCACTGCACTGTAGCCTGGGCAACAGAGCGAGAACACACACACACACACACACACACACACACACACACACACACACAAAAGATATTGGGCATATTTTTGGGCTACGGGCTAAAAAAATACAGTCTTGTTCTTAAACCTGTGGAGAGACCAATAGAACCATTCAGTAACATTTTACAAAGCTAAAGGAAGTCCGTATGCTGAGTGCCAAAATCCACCTGGAAGGGTGAGGAGAGAGGAGAAAAATTCTGGAAAAGTGGGTAGGGGATTGCCAAGCAGAAATATTGAGAAAGGAGAGACATTCAAAAAAAATAAATAATGTGTGCAAAGCATGGGGTCTGTGAAACCAGAGTTCCCTTTTACAGCGTATCACAGGTGCTGGAGGAAACAGGAAAGAGGAGTGAGGGAATGTGAGGGGCAGGATGTCTGTGCCATGGAAAGAACTTTCTATTTCTACATGACAATGGGGAACTGTGGAAGAATTTTGGAGAGAGGAGTTCTGCGATCAATCTGTTAATTTGGAAAGATTGGTTTGGCCCCAGGGGAGAGGAGAGAGAAACAGGAACTGAGAATCAATCTAGAAGTCTGAGAAGTGAGCCACTGCAGTGGGGCAGGGGAAAGGGGACAACAACTTGAACCCAGGAGAGGTGGTGGAGATGAAGGGCGGTGGGCAAAGAGAAGAAGCAACTGGGAGGTAGGTGATCAGACTTGGGCATGAGGGATGGCAAAGGAGGGTGCTGGGAAATCCAGGGTGAGTCCCAAGTTTCTGGCACGGAATACTCAGAGGCAGGTTGAGCCATAGACCAAGGAAGGAAATATAGGAGATACAGCAGGTTAAAAAAGTGAGAAGGACATATTCTCTATGTCTTTTATATTCTGCTTAATTCATTTCCAAAGTGACTGTACCATTTCACATTCCTACATATTCTTTAATTAAAACTATTTCAATGAGACATGGTTCATATACCATTAGAACCTACCCCTTTAAAGTGCACAGTTCAGGCTGGGCATGGTGGCTCACACCTATAATCCTAGCACTTTGGGAGGCTGAGGTGGGTGAATCACCTGAGGTCAGGAGTTTAAGAACAGCCTGGCAACATGGCAAAAATTTGTCTCTACTAAAAACACAAAAATTAGCTGGTGTAGTGGTGTGTACCTATAATCCCAACTACTTCGGAGGCTGAGGCAGGAGAATTGCTTGAACCCAGGAGGTGGAGGTTGTAGTGAGCCTAAATCACACGACTGCACTCCAGCCTGGTGACCGAGAAAGACTCTGTCTCAAAAAATAAAAATAAAATAAATAAATGCATAGTTCAATGGTATTTAGTGTATTCACAAAGTTCAACAACTAACACTATCAAATTCCAGAGCAATTTTATCACTCAAAAAAAAAAAAAAAAAAAAAAATGGTGAACCCACTGCAGTCACTCCCCATATCTGCCTTCCCTCAGTGTCTGGCAACCACTAATCTACTTTCTGTTGCTATAGACTTGCCTATTCTGGATGTTTTCTATAAATGAAGTTGTACAGTATGTGGCCTTCTGTGTTTGGATTCTTTCACTTACCATAACGTTTTCAAGGTTCATCTATACTGCAGTATGTATCAGTACCTTGTTCCTTTTTATCGTTAAATAATATTCCATTGTATGGAGATACTTCATTGTGTTTATCCATTTATCAATTGATAGATATTTGTGTTGTTTTCACTTTGGGGAAATTATGAATAATACTGCTATGCACATTTTTTCAATTCTCTTGGGTATGTACCTAGGAATGAATTTGCTAGATCATATGGTCACTCTTAAGTTTTTGAGGAGCTGCCTAGCTCATTTCCAAAATGACTGTACCATTTTACATTCCCACTAGCAGTGGGTGAGGGTGAGATATGAAAACTTACCCAAAAGTTAAGTAGAACTTGCCCAAAGTGACCTGCTGGCAATAGAAGAGCTAGGATGCAATCCCGAGTCCGCCTGTCTCCAAATCCTACTCCCTTTCTCGGCAGTTTGTGTGTCGCTGGTCTCTGTTTGGTTTGGAATCATCAATGTAGATAGAGGTGGTAGTTGAAGCCACTCCTGTGGATGAGTTCAGTGTGGAGACGTGATAACCATTGGCAGTTTAGAGAGTCAGCAGTAGGAGAGGAGTATGCGGATGAGACTGAGAAGATATGATTAGAGGCATAGAAGAAAAACCAGGGAAGAGATGTTGCCAGGAAAACCAGCCAAAATGAGAATTTAAGGGAGGGTGTGGCCAAGAATTACTACAGTATGGCTGAGCCTTAGCAGAAGAAGAGAATGAAGAGAGCTTAGCGGGTATAATGACTTTTGCCAGAGTAGTTTGAATGGAGTATGGGGCCCAGAAGTGGAGGGGGAGTTAGATAGAGCTTGATTTTGGTGGTCTGAAGAGAGAACCAAATAGAACCAGCAATTCTGTTTGGCTGTGAAGGATGAGAGAGATGGCCGGTAGAGGGTTGCTAAATGTTTGTTTGTTAGTGTTTGGTTTTGGCCAGAAGACACCTCACATTTACTTACTTACGTAGAGGAAATTCAAGGGGAATTACAAGCTAGAGGAAGGAGACGTGATAAGACGCATGAACTCTAGGCAGTTACATCAAGAAGCTGGTGAAGAGAGAAGAAAGACAAGGTGCTGCTGGGCGCGGTGGCTCAAGCCTGTAATCCCAGCACTTTGGGAGGCCAAGGCGGGTGGATCACGAGGTCAAGAGATCGAGACCATCCTGGTCAACATGGTGAAACCCCATCTCTACTAAAAATACAAAAAATTAGCTGGGCATGGTGGCGCGTGCCTGTAATCCCAGCTACTCAGGAGGCTGAGGCAGGAGAATTGCCTGAACCTGGGAGGCGGAGGTTGTGGTGAGCTGAGATCGCGCCATTGCACTCCAGCCTGGGTATCAAGAGCGAAACTTCGTCTCAAAAAAAAAAAAAAAAAAAAAAAAAAAAAAAAAAAAAAAAAGACAAGATGCTGTTTTTAGGTGTGGGGGGTGCAGACACTTTCTTATGGCAGGTCAAGGGAAATTAGTTCACTCTGGACTTCCCTTCGTTTGTCTTAATTTGCTCGCACCTTAGTAAATTACAATTGATTAATTCCTCCTTTTATAACCTACCAACAGCATCCTTGTTCTCATTCCTTGGGCTCCTCTCTTTCCCTATTTTTTTTTTTTTTTTTTTGAGTCAGAGTCTCCCTCTGTTCTCTTGCGACCCAGGCTGAAGGCAGTGGCACCATCTTGGCTCACTGCTCACTGCAACCTCCGCCTCTTGGGTTTAAGGGATTCTCTTGCCTTAGCCTCCCTAGTAGCTGGGATTATCAGCACGCGCCACCACACTCAGCTATTTTTCTTTGTATTTTTAGTAGAGATGGGGTTTTACCATGTTGGTCAGATTGTTCTTGAACTCCTGACCTCAGGTGATCCACCCACCTTGGTCTCCCAAAGTGCTGGGATTATAGACGTGAGCCATCAGGCCCCGTTTTCCTCTAACTCTTTAACCTTTACTTTATGAAAGGTAGCTGCTTCTCCCTCTATCTTTCTTTCTCATTCTCTGTTGCTCTAGATCCACTAATGAGTCCAAAATACCCATCAAAAATCCTACTTTCTAGGAGTTGCGCCATTTCTTTCTGAAAGCTAATCTGGCATGCTAATGAACCAGTCTATCAAGCTCTAAAATTCTTAAGAACGCCCAAAGTTCTCTTTAAGGATTTTGACAGGCTGTTTCTCCTATGTAAATCTGTTATTAATCCATTTATAATATTGTTGAATAAAAAATGTATTGGACATTTCAAATAACCACTTTACAAATTTAGTTGGGAACATTTCACAATTTTAGGATTTCCTTTTTTCTCATTGTGATTTACACTCTTCAAACATTTTTGAAATGAATTTTTTTTGTTCTGTTGAGGAAGGCAGTGTAGTAGTATTTATCCCGTGTCAGAGATGATGAAAGTGAGCCTTAGAGAAGTTAAAGGGACCTAAGGTATTACATAATTTTTTTAGCCTCTTATATTTTCTTTCTTTCTTTTTTTTTTTTTTTTTTTTTTTAGGTATGGACTGTGATTTCTTTTCAGGAGTAAGGTGAAATTAGTTGATGTCTTAGATGGGAGGAAGACAGATAACGTTGCCTCTTGAGATTTGCTTTTCTTTTAGGGAAAAGAAGAACCATTTGCTGCAGGAAAAACATCTGAAATAAAAGGAAATGACAAAGTCATTAAGTGGAGCCTTCTAATTATGGGCTTCAAGCTGTATAACTTTATTTGAGAGCACAGAAATAATTTTAAACATACTGTTTTTTTTGGTTCATGTACTTTACTGTTAATTGATTCCAATAAAAAGTCTCGTTCCAAATCCCTGATTTCAGAAGTAATTTCAAACTGAGACTTCACTGTCCCATAGAAGAGTAGTGTAAACCTGTGGGTTTCTAAATAGGAGCAAGATGTTTTCACTTATATAACATAGTACAGTTTCTCTTAGAAAAGAGAAATTCATATTACATCTTCAGTATCTGTGTATACAAAGTTAGTGTCTGAATGGTAAAGGAAATCTATTAAAGCTTATCACCATCAATAGTGAAACTGAATAAGAAAATTAATAAAAAGAAAGCAGCATTGTGCAACCCCTATGCTTTTTGTAATGCTTTCTTTAATTTGTGCCTTTGAAAAAAATCCACAGATGGTTCAGAACTCAATATATACCCACCTGACCCCAATCATTTTCTCTGGTTAGCTTTATTTATTTGTTTGTTTGTTTGTTTGTTTATTTTAAGATGGAGTTTTGCTCTTGTTACCTAGGCTGGAGTGCAATGGCACAATCTTGGCTCACTGCGACCTCCGCCTCCTGGGTTCAAGCGATTCTCCTGCCTCAGCGTCCTGAGTAGCTGGGACTACAGGAATGTGCCACCATGCCTGACTAATTTTGTATTTTTAATAGAGATAGGATTTTTTCATGTTGGTCAGGCTGGTCTCGAACTCCTGATCTCAGGTGATCTGCCTGACACAGCCTCCCAAAGTGCTGGGAATTACAGGCGTGGGCCACTGTGTCCAGCCCCTCTGTCATCAGCTTTTAACCTAAATATTATTGTCTCACATGTGTTCTTACTCATTTTTCACATAATGATAATTTTTTTGAAAGCAAATTGCATATGTCTATCCTATGCCTAATTCTGGAATCATGTTCAGATATTTCCAACCACCTCACTGTCTGACACTATTAAACTTAGCCTGTATTTTCTACTGTAATTTTGTGACCCATAAGGCTTAGTATCTTTCCTGTCGAGAAGGCTTCCTAGATCTCCTTGGGTGGAATTTGGTCTCATTTTCATGCTCCCACAATGCCCTAGGTGTCTGTCTCTGTCATCAGACTTAATGGACTCATTGGTTTATAATAACTGATTTGTAATATATCTCCTGTATGGGATTGTGTGCTCTTGAGAATGGGCTCTCTACATCTTTAGCCTAAGTGTTGTGTTTAATGCTTAATAGACAATAAATGTTGGCTTTTGTGCCCCAACCAAACTAATGCCTTTCTCTGAGAACCTGGGGGTCCATTTAAAAGCAGTCTTTCATTATGTTAGTGCTTCTGGCTGCATGCCTGTGTAGCAACTTAGAATTCATGTTTTAAAATCCTTTCCCCTTGTTTTTAGCGACAGTCAACTTCCACTTCCAGCCTAGAGTGATGGCAGTTTAGGAGAGATTTTGCAGTCCAGGCTATGCCTTCTGTTCACATTCTCTTGCTTTTTCTTTCTGTGTAATGTCTTCATTCCCTTGGAGCCTCCTTTGTGTAGATTCTATCCTTGGAGATTGTTTCCTGGATCCAGTGGGATGATCCCTAAGAATTTTACTTATGCAGTTGTTAAAAATGCCTTCTTGTTCATAGCAGGCGCATGAGACACCAAGTACTAAACAGAAGTCAATAACCAGCTTAGAGCTCACCTCACAAGACCTCATTACATTTTATGGTAACAATTAAGTAACAAGCGAGATTTAGCTGAATTTTATTTATTGCTGGATTGCTGGGAGGGGCCTAGCCTCCCAGAGTTTCCTGGGGAAAAACCTCAACACAGTGACCAACATGAAGAGTACCTAAATGATTCCTTCTCTTCCTCCTCCATATCACCACCACCACCACCATCATTATGATCATCATCAAATCCACTCTGAAGTAAATGGAACAACAAAGGATTAAGGGAATGTGACTTTATTTCAGGGAATTTGAGATCAGGTACTTCCAGAGTATTAGGACCACAGACAGGATTCTTAGGAATATACTATTGGCTTTTTCGGGAGAAGAAAATATTGATCTTTAAAAAAATAATTTTTCCAATGTTTAAAATTTTAAATTTGGAGGCTCAAGTTTCCTGGTTTCAGGTTTTACTTTGGGATATTATTTAGAAAGTGAACACTCGAATTGCCATAGTGGTCTTAGCACTGCAGTGTGGTTGAATGTGTCCATCTGGAAGCCATCCAGCTACAGGTATCTGGAATGTATATGTGTCATTTCCCTTCTATGTTCAGCTGCAGCCAAATGCTAGGAAAATACTCCTTTGGTGGGACTGTGGATTTTTTTGATATTTATTACAAAAGCTTCTCCAAGATTCTGATTTTTCGTTCATATGTCAGATAGCTGTAAATATGTTAGATTGGTTGCCAATATTAAATACCAGTAACCAAGAAAACATAAATAAAATGCAGTTAAACCTTACTACTTGTTACCAGAAAATGCAATGAGTCCTTGTGAGATGAGCTCTGAGCTGGTTATTGACTTCTGCTCAGTACTTGGTACCAGTGATTGTCTGAGTTGCCAAGCTTGCCGTAATAGCGAAGGTTATTCATTTTCAGACAATAGGACCAGTGACAGAATGCTATGAGCCAAACACAGGGAATAGTAAACCTTTGTTCTAGACAATGTCTAGAAATTGTTCTAATGGGCAGGACTTAACAGCAGCTAAAATTTTTGTGAGTAGTAGAAAAACAAATTTTTGGAATAGGACTTGGCTTTGCAACTTAGCTAGTAACATGGTACTGGACAAATAATTTAACCTCTCTAGGCCTCTATTTCCTTATCTATGAAATGGAGATAATAAGACTTGGTTATGGAAGTGTTATAAGATTTATAATATAGATAATTTTTCCAGTGTTGTATCTGTCACATTACGTTGCCACCAATAAATGGTATTTGTAGATGCTGTTATTACTTCATTTTCTAAAATCCAGCACAGTGTTGATTATTAATTCCCCATTAGTGAAATCTCTTTTCAGGATTAAAAAAAATTTTTTAACCCAGGAAAATCCTATTACTATATTAAATAAACACATCCAATCCAAGAATGACAAAAAATACTTTAGAGTTGAAAATTACAGCATTAACTCTGGCTCATTCCTACTGTCATTGTTAAATAACCTTTGGAGATATTGCTTCACCATCCATAAATATGGGGGACTTTAGTCTTCACGTCATCAGTTGTGGTTCATTTACGATGAATGAATTTTGCTGTAAGCACCGGGCCCATTTCTTATATTTGTACTATCCCAGCAGGTTTGTGATAGAAACAAGTTTGACAGTGATGATAGTGTGACTTTCATGGAGCACACTGGGAAGAATGCCTGATTGAAGAAACTAAAGTAGAAAGAGAAATTCAAGGAACAGAGGAGTGAACTTAAAAGGAACGAGAAGGAAAATTTAAACAGAAAGAAGACCAACACAGAAATAACCAAAGAATTTCAAATATAAAGAGTAAACTGAGGCTGGGCACAGTGGCTCATGTCTGTAATCCCAGTACTTTGGGAGGCCAAGGTGGGCAGATCACTTGAGGTCAGGTGTTCAGGACCAGCCTGGACAACATGGTGAAATCCCATCTCTACTAAAAATACAAAAATTAACTGGGCATGGTGGTGCATGCCTGTAATCCCAGCTACTCTAAAGGCTGAAGTAGGAGAGTTGCTTGAAACTGGGGGGTGGAGGTTGAAGTGAGCCAAGATCACGCCACTGAACTCCAGCCTGGGTGACAGAGTGAGACTCAGATCATGAGAGCATTGGAGAATATGAGTGGCAGGGCAGAGATTCAGAAAGCCTGGTGGGGAAGGTGGGGATCATAAGAAAGGTAGCTCAGGTGGTAGTTGCTGGAGTAAAATATTTTGAATCAAATCAAAGGATGGAAGAGAAATGATTTTCTTTCTGTTGTCCAGGCTGGAGTGCAGCCACGGAATGTTGACTCCCTGTAACCTCCACCTCCCAGGTTCAGGTGATTCTCCTGCCTCAGCCTCCCAAGCAGCTGAGATTACAGGCATGTACCACCATGCCTGGCTAATTTTTATATTTTTATTCGAGACAGGGTTTCACCACATTGGCCAGGCTGCTCTCGAACTCCTGACCTCAAGTGATCTGCTCACCTCGCCCTCCCAAAGTGTTGGGATTAGAGGCATGAGCCACCAAACCCTGCCTGTTTCTCTTATTATTTCATTTCCAATGATATCTTAACGGCCAAGCAAAGCTAGGTGAAATGGGATTTGGGATCTGTGCCGTGGTGAGGACACCACCTAACAAATGCCAGCCTTGTTTTAGTTTTGAGGCTCACACATATGGAAAGTGTGACTAGACCATAACAATAGAAACTCAGAATTGCTCCTTCAATGCAGGGGAGAGTTCCCATATACATTGTTCCAGAAGTTATCTGAAATAATTTTAGAAACATGACATGGTGGGTTATACAATAGCCCAAAGAACAAGAAACACTAAATTTCCTCTCAAAAAATAAAAATAGGCCGGGCGTGGTGGCTCAAGCCTGTAATCCCAGCACTTTGGGAGGCCGAGGTGGGTGGATCACAAGGTCAAGAGATCGAGACCATCTTGGTCAACATGATGAAACTCCGTCTCTACTAAAAATACAAAAAAAATAGCTGGGCATGGTGGCGCGTGCCTGTAATCCCAGCTACTCAGGAGGCTGAGGCAGGAGAATTGCCTGAACCCAGGAGGCGGAGGTTGCGGTGAGCTGAGATCGCGCCATTGCACTCCAGCCTGGCTAACAAGAGCGAAACTCCGTCTCAAAAAAATAAATAAATAAAAAATAAATAAATAAATAAATAAAAATTAAAAAATAAAAACCCCAGAAGAATTGAAATATCAGCATTCTACTCTTGACAGAAATAATCCTGATAATTCTGGTTCCTTTCTTCGATTTTCACAATGGCTTTTGTACGTTTTCTCCTTGATAAACCTCAGAACTGTATCCATCATACCTTTTGGCAGATGACCATGTGTCCTTTTTAGAGTAAATGAAAGTTGCCAGACAGAAACTTCCTTGACTTCCTTCCATAAATATGACAAGTTTACCTATATTGATGCCCTTTTTTGGGGTCTCTCCTGCTATTGCATTGAAAGAAGTGGTCGTCGTCTTTATCCATAGTCATTCCCTCCACCTGCACGTGGATCCCTTACTCTTGTCCTCCCAGGGGCCATGTTACATGAATTAACTTCTCATTCTACTGCCCCTTCCTCCAATTCTTTTTCCCTGCTAATTCTTAGCACTTAAAGAAGCTCAGGTCTTAACTAAGAAGTCTGTAATAGATATCTAGAAGTTAACTCAACAATTCCCCTTCATATGATCAAAGGGAATAATGTAAAACAAAATTTCTCCTTGGAGTCTTAAGCATCTATAACTCAGGACCACCTAAGTGAACTCATCGTTTTCCTCCCACAAACTTGCTTCTCCTCCCCCCCACTCTCAATTTCTCATTAGCAGGGGAGTGGCACCATGACCCAACCAAATATCTAGCTACAAATCTAGGAATTATCTTTGAGTTCTGGTCATTTCCCATAGCCAATGGATCAGTAAATCTTTCTGAATGTATTTTTTTTTTTTTTGAGATGGAGTTTCACTCCTGTTACCCAGGCTGGAGTGCAATGGTGCGATCTCGGCTCACCGCAACCTCCGCCTCCTGGGTTCAGGCAATTCTCCTGCCTCAGCCTCCTGAGTACCTGGGATTACAGGCACGCGCCACCATGCCGAGCTAATTTTTTGTATTTTTAGTAGAGACGGGATTTCACCATGTTGACCAGGATGGTCTCGATCTTTTGACCTCGTGATCCACCCGCCTCGGCCTCCCAAAGTGCCGGGATTACAGGCTTGAGCCACCGCGCCCGGCCTCTGAATGTATTTTCAAAAGAAATTCTGCAACCAGCCTCTTCTTTCCCATCTCCACGGACACATGCTGGTTTAGACAACCATCATCTCTTGCCTGAATGATTTTAATCAATTACTAACTGGTTTCACCATCCTCACTGTAGGTCTTTACTACAATCTCTTCTCCATTCTGCAGCTGGAAGAATCTTTTAAAATCCAGATATGGGCCAGGCATAGTGGCTCATGACTGTAATCCTAGTACTTTGGGAGGCTGAGGTGGGCAGATCACTTGAGGTCAAGAGTTCGAGACCAGCCTGGCCACAACATAAGGAAACCTCCATCTCTTCTAAAAATGCAAAAATTAGCCAGGCATGGTGTTGCATGCTTGTAATCCCAGCTACTTGGGAGGCTGAGGCAGGAGTATCACTTGAACCTGGGAGGTGGAGGTTGCAGTGAGCCAAGATCACGCCACTGCCCTCTATCCTGGGCGACAGAGTGAGACCATTTCAAAAACAAAAAGGAAGCATCCAGATAATGATCATGCCACCCTTCTTTCAAGCAATGACTTCCCACCGCCCTTTGGATAAAGTATATACTCCTTACTAAAGCTTATGCTACTGTCATGAGCTACAACTGACTTTTTAGTTTCATCTCTTGCCATAATACTTTGGTCAATCTAAATGTCTTTTCGATTTCTCATAATTGCCATCTTCTTTGTAAACCTAAAACTCCTCAGGCTCCTAGATTAAATTAGTACCCCTCCCTACCTGCTCTGTGGTCCAATAGGGTGTTCTATTGTAATTGTTCATTTAATTCTTTACTGCAGTGTAAAGGCAAGGATTGTGTCTGTCTTGCTTATCCATTTATTTTTCAATTCCCCAACACCAGTCCCTTCTACCAGCCACTCTAGTATTCTGTTCAGTGTCTGGCGTCTAGGACATCCTCAGTAAGTATTTGTCAAATAAATTAATTACCTTTCAGAGTTTTTATTATTTCATTTACTAAATTCAATCTTAATTCTCCTATGGTGTATCAGGTAATATAATCACAGCACTTAAAAAAAAAATCTCATGTCTGTAGTAATACAGGGAAATTAAGTTTGCATATTTCCGGAACAATGAATGCTGACATCTTTGGCATTAATCTTTAAGACTTCAAAGTTTGTAACAATTACCACTTGTTTTCACAAAGCATTAGTCATTTAGGGAAACCTCTTTGTCTCCATATGGAGGTCGTATTAATGTAAAAAATATATATATATAGTCATTTATGTATAAAGATAATGACTGCCATTAGCAGGGAAGGATATTCAAGATTTTTTTTATCTTGGAATAGAGATAATGTGATAGACAAGACAATCTTTGAAAGTTCTAATATGGCCAACATCATTTCAAAAGGATTTGTTGAATACTTACTAGTTATAATTCACCTTATAAATCCTACAATTACTAGAGCCAGGAGAAAGCTTCCTGTCATTTTGGCATACTTCCTAGACACCGTCTGGGAATTTAGTCTACAGTATCTCTCACGGTGATTACCTAACTTTGGCTTGAGAACCTTTGGGAATTGGAGTCCCTTGCTGGTGAGGCTGCCTGGCCCATTAATAGGTCCAACAGTGTCACCGTATCTTTTCTCTAAACGAACATCTCTCTTCCTGTCGCTTCCACAAATTGATCCTCCACTTCAGGCCTCAACTTAAAAGACTTTTAATATGGGAGGGGAAGGGGTAGTGTGGGTAAAGGGAAACCCTTACCCTGAGCACTCAGCGTTTTGCAGGCTCCATGATGGGTTCACTTCACGTGACCTCACTAACTCCTTAAACAATCTAGTAAAGCAAGCAGCATTATGGCGTTTGACTCAGAGATAAGTCAGACTTTCCCCCATTTGGTTACTAAGGTTGAAACGCAATTTTTTTTTTTTTTTTTTTTTTTTAATGAAGAGGTTCTGAGTCAAGAGGCTGGTATGCTAATTTATATCTGTTAATGAATAGTTGCCTGGAATTGGCTTCCTTTTGTTATTTCTGAAATTGAGAGCACAGTTCTTTTTGTCTTAGGCAACTTCAGAAGGATGTTTTTTGACAAAGGTGGCTTCACAAATCCTTTTGCTACATGAACATATCGTAGCCTTTGAAATCACACCCAACAAAACTCTATTGCCCTTTAAAAATAAGACTTCTCTTTTAGAAATAATTCCAACCCTGGTAGAAATTTAACTGATTATGTCCCTTTCAGACTTGGGAGAAATGTCTGTGCTGGAGAGCAATAATTTTCATCACAGCCAGAGAGTACCTATCAACACTACAGCGAGTCCTAAACAAACAGCAAGTCCTAACGTCCCCGCTGGGAGACTAAACAGCCTGCACTAAAATAACATTGACATTCATGTTGAGACAATCAGTAGTGATTTAGGGTCAGGGTTTCATGGTCACAACCGCAAACTGTTTTCAGGATTTCAACGTCAGTGTTTGGAAATTCTTAATGAGTAATCCACTTATTTATGCATGAAATAGTAGTTTATGTGTATAGAACTTGGTTTTGTTGCATATATGGGTTTTTAATAGGCTTCATTTT
The DNA here is from genome assembly GCF_048565385.1 of Saimiri boliviensis. Lineage (NCBI taxonomy): Eukaryota > Metazoa > Chordata > Mammalia > Primates > Cebidae > Saimiri > Saimiri boliviensis. The sequence continues at coordinate 33,204,981 of NC_133449.1, forward strand.
TTAAAAGGCTCACTTGATTAAAAAAATCATGTTACCAAATAACTATTTTGAATATTTGCCCTTGTTAATTGGTTTTTGTGGGTGAAGTTTAGACAAAATCTCAAATGGCATCTAACTCAAAGTTTTTGAAAATGCTTTAACACAATGTGGATTCTTTTGGGTTACCATTATCTCATTCTGTGTGGGGGTTTCTTTCCATTCTTTTGTCAGGTTCTCCAAAGTACTTATCATTCAGTTTGAACAAACCATTTCTACAGACTGCTTCTTCCATGCATTTCCCAGTGATGCTAATTGCCCTTGAAGTTCATTTGGATTTGGAACTCTATCTGTATGGAAACAACAGGTAAGTATTTCTTTAAATTGTTGTAAATTATGTAAGAATTTTCATAAAACAAATAAATATGCCTAGAGAAACTAAAAGAAACATGCTATGATGTTAATAGGAGTTATCTTTGGATGATGAGATTATGGGGAACGTTTTCCTTACTGTCCTTAAATAATAAGTGTACACTTAAATAATAGGTGCACATTGCTTTTGTAATAAAGAAGCCTTATTTTGAAAAAAAGGCAGTGGCAGACACAATAATGTCCACACATAGGAAATGAGATCTCAGGTAAATGTGCAGGTGACAGAAGGCAGAGCAGAAACTCAGACACATCTATCTACTGATTGCAGAAACAGATTGTAACCTGATAGCCCGGCCCACCTGGCCCATTACATGCCAGTTTCTTTGCAGATCAGAAATATAACCCTAAACATGGTGATGAGTCTTTGTTTCCAGGTTATCTCTAACCCCTTATGGGAACGTCAACACCTTCCCCAGACAGCTCAGCTGAATAATTTTGGTTTTGAATTGAGAAACCAATTTAGTCTAGGCCTATTTGTTCTAAGTAGTATGTCTACTGTTCAGTGAGTAACAGGATAAAAAAAATGACTGTATACACATGAAGGTAATCAAACTTGTTAATTGTTCAGTCTTGATACTAATAGAGCTTACATTAGAGAAGTCAGAGAAGTTCTACCTCAGCATGTCTTGGAAGAGGCAAGTTCTCATAATGAATATAGGCAGATACTATTAAGTTTAGAAAACTGGCAGAAATTTTTGTCCCAGTGATGTTTACTTAAAGCTGATCTAGTAAACAAACTTTTAAAAAGTCTCTTAAAAACATACAGTATCAGCTGAGCATGGTGGCTTATGCCTATAATCCCAGCACTTTGGGAGGCTGAGGTGGGTGGATCGCCTGAGGTCACGAGTTCAAGACCAGCCTAGCCAACATAGTGAAACCCTGTCTCTACTAAAAATACAAAAAATTACCTGGGTGTGTTGGTGGGAGCCTGTAATCCCAGCTACTTGGGAGGCTGAGGCAGGAGAATTGCCTGAACTTGGAAGGCGGAAGTTGCAATGATCCAAGATTGCTCCGTTGCACTCCAGCCTGGGCAACAAGAGCAAAACTCCATATTTAAAAAAAAAAAAAAAAAAAAAAAAGACATCTATACACATTCATATAAATACTCATATTCAAAGACAAACCTATGACAAGTTTTATTATATTCATTTCCTCATCCATTAGTCCACTCATTCATTAATTCAGTGAATAATTTTTGAATATCTTTTATGTGAGAAGCAAAACCTTGGGCATTAGGGAGTGACACCAGAGGACAAACACAAAAATTTCTGCAATCTTGGAGTTTACGTTAATAGCACTATAGAGATTAAAAAACAAATAAACAAGTAAAATATGTAGTTTGTCAGATGGTGTTAAGTGTTACAAAGAAAAATAAATCCATGAAGGGAGGTAGGGTATGCCAAGTGAGAGGTGGGTGTGAGGTGAGAGGTGCGTTGTTTTAAATAGGTCAGGAAAGGCCTTACAGATAAGGTAACTTTGTTAAAAGATGTGAGAGTTAGTTCCAGATGTCTTTAATAATCTGCTTTCACAAATCATTTGAGCAGCAGAATTGGGAGAGCTTGGATCCAGTTTCTCTGCTGTTTTTATTGAACACTTGAAATAACCCTTTATTTTATGTTCTAAGGGTGGTACCTTCAGCACAAGAATCTGTTCTTTCACAGAATGAATAGACGGCAAACATTTTTCCCCCAAAGTTACATGCCTGGTGAACAGACTCATTCCGATGTCACTCCAGTGCTCTCACTGAACGAATACAACCATACATATGATCATTAGATATTTTTTTCTGTTCATTCACATGTTTGTTTTCTGAAGTTGACTATGAGCCCATTGAAGGTAAGAATGGGACAATGATTTGTTCATCTTGGCAGCCTCAATGCCTAACCCAGTGCCTGGCATAGGTCAGGTGCTCAATGATTGTCAGCTGAATAAATAAAGTTTGAGAGTAAAGTAGACATTGACTTTAAACAGCTCATGAGATGAATCCTCAGTGGCTTCATTTATCTACTAAAACATCTAAAGTGGATAAATGTCTTACATCATGACAGTCTTCCTCCTGCTTCAAGTCCTGTGGGGACCTGGCATCAAGGACCTGCTGTGTAAAATAAAGTGATGATGTCTACCCAACAGTGATGCTTTTGAGTAAACAGCTGTAAGAGGTTATTTCCAATCACGTTTTCCCCATGACAGTGCTGGCAAATGGGATAGCTGTTATCCCCACATTTTCCTTCTACCTCTGTAACAGATAATCTGCCTAACATCTTTTTTCTGAGATGATGTGGAGGAGTGAGACCCTTGACACTAGTTTAGCAGGCAAAAGTATGATGGTTTGTGGTATCCATGCTTGTGGAAGTAAGAAGAAAGGGAACACAGAAGCTTTATTTTATAGTGGAGTCCTGATACTAGGCCTTCATAATTGTATGGATTGGGGCAAGTTGCCAAACCTCTGTGAATCCGATCACCTCACCTGTGAACTAGGAATAATTATTACTACCTCATAGCCTTGTTGTGAAAATCAAGTTGGATAATATATGCAAAGCATTTGGTATGGTGCATAGTACATAATGTGGGTGTTAAATAAATTAACAGTAGCATTTTTACCACTGCAAAGAATAATCTTACTCTCAGGCAAATAGAATTTTTTATAGTTGTTGAATATTTATATAATCACTGAGGATAATGTTCATAAATATATTTGTATTAAAAAAATTTTCTCTTACACATCCTTTATTAATATCAAAGTAACCAAGTAACATTTATAGTATTCTTGAGTAGCTTATCACTTAAGAATACTAGGAAAGATGGCCGGGCATGGTGGCTCACTTCTAGCACTTTGGGAGGCCAAGGTAGGTAGATCACTGGAGCTCAGCAGTTTGAGACCAACCTGGGCAACATGGCAAAACCCTGTCTCTACAAAAAATACAAACAAATTAGCCAGGCGTGGTGGTATGTGCCTGTAGTCCCAGCTACTTGGGGTTATAGGTGGGAAAATTGTTTGAACCCAGGAGGTCAAGGCTGCAGTGAGCTGAGATCACACCACTGCACTCCAGCCTGGGTGACAAAGTGAGACTCTGTCTAAAAAAAAAAAAAAATGATATGAAGAAAGTATAAAAGATTGCATCCAAAAAATTTCAGCTATGAAGTGAGATGATATATAACAGGGAACATTTCCATGGTCTCCACACACATCCATGCCCAGAAACAGCTTAGCAGGTATTTTGGCATCATAAAGGTTCATGTAATCTCAGTCAATATGAAACTTTTCTTGTAGAAAGATACAGTCTGTGGAAGTCATTATCTTTTCAGGTAGGAAAGTAACGTTCTAATGGGGTCTGAACTCTAGACTAATAACTTTCTCTTGTTTTTTTTTAGAGTTTTCTTGAAGTACAACTAAGGACAGAGGTCACCACTAGTCACTAACATCACTGATTCACATGATTATGGAGATGGTCTATCTGATGCTGAAAATGTCTCTAGTTTTTTGACAACGGCTAAACAACCATGGGATCAAGTGGCCTTGGGAAAGCAGCAACGTTAGATGAACTGCTGCGCACGTGCATTGAGTTGTTTGGTATGATCCTTTTCTCCTTTCACCTCTTTCGGGTATCTCGATGCTCTGGCTTTCCTCTATTAGAGGCAAGTTGCTTGTGGAACAGAGTTCAGTCTCTGTTACCTTGGTATTTAAGGCCTTTTGCATTGACCCCAGTCTGCCTCTCCAGTTTCACTGCCCTTCGCATTTCTCTTCCTTTACTGCCCACAGCTCATACTGCAGTCCAACTGTGCACTTAATGTTTCTGGAACATTCCCTGCACCTTTCTACCACCATGCATTGGTCATATTCCTTTCATTGAAATTCTGCGTCAGGGCCGTCTCAGATGTTCATAATACCACTCCTAGTCTCCTTGATCAGGAATGCTGCTTGCCTCTTCCCTAATCCCACATCCCGTTGTAATTCCTGACAGCACACGGCATATGCCTCTGTGATTGTTTCTTGTTCTTTTGTCTCAGATGAATGTGAGTAGCACAGTTTACTGCATTCTACATTCATACACATCGTATCTACTACTAGATTATAGACTTTACAGCTGTATGCTCCTTGTGGTGTTGTTTTCATTTCCACCTAAAAATTCTGATTATCCCTTGCTGTGTTGTTGTTTTCATATCCACCTCTGATTTCTGGATTATCCCTTGCACAAAGAAAGTCAACTCACACGAGGAGTAGTTATTTATTTGAATTGATTACTATAGAAACCAGAGTTAAACCAGAGCAAGGTTGCCAGGTAAAATACAGGATGGCCAGTTACACTTGAATTTCTGACAAACATTTTTAGTGTAAGTGTGACCTAAATAATGCCTGGGACATACTTACACTGAAGAAATTAATCATTGTTTCTCTTAAATTCAAATTTAACTAGGTGTCCTGTATTTTTATTTATTAAATCTGTCAACTGTAGACCAGAGGAAGGGTAAGACCCACCTACCTTTACTTGCAAGAAAATACTAGCCGAAATAGGAAGTCAAAGATCATTGTTCTACGAACAATTTTTGACCCTAATCCTTCTCTGTCGATGTTAGAAAAAGTAGAGAATAGCACTGTTATCTCTTCACTTCTTGTTCTATTTTTTTAACAGATGACAATGGAGAGCTGAATAACAGTTATTTGCCAAGAATAGTTCTACTGATGCACCGATGGTATTTATCTTCCACTGAATTGGCAGAAAAACTTCTCTGCATATATCTTTTCAACTACTGTGTAATTTTTACAATCATAAATCAAGCTTTGTATTTAGATAGAATGTCTATCCAAAGCCAGTAAATTAAGATGAATAAATAGTCTTCGGTTATCCAGCTGTTTTGTGAATATATGTAGATGTCTAGATGAAACATAGCTGGATGATAGACCAGATAGTTGACTCTCCATCTGGATGTTTTGGCTGTACTTGAAGATAATCACTAAGATGTAAAATGAAGCAGGAACTGTAGGCTGGATGTTTCTAACTTGTCTCAAACATTTCTGTTGTTAGAGCAATGAGAGAATATTTAACAATCATTCGAGACCAAATTTATTTCTTCTGGGATAACAAAATGGTGGGCATAGAGGATGCAGCTTAATCATGTGGAAATACAGCCCAAATAAGATGCTCTTGCTTGGGAACAAACATCAATTTAGTTTTCACATCTCCCCTTGCTGCCAAGACACAATGAACATTCTAGCAGGTTTATTATGATTTGTTGACTGACACTAATTTTAGATTTTCTTCTGAAATACAAACAAAAACATGAATCCCATGGTTAAAAATGCCATTCCATAATGAGGGCTTTTAGCAGCCTACTACTTCTGTACATTCTGCAGTCCTGAAAAGTGATTGAAAGCTGATGACTGAAAATGCAGTCTCCCATTTGTAAAAGGTTCTATTCCCTGTGAGCCAATGCTTATTATATAATCTCTAATGCTGGTTCCTGCAGTCTTTGCCTTCTTCAAGCCCATGAGGCCCTGGAGATGAGTGATAACCCCTACAGGGGAGAGGGAGGCCTTAAAGGGAGAGATGCCATAGAGTGTTATTAGGGCCTGCCAAGGCTTCTGGAGCTAGTAGGGTGTCCACTTGTTCAGTTCAAGCTTCCTCCACTTTCTACTTCTTCTCTTCATCCTCCTCACAATCTCAGAGCAGAAAGGGATGTTAGAGAGTCTATAAGGTCTGTGAAAGTGAACAAGATCCTAGCCCGCAGTGGTCCAAGGGTTATATGAGTCCACTGTTGAAGTGTAGAACATAGGTAAGGATGGAGGGCATTGACTCAATCTGGCCATACTCCTGACAATCTAGACATTGTCCAAAGAATGTACCATCAACAGTGTTCTCACCCTTAGCGTGGCCACCAATTCATGAGACACAATAAAAAGGGATGTTTAGGCATAGTAATGTTTAATGTGGGAAAGGTGAAGACTACCTATGAATTGACATTTCTTTAAACTTTCCTCCCTTTGGATTCCTTGCTCACGCTGTATCCAGTGCCTGGCATATACACAAGCTCAATATAGATCTGTTAAAAGGAGTATGAATAAATACACTTGCAAGTAAATAACACAACTTGAGTACTAATATACCTGAAAATAACATTTTCAAATATTAAAGAAGAAGTTAGAGTACCCATACTGTTACACATAGCATAACCATAGGGATACGTTTTGAGAAATTCATCATTAGATGATTTCATACTTTTACAAACATCATAGAGTGTGCTTACAGAAACCTAGAAGCTGTAGCCTACTATATACTGAGGCTGTATGATACAGCCTATTAATCCTGGGCCACAAACCTGTATAGCATGGTGCTGTGCTGAATTCTATAGGCAACTGTAACACAATTGTGAGTATTTGTGCATCTAAACATAGAAAAGGTGCAGTAAAAATACAGTATAAAAGATAAAAAGTGGTACACCTGTATAGGGCATTAATCATCAATGGAGCTTGTAAGACTGGAAGCTGCTCTGGGCGAGTCAGTAAGCGGTGAGTGAATGTGAAGGCCTGGGACATTATTGTACAATATTGTAGACTTTATAGACACTATACACTTAGGCTACACCAAATTATAAAAAATACCTGTCTGTCCTCAATAATAAATTAACCTTAGCTTACTGTAACTTTTATACTTTATAAACCTTTGAAAACTTTTTTTTTTCTTTTCTTTTTTTTTTTTTTTTTTTTTGAGACGGAGTTTCGCTCTTGTTACCCAGGCTGGAGTGCAATGGCGCGATCTCGGCTCACCGCAACCTCTGCCTCCTGGGCTCAGGCAATTCTCCTGCCTCAGCCTCCTGAGTAGCTGGGATTACAGGCGCGTGCCACCACGCCCAGCTAGTTTTTTGTATTTTTAGTAGAGACGGGGCTTCACTATGTTGACCAGGATGGTCTCGATCTCTCGACCTCGTGATCCACCCGCCTCGGCCTCCCAAAGTGCTGGGATTACAGGCTTGAGCCACCGCGCCCGGCTGAAAACTTTTTAACCCTTTTGTAATAACACCTTAAAACACAAACATATTGTACTGCTGTACAAAAATATTTCTTTCTTTATATCTTTATTCTACAACCTTTTTCTATTTAAATTTTTTACAACTTTTTAAACTTAAAAGCAAAGATACAAACACATGCATTAGCCTAGGTTTCGGTTCATACAGGCCCAGGATCGTCAATATCACTGTCTTCCACCTCCATCTCTTGTTCCACTGGAAAGTCTTCAGGGGTAGTAACATGCATGGAGCTGTCATCTCCTAGGATAACAATGCCTTCTTCTGGAATAGCTCCTGAAGAACCTGCCTGAAGTTGTTTTACAGTTAACTTTTTAATTTTTTTACAGAAGTAAAAGGAGTACTCTAAAATTACAAGAAAAATAGTATAGTAAGTATATAAACTAATAAGTCATTTATTCTCATTATCAAGTATTATATACTGTACATAACTATATACACTAGACTTTTATATGACTCACAGAACAGTAGGTTTACACCATCATTACCACAAACACATGAGTAATACATTGGGTTACAACCTTACGCTGGCTACCATGTCACTAGGCAACAGGAGTTTTTCAATTCACTGTCATATGTGCAGTCCTTCATTGAAGAAATGTCATTATGTGGTGCATAACTGTATAAGGCATTCATTCTAAATACAAAATCTTTTTGGTTAAAGTAGCATTTATCTGTACTGTCAATTTTAATTATGTATAGTTGCCAATCTATTTGTAATTACAGCTGGCAGTTACTGATTAATAAGTGTGGAGAAAAGCAAAACTAATTCAGGTTTCAATTGCTCAGTGTTGAAGTCATCAGAGGCCACTTCTCTTCGTATTTGAGTGTCCATATAACCCAAATGTCCCTAGGATGGTCCTCTTATTAGAAATTTGTATAAATTGAGGACACAGCTACAGGTATGTGCAAAGGAAAAAAGGTGCAAGGATTTTTTCTTTAACTGGTTTACGTATCGAAATGCCACTGGAGAAGGCTGCAACGAATTTCGATTAAAGATCTGCTACTTCATGAGGTAAATATATTTACAAATTTAATGTCTTATAGCTTCTGGTTCTGGCACAGTTGTAGTTTCTAGTTCTAGAATTGTTGATAATTTCCTTTTCCCCAAGCTGCAGACCTAGTTTGACAGAAGCATCTACTCTGATACCCCTCCCACCAACTTTGTTAAAATTGGTCCTCCTCTGTTGGTTGGTGTGGGGGGAACTTTATCTTCTGGACTAGAGATCAAGTAATAGTAAATGTGATTAGGGAATGAAACTAGCTCTTAGAAAGGGTGGATTTATTTTCTTCTACTCCCTCACCACACACATTCCCACCTACTCATTGTTAATTGAAGGAAAGGTTTCCTCTCAACCGAAAGACGGGCTATGAATGGGAATGGTTTTAGACTGAAGAAGAGCAGAGAGAGGCTCCATGTGATGGATGGAGATTTGGAGACAGGAGATGGCTAATTTGAAGTATGGTCCTGGATGGTCCCAGGTTTGGTGTTAAATGTAGTCTGTAAAATGGTACAATCGTTTCCATAGATATCTAACTTGAAATCTTCCAGCTGCCAAAAATATTTGATGCCTTTCAGGTACTGGATTCTGAAGTTTCCTGCAGAGTTTAATTTGGATCTTGGTTTGGTTCGCATGACTGAGGAATTCCGGGAAGTAGCTAGTCAACTAGGATACGAAAAACACGTCAGCCTCATCGACATATCCAGCATGTAAGATGGCACCAACGTCTTTCATACTTGATGAGTCCACTGCTATAGGGGAGGAAGTAGTGATCACCCAACTTGTCCTTAGTCCATCCCATTCCTGAATCCAGGTTTGCTTCTGTGAGCAAAGCCTTGCTGCAGTGAGCTCAAGCCATATTGGACACAACTCATCTCTCCAAGCTGCAGTTTCTTTATTTACAAAATGTGGACAGTACCTTTCTCATAGGATTACCACGAGCATCCGATAAGTACACAAGATAGTGCATGAAAGCATTTGGCACACAATAGATGCTCAGTATTAGTTACTGAGTCTGAATCTAGTTGATGTCTCTTATGCCTTCACTACGCAAAGTGTGGTCTACAGACCAGCAGCATTGGTGTCACCTGGGAGCTCATTAGGAATGTAGCCTCTAAGCCCCACCTTAAACCTGAATTGGAATTTGCACTTTAAAGATGCCCAAGTGATTCACATGCAAGCTCTTGAGAAGCTCTGTACCATGGTGCTGCTGAGGTTGGCCTCAGAACAACAACCTTATGGTGGTTGACCATAGATGTGAGGAGCTGGTTAGCTTAGTTATTAGGTAACTGGTACAATTAGGCCACTTTCATATCAACTAAGGAACTTTGCACAGGGAAAACTATTTGATGATCCTAAATATGGTTATCCATCTTGCAAATGTATGTTCTTGTGTGTTAGGTATTCATATTCTACTATGTTTTCCACTGTTGATTACTATTGAATACTTCTTCAATAGTAATCAATAGTGAACAATCCAGGAATTATAAGGGATGTTTGGTGAAAATACATATTATTTAGGATCATTCCTAATGAATCAGAACCTCTGGCAGTGAGGTCCAGGCCTCGGTCTTTATAACGAGCTTTTCAGATAATTCATGTTATACTGAAGTGTGAGAACCACAGCTTCTACTGGTTTCCATGTGCCTTAAATCATCAACTATATCCTGATAAACTCCCAAATTTATATATACTAGCCCTGACCTTTCCTTTATGATCCAGACCTTGCTGGTCACAAAGAGACTAAATAAGAGATTCTGGATGGATCAGTGCAAAACTTACTCTGTCTGGAAAAACAACTCCAAATTTATGTTCTGTTGGCACTTGGTCAGTGGTTTTCTCTTCAAATATGAAAGATGGCATGTATTTTGCACAAGTCCCTGGAAGCAAGCCAGGAGTTACAGAGTCAGTAGGTTAATAACTTCCATTGAGTGAAATGGGCTTTCAGCACATTGACCGGACTCACTCTTCTTTTTAGTCCTTCCTATGACTGGATGAGAAGAGTCACACAGAGGAAAAAAGTATCCAAGAAGGGAAAAGCCTGTCTGCTGTTTGACCATCTGGAGCCCATTGAATTGGCTGAGCACCTCACTTTTCTGGAGCATAAATCTTTTAGAAGGATCTCAGTAAGAAACTTGACATTTATTCTTCCAAGGATAACAACCACCATGCCAACTTTCCCAAGAGCTGCATTTTCATACTCTGAAGTGTTGGCAGCTTCTATCACTGTGCTCTGCTGGAAAAGTGCCCTTAATTCACAGGAACAATCCCTTTTAACCAAAGATAAATATTATCCTGTCTTTATTTTATGGCTCAGGAGCTATATTTCTGTCGCTATTTTCAATGTCTCCTTTCATAGGATTAAAGCGTGATTTTTCTAAATACTCAGTGGAGATTTAACCATTCAAGGTTGATTTAGCTCCATTGACTTCTCCCAAATGAACATGTTTTGCTAGGCCCTTCGTTTTTGGGAAAAAATATTTAGTTAGGTTCAGATGTGTATAAATGGCTATGGGTGTAGGTTGAAAATAGGAATTGTCGACTTTAAGGAGAATCTCAACATCAGGTTGTTTCTTTCCCAGAGATAGAGATCCTGAATTAAACTTTTCTTTCCTACTCATCTTGATGGAGCCTCAGTCTTTCCCTAACTCCCCCTTTTCTTTCTCTGGTCTGTGATTTCTTAGCCTCCTGCTCTCTATCCTCCTGTTATGATAACATTTTCCACACTGGTTCACAATCAGCCAGCCACTTTGCTTTGCCTCGCCAAGCTCTGGGAAAGTCACTCCTCTTTTTCCAAGGTGTCAGAGAATGAATTACATTATTGCTTGCAAAGAAGGCCGTCTTGGTTCGAAGCATGAATTTCTGAAAGGCTGATTCTTTGACTAAGTAATCCTACTTGGAGAGGATCTTAACAATTCCCCGCAGGCAGGCCATGGAAGGGAGTCCACTGCACTGTTTATATGATAGAAAGCTTATATGTATTTCTTGACATCCATGCGAATATTCTGAAAATGTGTTTGTCTTGCAGTCTTCAACTGAATTTTTTCCCTGTCTTCTTTTTCTTGAAACAACTTTACAACTGATGCTAATTTGAAATAATTACATTTATGTTCACATCCTTGTCTTTATTGTATGCCGTTGTATCTTTAACTTGCCTGATTAGAATCACCAGCAATGTTTTAAAATTGGAAATTCTTAAGTTTTTCTTTTGGAGACAGTGATTGTTCATACCTAGGGTGTTCCCAGGAACTAGCATTTTACTGAGTGCCGCAGGTGGATCTTATCAACCAGTAAATTTTGACCTCATTGGAATAAAACTTTGAATCTTGCCCCTTTCTCCTCTAACTGACACTGTGATGGACAGTAATGGGTGTCTGTAGGATGAGAAGTGGGGTTTGAAAAGCAGCAAAATAATATTTTAAAAGCACATGTATATTCAAACTTGTAGGATACCATTTTAAATGTGAAATAAATTGTTCTGTTATGAAACAATATCTCACCTCTTCTATGCAATATTCTAATTTTTGGTTTTACAAAGGCTCCATTAATTCAGAATCTCTGAATCTTCCTTTCCTAGTTCACTGACTACCAAAGCTATGTCATCCATGGCTGTCTGGAGAATAATCCAACTTTGGAAAGATCTATTGCTTTATTTAATGGAATCTCTAAGTGGGTCCAGTTGATGGTTCTTAGCAAGCCAACCCCCCAGCAAAGGGCAGAAGTTATCACAAAGTTTATCAATGTTGCAAAGGTATGTCTGGTAATCAGACTGGGGTTCTTGAGTTCTAGATGTTCATTTACTCTACTGATAAAAGTCATTGAGGAAATGTGGTGATCATAATACAAGGGCATCGGACTCGCCGATGTCTAATGAACAAATCATATTTCTGCCATGCAAGAAGATTTGCTTTCAAAAAGTAATGCTTAGAAGCATTCAATGTAGCTATTTTTCTGTGAAATAATAGATATATTTCTCTGATTCTATTTGTGCATCCTTCTAAATTAATGTAATTTTTTTCCTTAGGTCCTTGTTATTAAAATTGTGCATGCATTTACTTGTAATTCAGAAAGTTTAGAATAATTCAGAAATCCTTAAAAAGCATTGATGCATTTTAATTGCAGAAGCTCCTTCAGCTCAAAAATTTTAACACCCTGATGGCAGTGGTGGGAGGCCTCAGTCACAGTTCCATTTCACGCCTCAAAGAGACCCATTCTCATCTCTCTTCAGAAGTTACAAAGGTACAGTAGATTTGATTCTAATCAAAAATAAAAAATGCATTTGTAAATTGGTCAAGTTTAGCATATGCCTAACAAATGTCACTCAGAGTGGGAAAGTTTTCCTTTTAAACCAATGGTAGGTTATACATGGGGACAAAGCAGAAAGAGTAGCCACACCAGCTAAGTCCACCTGGAAAAACAGGTTGGAGGTGGTGGTAAGTGTCCCAGGAAGAATGCTTTGACATACCATTAACATGTTGTAGTGGTAAATATTCAACAGATATCTATTTGGTCCTTGCTATATGACAGGCACTGTGATACACAAGGTAAATAAGAAATAGGCCGGGCATGGTGGCTCACGCCTGTAATCCCAGCACTTTGGGAGGCTGAGGCAGGTGGATCACCTGAGGTTGGGAGTTCAAGACCAGCCTGACCAACATGGAGAAACACCATCTCTACTAAAAATACAAAATTAGCCGGGCATGGTAGCACATACCTGTAATCCCAGCTACTTGGGAGGCTGAGGCAGGAAAATCGCTTGAACCCAGGAGGTGGAGGTTGCAGTGAGCTGAGATCTTGCCATTGCACTCCAGCCTGGGCAACAAGAGCAAAATTCTGTCTCAAAAAAAAAAAAAAAAAAGGCAGAAATAGTTCCTACCCTACCTCCTGAAATAAAGTCATCGAATGACTACTCTATTCATGACATTGTGTTGGACACATCAGAAGATAGAAAGAAGGGGAAGACATAGGCCTTGTATAGAAATCCTCAGATTTACAGCTGAATTGTCATGAAAAAGTATATATTAGATATTAAAAAGAGTGATCATTTTACAAACTGAGCTTTTCTACTATATTTATTTTCATGGCGTGATAGTTGTGTTTCCTCTTGAGCAAAAACAAAGATTTTATAAGGATGAATCTTTATGAAAGGATTCTCACGTAAGAGTACACTTTGCTATTTCAATCAGGACATGTCTAGCTATGAGTTTAAAAGAAAAAGAAAAACTCTGTTCTACAGTAATTAAACAACAAGGAAATGTATTGCCTGTCAGGAGTGGTGGCTCACACCTGTAATCTCAGCACTTTGGGAGGTGGAGGTGGGAGGATTGCTTGAGGCCAGGAGTTCGACACCAGCCTAAATAACATAGCTAGATCCTGTCTCTACAGAAAAAAATTAGCCTGGTGCGGTAGTGTGTGCCTATAGTCCAGCTATTTGGGAGGCTGAGGTGGAATGTTTGGTTGAGCCCAGAAGTTTGAGGCTGTGGTGAGCCATGCTCATACCACTGCACTCCACCCTGTGAGACATACCTGGAAGTCCAGAGAAGGAGCTAGCATGATCTGTTCAGAGCTCTGACTCAGGTGCTCTGCCTGCCTCTGAGTATCAGGGAGTTTTGTTTGTTTGTTTGTTTGTTTGTCTGTCTGTTTTTTTCATCAAACTGGTTTCTCTCCTAATTGGGCTGTCTGTAGCAACCAAAAAATTATGTTCCCTTGTTCATAATTTGAAATAATGAAAGTTGAAGATAGGGAAGACTTCTCGCTTCAACTCCACACATAAAATTAAAGACCTCTTGAGCCATCTCAGGTCTTAGGTCCATCCCTGGACCAATAACGGTTGCCAGAGGAATACAATGTACTGATTGGCTTAACCCTGAGTTCCTGAACCAATCACAAACTAGAGGGATGCAATTACACTGATGATAAATCAGAACTCAGTCTTGGTCCTGGAAATGGAAACAGCTCTGTCTGAGTCACATGGGCTGCTTTGGGAGATAGTAAACTAATCAAAATTGGGATCTACTAAAAAGGTCTAGTTGCTGTGAAGCATCCATTGATAACTTGTCCACATAAACAAGAGGAGGTAAGCCACAGAAGTACCATTGTTTAACCTCATACTCTTACTCATTCCAAGTAGAATGGGACTTATTATGTAATAAGTACTTCATTTTCTTTTAGCTTTGTACCTAATCTCAAGTAAAAAGCAAAACCAAATTTTAAATGTTGTGGAGAATAAGAATCTGATAGAAGCTTATAGAGGCTTGGAGAACTACCAGTGTATCGTTTTAAATTATTCATGGGAACTTCTCTGCCTAACAGAGAAAGAAACTGAGGCCCAAAAAAACTGAAGCGGCTTGCTCAAGTCACTCTTCTGGTTAGGCAGAATACAAAATCACAGCTGTCTCACACCGCGTTGCAACTTTCTCTACCCTATGCTGTCCCAGATTGACCTCAAGTAATATCTGGAATGCAACTTTCTTGGAACAACTAAAAAATTTTTAATACTCAACATGCTTCAATTTGTGGACAGTAACATTTTCATAAATTCCAAAACATCTAACTGTACATGATGCCATTTAATATCACAACATCCCAGTAGGTAGGCAGATGTGTAGGCTGTTTCCGTTTTATAACAAAATGGAACAGGCTGTTC